>NC_039279.1:13609601-14834601 GCF_003368295.1 Carassius auratus | reverse complement strand
TGTGTGTGTGTGTGTGTGTGTGTGTGTGTGTAAATATTGTTGGTTTTATGCATACACATTCATGCATACAATGTGTTAATGAATTATTAATGTTTATTTATTTACAATTAATTATCAATTGTTATTATTGATGTATTTTAATAAGACGTATTAGTTATTCCTATTAATAATAATCATCATTATTATTATTTAGATTTCATTATCATACAAAAATCTGCGTTGCTATGCATACATAAATACATACACAAACACACAAAAAAAAAAAAAAAAAAAATATATATATATATATATATATATATATATATATATATATATATATATATATATATATATAAATATATATATATATATATATTATTGGCACCTATATATTCTATTAATAGTTTTCACCAAGTTCTTCTGAATAATAACCCCGCCCCTAAAACTAGATAATGTCTTATGATTCAAATGTACCAAATCACTTTAAAGTATGCTCAGTTCATTTGGGTTAAGCTGTTATATGAAGCATCACATCCACAATCACCAGCTGCCCCTCGTGACTGGAGATAAAACATTGCATAAAGACATAAAAATAGCTGACGTAAATGTAACATCCTGTAATTTAGGCCATATGCTACAACTTTAAGGGCACAGCCATACATTACGAAATACGGCAAATGTACACCGTACAAATGGCATATGAGCAAAACCTCCCTAGCATCGATATATGCCTAAAATAGACAGATCTAGTTTACATTCGTATTCACTGTGTGAAAGCTCAGTTAAATCGTTCCTTAAAATCGGCCCCACGACTTTAATTTTAATAACATTAGCGCGGACTAAGCTCTTTATCAAGAGTTTGATCGCTTTATAAGACGTTTGATTTCTCTCAGCAAACAAACGCATTTCTTACCATCACATGTATTCGCCTAAAGCACACGACAGGGGCGTCTTATTGTTTTTTTTTAGCACTACCAAGGACCGTGATCAAATCACAGCGGCCATAATGGCAACAATTCAAAGGACGATATTACAATGTTTCCATTAGTCGCGTTTACACGCGCTTGATACAATTCAACAGCGTTTGCGATCATAAAGACGCTTCTGGGTTGTAACAATCCCGATAACATCCCGCCATATCCAGCCTCCTTCACACGCGTTAATATGACTGCATTGGTATAATGATTATATTAAATGATAATACTGTAAATGCATTCGAGAAATAAAAGGAAGAATCTCTGCAGGAAATGTTTCGGTACGCTCATACAAACCTCCTTTACACGGGTCCTGACAGACACATATAACAATAAACGCGCATATTTTCAAATACCGCCGTTTGTTTTATGTCTAAAAATCGGCTAATATATAATCCGTGTTTACAGTTTCAGCTTTTTCATTATCACTGCCAGGTTTTCGTCGAAAGAGGAAGTGGGATTTTGTAAAACTACTTCGAGGGGCTGAGAGACCGCACTTGAGCGAGGCTCGATTCGCATTCGCGAATTTAATATGAATACGCGGTGGTCTAAAATGTAGCAAAATGAGCGTAAATGAAATACTATGAGTTGAAAAAATATTAGACATCAATTCCGGACATTTTAAGTGAGTTTATTTCGCACCGCGTCGGTTTCATATTGGAGGTCGTCGCGTTGACGAGCGCGTTGATATTTTGCTCTTCCAGGACCTGCGGTGATCCATTCAAGCCAACAAGTTTGGAGAGAATGTTTGAGTTTAATCAATTCAGAGCGACGAGATGGAGCCCAACTCACTCCTGGTAATATCAGCCACTCCGCTTTCATTTCTGCCTCTAATGAATTTATCACTCGCGCGCATCTAGTCATATGATACGATAAGACATCATCGGAAGAAACTTTACTGCAAAAGTTAATATTTTATTATTCATATTTCTATCTAATGTGATTTATCATGTGATCAGCTGGAACGCGTTGGTCGCGTCTGTTATATAAAATGTGTCTGTGTGCTGCTGAATATAAATATGGCATGTTTATTTGTGTTTCCGCAGTGGGTAGGCTCACCTTGTGGTTTGCACGGACCTTACATTTTCTACAAGGCGTTTAGATTTCACCTTGAAGGCAAAGCGAGGATTCTGTCCCTGGGTGATTTTTTCTTGGTCAGATGTAAAGCAGGGGAACCCGTCTGCATAGCAGAGCTACAGCTCTTATGGGAGGAAAGGACAACCAAGCAACTTCTATCCAGCTCCAAACTTTATTTTCTCCCAGAAGATACCCCCCAGGGCAGAAGTGTCACTCACGGAGAGGTAATTTCTCGTTTTCCTGCTTTCCATGTCCCTCCGCGATGTGTTTATTGTGGTATGGATGAAATATGAGCCGCGCGTGGCTTTGCATCGCATCTATTCCGCGCGCTGTCTGATCACAAGACATCTAATGCATCGCGTTTAATTATAGAAATGCAGTCATAGTGGACCCTTGTGTTAATTTCACCTCGGCTCATTTGCATACGAGCGTTTAGCGCTTGCAGTTCAAACAGCGTGCGACGATGAGAATGATGCCATTGTGTGAAGTTGTCACATCAGTGTTTTGCTTGTTTTATCTGATACACAATAGTGCGGAAACTGAGAACGACTGAAGCGCCTCGTTGCGGCGTCGCGATCTGCTGATAGCTGATAAAATAGTGTTGCTTCTGATGAGCTGTTGCTGAGCGGCGCTAATGATATATGGCGTATGCTGGCGAATATGGAGGGCAGACGTTTGAAGAGCGCGATGCGAACTGATATCAATGGGAATTGATTAATAACAAATAACGGCGCGCTGATCAAGCAGCTGCTGTGCCTTAAAGGGAGCGAGTGGCATTTATGAAGGTTATCATGTCAAAGTGCTGCAGCCTCATTTCACATTCCACATAAGCTGAGATGTGTTTGCCCGACAGAAAAAAAAATGTTGTTTCTGGGGATTTAACCCTTTGATGCGCTGACACATTGTTCCTTTACAGTGTTTGTTTATGCTGCTGTGCATTGTGTAAGTAAGGCTTAAATGATATGATATGTTGAGTCTTATAAATATTACAGTTTTTTTTTGTTGATGATGATGATGTTTTTTATGTTAATATTTTATTGACTTTATTTTTTACTTATAATAATAATAATATGTGATATTGTACGGTACTATATTTTATAGCTATTTTTACCTTAGCTGAGCATTAAAGTCATAAATATTACAGATTAATTTGGCTAATTTTTTATATGATAACTAAACCATTATTATGCTACATCTCTAAAATGTTTTTTAATGTAATAATAATAACTAATAATTTCTCATTATTATACATATATAGGCACATATATCAAGCAAACTATAAATGTCATGCATTGCAAATGTTATGCAAATAATTTATACAAACAACACAATAAAATATTCAAATGAACATAGTTCATGACCAGTCGTTTTCTGTTAAATACAGAGCGTTTATAGTTTTTCTAGTTCTGATATGAATTAATAACTATTTAAAATAATATAAAAGAACATGATCACTTTATCTATATATTACTGTTACTAAATAACTAATATTAGATTTGACTACACATAAAGTAAGTTTTGATACAACAGTGTAGACAGTGTAATGTAACGCTTTTCCAACCATTGTGCTCTAGTAATTGTGTTGCAACTGCTGTTTTAACAAAGCAGCACAGCTGCGGTCTTACATGGGTAATGTAACAAGGTCTGTACCTGTTTTATCTTGCACTGCTCATGTAATCACCGATCCCAAATACAAAAAGACAATCTGTTGTGTGTGAACCTCCACTGTTCTACTGTCCTTCCCCCGTGGAGTGGAGGATCAAATAGCCTTTTCAAAATAATCAACAGGTTCTGTTTGAAGCCCTGCTGAAATGCCAAGGTTACTTTGCTGAATTATTATCGATATTTGGTGGAAACATACACCGTTGCCAGCATCAACCTTGAAAACATGGTGTTTACACAATGTAACGAGGTGTTATTGAGGAAAAGCATTAGATTTAATGCACTGTTTGTTCAGTTGATCAGAGCCATGTCCTCTTTCCAACTTGCCACCGGCCTCCCTCCCTTCCCCCACTCAGCAGCAATGCCAATTATTTGCTTTTCAAATTTATTACGCATTCATGACTGCTGATCTTGAAACGGCCTGGGAGATAGGATAACTATCCAAGAACAATGCTCTGCTCTTAGGTACACTTTACAGTTTTGAGAATATGGGGCATTTTGTTAGCTATTAGTCATTTTTGGGAGTAATAAAATATAACATACTAACAATACTAATCAGGGACAGTTGATCCAAAACTGAAAACTCTATTGAATACTATGGAAGTCAATGGCTACCGTCAACTGTTTGGTAACCAACATTCTTTAAAATATTTAATTTTGTGTTCAACAGAAGAAAGAATCTCATGCAGGTTTGCAAAAGAAGATATTTTGAAGGATGCTTGTAACCAAATAATTGCTGGGTAGCTACTGACTTCCACAGTGTGGAAAAAATACTATGGAAGTCAATGGCTACCTTCTACTTTTTGGTTGTAGCATTCTTCAAAATATCTTAATCTGTGTTCAGCAGAAGAATAAAACTCATGCAGGTTTGTAAAATAAGATATTTTGAAGAATGCTGGTAACTCACATTTCTGCCAGCCATTGACATCCATAGTATGGAGAAAAAAAATGACTGTGGTATTCAATGGCTGTCAGTAGCTGTTTTGGTTACAAACATTATTTAAAACAGAAGAAGAAAGAGATGAATAAATCTTTTAATTTGAGGATGCATGCGTGAAGACAAAATGTTCATTTTTGGGAGAACTATCCCTTTAAACTGTCTTATTGGCTGACTAACAGAAGCATGTCAGTTCCAAAATAAATCCAGCTTTGTCAGAGAATAGGGTTGTAAAATTAGTTAATGTTGTGTAAAAGTGTTAATTTAAACACTCTGCAGTGTTGTGTGCATCTTATTTGCAGTAATATTGAGTATGGAGTGTAGTTGTTATACACATGTCCTTACAAGTATTGTGCAAAAAGTGAAGAATGTTTGCCATCCTTTTGTGGATTTCCAGTGTAGTTGCTAAACGAGACATGGTGAATTTAAATAACAATGTGATTAAGTGTCAGCCAAAGCACCTGCAGTAATGTGAGCTTCACCAGTTCGCAGCCTCAGATGCACTCAGCAGATTGTCCAATTAAATTACATTTGCATTTGCAGCGAATAACCCGACTTACCACTGATAAAGGTAATCAATATCAAAGAAATTGTCATACATTTGTAGAGGTTGCACTTTGCTTTGTTAATGGTACAATAATAAACATGTTTTCTATTTACGAGAAGAGTCGACATCAGTGGTCCTCAGTTGATGGGTCATGACCCAGAAATGGTTCACAGTTCTGTTCGCAAAGAGTGTGTAAAAACATTATAAATGAAAATAATAAAACATAGCATTTCATTGAGTGAAATTAGTGTAGAAAACTAAATCAGATGATCAACTTTTAAAATGTCAGAGAAAATGCTTCCCATATTATTTTTTTTTTTCATGCAAATTCTGTCACCTAAATATACGACCCGGACTACACTGGTGTGCGCTGTTGTTATTGGTTTGTTTGATGTAAAAAAATTAATATGTAAATATTTTATATTGTTTATTTCTTTTTATTGTAAATATTTTATATTGTTAAATTTAGAAAACACACAGTTTAAAATAAAATAAATATAAAATGTATGTATAAATATTTTTGTTGTTTAGTTTTATATATATATATATATATATATATATATATATATATATATATATATATATATATATATATATATATATATATATATATATATATATAATAATAAAGACTTGCCTCTGACTACATTGGTGTAAGCAGTTATTATTGGTTAGTTTTTACCGAATTGTATACTATTAATTACAATTATTTAATTCTAAATTAAAAATATTAAAAATTATTTTTATCTATTTTATATATTAAATTTTTGTTATTTCTATTATATATATATATATATATATATATATATATATATATATATATATATATATAATAACATTACAATATAATAATATAATAAAAAGATATATAATAATTATTATTTTTATGCATATTTATTATTATTTTATTATTATTAATTAATCTATTATTAATAAATAAAAATAAATACTTCAGTCTGACATTGTTTATGCTAAACGGTTTTGGTCCTGTTGTGCTGCCGCTTGATGTCTATTTTAAAATCTCGAAACAAAACCATTGGAGATCCACTGATCTGACAAGTCTTGAATCTAAACCGTTGAACTGTAGATCAACATTCAGTCTTATTTGAATGCTCAGCAAAGACTTTTACATAACACGACTGGCAATGTGCTAATGTTTAGCGAGCGTGTGTATGCAAACAGGAAGGTATGCGAGTACTCTTGTGTGATAAAACAGGGCCACTCTGCAGTTGCCTTTTTGTTTCTACACCCAGGTGATGTAATTTCCCCTCTGGCTGAGGTTAGTCATTCATTAGAAGGATAGCAGTGGCTGAAACAGCAACAGGCCTGCAGTGATCTCTTTCTGGCTGCCAGCCCATAGAATTTAACACTTAGAGTTTGTGCCTAGAGAGGGCAACATAACACTCCTGTGAAGACATGCAATTTTTGCTTTTTTGAATCGACTTTTTTTTGCCCTTCTGGGCCAACAAATTCTTGGACGTACAGTCTTACTGTACTCTGTAGCACTGGCGTTCGGCTCGGCTTCACGCGGATCTGTTTGTTTCTAATTATATTTCCTCTTGTCTTTCATCTCATTTAATCTGTCCTAGAGCAGAAAATGTTTTTTTTTTTCCTTTCAAGAGATAAAGATCCAGAATACTCCCTACCATAGCCAATATTTCATTTGTGATTGTATTTCACAGAAAATATGTGTCATTTTTTTAGGGAGGAATTCTTTTGGCAAGAGCTCAGCGCTGCTCTCACAGTTTTTCAGTCTTTAATTGGACCCAGTTGCTCTAGAATCCCTTAGCTCGTAATATCATTGTTGTAGTGTGTGTGTGTGTGTGTGTGAGAGAGAACGAGGTTTTAAGGCTGTGTGAATACTCTTGAATAGCATTTATGTGACGTAAGAGCAGAACTAAATGGGTTGGTGCTTTATAAATAGATTCCATATCAGATTCCAGCAAGCACTATACACTTTGTCTAACAGTTTGCATATCCATACGAAACCTCCAGTACTGTGCATTCATTAACCATGCAAGTAAAGATAATAGCAGTGTGTGCAAATATTCTTGCAAAAGTCCTTTTTTTTTCTTTTTTTTGAGTGCCAGGAGCTTGAAAGGATCCAGGGAAGGGCGCTAATGTCTTATTAGTTGCTTCTTTCAGCTGTTATTTGAATTACAAACCTGAAGATTCAGAGTTGCGCAGGAAGCGTGTGGCAGCGATCCAGACACAGCTCTGCTGCCTGGCATCGGTCCATGTTTGTGTTTGAATCCCTAAGACATATTCATAGTTCAAATTAAATCAGCACTCCTCTTGTAGGTAACATTCCGGAACATGTTGTTTACTTTCCCGTGGCGGTTCACGTTAGGGATGTGCAAAACTATATATTTTCATAATTGACTAGGCAGTGACAAGGTTTTAAAGAGATACTTCACCTATATATATTATACCAAATCAGCATATTATAATGATTTCTGAAGGACCATGTGACACTGAATACTGGATACCTGTGAAAGCTTAGCCATCACAGGAATAAAGTAAAAAAAAATGTTAATAATATTTAATAAATATTTTTATTGTATTTTTGATCAAATAAATGCAGCCTTGATTAGCATAAATGTATCAAAATCTTTTAAAACCATCGTAACTATCACTAACTTTTAGCCAGTAATGTAAAAGGAGATATTTAGCAGTATGTTAAGAAGAAAAAAAAAAGCCAGTCACATTTTCTGTTTATACAATTTGGAATTTGCGCGAGAGGCTGAAAGATTTCCCCATATGGATTTCGCAACTGGTTTAAATTGGAAATGCCGGTTCGCTGTGTTGACCAATAGAAAGCTGCTTAGTTTAAATGTGACTTGTGTGTCTGAGCTGTGCTTCATATATGCGCTACTGACAATAGACTGTTTTATTTTAACGTGCAAAATTTTGCCGAAGTTTGACTGGCCGCACCTTACAGTGAAAGTAGATCTTCACCTTAAACCTTTTATCGCTCTAAAGCAGGGGTGTCACACGCAATTCCTGGAGCGCTTGAGCCCTGCAGAGTTTAGATTCAACTCTAATTAAACACACCTGATCCAACTAATCAAGTCCTTCAGGCTTATTTGAAAGCTACATGGTATGTGTGTTGGAGCAGCGTTGGAGCTAAACTCCCTCCAGGAATTGAGTTTGACACACCTGCTCTAAACTATCACACACACAAAAAAAACTTTGGGTTATGCAGAATAAGCAACATTAACTGCTCACAGTGGGTTATTTTGAATGGTCTTGAAATATATTGTACGGTTGATTTGTATACAAGAATAATTTAGTCAGTTATGGAGACTGATGGTGAATTTACGGACACAACTTCTTGGAACTTTCACCGTGGTGGCAGTATAACGCCCTGATAAAGCACAACATAGTTCACAACGCCTCTTTTCATCTCTAAATTAATCTTTTTCAAAGAACTGCTGCCAAAAATATTAAATCGGACAAAATTCCAGCTAAAATAGTCATTCTTGGTTTGTTAAAACATGATTATTTGAACTTTTTAACCCTAGTGTGTGGCTGACATTGATATTTCATGTTTTTCTTTAACCTTCATCCGAGCATAACTAACAAACATTTCTATTGTCTCTCAAAGCTCTCGCGTTTCATGACAAATGGGTTTAATTTTGTAAAGCGGTGTCATCATATTTCAGAGCGGCCCATTCTGAAGCAGCGCTGCACTTCCACGTCCAATCGGAGCGCCGCTGGACTCACTCAAACAAACGGCTGGTGTTGGCTTGTTGTAAAAGGAACTGAATTAGATTCAGGAGAGATTTCAGTTACACATCTGCAAGTTATTTCTGAATCAGTTAATGCCTCTTTGACAGCGACTGCTAATTGCAGCAGGATGGAGCCACGGGGCTCGTCTTCAGTGTGAATGTCCAAAACAGACGTTTAATGCAACACTGGAGTTTTGAGATGAGAAAATAAACGGTGACAATTTATGTTTAAACAGGGGAACTTGTGACGTCAATGGCGTTAAGTTCAAGCTTAACTTCTGTTAAAGTTTACCTAAAGAGAGCAATCAGATGTATTAATTCAAGTGATCTTTTGTACTAGCTGGCTAATGCTAATGCTAGTACAGTCTAGTTTATTCATTGTAAAAATAAACGAAATAATCAATTGATATAAAGTGTTTATTTCACTAGACTATCTAAGAAAAGTTTTTAGTGTTTGATTTACAGAGAAAATGGTTTTGTTGTGATTTATATTCTATTACCATGATATAACAAAATTAATTAATAATTAATAAAGGCTGTAAGATTGCGTTCGTAACATTGACTCCTAGGTTTAAGTGTGCTTTGATTGTGATAAGAATATTAGTAAATGTAAACAAGTTTGTACAACAACGTTAGCTATGTGGAATTAAGCATTAGCTGTTGTTTACATGCATAATAATTATGCACATCCAATATTAAATGGTATTAAGAGAATTTCTGGGTGTTTTCATAAATGGACGAATGGATTAACACAAGATTTCTTGATGGGAATTACAATAAGCTTGGATCGCTTTTGAATATTTGCAGTATATTTTTCACAATGATTCTGATGTTGATAATTTATTTGATTATTATTATGTTTTCTAAAGAGTGTGCCATTAGTTTGTGCGTATGAAAGAATTTAGACAAGGATATTTTAATATCTCCCATTTTAGAACTGAATTTGAGATATTTAAGGTTTGATTAATTGATTAATTAAAAACATTTACCGATTTGCCTCATGCCATATTTTTTTGTATTAAAATGTTGTGCCCATATAAATAGAAAAAAATCAGAATTTAAATTTTTTTCTAAGTTGTATCGCCTAGTCCTAGTTTCTAGTTTGAGCTCAGAGTGAGTCAGTTATTCAAGCTGAGTTCTTGATTTAACTTATAACTAGACTTCATAAGAATCTGCAAGTCCCTTTATTCACATTAGCAGGTCAATAATTAAATCGACATGCAAGCAGGTGTACAAATCTGCGGTGACCTGGGGAATTCTTGAGCTGACCCCTGAATCATCGGAGTGAGACGAGCTCAGCATGACTTCGCTGTCTGCAACCCTTCGTTCTGCTTCTGAAAGACCTTTAAAGTGTAATAAAAAGAAGGCGAGTGCAAATCCAAACTTTAATCTGTAAAAGCCTTTGATTGATCTTTCTCATAACATCACCTAATAATAGAAGAGAAATGCAGTCTGTTCAGTTTTTTAAGTTTTTTTCCATTTGTTTCCTCCTAAATGAATTTACGCAATGAAGCAATATTTCAGTCAAAGCTGTGAGGCGCAGTCAGAGCTTCAAAACGGTGGAGCAGGGCACATGATTTCATTGTAAAGTTTGCGGTGTCGCCATCAGGATTAACAGTGATTGACCCACTTAGTTTTATGTGTGAAAATAGATGCCTCTGTGCTCAGATGGTCATTATGGAGAGGCTAGATTCATTTTTCTGCTGAAAACATTTGGAGGCGTGCAGCCGTTTTCTATTTAAACCCGTTGTGGATGAAAAAAGGTCATTTAAATTAGTGGTTCTCAAATAGATCTGCTTCAGGAACCAGTTTTTAAATTATAGTTGACATTTAAAACCAAAATTTAAATGTCAAAAGTACCAAAATTAAAAGTAAATATTTTTTTTATTTTATTATTTTTCATTTAATTTTATTGTAATTGAATTTGTTTTATAATCTTTTTTAATTTTTTATAATTATTGTATTTATATTTATTGTTGTATTTTTTGAACTGGTGTTTATCTATTTTTATTTTTTTACATTTAATTTTTTATTTTATGTATATCTTTCTTTTTAAACACATTTATTCATTTGTTTATTATTTCATTTATTTACATTTTTATTTGAATTACATTTTGTGTGTGTTATTTTATTAAATTATTCTAACCCAACTATGCACTGTTATATACTTAAATCAGCTATATCATGGTGGATAGTTAGGATAGCAAAATAACATAAAATATTATTGTTTATATATAGCTTTTTTTTTCACTTTCTTTTTATGCTTCTTGCTTTTCCATTTGTAGGCCGTGACACACCAGTTGAGTTTCCACTGGTTTCACTTGTAGTATTCTACATGGCAATGGAATGCTATGCAAACATAGAGGAATGCATACATGTCCCGTTGCAAGGAAATCATAGATAACGCGTTCATATCCTTTCATTCGTGGCTTTTATTAAAGCCAAAGCCCCTTGACCTTGTACCTCTTTGTAATTTCATAAACCTTTTCATATGGTGCAGTTAAGTACACTGAAGTAAAGTTCCATTTTTGTCCCATCACTCTGTCTGTGCGAGAGAGAAATTGTTTGCTTGACAGTGTGACAATGGGACCTATTCTATGGAACCAAGAAAAAAAATCTGAAACCTAAAAAGAAACAGCCCTACTTAAAGAGGACATAATTAGACATGGTCTGTTCAGCAGAAAGTTGGTGCTGCCTGCATATCCGGCAGAATGTAGCACTATATTCTAGTGTTGCAGTGCAGGTATTCCCTCTGATCTGTGCTTGCTGTTATTGGGTCAAACTTGGGAAACTTAGCCAAATAATGTGGAGGAAGCATTCAGTGAATTTTCTCAGCATGCTGAACCATGCAGTGGAGTTTGTCAAAAGTGCCTGATCCAGTGCTCTGCCAAATATGAACGCATCTGTTCCCCAGATTCCCTGTATAACTGGACCGTTGTGTTATTGTGTGCCAGGTCACAAGCAAAGCTCTTTCTTAACTTTTTTAAATATATAAAGCAAGCAAGACTGCTTGGCGAAGTCATTGTAATGCCTTAGTGCCTTGATTCATTCAAATGGAATTGCACTCCAAATTACAACATTTTGAATTACAACCTGTGCAAGATATATGTTCGAAAGAAGAAATGCCGCTCTGGTTGGGGCTGTGCTTTTTGTCTTTTGCATTAGGCTGTGTACATTGAACCCAATAATGAATTGTTTTTCAAATCCGATCTTTACGGCTGTCCACAATGGAATTTTGCAAGTAATGAAATTAGTTTGTTTGTGTGGAGTAAAATATTTTGTAATGGGTCATTACATTAAAGAAAAATGAACCTAGTTTAAAACTCATGTGACAGGAAATGTGTACTCTGTATTCATGATGGTTTAGAAAAAAAATAGTACATTTTTCAAGAAAAGTTCTAGTTTAATAACCCTAAAGATTTTGTGTGGTGTATCCATGAAGCAAAAATTAATAGCATTTTAGTAACACAAGTTTCCAGTAGTAAATGTTAGTTAACATATGAACATTAAACAACACATTTATTATTTATTATATTTATTAATCTTTGTTAATGTTAACTAATGAAAATATGCTAATTCATGTTAATTCACAGTGCATGAACTAAGATTAATAAATGTTGCAGACATATTTTTCATTCTTAATTAATGTTTACTAAAGTATGTTAGCTAAAGAACCTTATTGTAATGTGTTACCAACATTTTTATCTTAATCATTATTTTCCTAATTAAGTTTTAATATGCAATAATGGTCAAGTTTTTATTATTTTCACTATTTTTTAAAAATAAATAAAATAGAAAATAGGCTGCATTTATTTCATATCATGAAATATTACCATTTAAAATATAATTTATTCCTGTGACGCAAAGCTGAATTTTCAGCATCATTACTCCAGTCTTCAGTGTCACATGATCCTTCAGAAATCATTCTAATATGCTGATTTCATGTTGTGTGTGTGTGTGTGTGTGTGTGTGTGTGTATATATGTATATATATATGTATATATATATATATGTATATATATATATATATACAATTATTATTGTTCTTATAATAGTTGAAAACAGTTTTTGCTGCTTAATATTGTGGTGAAAAACAAACAGCATTATTTTTGAATATTTTATGTAGAAATCATTTGTAACATTATAAATGTCTTCACTGTTAATTTTAATGCATCCTTAAATAAAAAAATTCAAATCTTGTTTACCCCAAACTTTTGGATTGTATAATTTTTCAAAACAACAACAACAACAACAAAAAACCTTGAAGGGTTAACTCACCCAAAAATAAAAAATCTGTCATTAATTACTCACCCTTATGTCGTTCTAAATTCGTAAGACCTTTGTTCATTTTCAGAACACAAATTAAGATATTTTTATTGGAATCTGAGAGCTCTCTGACCCTCCATAGACAACAATGATATTACCACGATCAATGCACAGAAACGTAGCAAGGACATTGGTAAAACAGTCTATGTGACATCAGCGGTTCAACCATAATTTCAGAAGCTATGAGAATACTTTTTGTGTGCAAAGAAAACAATAGTAACGTTATTTAGCAATTCTTCTCTCCAAGTAACCGTCTTCCACCATTTCGGAGAGTACCACAGAATGTAATCAACGTAATGAGCATTATTCATGTTTAGCATGCAATATAAACAACACTCATTACACTGGGTACTCTCCAAAATGATGTAGAAGAACTACTGAATAAATTATTATTATTCTTTGCGCTAAAAAAAGCATTCTCGCAGCTTAAGAAAATTATGGTTCAACTCCTGATGTCACATGGACTATTTTGCTGATGTCCTTACTATGTTTCTGTGCGTTTATCGTGGTAATATCATTGCTGTCTATGGAGGGTCAGAGTGCCCTCAGATTGAATCAAAAATATCTCAGTTGGCACTCCAAAGATGAACGAAGGTCTTATGAGTTATGAACGATATGAGTAATTAATGACAGAATTTTCATTTTTGGGTGAACTATCCCTTTAATTGTGTATTTTATAAGCTAAAAGCAAAGTTCAAATTATCTGATATTTTAAGAGTGTTTTGCCTGGTTTTGCCACTATACCTCTACCCTTCCTCACTTTGCATATCTCTCTGGACAGGATGAAGTTATCGCCGTCTCTGAGAAAGTCATAGTGAAGTTGGAGGATCTGGTGAAATGGATGGTGGCGGATGTGTCGAGTTGGAGCAAGGGTCTGAAGGCCACACCTCTGAAACCCACCGTGCTGAAGGAGCTCGGCAAGAACGGCCAGACAGAAGTGCTCCACAAATACAGAGAGTCCACACTCAACAGCGGCCTCAACTTCAAGGACGTCCTCAAAGAGAAGGTTGAACTCGGTATACAGCGTGATTTCTCATTCCTCACAGTCCCTGTTTGGCACATGACACCATTCACACGATCCGTACAGTAAGACTAAGTAATGGTTTGATTATGGCAGTATCCTTTATTGCAGTTATTTCCTCTGTAAAGAACATGAGCGAAGACACACGGCATATATTGAAAGCATGTAATTGCACAAATCACATTAAGGCACTTCACGTATGTGTTCAAGTGACATTCGAGAAAATAACATGACTAACTGCCTGCAGTCCTTGATAATAACACAGCTCGAATGTTTTTCTTTATGAGCGTCAAACTTATATTTTTCGGTGAGTAGAAACTTAAGTGATTGTACAAGACACAACAAGAGAGTGTTTGAGTTTGACACTTGTTTAAACAGGCAGGGTGTCGCCCCTGCATTCATCTCCCTCCACGCTTTTTCCTTCTTTGGTTGTTTGTGTCTCTCATTAACTGGGAACAATATGGTGTATAAATGCTCATTAATGTGCAGACGGATCACAACCAGTGTGATCACTCAGTAAGGATCTGATTTATCGAAGCGTTGCATGTTTAGTTTTTAGCTTGGGCTCAGTTTTGGCTATCAAAAATGAAACATTTGCTCATACTTAGTATATTTTGTGTATTTTAAACAGAAATACCTATGTGCTTGTTAACTAAACGAAAAAGGTTCTTGCTCTATTTTGTGTTATCAAGGATATAAATAGCATATGTTTCTTTTATTAGCCGTTAACACATCTTGAGTGATATCACATGAGTTGTTATATTTGCAACCTTTGTAATCCAAGAGTTCTTTACCAGTGTGTGTGTGTGTGTGTATATAGAGCACTGAGTGCATTTACAACCTTATAAATGTGTCATTTTGGCTGCGTTCCTGTTTTGCAAATATCTGCTGGCTTGGACTGGGTCATAACGAACATATTCATGCTTTTTATTAAGTGTCTTTAGGCTAATTTGGCTTTCTTTCTTAATTGTCTTAAGAAAAAAAGTGTTAAGAAATTGCTTGAGGTACACAGGGGTTTTTTTATGTTGTTTTTTCATGGTGAAACAGGAAATTTGGGCAGGACATATTTAAGGACTCATTTTTTAAATAGATTTAGTTGATCAAATCAAGTTGTAAACATTATGTTACTTGGTAATGCTTTTTAGTCACAGGATGAATCATCAATATTTCGGTCTGTTTTCCCAGAAGAGAGAAATCATAAATGCCTATGAAATCATAGAAACCTTTCATAAGTTTTAAAAGTCCAAAATGTGTATATATATATATATATATAATCTTTGTGTAATTAAAAACATGCCTTATTTACAAATTAAATCTTCTATTTTGTATCTGCTTGGCTACCAAATAAATTATTTCTTTAACGAAAAGTGCAAATACATATCATATAGATATATAGATGAACATGTGAAGGCAGAAAAATATCAAGATATTTTTGTTTGCTATATTGCCTAGCCTAAGCAGTCAGAAAGGCCAACCAGGGACTACCACGATTCTGCAGACTCTGTCTTTCTAACAAACAGAGTCTGATTGCAGAATCCTAAAGAATCCATTTTCAGTGCATAGCATTTCAATAAGTTCTCAAGCCGGTTAAAAGCCATTGAAGGGCTAAATATACATATCACTCCTTTCAATTTGGTGGATATAATAATTATGCAGCACTAGTGGATAGATCTGTTTGCTATGCCAGTTACTGGAATTTGCATACGGCTTTGTCCAGAAGCGTGGAGGTGAACATGCTCTCAAGTGGCCTGATGTATGAGGTTCCAATGAGATGGAAGAATCAATAATGGATGCTTTGTCACTGTATCTTATGTGCAGGCTACAGCTGCGAATGACAATCAATAGCTGCATAAAAAGATCTGTGATTTATTTGCTGTCAGTCCTGCAACCTTATTATTTCTTTGTGTATTGTGATAATGTAATAATATTCTAGCACAGAACCATTCTGTCTATTTGGATTATTCAGAAGGGCAGTTGTTCCAATATCAGACTTAGTTTGTTCATTAAAAATATAGCATTAAGTGGGGGGGGGCTATATTTTCATAATTTACTCGCTCTAATATTATTCCAGACCCATATGACTTTTTTTCCTCCATGAATCACAAAATGAAAAATTTTGAAGACTGTATCAGCCGCTCTTTTCCATGAAGTCACAATGAATAGGACAATGGGCAAGCTTAAAAGGACACAAAAGCACCATAAAATTAGTCTTACGCAATGTCTCTTAAATGGATTCCAAAAAATGCACCCTCATGTTGTTCCAAACCTGTAAAAGATTCTTTCTTCTGTTGAGCAAAAAACGTTGATGGTAGCCATTGACTTCCTTAGTATTTTCTTTCCATACTATGGAAGTCAGTAGCTACCATCAACTTTTTGGTTACCCACATAGTTCCTAAGGAAACTCATACAAGTTTGGAACAACATGAGGGTGAGTAAATGATGACAGAATTTTCCATTTTGGGTGAACTACATCTTTAAATCATAAGATAGCTTTGTTTGCCAAACAGGCCAAAAATGAAGTCATTATTCACTGATAATAACGGCTATGACTTGAATTATTGAGTTAAACTCAATAACTGAATCAGTCCAATGTTACAAAGCTTTATTCATTGCAATTTAATGGAAAAGTGCAAATAGTAGATTCTTGGAAATTTCACCTTTTGTGTTCTAGAACATACAGGTTTGGAATGACCTGAAGGTGAGCAAATGATCACAGAAAATAATTTTTTTGTAAACTATCCCTTTAACTGAATTTTGTTTTTAATTGACCACTTAGTGTTCACATCTGACCTTTGTACATCAGTTATTATAATTAAGACATTATCATAAATTACTGGGTCACAGTAAACTTGTGACGAGGTGGTTAGGAATTTGGGCTGAAGAGAATGATTCACTAACATGTTTTGCTTTTTAATTTTTGACCTGGAGCATTTTAACGCACCCTTTCTCGGGTTACCCTTACCAAAAATTTGTATACTTCAAGTTTATTTCTTAAGTAAAGTTCAAGTATATTTTAAGTATACTTTACGTAGTATGCAAATATCAGTGTACTAACAGTATACTTGTAAGTGTACTATTTCAGTACTCATTGGGACTAAATTGGCACACTTTCTAGTATATAAAGGTATACTTTTAAGTATAACAGTAGTAAACTTTGAGTACTTAAAGTTTTCTTTAAGTGAACTTTACATCATACTTAAAAGGGGTCATATGATGCGATTTCATATTTTCCTTTCTCTTTGGCGTGTTCTTGGTGAATAAAGATCTGTGAAGTTGCAACGACTAAAGTCTTAAATCCAAAGAGTTATTCTTTATAAAAGTTAACACTTATCCACGCCCCCTTGAAACGGCTCATTCTAACACGCCCCCACATATCTACGTAATATTTCCGCTACATGCTTGAGACATTCAGCCAATCACAATGCACTGGATAGCTGGCCAATCACAGCACACCTCGCTTTTCAGAGAGATGAGCTATGTGAAAATTGTTGTGTAATGTGTTTTTTTTAACCTTAAACCGCATAAACACATTTCATTACACCAAATACACTAAATAATTTTCATTTTAGCAACATCATATGACCCCTTTATGTATACTACTATGTCCCTATTTAGGTATTAATTTGTATATATTTTGTTATATCACTATCTGGACATACAAACATATAATTTTATTCCAACTTTAAGCATTCTTTTTTTATAAACACTTGAATGTGGGTAAGTTTTATAAATAAAATAAAAATAAAGAAATAAGCAACATTTTGAACAAAAAGACTAATAATTGGATTCAGAATGATAATCAAAACATTGATGAAGTCAATCAACACCCTGGAGCTTGACAGTCATTATTTCCTCTTCATTGGTCGACATTTTATTCCATAACGTTACACATTTTTAAAGCTATTTTATTTCTGATGATCATGTGAGAATACACGTGGAAGCATCTGTTGTTTCGGTTTCTTCTTCACTTGTGTTTATCTTGAAAATTCTGTGCAGAAGATGTGTAATAGCGCCCCCTACAGTATAACAATGAAAACACGTATTCTCAGAGCACAAGCATAGCTCAAATATATTTACACTTTATTAAGTATAAGTCAAGTATACTTAAATGTGATTTAATATATAAGGGTAAGAAGGAAGGCTGTCTGCCGGTGATATGAAAATTAAGTCGTTTTTAAAATAGTACTGTGCTCGCGTTGATGTAAAATAAAATTGATGCTGAATAAAAAGCTGATTGTTCACCTGCACAAATAGGGAGTGCATTAATAATTAAAACAGGGTTTTTTTCACCGTCTGGTATGTGGATGACAGCCAGAAAAGGACTGCCAAGAAAATTGTGAGGGAATGTAAAAAATACAGTTTGTAATCAGTTGAAACATTGTTAATCACCTTTATTGCAATATATTTTGCCATCAGGGAAGAGCTTAGTGTCTAGAAATCTGACATAAACTTTATACTCTGATTTGTGAAGCCTGCAATAATTAGATTTTAAAAGCTCCTGCTCTTGATAGAGGGATTTCAATAATTTTAGCCATGTCTCAAGGGAAACAAGATGATGGCTATAAGGATTCTGCCGTATTCGGCTCCTGTCAGAGCACTCTGGGACGCTGCATAATAATAATGCAGATCTTTGGACTGCCCTTGAAAGTGCTGTAGATTTAATGATGTTTCGTTTCGGTTCCACCCTTTCCAGCTAAATGCACAATCAAAAATATCACATTCACTGCAGCTACACATTTCAAGAGTATGCAAGGATCACAGCACTATTGTAGTTAATGGGGAATCCTTTTTTGGAATATGTTTGCAGATACACCCAATATCAGCACCTAATATATCAGTCTTGTAGGTTGCTAAACAAGTGTCGAGTGACAGCAATTAGATTTTAAGTCACATTCCATTTCACCAGTAACACACTAAAGCTGATTTAATTTTTCTCATATTCATCTGCCAAGTCAGTGTCTTAGATGAAGGAAAAAAGCTTTAATGGCTCTCACTGAAGCTTAACCGAGAAAAAAAATAAAAGGTAAAGAAAAACCACTTGAAATCGACTTGATGCATTCTTAATCTCGTAATTAACATATATCCCCTCTGGCATTGTTACACAGTTTGATGAAGTTTGACTTTGGGATATATTGCTTAAATTAATTCTTGTGATGGTAGCGATACCTAAACCTAATCTAATTTCTGCTTTGGCTGCCGACATCAAAACCATTCAGGTCACAGGAAGCATGGTTCTGTCTATCTGTCTGTTTACTTGTCTGTAAGCCTGCACCTTTGTTACTGGGTTCAGTTTAGGTTCTCCAACTAATATGATATATATGATACATAAGAAGACCGCTGCAGAGCTGTTGTCTTTGAACAATGGCTGGGTGTTATCAGATTCACCGTGTGATCAGAACCCCACCCTGCTGTGCTATCTGTGTATGATATGGGGCATAATGAGCATACAGTAATTTAACGCCGGATGGCGATTCTTTAAGATGATCAGGTGTTGATTTGCATGGAGCGTGAGAAGTGGAAATGTCTTGTATTGTCAGTGGCGTTTGAGAGATCATTTGCGCTGTACCTGGAGGGTAGTGATATAATCACAAGTGGCTTCTCTTTCATGGCGGATGTGATATACCTGCTCAATTATAGCCGCTGTAAAATGAATAATAGAGCCTAACAACACTCCTGACGGAAAGTATTACCTATGAAACAGATTTGTTTATCTCTATCGATCTATCTATCTATCTATCTATCTTAGTTTTACTATCTGTCTATCTGTCTGTCTGTCATTGCATTTGATTATCTATTGTCTGTCGGTCTAATGTATCTGAATCTGTCCAAATATTTTACTATATTTATTTGACTATGAATAAATGTTATAAATCTTTGTGACCATCAAGCTATTCCCATATCTCTCTATTCGATTCCTTCCTACTATCATGAAGTAGTAAAAGTGGAGTTTTTTATTATCTGTTGAGACTGTATAGGTATGTGGAGCCTCTTTCTGGGTTCTCTGTTTGAGACCGCTTTTGGCTCATTGCATTCTGGGGATATTGGCTAGAGTCTGTCTGCTAGATGACATGTCAAAAAAATTAATGCTGCAATTTGTGACACGAGTCTACGTGAATTTCAGTTTCATGTCCTGATAAAGGCAATCCACGTTCTGCTGACACTGGCAGGGAGAGCAAGGCTAATGCAAAGGAGAGTAAAACAGCTTTAACAGTCATGGTAATATAGTCTTGGCTAAATACTTTGATATTGCTAACATGGAGATTTTGGGCAAGAAACTGAGGCGCAAATTACAAAATGCATTATTATGTATAGAGTGTATGCACATTGTTGTAACATTTTAGATGGAGTGCCAAAAAAACAGGCTTATTTCAGCATTTGCTTTACATTTTGCAGAATTTATAAAAAGACATCACCATCCTGCCAAAGTAAATGAAAAGCCGCTTTGATATTTGAATAATCTATGCTACAGAAACGAATGTTCACTCTCTTTATACTGATTTAGATTGCTCTGTTTGTTCTGCTCTCAATCCAGCCGATTATTTAATGTTTTCTAACCGTCATGTTTTTCTTATTGGCAAACCTGCTGGAAGTTAACAAGGCTTATTGTCCATTAGAGCTCTCTGATCTTCTTATATCGCTGCTCTCTGACTGAATCCAGACACCAGAGCCAGCGTTTCCAAAACTGTGGAGTGGGAATTGAAATGGAAAAAGCCTGTTGGTTCACTAATAATGGCAAAGTCATTTTTTAAACCCAAAACTGGGAAAGAAGTCATAATCATCGCCCAAACGTATTTTGTTTTTGTTACTTTTTTTCTCATATCCACAAGGCAAGACTCCCTGAGCTGAAGTATGCGAGGTGAGATCCGTGCCAGCAGACAGTCCAACAATGTGCACGTTTTCCAGGCATGACCTTCGAGGAAATTAATAGTTTTATTGTCTGTCCTTTACAGAGACTGAGACAACAGTCAAGTAGTTAATGTAACTCACTTCTCCTATAACGGCAACCCCCCCCCCCAACTCAACTCAACCCAATAACCTGAAGCTGAACGGAAAGAGGAAAACCATGGCAAGAGTTACCAACAACAGATGGAAAATAAGTGTTCATTTGTCTTTTAGGAGCATTGCATTATATGTTCTCAGACAGCTGCATTTGTTCCTGCAAAGGAAATTCAAATAAATGTTAATGCAGTGTGCTGATCTTTTCTGAAGTTCGTCACCCCCTCCGGGCAGCTATTGTGGAATCTTATATTTTAAAGCGAGGGGGCCGGCTGTGTTTGTCAGGAAGCACAATGTGGCTTATTGTGGTGTCTGGTGCCAAGCCCCAGTCACTCACGATGACTAATCTGTTATTATCGTCAGCCGATCATTTCATGTCTAATAAGCTTGCGGGGAGTTGCGAAATTCAAAAAGGCCTTCTTTTAAATATTAAACGTCTCAGACTTTGTGCCGTTTAAATCTCTTAGGCACATTAATACCCTATTTGCTTGCAGTGTCCTCTTGCTAATTCATTTTGCTTAGTCACATGGCTCTGAATATTGTGTGCATGAGTGGTTTATTTATTTACTAATCAAATTTACTCCACTCAAGAGTTTTATCTTAACAAAGCCTACTGTGTCATATTTCATACACATATTTAAGGCCTCTAAATTATAAACATGATCAAAACTTTGCTGAAAAACCTAAATCTAAATGTGCCTTGTGTTGTCGGCTTGATAGATTATACTTTTTTTTTTACGATTTATACTTTTAATAAAATATTCAATTTTTTGTAAAAGGCTTTTCAGTGTAGCTAATCCTCGTGGCCCACATGTCATTTTGCTGTAAAATTTTTACTGATTTTTATAAAGTAAGGGTAAAAGTAGCTTTTATATTGTTGGTAATACAAACCCAAATTCCAAAAAAGTTGGGACACTGTACAAATTGTGAGTAAAAAAGGAACGGAATAATTTACAAATCTCAAACTTATATTTTATTCACTATAGAATATAGATAACATATCAAATGTTGAAAGTGAGACATTTTGAAATGTCATGCCAAATATTGGCTCTTGTAGAATTTTATGAGAGTTATACATTCCAAAAAAGTTGGGACAGGTAGCAATAAGAGGCTGGAAAAGTTAAATGTACATATAAGGAACAACTGAAGGACCAATTTGCAACTTATTAGGTCAATTGGCAACATGATTGGGTATAAAAAGAGCCTCTCAGAGTGTCAGTGTCTCTCAGAAGTCAAGATGGGCAGAGGATCACCAATTCCCCCAATGCTAAGGTGAAAAATATTGGAGCAATATCAGAAAGGAGTTTCTGAGAGAAAAATTGTGAAGAGTTTGTAGTTATCATCATGTACAATGCATATCATCCAAAGATTCAGAGAATCTGGAACAATCTCTGTGCGTAAGGGTCAAGGCTGGAAAACCATACTGGATGCCGTGATCTTCGGGCCCTTAGACAGCACTGCATCAAATACAGGAATGCTACTGTAATGGAAATCACAACATGGGCTCAGGATTACTTCCAGAAAACATTTCCGGTGAACACAATCCACCGTGCCATTCGCCGTTGCCGGCTAAAACTCTATAGGTCAAAAAAGAAGCCATATCTAAACATAATTCAGAAGCGCAGGCGTTTTCTCTGGGCCAAGCTCATTAAAATAGACTGTGGCAAAGTGGAAAACTGTTCTGTGGTCAGACGAATATAAATTTGAAGTTCTTTTTGTTAAACTGGGACGCCACATCATCCAGACTAAAGAGGACAAAGACAAGTTGTTATCAGCACTCGGTTCAGAAGCCTGCATCTCTGATGGTATGGGGTTGCATGTGTGCATGTGGCATGGGCAGCTTACACATCTGGAAAGGCACCATTAATGCTGAACGGTATATCCAAGTTCAAGAACAACATATGCTCCCATCCAGACATTGTTTCTTCAGGGAAGACCTTGCATTTTCCAACATGAGAATGCAAGACCACATACTGCATCAATTACAACATCATGGCTGCATAGAAGAAGGATCCAGGTACTGAAATGGCCAGCCTGCAGTCCAGATCTTTCACCCATAGAAAACATCTGACGCATCATAAAGAGGAAGATGTGACAAAGAAGACCTAAGACAGTTGAGCAACTAGAAGCCTGTATTAGAAAAGAATGGGACAACATTCCTATTCCTAAACTTGGGAAACTTATCTGATCAGTCCCCAGACGTTTGCAGACTGTTATAAAAAGAAGAGGGGATGCCACACAGTGGTAAACATGAACTTTTGATGTGTTGATGTCATGAAATTTAAAATCAACTTATTTTTCCCTTAAAAGGTTAAAATTGTCTCAGTTTAAACATTTGATATGTCATCTATGTTGTATTCTGAATAAAATATAGAAATGTGAAACTTCCAGATCATTGCATTCTATTTTTATTCACAATTTATACAGTGTCCCAACTTTTTTGGAATCGGGTTTGTATTTTAAGATTGAACACTTACTGGACTGAAGCAACTTAGGTTTACTTTGGTTTCATCTCTCAATCACCATTGTATTGCAATGCTGTGATTATAAAATTTATATACAAATCTTAAGAAGATATATTGGGATATATAAAGTTACAACTGATTTTTATATGCATTTTATGTAAGTATTACTGACTGTTATACTATCATTGTCATCCCATTGATTTAAATTACAATTTTTCAGAATTACATCTTACCTTTTGGCCAAAAAAACAGCATATTTTGCACCAAATTGCATATTTTCGTTCAGTTAAGGCAAAATGTAAGTCTGTTTTTCTTTCTTTATGCACTCCATAATCTTTTATCATATTACTGTATATGAGCCAGAAAAGCCTAATACTCAACAAAAGCCATATGCAAATTATTTATACACATTTTGTCTACAGGTACATTTTGTACTGTATGTCAGGCTTTATAGGGTTAATATCCAAAAAAATTGTCCAGGTTTCATTATATACTTGACTACATTTAAAATAGTAGTTTTACAAAAAAAAAAAAAAAAACATTTATGTCATTAATTATCCCCCCTTCATGTTCTTGTTTTTCTTCTGTGGAACACAAAAGGAGAACTTAAATTTGTCTCTGTTCCTCACACAAAGCTGTCAGATGACCTCAGAACACTTGAAATATATGTACACATCAAATAGGCTTCTTTTATGGTGCTTTTGTCATTTTTGCAACTTGACAGATATGAATATATATACGTTTGTGTTCCATGAAAAAAATTTTATGCATCTGTCACTATGGTTTGAGTACATGATGACAGAGTTTTGGGTAAACTATTCTTTTAAGTTGGTTTCTTTCTTTGCATTGTTAAATTTAACCTCATTGATGTTTTCTTTCTTTCTTTTTTTTTTTTTTTTTTTAGAGGATGTGGTATTGCTCTCGGGGGGCTGATCTCAAACCCCCAGGTGATTTGCACAAGTTTGCAGAAAAGGAAGACAGCTGCATGCCTTCAAAGAGTAGAGAAACTTTGTTCCTGTCAGCATATATTTCAGTGGCTGGAAAACTCTCTTGGACTGATTTATCAAGTTAGCTGTTAGCCCTTTGAGACAGTAAAACAAAGATAAGGGTATAACTAAATAAATGAATTAAATGGCAGTTAGATGTATTTTTCCTAGTTGTTCTTCCTGTTTTTGATTAAATAAATTCTTTACAGTTTCATGGTGGGTAAAACATATTTGGGTAAAACATAAAATAAAAAGAGAAAAAAATTGAAATTAAATGTGCACAACTAGCATTACCAAAGAGAAATATATAAAAAAAAGATTATATGTGTACTTATTTATTTATTTTTAGTCCCTACCCCAATCTGTCATTGGACAGATGAAAGGATAGCCCCTCCCCAAACTTATTCCATTGGTTGAGCAATTGCTGCTGTATTCTGCTAGTTAAGATGTTCAAATAAATGTTCAGATAATAATTGATTGCGCCACTGAGGGGCCATTTAAACAAACTTTTCAGCCCAAAACTGGAAACTTTTTATGCGTGTTGCCTGTTCGTTTACACGACAATGACGTTTTGGGGACTCAAAGTGCATGTTCTTGAAAATGGCTTATCTTCGTTTCCATGTAAACACCCAATACGGGAATCTTTGAAAACGTTATGTCATGCGCATGCGTAGTACATGTTAGGTATGTCGACATGTGCAGTACATGTCGATTTTAAAGGCAAGTGCGAACAAACATACACAACAATGCCGGAGTACATGGTAGTGTTGTTGCTGTTTAAGAGTTTGCCAATGCTTTTTCAGCAAAGTGTGGATTTACTTCACCAATATTACAACCAACAGCCGAGACGCATCATATACAACATATAATCGTCACTTCCCTACAGGTGCTGTTTACTAACAAGGTGACAATGCCAACTACTGGCCTGGCGTATGTAATTCAGCATTTTTGGCTGTTTTCGCGGATATGTGTAATCGTGAATAGTTTTGAAAAAATTGTTGTGTATACGTTAAAATTTTTAATAACAAAAGAGGAAAAATTTTCAGTTTTGATTACACTGTTGTCGTGTAAACGTAGCCTGAGATTTTTTTTATATATATAAAAAACTAGACATAAATGAGAGCTACTGCATGATTAAATGCTAAAATATGGTTGTGTTTTCTTCTTTCATAGCGCAGAACCCCACAGTTCAAGATGGACAGTGATCCTTTAATAAGCACGCTCTTTGTGGCAGCTCTTAGAATTATGAATGATTAATTCTTTTGACAGTAATTGCAAAGGTCTTGTCTACCGCTGACTGCAGATGAAGAAATCAGCACAATAGTGCATTGATAGTATACTATCTTCTTATCCTCTGTCATCTAATCCCTCCTTTTGTGTCACACTCAAAATGCTTTTAAATTAGTTTCATTGGTTAATGCGCTTCTTTCCCTCTGTCTGTGGCTATTGTCATCATGTTGAGTCACATGAGTGCCACCATTGTCTCCAGCTTCCCAGAATACACTTGCCATTTCCTGGGAACATACGCAAGTTAATCGCTTTGACATACATGTCTTCCGTAGCCAGTGTTTGACTGCTGTATATTGAAATTTGTTGTTAAAATAAATAAATACAGACAAATATTTTGTGTTGAGGATGTAATGGTAATTACATGCATTCACTGTTTAAATTTGTGTATTAATCAGAAAGAGAAGCATAAGCGTGTCAATTATTTAATGACTTTAGGTTTATGTAACAAAATAACACATGGAATTAAATACTTTTACTTTTTACTTTTTCATAAAATTTGAAATGCTCAGTTGTTGTTTTTCTGTTTGCATCAAAGCCTGGCAATGTGTTAATCTGTCCCTGTCATGCTTATAGATTTCAGAGATGAAAGCTCCTTTATTTTCATTGTTTCGGACTCGACTGGAGATCAATTTTGGGGTGCCACTCAAAGGGCCAGATCTGATCTTTTGTAGTACGTACGAGATGACATCAGGTCTTGAACGGTTCATGAGAATTTTGCAGAACACAATTAAATTCCCACGACTCAAGCTCCCAACTCTGTGAACCGCTCACTCTTATTCTGCTGTATGTTGCGCACAACTATGCTTATCTTGCATTAAATATTTCTTTCTAGAAAGCAAATTACTGAAAGCAAATACGTTCGATGCACACTAGAAAGATTTAGCTGTGATTTGTTTTTTTTTTTGTGTAATAATATCATAAGTTTGTAAACTTGGTAACTAAACCGCTGCAGAAATAGTGTTTCATCAGCTTACGTCAGCCAGTGTATTAGCACTTACTAAGGGAGCCATTTATTTTGAGCCATATAATGCTATGATAATGATTTTTTTTGGTATACACTTATTAAACATATAATTAGTCTGTAATATTTATATAATATATTTATATATTACAAAATTATACAAAACAAAACACTTTTTTCAAAAACCGTTACAATGTGAAATATTATATTTAATTATTATATTTAAATTATATTTAATCTATCTTATGTGTCTATGTATGTATGTATGTACAGTATTGTTCAAAATAATAGCAGTACAATGTGACTAACCAGAATAATCAAGGTTTTTCGTATATTTTTTTATTGCTACTTGGCAAACAAGTTACCAGTAGGTTCAGTAGATTCTCAGAAAACAAATGAGACCCAGCATTCATGATATGCACGCTCTTAAGGCTGTGCAATTGGGCAATTAGTTGAATTAGTTGAAAGGGGTGTGTTCAAAAAAATAGCAGTGTGGCATTCAATCACTGAGGTCATCAATTTTGTGAAGAAACAGGTGTGAATCAGGTGGCCCCTATTTAAGGATGAAGCCAACACTTGTTGAACATGCATTTGAAAGCTGAGGAAAATGGGTCGTTCAAGACATTGTTCAGAAGAACAGCGTACTTTGATTAAAAAGTTGATTAGAGAGGGGAAAACCTATAAAGAGGTGCAAAAAATGATAGGCTGTTCAGCTAAAATGATCTCCAATGCCTTAAAATGGAGAGCAAAACCAGAGAGACGTGGAAGAAAACGGAAGACAACCATCAAAATGGATAGAAGAATAACCAGAATGGCAAAGGCTCAGCCAGTGATCACCTCCAGGATGATCAAAGACAGTCTGGAGTTACCTGTAAGTACTGTGACAGTTAGAAGACGTCTGTGTGAAGCTAATCTATTTTCAAGAATCCCCCGCAAAGTCCCTCTGTTAAAAAAAAGGCATGTGCAGAAGAGGTTACAATTTGCCAAAGAACACATCAACTGGCCTAAAGAGAAATGGAGGAACATTTTGTGGACTGATGAGAGTAAAATTGTTCTTTTTGGGTCCAAGGGCCACAGGCAGTTTGTGAGACGACCCCCAAACTCTGAATTCAAGCCACAGTACACAGTGAAGACAGTGAAGCATGGAGGTGCAAGCATCATGATATGGGCATGTTTCTCCTACTATGGTGTTGGGCCTATGTATCGCATACCAGGGATCATGGATCAGTTTGCATATGTTAAAATACTTGAAGAGGTCATGTTGCCCTATGCTGAAGAGGACATGCCCTTGAAATGGTTGTTTCAACAAGACAATGACCCAAAACACACTAGTAAACGGGCAAAGTCTTGGTTCCAAACCAACAAAATTAATGTTATGGAGTGGCCAGCCCAATCTCCAGACCTTAATCCAATTGAGAACTTGTGGGGTGATATCAAAAATGCTGTTTCTGAAGCAAAACCAAGAAATGTGAATGAATTGTGGAATGTTGTTAAAGAATCATGGAGTGGAATAACAGCTGAGAGGTGCCACAAGTTGGTTGACTCCATGCCACACAGATGTCAAGCAGTTTTAAAAAACTGTGGTCATACAACTAAATATTAGTTTAGTGATTCACAGGATTGCTAAATCCCAGAAAAAAAAAATGTTTGTACAAAATAGTTTTGAGTTTTTACAGTCAAAGGTAGACACTGCTATTTTTTTGAACACACCCCTTTCAACTAATTGCCCAATTGCACAGCCTTAAGAGCGTGCATATCATGAATGCTGGGTCTTGTTTGTTTTCTGACAATCTACTGAACCTACTGGTAACTTGTTTGCCACGTAACAATAAAAAATATACTAAAAACCTTGATTATTCTGGTTAGTCACATTGTACTGCTATTATTTTGAACAATACTGTATGTATGTATGTATGTATGTTTATGTGTATGTTGCTTAATTTGATAATGCTTGCAAAGTAATCACAGATATATGGGGAATATTCTTTTATATTGTTGGAAGTCTATATTTCCTTTTTCTTGAGCACATAATGACAAGTGATCTTCCATTCCCTGAAAAAATATCTGTATCTTTGTATGTGGCTGCACCTTGTTATTCGGGTTTCTATATAGAGGCATCATTAGAATAATAGGCTCAACATGTCTCTCTTCTTGTCTCTTCAGAAAGTAGAACATTTTGACATAACCAAATTAGTTTTACCCCATCATGTTTTACAAAAGCCATTAAATGCAAAGTTTGCTGTGTTGTAATCAATAATACAGACAGTTATATTTGGAACTGGTCCCTCTGTAGGAATATTAGTGCTTTGGCTTGTTGCTAGGGAGCAACACGAATTGTGCTGGAACCATAGCGGACGAATGCCCACTGCTGTAAAATATCGACAGGTGCCATAAATCATCAACAAATGGTTTGGACATCAGAGGATATACTGGAAAAATGAGCCCAGGGTAATTTAAGCTCAGACAAGCTGGAATCAAAGAAACAGAAATATTAGAGTATTATGGGTAGAGTTGTGCCACGTTGTGCCGCCCACTTCTGTATCACAATATACTGGGTTTAATTATCAAGTGGTTCCTGTGGCACGCAAACAGCAATCATACATCCTCGCCAAAGAAACCGTTTCAGTAATTGAGTGCAGGAACGCTGTGTTTTTCCAAAGCGCCCACTCGCTCAATTCAGTGTTTCCTCTCAGTTTGGTGAAAATATCACACCGTGTCCATCATGGAGTCAATGAAAGGCTTGTTTGAAGGGTAATAGTTGAATCGTGAATGCTTCTCTGGCTTTTAAGACACACAAGTCCTTGGAGAAGAAGTACAGGAACTGGTGGAGGACGTATTAGGGACATATGAATATGAAAAGCTTTATATATTTATGTGAAATTGTGGCAGGTGATCTGTTATCTAGGGAAATGGGTTTATATTATCTCGTTGATGACCCTGTAACATGAGGAGAAAGAAAAATAGCTTGAAATACTAAAGTGCTGCTGTTTACGGTGCTGTTTTGCTGTCTAACAGAGAACAAAGTAATTGAAAATATCAACCTAGAAGGTACTTGAAATTGTCTTTAAAGGGCTAAATTGTTTACAGTTTCAGTACCATCAAATATATGTATATATTTATAAAAATCGAAACTAATAAACTAAATGTAAAAAAGTAGTGCTGTCAAACGATTAATCGTGATTAATCGCACGCAAAATAAAAGTTTTTATTTACATAATGTAATATATTTGTGTGTAACTGTATAACTGTGTTATGTATATATAAATACAAACACATGACCGTATATATTTAAGAAAAATATTGTATGTTTATTAGGGGTGTAACGGTACGCAAAAATCACGGTTCGGTACATACCTCGGTTTTAAAGTCACGGTTCAGTTCATTTTTCAGTTCAGTACGGGAAAGAATTGCAAACATTAAACTGCAGGTTGTTTATTGCTATAAACTTTTTTTTTAACAATTTGTTTATACTTTTTTATAAAATATATATATAAAATAAAAAAAGAATAAGAAATAAAATACAGCTGCAAAGTTCTCCACTAAATAAAATACTCTCAGTCTCAAACCAATATCATATAATAAAATAAAAATGGAAAATATAAATAAATAACTGATTACAGTGTAGCATTACCAATCCCAGCTTGTAGGCCTGCTCATATTTAAAAAATATATATAACTTTTCCAAAGTGTAAAGTTGCAGCATCAACAGTTTAAGTTTTTAGACATGCTCAGATTTAGTTATTGCGTTGGACCGATCGAAATTAAGAGCAAAGGTCTGTTTAAATACTGACGGGAGCTGCGTTTGAATTACAATCGTGTTTTTTCTAGTTGTAGTGATTATGCCTTTAAGCCGTATGCCTTTTGAAAACCTTAGGCCGGTGACACACTGGCATATTGCACCTGTCAAATATATTTATATATAATATAATATAAATGTATATACATATAAATATTTTCTAAATATATACTGTATGTGTGTGTATTATGTAAACAAACATTTTTATTTTGGACGCGATTAATCGTTTGACAGCACTAGTAAAAAAAAAGTGCTAAAAATTTTATACTTTTGTATAATAATAAAATTATTAAATTCAGTTTAATATAGGTAATAAAAAATAATATATAACAATAATATTAGAATAATGTAAATTTTAAGTTTTCAAAAACATGAAAAAACTGAATGAACAGTGGATTGAGTTTAAGTGGACTAAAAAAGAGATTTGAATTCACTTCTAAATTAATGTTTAATTATGTTGATTTTAATTAATTGAATAATAATAATGATATGTTTTATATATATATATATATATATATATATATATATATATATATATATATATATATATATATATATATATATATAGCGCCTTTCAAGAACCCAAGGTCCCTTTGCAAAAAGTTGATAGATAACATGAACAACAGATATGCAGTCAAATAATCCCAAGATATTAGATGTAGCTTCATTATATAATGAGAGAATCTCACCAGGACAAGAGAGATTAACAGAGAGAGACAAAGCATTAGAGAATTATTCATTGCTTACATTTTTCATGTTTCGGAAGGATGTTGTAGATTTAAATTTAGATTTCGCAAGAGGAAGAGAAAAACTAAAGTTAGTGGGTTTATGGTCAGATGTGTCAGGTTCGATACCCTTGACACAAACATTGTCAATGCCAGCAGAGCAGATTAAGTCAAGGGTATGAGAATGAAAGTGTGTAGGAAAATCAATATGCTGAGATAAACCAAAGTAATCCAGTATAGCCAGTATTAGCAGAAATACAGTCTTAATCAACATGAATGTTAAAATCACCAAGCATAATAATATTGTTATATAGAGCAGATGCAATAATGAGTGAAAAACACTCTCTGCCATAACCAAGTGTCAAAGTGAAGCGAGTGACCCAGGAATGGCATGAGAAAATACCAGTCCAAAGTCCAGACATCCTAAAGACTAAAATTTATAAAGAGCTTGCAACCAATCAGCAGATAAACAACAAAACGATGAAAATGGTGATGAGTAGACACTTTTATGCAAACAACTTACAAATGAGAAATACAACAAGTAATTCATAAAAAAAGAGGAAATTAAAACATTTAATATAAGTGCCTGTAATACAAAGATTCACACATTGTTTATTATTTCGGTAATAAGTATTTGTGCTTAAATGTACTTCTGTGTTCTTACGGCCTTACAAGTAGTCTGATTTTAAAATCAATTTTCTTAATGGCTTATTTCTATGAAAATGTTATTTTGTGTCAGTGTTGTTATTATGAACTATAAAACTAAAAATGAAAAAAAAAAATTTTTGAAATTAAGCTGAAATAAAATAAAATATCAGTGAAAAAACTTCAAATTAGATGTTTTGCATGTATTAAAATCACTAAACCTAAAACAGAAATAAAATATATATTAAAAGCTAAACAGAAATGTTTTTTAAAAAAATTACAAATGCACATATAAAGAATATATAAAAAACTTCATTAATCAATACTCTGATAACATAAATAATACTAAAATAACACAGCAATTTGAATGCAATGAGAGCTGGATTATTTTCCCATTTGAGTTTACTAATACTAATAGTTTACTGAGTTTGATTCCTTAAAAAGAAGTGATGCATATTTCTTTTTTTTGGGTGTGAAAATTTTCATATATTTTCATATATATTTTCCATAAAATTATAAACACTCAAACCATTTCTCATGTGTTTGTTTGAGCATATTAGATACAAAACAACAAGACCGCTTCAGCCAGTAGCATTATTGTTTGTTGACCAATGGCAGGTGAGGAAAGTGATTGGGGGTGAATTAATAAAAAAAAAATTTTTTTCATTGTCATTTTTTTTGCAGTTCTATTTGTTGATACTAGTGGATTACAAATGCCACCTTTAAAAAATCGTTCTATTGGCACGAAGACATTATTTAATATATAACCCTCTTCCACAGTGACTTTTTATTCTTTTTTTTTTCGTATCTAAACAGCAGAAATATGAGCTGTTAAATCAGGTTGATTTTCAAATCAAAATAATCACAATATGATTGTTCTGCAGCCCTTCTTCTGTTCAGATAGTTTTGTAAATTGTTATTCTGTATTTAAAACATGACGATCAATATTATTTGGGTAGTATATGTTGTAATCTGTTGTGGCACTCACATCAGGCATATTGAAGGATCAGAACCAATTTAATGACCCAACAGGGGCACAGAATCTCAGCAGCCCGCAACATTAATAGATAGATGTTATTTGACTCATTAGAGGTCACGGCTGTGAATAATAATTAGGGAAAGACTGATTATGCTGAACTCAACTCTAATAAGACATGCATTTGAAATTTCTCTATACAATCTCTGGAAGGACGCATGCGCTCATCACTTCAACGTGAAGCACGCACACACACACACACACACACAGGAAATTGATTTGAGGGTTTATGACTGAAGTGCAGTTTTGTTAACTATTATTGATGGGGAGTCTTGCAAATAAAACAGTTGCCTTGGCGTTGATGACACACATTTTCCTCTCATTATTGTGTTCTGAGGCGTAGAGAGCACTAATAATGACACACACCAATAACTTTAGCATCAACACACGCTTATTTTAATACAGAAACCAGGACAACTAACAAGCAGCTGCTGTCAGGATTCCAGGAATCCTTTTTTTTTTTTCTACCTTCTGTCTTCATCCTCACACTCGAATTTATATTTTAACCTTCATATTTTAAAGAGACAGGTAGCTATTACTGCGTGTTTGTTGAAGCTGACTCATTGACAGGGAGAACATGTTGGGTAAGGGTTGTTTTGGAGGGTGGAGATGTACAGGAATGTATCTCAAGGCCTGTGTTTGACTTTCTGGGAATTCACCGGCCCGTCTGGCGAAACTTTTGAAGTTGATGTGTAATGTGTATTAGCAGCAGTTGTTTTTATTGAGGCTAAGTCAGTGGGCCTTGGTGTCTGCAGTGTTGTTTTGATATCTTTGAGGTTCTATTATAGCATTTTTAGTAATATTTTGAATAGTTTTTATTTCTATTTTTTCCATTTTAATTTTAGTTACAGTTTAAGAATTGTTTTGATTTTTTCGTTTGTAGTAGTTTTAGTAAGGAGCATGTTTAGTTTTTTTTGTTGTTGTTGTTGTAGTTGTTGTATATGTCTTTATAGTTTATCCATTTTTATTTCAGTTTTAGTTGTTTAGTACAAGTTAAAATTAAAACAAGGGTTGTAGCTGAAATAATTTTTTATATTTTATTTCAGTTACCGTTTATGTTATTTCAATGTATAGTCTGTATAACCTTGTATTTAAATGTTTTAATTTCCAGTTTTACTTTTAGTTAACTATAATAATCCTCCCGCACTGTAAAAAAGTCAATAAATAAATAACTGTACTGGTTGTTTTCTGCCAGGACATTAACATTATTCATTAATTTCACAGACATTTCCATTAACCCTGAAACAATGCAATGCAGTGCAAAATTCAAAATACAGGAAAAACACCTGTAAAAATCAATATGGAAGATTTCTTTATATTAATATAGTACATTGTGCCCTACTTTTTATGGATTTTTTTTTTGTCTGCAGTAGTATTATTTTTGTATATCATTTATATGATATTATAGTTTTTGTCAATATTTTGAATAAGACTTTATTTTTGTATTTGCTGTTTTGATTTTAATTTAGAGAAATTGGTAATTTTGTTGTGTTTTGTCATTTTTATTAGTTTTTTATGTTTATAGTTTTAGTTAAGTTCTTTAAAAAAAAAGAGAGAAATATTGACTTGTCAGTTAACTGATTTATATATATATATATTTATCTATAGCTGATATATACTTTTTTATGTCAAGGTTTTGTTTTATTTCAAGAAACAACCAAACAAACTTGTTTTTGTGGTTTAGTTTTTGTTAACAGTAATAACCCCTGATAATAAACAATGTTAGGCTATACTGAGAGCTCAGGTTTTTTGTATTACAATCAAAGGGGCTTTTATATGTCATAATCTGGGGTTATGGCCTTATTTGTAATTGTTGATTGGCAAAGAAGCTCATAGAAGACCTGCTGACAAGTAATTTGGATTAATTGCCCTGTAAACTCCCATCACAAGCTCAGGCACGTTCAAGAGTGAACTTTAAACAAACATTATGAGATGTTTATCTCAATTTTTTTTTGTCAAGTTACATGTCATAATTGCAATGTAAAGTACACTGCCATTTGTACTTTGGACTGTATTGTGTTTTTTTATACTGTTCTCTCTCTATCTGTCTCCTTGAGCTTTTTGTTTTGTCTTGTAACTTGTCATTCTGTTCTTTTTTCAAAATAATGAAAAAGTCGAGCCAGAATTTCATTTAATCTAATCTAAACAAAGGTTTTGTTGAAAAAAAATAGCTTCATTCGTTCTGATTGATGTCACAGATCCTCAAAGCAAGTTTTATAGAACTAAAATATCATGAATTGTTAAAACTCAGGGGCGTTTTACCACATACGGCTGTGTTTTATGTTTAATTGGTCCTCTTTGGCACCGGCAAGCGGTGGAGAGGTGTTATGTAAATATATTCCCAAAGAGGCCCATTTGACATTTGTGGAGCATTTGAGCAGTATACAGCGAGCAAACTGACATAGGGAAAAGGTCCATTCATCCTGATCTGATGAGACATGTTAGGATTACTCATGCAGATTTTAGTCTGTTGATTTCGGTGCCCTTCCTATGTGTGTTTCCCCCCTCCTCATCACAAAGGCTTTTTGTCAAAGTGTTTTACTGGAAAATTGCATAATGTGATTTTCAGTGCTGTCTAATCATAGTGTAGTGCTAGCCAATTACATTGCTAAACATAAGAATTCCTTTCTTTAGAAAAGGTTAGGTGTTATTATCAGTGTGGCTGTAGAGCTCTTTCTGACCTCTTCTGCAGCCCAAAGCCAAATCGAATCAAGAAACTGTACACTGGATCTCTGTGTGATTAGCTTGGGACAGTTAAAGACAGATATTTTGAGACCAACTTCTGTTAAGTTGCTAATGGCAAGGAAAAGAGGGGAATACTGTGGGTCTTCAAGGTACAGGTTGTAGGACCTGCCAGGAGAGGGCGCACTATCAAAACAATAACAATTGCGTGGTTTGATGACGCTAAGAAGGAGCATGGAATGATGGGATGTGTTGTCTTCTATCCAACCACTGACGGCCATCAATCAAACGGAAAGATAAATCATGGATTTCATGGAGTTCAACGATTTGCGTGAGTAGATTAAATACAAAGTCAATGCAAAGACGCGATGCCCCGCGTTTGGCGTATATGCCCCATTATACTAATCTTGTTGATCGTTATAATAGCATACGTTTTCTGTAAAGATCCAAATCAAAACAACTCACCTGTGGAGTAAAACACAAGCGAGATCGGCATCTCTTTTTAGTTGAAGTTTGTTGCGAAGCTACTTCCGCATTTGTCCACACACTGTTGTCATATGGTTTCTACGTCAGTAAAGACGATAACAAAGGGGAACTAACGTCATTGTTTAGAATGGGAATTTTCTATTAGTGTATAACTTTAAAAAGTAAATACTATTAAAAAGATTACAAACATTATATATATATATATATTTAAAAAAGAAAACACAACAATGCATATGAAAACACAATTTTGTTCGAATGTTGATAGTACTTTTAAAAATAAATCAGTACTTTTATTCAGTTAAGCAGCATTAAATTAAAATTGACAGTAAAATATTTATATCTATTCATCAAATAATCAAAAACGTCCAAAATATAAAGCAGCACAACAGTTTTCAACATCGATAGTAATATCGATAGTAGAATGATTTATGCAGGATCATGATATGAATTATATTTTAATAATTTTATCTGAGTGTGTTACCAATGGCAGATGGGGCAATGTTTGGGAAACCTGTCTGATATCAGTCAATATTTTCTGTTTGTTCTGTTTGGCAATTACTAGTGGTTCAAAAATTAAATGTTAAAAAATTGTTATGAGTCTCAGCAGCAGAATGTTTGCGGTCGTTGTGTGTCAATACAAGGACGCCATCATTTGAGGTTTTTGCATCTCGCATGTCATACTTCGAGAGCTCATATTCCAGATTGTCAGGTTTTTGAGGTCAAGAGATGCGATGATACTTTGATTCGGTTGTGAGGTTTTTTTTTTGTTGAGTTCTGATGGGAAGACTAACAGGCGAATGCTATTGCTCAGATCTCTGATCTCCAAGAACTGAGTGACATGGCTTCCTGCCCAGAATCTTTTATATTGCCAATCCTAACAGAGAGCTGTCATGTTTAACCAGCAGCTCAGGCTGTAGTAAAACATAATAGCCCACAAATCTATATCCAAACCCCTGGGAGCCGCTCTCCTCCATGATACTCCATTATAGAATAAGATTAGCTATATGAAGTCACAGCGCTTTGATTTGGATTGAATTATTAGTACTGCGAAGCTAATATTAGAGATAGTAGGATTCATCAAAGGTCTATTTGTAATGCACACCATTGTGTAGCATTCTGACTCATCAAATTATGTCAAACATTGTCAATTAATTATTACATTTATTACATTCATACAATGAAATAAACTAGTTTGATTGTGTTGATGTCATGATGGCCAATCAAAATCATAGTAGGCGGGGTTTACTGTTCACTGAAGCAGTTTGAAGCATCGGTTTTAACACTGAAAGAGCGCAAATGGTACTAGAAAAACATTTATTATTTGAAAATGTTGTTTTACAGTAGAAATGTCAATTGACCAACAAACAACTCAACTTTTTCCCAATTATGGCCATATGGAATTTGAAACGTGTTATGATTTCTGATTCAAGTAATTCCTTACTGAATGTGAGGAGACAAGAGGCATACAAGTAAAAGTGCATATGTGCGGATTTCAAAATATTATTTTAGTTGAAAATGATTATTTTCCAACTAGAATTAGACTTTTAATTTCCTTCACTGTTGTATTTCTTTATAAAAAATAAATAAATAAATTGGTCCCCCACAATGGTTACAGCCTTGGTTATTTGTGAAATTAGTGAAAATTGTTTCATAGTTGCTTCCTTTTGTGTGTGTGTGTGTGTGTGTGTGTGTGTGTAATACAGGCAAAATCTAATAAAACCTTATTTTGAGTTCCTTTTTGTGTGACTGAAATGTCAATGTTCACTTAAAAAAATAAATGAATTCCACTTTCTTGTGTTTAGGTGAAGATGTGGAGGAGAAGAAGGTTCTGGTACTGAGTTACCCCCAGTACTGCCGGTACCGTTCCATCATTGCACGGCTTCGTGAGCGGCCCACTTCCTTCCTGACGGACCATGTGGTGCTGGCCCTGGGGGGAATCGCCTCCCTCACCAACAACACCCAGATCCTGTACTGCAGGGACACCTTCGAGCACCCCACGCTGGTGGAGAATGAGAGCGTATGTGATGAGTTCGGTAAGTAGGTTTGATATAAACTGTGTGGTCTTGGGTCTGAAACAAACTCTACGCAAGTATATCAACGCAAGCACTTCAAGTCATTTTGTTCTTTCATGTAGGAATAATATATAGAAATTAATACTTATATTGATTATTTGAATGTTTACAGTAATTGTCTGATAACCAACATGCAGAAGTGATTTTTACTACAACAACTACAACAAAAAACGTAATAGAAAAAATAATTATTATGATTACTGTTATGATTTTATCGGTATATTTATGCAAAGTTGTCTTGTGATCTAAATGGTAGATTGGTTTCCGTTTTCGTTTTCGACTGACAGATTTTAAGTTGAAAAGTGTGGAAATCTTTAAAAATATTGTGTAAATGAATTAGTTTAAAGGTAACTTTGAAGTTTGTTACTACATATTTTGCAATGCATTGCCCAAACATTTGCATTTGCGTTTGCATTCTTGTGCAAGGTATGTTTCTGGCCTTAGAGGCTGATTGCTGCTTATTAGTTCATATAAAGATTTATTGCATGGGTATAATTGAGTGAAGAAAGAATGAATGGATGGAGGACTGACGGCACATGATTCTGAGGTCTAACTAGTCAAATCAGCAAAACAAGAGCCTTATCTTCATTACCTGACTGACGATGGGCTGCTGTATGAGCGCAGACAGCTTTATCACTATTGGTGTACAAACAGGAATGAGCGACTTGAGCTGGTGATTGAAACAGACACTCGTGGCTTTTAGTCTGTCGAGTTGAGAGCTTGTTGTATGAGAGTAGAACTCTCAGATAACCTGAAAGCATGTTTTTACACTGAGGTCCATCACAGTCTGTCTGCTTGTGTCAGTAACTTATTTTTTCAAAAGGACTGCTTTGATATCAAAAACAGCGGTTCATCACACTTTTGGCTAATGGTTAGAAAACCAAAACTGTGCATATAATTACTGGCTGTAAATTACTGTCTTTCTCCGATCTGTGCATGATTATGGCTTGCGTTTGCAGTGTACAGTGATGGTATTTCTATGTAACTAACCGTTTTTGTTTTTGTATTCTGTGTTGTATTGTGTTTAAACTTGTGTCTTAAACTAGGGATGTGCAAGACTTCACATTTTCAAAATTGACTATGTTTTAAGGAAGCACTGTGTATATATGCTGATTTTGCATCATGTTTGTCAAATCACAGTCAGAAATCTTTCTTAAGGGGCCGTTTACAAATTAACTAATTCCTGTAAAAACAGCTAGAAGGAGCAGGATGGTTTTTTGTTATGTTTAGAATTTGAGAATATTTAAACTATTTTACACGCTGTACTAAAAATATGATGCAAGATGGCAAAAAAAAAAAAAAACCTGTTGTGTGTGTGTATAGACCAACTAGTAAAATGTATATATATATATAAAAAAATATTTGAAATATTGTAAAGGAAATTGTCAGATCATAGTAACAAGTCATTAATTGGTTATTCATTTATGGTCATTGAATGCCTCGTCTTAAAGAGACAGTTCACCCAAAAGTGACAATTCTGTCATTATTTATTCACCCTCATGTCATCTCAAATCTGTATCTGAGTTTCTTTCAATGTGAGGGTGAGTAAATGATGACAGAATTTCCACTTGTGGGTGAACAACCCCTTTAAAGCAGGCTCAAACAAAATGTACATTTTCTGTATGAAAATGCTATTTTCTGTATTTTCTGCACTGTTTTTTGTGATAAATCAGTGAGATTGGATTTAAATATATTAAAATATGTTGAATGGAGCTGTACTGAGAATATTGTATTTGTTCAAATAACTGAAACAAGAAATCAAATTATCCATAATGTATAGTAAACAAACACACACACAGACATGCAGTTTGTAAGCCTTAAGGCTCTTGTAAAATGTCTTTGGTTTCTATAGAACTATGACTTCAATGCCATTTCTGTACGTGAAATGAAACTCAATAGTATCCTATTCACTAACATACTAAGACCTTAACTTCAGTGCTTTTATTACAGTACATGCTTGACAAAACAACAACACAGTGGGTTTGTGTGCAGTTTGCTTTTCCATAGATGCTGCCAGTGAAAAAGAGAGGCGCCGGTTTACATGCTCGAATTCCTGTTGGAAAAATGCTGGGTTATTGAATGCTACTTTGTAAAAGACGGTAGAGCTGTTTAGATAGTAGCATCTGACAAGATGGGCGAACAAACTGACAGTGAGTAATACAATTGAGTAAATGGCTCCCTTTGACTTTAATGGATGTCCTTGAGTTTCTTTGATTGCTTGAAAACAGTTTTCTGCTCAAAAACCACATTGTTGTCTTTGAAAGTTTAACATAAGGGGTTCTGCTCGAATCGGATGGCCTGCAGGGATTTGAATACCCTGATTAAAATGTCTTTGTTCTCACCAGGGCTTTAAACACAACCACGGCACGCTGTATTGAATCCCAAAGAAGTCATTCTGTTAAACTGTGTAGGGTGTGTTATTTATTAAGGCTTTAGTTCAACATATGAAGTCATTGTTCATTTAAAGGCACCTATACACTGGGTTTGTTACAGAGGGGGAGATCTGATGTTGGCCGAGAAAATCTGAGAGTGAGTGAAGGAAGAAGGACTTCTAGTGCTTTTTATGCTCGAAGTGACGGCCACTTGGTGGAAAATCTTCTGCGTTTAGCCTTGTCATTAACTTTTTGAAGCGAATAACAGTGCTTCCAAGGGCTTGGCAATGAAGAGGGGAGTTCTACTGAGAGAGTTCCAGTGCGTTATAGAAGAAAGATGAAAATGGAAAGCAGTGCTATTTAAGGAAAAATACAGCTGGAATGGTGCAGATGTGATATTTAAGATTTTTAGTGATTTGTTCCTGTGTTAATGGAAATAACTGCAGGGTCTGGTGCGCTGGCTTGCCTCTTTGGTCACATATTAGGAGACAACAGGATGTTAAATTGACTCAAGTCTTATCCTCACTTGAATGGACTTTTAAGAGGGTGGTCGGGTATATTGAGAATATGGAATACAATAAGTGATAGTGGGGATTTTTGTTTAGGCATCAGCTGGTTTGGACCCCTGCATGTCACATGGTTATGATAACATCCTCTCTAACCTTGGATTTCAGCACAATGCTGTTAACATTTCTGCTTTCTTTGCTGTCGTCTTGTAACAGGACATTTTGATATATGAGGAGAGGCATTTGCATTGATTGGACAAACATTTTATTTTTTTATTACTTTTGTATTTTTGCTTTTATTATATATAATGTTTCCTTTATTATTATTTTATTATTAGGCTAAAGGATGGTAGAGATTTTTACAGAATCACTGTTATTTTCAAATACTGTTGGTTTTGGTCACACTTTATTTTAGGGTACAATTCTCACTATTTACTAACCATTAACTATGACTTTTGCCTCAATTAACTCCTTATTTGCTGCTTATTAATAGTTTATAAGGTAGTTGTTAAGTTTAGGGTAATGGGTAGGATTATGGATGTCATGCATTATATTTACTTTATAAGCACTAATAAACAGCCAATATGTTAATAATAGACATACTAATAAGCAACTAGTTATTAGTGTGAATTGGACCCTATACTAAAGTGTTACCATATATCTATATAGTTTTTAGTTTTAGTACTTCAAATTAAACTAAATGGAAAAGGGTAATGTTGCCTTCATCTAGCTGAATTTTTTTTTGTTTTATTTTATTTCAGTGAATGTTTATTTAGTAGTAAATTATCTTTTTTTATGGTTTTAGTTTTGTTTGACAATAATTTATTTAAAAAATAATCATAATATTAGTCTTCATGTTCATTTTTTTTCCTATTCCTATTCCCATTCCTATTCTATTCTTCACCACATTGTACTCGTACCACTAGTTCTTCAGCTGTTTAGGAACAAAGGTATCATGTCATACTTCCTCCTTATAACCTTAACACCAAATTACTGTGGTTGGTTAGTAAGTGTGTGAGGTCATGTTTACATTTCCACCTAACAACAGGAAGTTCAGAGTTTCAGAATAAGACATTTTTTGCAGTTCAGTTTCAGTAGATGCTCTTTTTTGCGCTAGAGGTGTTTTGAGTTCTGAAAGTTTCTGTATGTTTTTATAGTCTAATGAACTTTATCTCAACAGATCAAGCAAAACTAAATTCCTCATGATATGACCTTTTATTAGTAAGACACTGTCAAACCCTCCCATACAAAACAAGGGAGAAGAAAAGCGGGAAATAGTTTTATCTGGATGTAAGGGGGTTTGGAGAGGGCGAAAGAGTGGAGGATGCAGGGAATGTTTAGACGGACATTATTAATGTCACAGTGGGGGGTGAAGGGGAGTTGTACTGGTGAATTATTGAAGAGAGTTTGTAGGATGCCAAGCAATGGCCACACTATTATTCCTCTCTCGATTCATTTCCTGCCTCTCATGAGGTTATTTTTAGGAGGTCAGTGTTGTTGTGTGAGCATATACTTATGAATTTACTTCATAATAGTTGCATGATGGAATGTGTTCCACTCTTTTTCTGTGGTGCTTTAGTGAAACTTCAGCTAATGTTCTCATGTTGCTCTCATCATTGTGACGTGTTCTGTGGCAAGTGATCTCATATCTTTGTTCCTCACAGGGGTTTATTGCTCCTCTATGCAGCATTGGGATTAGTGATGGGAATCAGCAGGAAATTAATTATTTGTGTCTGATTCCACTTAATGATTCTGCTTTCATAATGATTTCATTAACTGGTTTTAGTACTTTTGTGGAAATATCTTTATATATATATATATATATATATATATATATATATATATATATATATATATATATATATCTGTTATACAATGAATTGTATTGTGTCTGTTTATAGTGAGTGACATGACATGCAGCCAAGTATGGTGACGCATACTCAAAATTCATGCTCTGCATTGGTATTGCCAGCCCGAGACTCGAACCCACAACCTTAGGGTTAGGAGTCAAACTCTCTAACCACTAGGCCATGACTTTTTTATTTAAATAATATTTATTATAATTTATGCATTTAGCAGATGCTTTTATCCAAAGCGACTTACAGTGCATTCTGACTATACATTTTTATTTCCAGTACATGTGTTCCCTGGGAATTTAACCCACAACCTTTTGCGCTGCTAACACAATCCGTCTTGTAATAATAATAAAAAAAAAAATCATAATTCCGACCTTTTATCTCAAAGTCAGAATTGTGAGATATTGTGAAAAATTAAATTTTGACTATTTTTCTCAATATTCCATGTTTACATATTGTAATTCTGAGTTCATTTCTCGCAATTGTGACTTTTTTTCTCAGAATTCCTAGTTAAGAGTTTTTAAGGGCCTGCTGCGATTTCAGGCTGTGATTTCATTGAATAAATACGAGCTGTACATTTCAAAGTCAAAACACAGGGCGGCTATTTTTATATGAATGTATCTCTGAAGGGAAAATTCTGAGAATTTCAGAAAATTTTCGATTCATTTAATCTTTCCAATAATACATGATAAAGCAGCGTTTAAAAGCACAATGCTACTTTGTGTACAGCCGTTACCGGGGAAACTGTATTCCTGCGGTTTCAAAACCCCTACCTAGAGGCAGAAAAAGAATTTGCATCACTGATCATACAGATCAACAGTTTGCATTTTCAATAAGCCTGTCTGCTGTTTTTTTTTCAGAACAATGCGACAATCGACCCCTGCCGATTTGTAAATGTGAAAGAAGCTAATGTGCCTTCTCAAATCTAAACAATTAAGACACTAAGATATATATATATATATATATATATATATATATATATATATATATATATATATATATATATATATATATATATATATATATTTATTTTATTTTTTTTATAGATATAATAATGTATATATTTGTCTCATCTCTTTTCTTATTGGTTTAAAGTCTGAAATGTGGGCTGCCAAAATCTGAAGAGTGCCTGCCCAAAGGGCTGCCAGAGATTTAGAATTTTTGCAAGCCCTGTGTATTATTTTGCGGCAACAGGTTAATCCAGAATATAAGAATAAGAACCGGTTCCCAGTTCCCATGTAGGACAGATTCCCTCATCTGTTTAAGGATGTGCAAAAACATCGTTTAAGAACAGCCCACTTCTGTATTAGCCTGAATGGCTTTGATGGGCAGACAGAGTGGATGCTGGGTAATCCTACAGGGGCTGAGCTATGTGATGGGAATGCTGTTTGTATGATTACAGAGTGATTGATGCCCACTGCTGGGGGATTATTAATGATAGTATGTTGTTTAGCGAGAATATGGACCCATTTATATTTCTCATCAAGATACCAGTCAGTTTCAACTATTCGATCGATAGTAATAATTTGCTCCTAAAATGGATTACATGCGATGACGTGTTTTCCTCCTTTATTGTGGTTTTGAATTGCAGAGGGCATTTGGTAAAATGCGTCCCGTTTTTGTCTGCTCCTTCATTTAGATGCCATGTTTACCACATACACTGCAATAAAAATGGGTCATTTATTTTCTTTCCCTGCAGATCTCAGCAGTGCTATCGATGCGGCCTGCCGCGGCACTAGGAGAAATCTTAAACAGGCCGACAGAAATGCGAGACCTCTTTATAAACTTTTGAAGTATTTTATGAGGATTGTGGAGTAGTGTTGGGGGATTTATGAAGGGTTGAGTTAATATTAGTATTTTGCAGTCAGTGGGAAGAGTGTGTTCCTGAACAGGAGGTTCTTGATCAGTGTTTTTTTAACTTGTGGGTTACGACCCAAAAACAAGTCACCGGTCTGTTCTGAAATGTTCACAGACAGCAGGGAAAACATTTCTAAATAGAAATGGCATTGCCAAAAATATAAAACCATCAAAATTTAGCTGACACTTAGTTGTTTGTATTTGGGTCAATGATATTAAATTTATTTATTTATTTGTCTTATAGTCATTTATTTAAAACTGCATCAGACATTTAAGTCTCACATATATTTACCTCTATTATGAACTTTGTTTGTGTATTATTATATGTCCTAATATTGTATTATTTTACATTTTATTGAGGGTGCTATAACTGTCCTGATATTATAATGAAGAAAAAGTCCTCATTAAAGTAACCCTTGGGAAAAAAAGCACTTAAATAGTTTGGCATAATCTTTTATTATTATTATTTCAATTAAATAAATATTTGAAAAACTTTTGTCCAGCAATTCAAAATCGTGTAGCACAACCAACATGCTGAAAAAAAGGAAAATATATCATATAAAAAAGAACTGACTGTGTGTTGAGGTCCATAAATCTCTTAAAAGATCAGATAATATGACCTTTTTATGACAAGGCAAGGTTAGCTCAGGGTGTAAAATGTCAAATGGAGCCAAGTTGTATTTACAACACTGTTCCACAACAATTCAACCCAAATATTCAGATGTGTACAGCCCATTTTATGGAGGGCAGTTTCTACAAAATGGAGCAATTTCTACTTTGCAAGGACAAACTGGCTCATATTTATAAAGAATTTGCCACTGACGATTCAAACATCTTGATTTAGAGTAGCGTTTGTTGTTTGTCATTTCTCCGATAACAAATGCAGACATGGTTTTATGTTTACGCGGTGTTATACGCAAAGCAACACATAAAATATAAGTCATAAAATATAAGTCAAAATTATGTTATATAAGTTATAATCCATAATTATGTCCCCACTGAATGCAACAGATTCCTTGTTTATAATAGGATTTATTGGTTTTGTTTGGTTGCACCAGGACACACATAGTATGACAAGGAGCGTAACATTTCCGTCACATGCTTGAGGTTTTCAGCCAATCACAACTCACTGGATAGCTGGCCAATCAAAGCACACCTTATTTTCAGACCAATGAGCTTTGAAAAAATCGACATGTTTAGAAAGGCAGGGCATAGAGGAGCAACAATAATGTACAGTATGAGGAAAAAGTGAGTGTTTTTTTTTACTTAAACAGCATAAACACATTGCATTACACTAAATACACAAAATAATGTTCCTTTTAGCAAAGTCATATGACCCCTATAAACTACTTTAATAAATTGAGACTTTTCATGAAAATGGTATAACCATTTTTACAAAACTACGTGAAACCACAAATACAAATGCTCTTTTCTTTTTCATTGACAATATTAGTACATTTAAATGCGTCCTGTCCAATTTTAAACCTGGATCCTCAAGCAGAAGCACTCTGGGAGTAGCTCTGGGAGGGAACGGGCGATGGTTCTTGGTTAGTACATGTGGCTTTTGGAAGCTTTGAATTATTGGATGCTAGGAAAGGATTCATCATTGTGTGAGCACGGAAATGACTTTTTCGTAAATTGAGAAACATTAGGCACTCCCTTTTTCTCACCCATAAGGAAGAAAAAACATGGTACTGGAGGCAGAATTACCTATTACCCAGTTCATGTTGCAATCATAGCCTGTCCTCAGGCATACTACTTGAGTAAACAAAGCTGCCTCCAAATTGATTCAGCATTTAAAGACTTTCCTGTGAATTCACTGCACTTCTATGGCCGCCGTTTCTTGTTTAACAAGATAGCCGCTCTGAACATTACAACTGGATATTTGTTGTTTTGTGTTCTTGACAGCACATGTTTGTGTTCAGCAAAGCATAAACCTTCGCTAAAATGAGAACATATCTTACATTCTTTTCTCATATCTCCCCGCACTAGATATAATGCTAGTTATTAATACGGTCCAGATGTAGTTTTAGCACTGGAGTGTAAGGATTGACAGGCCAGGACAAGATTTTTCTGCCGTGAGCAGTTTATAAAGTAAAAGAAGTTTAAGTCAACAAAATGTTTATGATGACTGATTTACATTATTCACATAATAATTAACCCCCCACCCCACACCCCACACACACCCACTAAAAACGCTACTCTCTTTTGTGGAGCAGAAAAGGTGATATTTTGAGGAATGTTGTGGCTGCTCTTTTTCAAATAGCGAAAGTGAATGGAAAATGGGAGCTAGTCATTATTTACTGTAAATTAAACAAAGGCTTTTTTTCTTCAAAAAATTGTGCAACAGATACAGTTGTTTTGATATGTATGAGATCATACTGTAAATTCTGAAATGTTTTTTTCCCCTCTTGGTTCCATTTTAATTCCATTTATTTATTTATTTCCACTTTGTTTCACAATCTGGGTTGGATTGCTAAAGGTCATGCATTTTTAAAAGCCCATATGCCTCATCCGTGTCTCTTATTAAGAATTCAAGGAGAAACCAAAGGGCTGATTCCTTTTTTTTCTTCTTCCACATTTTCAATTTAGAGTCATGTTTCCATATACCATTCAAATTCTTACTCCCCTGGCAACAAACAACCTCTTAAAATCATAAAGTGTTTTACCCTTGAGTAGAATTTACATAATTGTCTGGTGAGGTATGATATTCCCCCCATTTTTTAATGAACAACATACACACTGTCTAGATGCAGATTTAAGCCTTAAGAAATATCATTTATTGGGTAATTATTGCTGGCTGTGTGGGAGTGGACACATGTCATTTGCAGCTTATGTCGCTGTGACTGCAGGGTCACTATTAGGGCTGCACGATTATGAAAAAAATATTAATTGTCGATTATTCCCTTGAAATTGTAACTACGATTATTAATTATGATTATCACAATTTACACTGAATGATGTTTATACCATTTTTTAGATGCAACTGCATGCCATATTTTTATATGAAAATAAAAAAGCTGAAAACACTAACTAAAAAAAATGTAGTGTAATATAGTATTAAGCCTCAAATGTCAAATATACATCAGAGGGCGATATATCGAACGATATGATCATGCGCATCTACTCAGTAAATCTGATTCCGTGATTACAGCTAAATCACCATCACCTGCTTTCAAATGGAGCGCCATTTAATAGACAGAGCCGTAGCTCACTGACAAGCTACGCAATATCGCGTTCACTATCGCAGATGAATCGCCATCGATAATAAACCCGGTATTGTGTAGCTTGTCAGTGAACTACTGCTCTATTAAATGCAGCTCCATCTAAAAGCAGGTGATGCAGATTTACCGCTAATTTAGTGAACCGGCTTTACTGACGAAATGCGCGTGACAATCGCGTGCGATATATCACCCAGCCCTGTATCAAATGTTTTCTTTAAATTATAAAAAAAAAAATATTATAATGTTATACTAAAACTAAAACAATGGAAAAAAAACCCTTAAGATAACATGTAGAAAGAAAAAAACATATCTTAAAGGTGCAGATTAACATAAGTGGACTTTGAATTGTTGCTTTAAACGATTATGCAATTGTAGTTTCCAAAATTGAGCCCTAGCTCAAATTAATTCTACAATAGCTTGCTTAGATTTCCCACATGCCAGATCTGCGAAGGATATTTGGATGTACCTCCAGAAAACCACAGTTGCCAATGGAGATGTTTTGTGAAGTTTCTTGTTGCTTCTTGTTGGACATTTTGAGGACATTCCACCCCCTGCTGCAATGAGCATTAGACCAGAAACGTACAAATTGCAATGCATGACCAATGCAATGCAATAGTCAGGGTGTCCGCGGGGTTTTAAAAAAAAAAAAGTGATAAATCAAAATAGTCAAATTTAAGGCCATTAAAAGTGTTAAATGTGGTCTCAGAGGTATTATTTTTTTCCAAATTAGGTATTATTTTTTCAGACTATCAGGTGTCCTATTCTGATTGAAATTCTATCTGCGTTCGCGTCAGTTCGTTTAAATATGGGCTTTAGCATATCTGGGCCATAGACAGTAAAAGAAATGGACACAGCGACCCCATTGGAACTCAATTGAGACAAGTGAAGCCCATTTTTAGCGGTTTTTAGCACTTCCGTTTCTGACGCGCAGACTCAAACGAAGCTTGACGACGTCAGCAACCTGTCTGACAGATGTAAATCTTCTAGTAGCTGTGCGTGCAAACTGCCATCGTTAATCTTGCAGAGACGGCGAGCTTGAGCGGGGAGTTCTTTGGCGTGAGTGAGTAGGAGTAAGTATTCTGATTAATTATTTTGTATAGTATTTTAAAATGTAACGACAGTACGCCATATTAAGTTAATTGCCTGCGAGCTTCTCCTCCTGTCTGTACGGTAATGCGACAGAGAGCCGAGTGGTTATGACGCAATCGTTAGCCTATTTTTTACAAAAACTGTTTATACGGGGCCATAATGTAACATAGAAGGTAATGGAGCCCTTTATACATTGTCGTGTATCTTTAGAAATAGATAATGGACAAACAGAGTCTTTAAACGCCTCAGATGTAAAGTTATTCGCTGTCAAAGAGACGCCAAAATGAATGGGAGTCAATGGGAATGCTAATGCAAGTGAAGTTCTGCTAAAAGATGGCAGCCCCCACCCGACTTCAACTTCCGGTCGAGTTCCTTGCCCCTTGATCTGGGCAGATAATCAAAGATCTTTCGTCTCCGTCTCAACGTATGTTTGATGCTGACGTCATATTCAGTGGTCGTTCGGCATCATCTCAGAACACTGCGCGCTCAACAGAAGTGGCTGGCTTCAGTTTTATTTTAGACTTGCTTCAAGGCATATCTTCAAAGACTGAACAACCATCGTCGTCTTCATGGGCAAATATAAAAAATCTATTTAATAGATTTACTGATAGCGCTGTTTCTCACACATGCAAAGAGAGAGAGAGCGAGAGTCTTACCACGCTGAATCGACACGCTATATGTAAACTATTCTTTGTTGTCTTCTCCTGTCAAAATAACGGAGTTCATTTAGAATTATTCATATTCATTTTCGAACAAGCAGAAGACATACCGGTTTCTCTGGTAGTGGGTGGAGCTAATGCGCAAATGGCAATTTCATTGGCTGGCGCTGATTTAGTAACGTCCCTGTTTTGATTTCAGCAAATCAGTTTGACCGAACGCTGACAACGTGATTAATATTCATGAACCCAGCAGCTCATCAATTCATAGTGCATTGTATATACATTAGTATGATAGTAGAATTAGTAGTAGTATTATCTTTTAATAATAATTAATTTGATCTATTACTATTTTGTTACAGAAACCCTCAATGACCAAAAATATCTTAAGCATCACCACCAGTCTTAAGTTCAGTTAAAATGACAAATATGCATTCATTAGGCCTAAAAGTAAATTTTTACGTATGGGCATTGTGCTAGAAATATTACTATTATTTAGTAAAATGTATGTGATACTGCTACTACTGTTGAAAAAAATGTAAAAACTTTATTTTTTGAAGAAATAAATCACAATATTTCTTCCATGTTTTAATTTTAATAGCAAATCCCCTTTATTTACCAAAAATAAAATGTTTAAATTTCATAAATTAAAAGACAAATTAAATTTGGGTGAAACTTGTTTACTGTTTTTCATAATTATATAACTTGTAGAAAAACTTTAAACACAATAAGTATAAAGAATGGCATTGGTTTTATTTTTAGTGTAAATTTTTTTTAATTAGCATATTTTTGTGTTTTGCTTTGGTACCAAAATTGGTACAGAGAACCGTGGATTTTCACGGCTATCGGTACCGAATATTGACATTTTGGCACCGTGACAACACTAACAGGAAGGCTTATTGTTCGGTATGTAAAAAAAACATCAATGTCAACTGGATGGGAGCTAACGCACTTCGGTCGCATATAAAATCCACTAAACATAAAAATGGAATGCGTGCTCGGAGAGAGCAGTTAATTCTACCAATCTCAGCTGTCTGCGCGGCTGCACCTCCACCACCACTGCCGCAAATTCGTGGCGCAGTTTTTGAATCCGCAACAGTTCATAGAAGATGCCCGTTTGTAATGCATCAACTTGCAATGAATGCCAGCCAGTGTGCTGGAACTATACATTATCTCCATTGCAAATTTTATGTAGTTTGTTTTATTTTATTTACTAAGTTTTATTTATGAAGTTATTTACTCTAAATCTATTCTTTTTTGTATGTTATATATGTCAAAATCTGTGTAAATAATAGAAAGTTCGCTGATTAACACTTGGAATTCAGTGTCGTGATGGTTTTAAAAAATATTCTGAAGGTAGTAAAAAAGGTATTAAAAAGTAGTAAATTTAACTTAAGGATTGCTGTATATACCCTGAATAGTGGAGTGCTGTTGTACACACAGTTCATTGCACCAAACATTAAAAAATTGTAATCACCAAACATGTAAAAATATGCACTATAATATTTCTTTTAAGAAAATTAAATATTTTATTCACCAAGGATGCGTTAAACTGAATACAAAAAAACTGTCAATACATTTATAATGTTACAAAAGATTGCTATTTCAAATAAATGCTGTTCTTTTGAGCTTTTTATTTATTAAAAAATCCTGAAAAAAATAATCTATAGTTTTTTGCAGAAATATTAAGCAGCAAAAGTGTTTTCAACATTGATAATATTAAGAATAAGTATATTAAAATCTGCATATTAGAATGATTTATGAAGGATCACGTTACACTGAAGACTGGAGTAATGACTGCTTTGCCATTTTAGGAATAAATAACATTTTAAAATGTGTTAAAATTGTAAAAAAAAAATGAAATTAAAATAAAAACGCTGTAATAATATTTCACAATAATACTGTTTATTTTTATTAAATAAATGTAGCCCTGGTTAGCATAAGAGTTCTTCAGATTAAAAAAATTGAAGCTATTGAACGAGAGTGTTAACACATTATATCCTCAAATAAATGTAATATCAACATACAGAAAGTACTGTATAATCATTTCATTAATCATTTAATATGTAAAAAAGACATTGAAGTGTGACATGAAGGGTGATGATTAGAGTAAGTGAATAATGCTATAAAAAAAGAATATGTGTTGGTGGGAATGAGTGCTGCATTAATAGAGTAAATTTTTTTCCAGTGTTAAGCAGTCCACACTAATCATAGAAATTAAAGCAAGAAAAAAAACTTTTAACAGGGATCAGTGTTGGCTCATTCTTCAAAGTCTCTCAGGTGTCAACGTCATGTTTGGACCACCGTGCCAGCCCACTTTGCCTTTTTCATGAAAGGGTTTTCAAATGAGTACCTTAGTTCATGCGTTTTCCTGGGTTTGAGCACAGCAGATGTCCTGTGTTCTTTTATGCATCATAAAATGTGTCTGGACAGTATCCCTGAGCAATGAGAACTTCTCAAAGAGGAAAAGAGAGAGAGAGAGAGGTGCATAGTCTCCCACATGATTTTCCAGAAAGTGTTTTGTAACGCATCACATCAAATTAAAACCAAATTGCCACTATTTCCACCTAATGTTCCCATGGGGCGTTGGAGGTTTGTCATTTTGACAGCTGAGAGCACAACAGACTACTTCATTTAAGTGCTGAGCGCCTACACCTTGCCACCATATTCACGTCCCACTATAAGACTGCATGATATATCGAAAGAAAATCAATATTGCAATATAGCTTAGTTCTTTTGTCTGCAATTGAATGTATTGTTTACTAGTGTTAAGCGTGTCATTTACTCAAAAGTGTAGAACAGGTTTGTTCATCTGCTGTGAATCAAGCTGTTTGGAGGCACTGATATCATGGGCTTCATGCATGTAAATGAAAACACAGAGCGGAGATTCATAATCAATAATCACAATAAAATCGTAACAGTTATTATTTTATTGTCATTGAATTGTCAGTATTATTACAAAATGTTTCTTATTTTGTTTACTATTTTTATTTCAAAATATCACAATATTATAGTTAATAACCACACTAAAATCATTAAAAAATATTATTTTATAGTCATTAAATTTTACGTTTTGTTATACGTTTCTTATTTTGTTTAATTTTTTTTTCTGTAATATCACTGTAATCTCACTATTATTATGATGAATAATCACAATGATGTCATGACATTTTTTTATTATTTTATGGTCGTAATGGATTGGCAGTATTATTACAATATTATTTCACACTCAAAAAATATGTTCAGATTAAAAGGTCATTTTTCAAAGTATTTTTCTAATTATTATTATTTGTATTTTCTATGGAGATGCACTCCCCAAGAAAATCAACCCATTCCCACTCACTCTAGAATGCTCCATTCTTTCTAAATATGACTAATCAAGTCATCTGGTGAAAATTCCTGTAAAAGTCAAATTTCGCAATGTCTTTTTTTTTTCAGTATCGTGCAGCCATATGTCTCTCCCACCCTACAATCCTTCCCTCGTGTGATTAAACACAATTAAAATGATGTAATCAGCGTAACCCAACAATTGCTTGTCATAGACCCATCAGAGCATCACATAGCCCTTTAAAAGCCAGCGGGATTAATTGATTCGGACGTAAATGGTTAAATCCCTTCTGCGGATTATTTTTTCCCCACCACTATTCTTTGAGGAAAATGTGAACATTGTGTCACTAAGTTATTCCAGCAAATCCTAGAAGACAAATCCAGGTTTTGGTCATAGGATTGTCAGAGTTAACATTTGAGGTTGCGTTGATATTTTTAGTGTCCTCCGCTCTGATTTGGACTAATTGCTCCGCTGACTCCCTTTAGTTTTAAAAGCTCATTCTCTGCAATAAATTCTCAGGAGAAGCGTTGACGTTTCTTGCTCAAATGAATCAACCCACCCCACCACCCCTTCTGTGTTCTGGAAAAGTAGTCTGCGTGTCAACACTTGAATACCTCATAGAGTGTTGTAAAGTAACTGGAGAAACACAGCCATGACGTGCATTGATTCTGGAATGCTGTGCTGAGGAAGTAAATATTGAGCTTGATTTTTAGTTGCGTGTATCCCCACTAGACTACTTACAGGCAAGTTTAATAATTCATGCCAAAAAAATGGAGCTCAACCTTTTGGGGACCAAGAATGATTTTTACTTGTATGCTGGCAGGAAATCTGCTTTTTAGACAGGTGAATTTTCACTCGAAGGCAGTTTAATTCACATTTTTCACATTGTGGCCTGGTTTTCCGAACAGTGTTTAGATGGAGCTTTTTACGCATCCTATGATTTATTGCCATGCTGACATCCTCGCAGCATTTCCCCTATAAACATTTAATGAGACTGAATACATAGACGTGAAAGAAATGCGCATGAAATCTGTCTGAAAATAGCTTACAGTAAATAATGCTCAAGGAATATGTTGCAAATGCATCAGGAAAAATTACATCCTAGTTTGTGTTTTATGCATCTCTCCCTCTCTAGCTATTATTTGAGAGGCATATAATGGATGTAATTTGTAATACAATAACAAGGTTTTTCAAGGCCCCTTGACCATGCTTTATCTATCTTGAGTAAATAGTTTTCTGTGGAATGCTCAGCTTTTTCCTCCTTGTTGCATTTTTGCATTAAGTAATGTCCCTTCTTATAATTTTTAGCTTGGCAATTAAAGGCCACAGCTGTTAAATTAAGCTTGATGTGGATGAAAGCGACAGCAAATGCTGTTTCTCTGATATGGGCATTTGACAATGTTTAAAGCAGATTTTTCTGTTTACATTCCCTTTATGGAATTGCAAAATGGAAGGCAGGCTTTGTAAACTAGTATTTGTAAATCACTGTAAACTAGATTTCAGCTGCTAACTTTAACAGTAAATTACAGCGAAGCTCTTTTTTGTTTGTTTGTTCACTTAAATTTTCTGTAAAATACATTATGAAAGCTTGAAATATTTTTTATTGCGGGTTATGTAATGTTCCTAAATGCCACACAGAGCTTTCTATTTGGAGCACTTGAGCTTTTTACATCAAATTAATCCATAAAAGGCTTTTCCCCCTGTCTAAACAATGACCAATAAACACGGCAACCACGGCTAAGCAGCTCAGAGAGGAACTTCAATAACATGCTCATTACTCAGATGGATATTTATAGTCACATACTGCTCTGTTCTCTTTCAGCCAGTGGTCTCGATTTCTTGCCTGAATGTTATTATCACAGGAAGTAGGGCACTAACTGTTCTTCACATATTAAACTTTAATCAGATCCTCGTTTTTAGCATAGCCGTTAGCAGTTGACATATTATAGATTCAGACTTGTCCTTTGCCATCTGTGCTCTTTTGCACTAATCAGACTCTGGGATGAGCAACAGACATGCTGTAGAACTGATCCATTCACACACCAGGCTTAATAAGCAGCATAAGTTTTAAGTGTGAATGGGACAAACATATTCTGTAAGTCACCCAGGGTGACTGGTTTGGGGAATGATGGGACCGTGAGGTGGTATTAGACGTGTGGGTTCAAATTAAAGTTCTGATAATGGCCTCTTGGAATATAATGTCCTGTAATGAACAGTGAGGAACTTGATTTCTCAGTTCCTCACACACTAACACATTGAGTCGCACCTGCTGATTTTGTTTCCTCTAATGGTCCACGCCCGTTTAGTTATATGTTTAAAAAGTATTAACTTTAATCAAATAGGTAATACTTTTGGTGATAAAATCTCACTTAACAAGCAATTAACTGGAACTGCCAGTCATCCAGCTCCATCTGCCTACAGCATGGAGATTTCTACCTTGAGCACCACACGAGAGACTTTATCTATCTGGCTAATCTCACCACCTTCCTGGACTTCTCGCTTTGTATTTTTAACAATGCAAGCAGTTCCGTGTTAGCCTGCCCATGGATAGTCCTTGAGTGAGTTTCGCTGCATTTGTGGATTGGGTGCTGGAGAAAAATGTATCCGTCTGCCAAGCGGATGACATTTCGAACCCCACACTGATCCACACTATCTCCATCTCGCTTTATGGAGAATTTGCCTGAGCCCACCGCAGATGGAGAGCCAGAGCCCGCCGAGATCAATGAACCAAAACAAACACAAGTGACCAAGCAGATCCTTGCCCCGGAGCCAGAGCCTCACGACATGTCTGACCAGGTGCGTGAGCTGGTGGAGATCGAGGGAATGGATTGTGACCCAGCCCACACTCCCACGGCTGATGGTAAACTGCAACTGGCCTCTGGAAATTAATATAAGGAACTTGAAGACATTTTTAATGTGGATTTAATAGACTGTTTTGGGGAGAATATACCCAATTCTCCTGAGGCTCCGTTGGTTCCACCTAGCCCTGAATCTCCTGCTTCTTCATTGGTTCTGCAAAGCCCTGAATCTCCTGTCTCCCCGCTGGTTCTACCTAGCTCCTGTTCTCCTGTGTTCTCTCCAAGCCTCCCTCTGCCACCTCCTCTCCTAAATCCAGCCAGTTCTTCAGCCCTGTCTCCACTGGTTCCTGTCAGTCCCTAAGCTCAGTCAGCGCCATCCAGTTTGCTTGATTCACCTCGAGTCTGTCAGTCTCTAGCTCTGCCATGGTGTAAGGATCCCCAGCCTTTAAGTCCTGGACTTCATCTAGACCCTTCAACCCTTCGGCTCTGCCTTGACACTTAGCTCCCTCATCTCCTCCGTGGCCCATCATCCCACTGGCTCCAGTTTTGCCTCATCCCTCTGGCTCCATCAGATTTCGGTTCCCCCCTTCCTCTGGCTCCACTATGGTCCTCTATTGCTTTGTCTCCACCATGGTTTTCTGGATCCTCTCCTCCATCACATGAGTTGTCTGTTCCACCTTGGCCATCGGGACCTCTGTGTCACCCTGGATTTGCCTCTCTCCATCTCCATCCTGGGCTCATTTTTCCTCATCTCCATCACCCCCTGGTATCGCCAGCCCAACCTACACTATGGCTCCTCCCTCTGGTGACCCCACCATGGGCCGCTGTCCGCTGTCTTGATCTGGCACCTTCTACTCCTAGCCCCTCCCACCGTCTATTCCAACCTGGCTCTATGGACTGTGTCCTTTCCCTTTTGCCTACCCCTCATCCCCCTCCTTACTCCCCACCCTCCCTCCCTCCTCAGTAGGACTAATCATTGGCATGAGGCAGTATTGAGTACTTGAGACTTTGACTCAGTCTCGAGACCATATTTTAATGGTCTTGGTCTTGTCATGGACTTTTTGACTCGGTATTGACTCTGACTCTAACATATTAGGAATCAGACTTATTCCCGAGTCCACTCGAGTCCCAATCAAAATATTTCATGATTAGTACTGTATGTTAATATTTCATTAAATTGATGTATGATTGACATGTTCAATGATTGGTGATTTTCTTGTGACGTGAGATGTTAGCGTAACGTTAGTGCAGACGATTTTTATTACAAATCTGAATAATAAATAATAAAAAATCCTTTAATAAAATAAAACAATATAAAGACAATAAAAGCATAATCTGAAAAACCAAGCCTTGTGCATTATAAAGAATAATATTCTGAATATAATACAGTTGGTTTGGTTTGGATACCTTTATCTCAAACGGTGTCAGATTAATTAATTTAAGTGGGTACAGTATATAAAACGGTTGAAAAATATGGATTCACTACTGTATATAAAAACAATAAAGGCATAATCTGAGAAACGATGTATTGTGCATTATACTGAATAATATTCTGTATATTTTACAGTTGGTTTGATACCTTTAGATTAAATGGTTTTGTCGTTTAATGGATCTATATTATTGCATACATTAAAAGTTGTACAATTTTTATAAAACACAAAACGGTAATTCAAAAAATGGAAGTTTGTGCAATAACTGATGTTTTTCTGAACATTTTACTATTGGTATTATATTATAATGTCACGTAGTTAAATCTTTTTATTAATTTAAATGGTTAATTTTTCGATATTACGTTTTTGAGAATCGATACAGTATCGCCAAACAAAATATTGCGATACTCACATGTATCGATACTTTGTTACACCCCTACAAATGGAGTTAATTGATATCACTGAGTGATTGATGATGCACGAGCACTCAGAGCGTGATCTGACTGGCTGAAGAAGATCACATCACCCGTCTGTGCCTTATTCAGCTGGCCTTAGCTGATTTGCATCAGATACAGTATATTTGACTGACTTGGCATTCAGTGCTCTTCAGATGCATTCAGAAAAGCATTAAACCATTAGTTTTTAATCTAATGGCTACTTCTCGACAGTTGTGCATGAATAATACCCTGCTTGCTTATGCATAGACAAATACACATTTAATTGCATTACCTTTTGCAATTGCATGTCCTGCATGGCCCTGGCCATGCTGAAAGTGAATCCCCTGGTGTGAGCAGTTCCAAGTAAAGAGCCAGATTCCCTGCAGGTGTTCTCTGAGCACATATCCATCCATATTAATTCCTGCTACATGCAGAGGACGTCTCTGTTTCCATACTTTTTATCTTTCATTGACTTTTTCAATTCAATTAGATGTAAGAGCTCCAAACATCAATGAAATCTCAGATGAGAGGCTACCCATCAATTTATAACTCTGTGAGGGGCACATTTGGCCACATCATAACTATTTTGAGTAATGCATGATCTTTGTTCATACTTAGCTATTAATAAACTGTCAGATAAAGACAGATTTAACAGTAAATTCTTTAAAAAATATTGAATTAAGGGTTTACTTTAATCAATGCAGTCAATGCGGTAATTTTCTATAATAAGTTACTGTAAAACATTGTGCTGTTCTGTGGGATAATAGAGTAAATATTTGGTTTTATTTGTAGTCACCATTATAGTGATTAATGTTCTGTTGGCTGGGAACTTGGATCTTGTTTTCTTTTAATTACATTTCTAATAGCCACAATGGTTCACACTGTATTACATGGGCAATAATAAGTTAGGTTTTAATTATTGTAGAAATAATATTTTATAAACAATATAGTGGATTGCAATTATATTAATTATCAAAACAAAGGATATTATATTAATTATCAAAACAAAGGAAAAATTATGTCATACTGTCATTTTTATTACTTTGTGAAGTATATTCTACTGTACAATAGTAATATTTTTCCATATTTTTCTTCTTCAAGTTTTTGTGTGTATCTAATTATTGTATGAAATTTAATGCTTTTGAAATACTAAAATGCTAGACTGCTCCACTCATTCACACGAATGTCAAATTGATCTATTTAGTCTTTTTTAAGGTTTAATATTCACAAACACTAGTTCACATTGTGAATTAAGTGTGCATCCCTACTTTTGATTTATTAATCCAGATTCCACATTATACAGTAAATTCCATTTTTATCACAGGATTCCATCTGTGTTTGCCACATTGCAGAAATCATAGGGCCCTACAAATAGCAAATTAATGTCACAGTATGCAATTTAATTAGAATTTTAATTAAATTATACAACTCCTTCTGTAAAAATAACTATATAATTTGACAGCTAATAGGCTGAAATATACTGGAAATTCTTTTCAGTGCAAAAAAATCTTTGGGTCTTCCTGAGATGATTTGGTTTTATATTCCATTTGGCAGCAATGGAAGCAAATAAACACATTTGCGCATTAGCAATGCTACCTTTTTGTCATGCCTGTACGCACATCAGCTACAATTCTCGAGTTATGTGAGGAAACAATAACCCAGCCATGAGGTGTCTCAGCTGCTTTTAAACTTTGAAGCAAAGATATGCTTGTCAGAGTTCTATGTCTCTGTTCCCCCTGGGGCTTTAGGACACAAATGCGCTTTGCTTTGCATACCACACTGACATATCAATGACCCAAGGGACAAATTTGCCCGCATTGTATTTCACTGTAATTAACTGTCATTATGTTGAGTGGTAAAAAAATTAATAAAAAAAATACAATAAAATTGTGTGTGTGTGTGGGGGGGGGGGGTTGTTACGAATAAACAAGATTATAACAGCTGTGTTTGTTCTCAAAGTGTTTTCTGTATATTTAATCATATACAGAGAGTATTATATACAGAGAGGAGCATTAACATTGACAGAGCGAATGGCTAGGGCCCCAGTTGGGTTTGCATAGCGCAGTAGCATTCATGCAGAAATAATGGAGTACCATTGTGAAGAGCTTCTTTAATAGCCCTCCGCTATGCTTAAACAATTAGTTAGCGCATTGCGCCTCCCCTGCCATTTAGAGCACAGAATTACTAGGCAAATCATACATCATTTCTAGGATGTAAAAGTGAGGGGTGAACATGCTGTTTCAACAAGGTCATTGGGAAGCATATGAGGAATAATTACAACACAAAAAGCTCTTGTGAAAGAAAAAAAAAAGAAAAGAAAGAAAAACAGCCAGTGGCCTAAATTGGATGGTGTTGATATGAGGGTCATTGTTTTTGTTTGATCTGCATCCTTTCCTCATTTTTCTAGTTTTATTACTTTTTTTTATATGTGTGTATATTAATGCTTATTAGAATGTGTTTTAATTATATCAATATTACTGTGTTTGTTTTTATAGAGTGCTGCAGTATTAAATCTTTTTTGTAGGCCAACCCGGAAGTTAGCATCACCCTGGTTCCCAATAGGATTTGTCCGTTGGCTTTTGGAGTATTGTAGAAAATAAGTCCCAAGGTGAACAAAGAATATGTTTCTTACATGTTTGTTCACCTTCATAATCTTCACAAATGAACACAACTTTTATGAATTTTGAAGCCTAAATACAATTAACAGAAGTTACCAGAGTTAGAGTCGGTTTGCAAGAGTAGAAAAAGTGAACTAGGGAATAAATAAAGTTGCTTATTGTGATGATGTTTAATTTCCCAGGCAATCTCTGTAGTCCCATTTAGCCGCTTGATAGCAACTGCCTTTTACAAGTAAAAGCTTGAAAAATCACAAGGTGGTATTACTGATGCATTTTAGGTTGCAGAATAAAATGTCAAAATATCACAGATATAAATACCACAGACCTTTATTCAGGCATTTAACCAAAAACCCATTCAAAAAACCCATATATTAAGTATGATGGAACCAGAAGTGGTTAAATGCTTCTGCATTTTAAGTCGCTTCTGTATTTTGGCCTACAAAAATACATCGCCCCTGCAGCACTATATTAGAATATCACAGTGTCACCAGCTGATTTGCGAGGTGTGCTATTTATGAAGTTCTGCCTCTCTAAAGTGTTCCAAATCAGTCACTTATGAGATTCAGTTTAATTCAGGACTCTGCTATAGAAGGTAGCTGCTTTTGTAGACAACTGAATTTTGGTATAAAGCTGTTCTGTATTATAGCGGAATTGTGGGACAAAACACTGAGGACTATTGTTAAAACATTTAGCTCTTCATGATGGCACTGACAACTCAACCACTAACAACAACAAGATGAAGAGGAGTGTAAAAATGAATGTTTACAAGTGCCTGCCTGTTTTTATTTGCTGTAACAGAGGGAAAGTCCATATGTTCTTCCATTTTTCACCTAAGGATAATTTAATTTAGCAGCACTAGCGCTTCATTATTCAGCTGGGTAGCAATACACCACAATGGTGAATTGGCACTTCTTCAGCAGTCTTGCTTCAGTAATCAAACAAACCAGCTTTAGTATGACACATTACAACTTTTAGGCAGAAAAAGATAATGATACTACTTATTTTGTGAAGCATTACAAGTTACCAACAAAGCTGAAAATTATGGTAAAATAGATTAGTGTTGATTTATGACAGGAAAAAATTCAAAATATGTAGTTTGAGAGTGTAGGGAAATCAACACAAGTATGTAATTTGCACTGCTTCACTGGTGTGGCCAGTGAAATTGAGCAACTTCTCTGATTGGTGGATATGTCTGCAGGATTATGGGTAGTGTAGTTCTTCAGTGGGAAATTGAATATAGAGTGCAGAAGTCAGGTTCTGGAAGTAAAAATCCTTTTTTTTTTTCTCCAAGGACGAATTGATTTTGAATAAACTTTAAAGACAGGCCTACTGTGAGCTACAGTGTTATTGATCAATGGTATTTATTTTTTGTGGAAGATATCAAACTGCATTATAAAAAAAACAGTATTCAGCATATATATATCTTGTACCTAGTATATGCTTCTCATCAGAGTTTGTAATGTTGTGATTCACCTTGTAGCTAATTGGTTTTGTTCATGACTTATAAATCTTTAATGAAAATCACTATGGAAAAAGTACATCCAGAATCAAGGCTGCACTAATGCACTCAATAAATCCTTAATAATAATAAAAAAAAACAAAAGGAACTCAAATCAACTTGCAACAGAAGCATATTGCTAATCATTTCAGAGCTCATAGTAGATCTGTCTTAAAATCAGTTTCTCTATGGAAGATATGAATGAGATTTTTATTTCCCTGCCCAAGTTGCACTAGCAGCTTTGCCTTAATGACCTCACCAATCTCCAGTGTCAAGACTTGTAACTTACTGTTATTCACTTCAGTTCATGAAGGTTCAGCTGGAGCACATTTTACAGAGATTTAATGGCATGGAATTATATTAAAACTACATTATGGGCATGTTCTGAATGCCAATGGTCTCTCTCACTCATCCTACTGTCATTAAATGCTTTAACCATTTAGAATTTCCTTTCCATTTCTGCTGAGATCCGGTGCACAGTTTGTGTATTGTGAGCACTGTAGACCATGAAGTCTTGCGGAGTGAAACGTCCTGCTAGTTTACAATGAAGCATTGTTATAGATTGTTTTGCAGAGAGTTCGTGACCCTCAGATCGTATAAAAAGACTTCATTTGATGAACCATACTGGAGGTTATTGAAGGTCTATTGTCACTATTAGATTAACCATGCATACTCTTCAATGGCTGCTATGTAAGTTTAAGTGTAGATTATAAAATATGCATTCTGATGTATTGCTTTTATATCGTAAAGATATGGCCATTTTGGACTCATTTCTTTGTCCTGCTGTATTCATTTATTCAAAAATACATTAAATCCTATTCATACATACAGTGACCCTACTATAATGAGCCTGTTTTTCATTTCTGAATATAAAAGTAGTTTTGATAATGTCTGGTTAGTATAATGAAGAAAATTTAGAAAAAATAATTGTGAAGGAAACTTTGTTTTTATTTTTTCGTAAAAGCAGTTTCATTAAAATATTTTCTTTGTATATGTATCTATTTAACATAATTTGATGTTACCAAGATGCAGAAGAAAAAAAAGAACAGGAAATATTTATGGATGATAAATTCATAATATTTGTAAAATAATGTATTGAAAAATATATCAATCTATATTTTACAATTAAAATATTTTAAAAATGTTTTTCATTTATGGATGATAAATTCATGATATTTGTAAAATAATATCTTGAAAAATATATAAATGTATATTTTACCTTAAAAAATAATTTAAAATGTTCTTTTCAAATGTAATATTTTTTTTTTTTTTTTTTTTTGTAGGCACTCTGTTTTTCCATTGACCCATGTAACAGCACTGGATAAAGATTTTATTTTTGGGTGAACAATTCCTTTAAATGTTCACTATTTATAATTCCTCTTCACTGACTATAATTAATTTGCCTTTAAACTAAGTAATATCTTAAAGAAGAAGTCAAGCGTAGACCCGACGTCCTGCTTATTATTCTCTGAGTCACATTAGAAATGTATTATTTATATAAATATGGAAATGAATACAAAATTATGCAAATACCACCATTGGCCAATGGAGCGGATCCATTCCTGGGCAAAGATTTGCCTAAAAGACAAACAGCAGTTGTCGGGTGGAGTGGCTGTGGGCTCTGGTCCCACAGGGCCCGCCCAGCCTACAGGGCCACAGCAACTCGGTAGACCCGTCCTACCAAGAGCAAGGAACTTGCTGATTCAAGAGTTTGACGGTAATATGCAAATAATATAATTGTGAACGCTGGCAGAGAGAGGGAGGGTCTATGGACCTGAGCATTGTTCAGCAGACGAGAGCTTGGAGCTGTTCTCTCGCTATCAGATTCCCTGCACAGCAGGTCTGGCATGTCATGTGTGGGCATGTGTCCATCTGTGCCATTGGCGAGCCGGGCTGGATCCCCCTAGTGAAAGCAGTGGGACAGCCTGGATGCCACAGGGCCCTGAATTTTCCTAACACAGTGCTCCGGTTTTATGGCAAACCTTAATCAAAAGGCATTCACTGAAAATTAATTTTGTTTGTTTTGATGACATATTGGGTGATACTTTGCGGTTTTGGTGGAACAGCAACTCTGCATGGCATTGTCCACAAATAGCATGCACTTTGATGTCTCAATTTATAGTATACCACGCAGTGTGTCATCATACAACAGGGTCCCTCAATAGGTGGCATTAAGTGACATTAACTTACATCTAGGACTGTGATGGTGGCAGGATTTTTACCATCGCGGTGACAATGGACCAACAACTGCTGCGGTATTGATATAAATATATAGGCCTATATATAATTTATATATAAATGGAGTCTAAATTAGCATGTTAGTGAAGGCGATACATTTTTTCAGTTTAATGCTTAAAAATATGTGTCAAAAAAGTGTCCAAACTTTTGGTCTGTACTGTATATTAACCTTAAACTTAAATTAATATAAAAAATAATAATAAACTAAATATTTTATATTCTTTTTTTTAACCTAAATGGTTGTGTTGAATGCATCTTTTTAATATCTTCCATTTTCATTTTATTTAGTTTTATTTATTTATTTTATTCTTTTTTATTCTTATTTCTGTTTTAGTTCTAGTTATTTTAGTACATCAAGTGAAAATGAGAAATGTTCCTTTGCCAACTAGTTTAAATTAAATATGTTTATCGCTTATTTCACAAATCAGCACGACATGGTTGCAAATACAGAAAACCTTACATAAATATAGAAGTTCCAGACCCTATTTTCAACTCTATTCATGGATTTTCAGTCCAGAGCAGCAACAGTGCTCAACATTTGGTATGCAGGATTGTGTTCTTGTGCTCAAATACTGTTCTTGCAGCTCATACGGTACAACTTGGTGCTAGAAAACCAAATATTCATCAAGCTGTCAAAATAAACATCTCTGTTAATAAGCCACAATGTTTCAGGGCAAATGTTGATGGGTCAGAAATATGTAAGTGATGATGCACAGGTGTGAGAAACCTGAAAAAGTGAACCTACTGCTGTCTTAGAAAAACATATCAGTTGGATAAAAAAGAAACACTTTAAAGAGAAATGGATTGAAATGGATTTCTTTGAGTACACGGTGAACATTGAATGAGAACAGATGCCCGTAAGTTATCTTTTAATTTAAAAAAAACGATCATCTCAAAGCAGCTGCAGACTTGCACTGCTAATTCTGAAATGAGGCTGTAATATTCCATGTGTCGGAACTGAATCGATTCCATCAAGCCAATTGAAACGGCTCATCTGGAGCAGGGGCGCTGACTTCAAAGTTTCTGGCAAATATACATGCTCTGTCTGTATCGCGGTTGTCATGGTGAGGTTATGGTACAGGGTCTGCGGTCGGATGTATAATGATGATTAGCGCTTGGCTTTGGGCCAGAGTTGTTCAATCATACACACAGATAACAACATCTCCTTCTCATGAAAGGTCTCCCTCCATCTTCAGCATTTAGCCTTTGAAGTTCTTAATAGGTTTAGAGTTAAGGATTAATCTGTGCGTTTTATGCGAACAGGGCTGTTTATTTTAAAATAAAGGTCACGGCTAAACATCACGTACACATTTCAGACCGAGTGAAAGCATTTCATAGACGTTTACCCTTGCTTATGTGCTAATGAAAATCATTAGTGCTGGAAACACAATGAGAGCTCAGGAAATAACCTGCTTTTGTGTTGACTAACAGAAAGCACACACTGGGCTGTTTAATTATATTCAGTGGAAATCAAAGTTTCTGAGGCAGGCAGAAGATCTTTTATATGCCGTCTGTCTCCCTGGAAATCACAGCCACCGTGGAATTCACGTTATATCAGCAGAAATGAACAAACAGCTACAGTTACACCATCTGTCTTTATATCTGTCTGTTAACCTATCTCCCTCTCTGTCTGTCTGTCTTTACACTGTACCACACTACACTTCTTTATTCATAGTAGCAATATATTTTACATTGTGACGTTACAGTATATTTAGATTAATGTAAAATATGTTGTCACTGCTTTATTATTATTATTATTATTTGATATTGTATAATATTTAGAATAATTTAAAATATTCTCCCTACTATATTATTGATATTATTAGTAGTAGTATTATATTCATTAATATTATATTTGCATTGTGACATTTTAGAATATTTATAATATTATAAAAATATTTTCACTACTGTATTATTATTATTATTGATTTATAATGTTAACTTTATAATGTTGGAATTAATGTAAAAATCTGTCTGTCTTTACACTGTGCAACACTATGCTACTTTATTATTATTATTTACATTGTGACTTTATATTCAGATTAATGTAAAAAAAAAAAGATTGACACTAGATTATTTATTATTATTATTATTATTATTTGTTGACCGTTTATAATATTTAGATTAATGTAAAATATTCTCATTACTATGTTATTATTATTAGTAGTAGCATATTGCTATTATTATTGTTTTACAGTATATTTGCATTGTGACATTTTAGATTTAGATTGTAAAAAAATATTTGTTTGTCAGTACTGTATTATTATTATTACTAGTAGTAGTAGTAGTAGTAGTAGTAGTGGATTGACATTTTATAATATTTAATTGAAATGTCTACCATTTGTCTGTTTTTTGAATAATTTTAATTGCTCTTTATTATATAGTCTGTCACAACGATGTTAAATTGTAAAAAATTGGAAGAAATTCCTTTTTTTTATTTTATTATCAAATCAAAAATACATTGACCAGATTAAAATAATTCCTTTGAAAACCCTTTTTTGCCCCATTATCCCCAATAATTATTTGACAGTTATATTAATATATTTAATCTCTCATCGCTAACAAACCAATCCATCCATGCCAAGATGCTGCTAATCTTATAAAGAGCTCTAAAGAATCTTATCTGGCGTAGGATGTATCATAGTGCTCATGCTTCTGGACTGCAGTGCAGAAGAACTGATATTACAACATATGAAGAGCCATCTGGAACCTGCTGCATCCCCCCGCCTCAGGACCACCTTAACTAACCCACAGTTAACACACAGGCAAGATGGAGAGCTAACAGGGATGCCCAGGTCCTTCATGCTTACATAAGTGGACAGATCTGTCCGTCTCTTTGTCTCTCTCTCAGACACACAAACACACATGCTTCCAGCTTAAGAGGACTGTCTGAGATACATGCTGGCCTTTTATTTTGTCCCCCAGGATGCATCTGTCAGTCGGGCCGCACTTGCGCTGTGCTGGCGGTAATGCGGTTGCATCAGCAATTCTGATGCAAATTTGCACTGTGCTCTCTGCTCTCCCCATGGATATCATGCAATTTAGTTTGATGAATTTGCCACAGGATGGTGCGCTTTCTGTCATCTTTTCTCACATGGATCATTGCATTGTTGTAGCTCAAAATCTAGCTGTGAATAATAATGTTTACCTTCTTTCAAGCTTACCCCATAAATTACTGCACATTACATATGTATTTTTGATATATTTTCTGATAGCCAAAAAGATATTGGGAAAATATATTGCTATTTAGTGGAAATATTGCTATAAATACATGTATTTAGCATTATAATTTGGTTGCTTATATATATATATAATAAATTTTCATATTTAAATTTTTTGCTACACACTTTTTTGCTACACACACATGCATATATACACGTATACACACACACACTAAATAACACTTTCATATCCATACATTTATATAAATATTCCTTTGAAATCAAACCCATGACAGTTGATTTTAATAATAAAAATATTTATATTTCAGCAATATTATGCATTTTAAAAATGTGAAATTTTAGCAAAATGTATTTTGTTTCAAATGTGTTTTTGCCACAAATGATTTATACATATATAAAATATACAGTTCTATGCAGATGAGAAGCAGTTCTTTTAATAGCAATTTCTAGACCGCACAAATCTATTCTTGAGCTCATTGCTCACCCCGCTTGAATTTATTCCCAGACCGCATTAATCCACTGCAAGTGCCAAATATCCAATACATTAAACGTCAACAGAGATGGCCAGTTCTTGGTCAAACCACAGGGCATATTAGCGTCTTCAGCGGGGGGTGGGGAGCAGCGCAGAGCGACAGAGTTAGGAAAATAAATGAGATTTATGAGAAATTGGCATGATGGTTATTACACATTCCTGTGCCAGTGTGTGTGTGTGGATCCAGTCTCAGTCATAACCTCCTCCCGTAATACTCGTCATACTGTGGCATGTCTAAATGAGGATGAAATCCAGTACAGGGAAGTAAATGTTGAGGGGCAGGATCGGGTGACGACGCATCTGTTGTTCACCAGGGACTGTTAATTTGGATGTCTATAAATCCCTCTCGTAGTGTCCCGTTCCACACTCGCTTGTGCCAAGGCTGACAACACACCCCCAACATGACTTTCAGGAGCATGTGTTACACAAGCTTTAATGTTAAACTGTGAATTAGGCAGTAATGATTTAAGTATATTATTATTATTATTATTTATATAATATTTAAATTGCTGGTACTTGCACAAATAATTAAATGCATGACCATTATGGTTGGTTGGGTAATTATTTTTTATTTGCAACATTTTAAAAAAAAAGAGATAAGTGTAAAAATATAGTCACTACTTTAGTATAATTAATAATTATTATTTTATTATGAATAGTAATATATAATTATACATAATTGAATATTTATCCATACAGATATTACATTATCTAATATGAAGTCATGACAGGAAGGGGTTAAAGTGATTCTGCTGCACTAGCTGTATTGACTGTTTTTATTTTGCTGTGTGTGTGTGTGTGTGTGTGTGTGTCGCTATTGTCCTGACGTGAGTAATACCTCACAGTAACACTAGAGGGCAACTGGCTGTCGATGAGATGACTCCTGTAACATGACGTACAGTATATAAATAATTTAGCACAACTCTCCAGTGCTGGCGATTACTCTTACATCTGAGCTTTTTTAATAACACAGTCTGCGCTCACAAGAGCTTTATTTTTTTATCATGTGACTTCAGGTGGATTTGACCTAAAAAATAAAATAAAAATACAGCAGAGTCTGACAGAGAGGATTGAAAGGAATGTGTGGAGAAAATGAAAGAGAGAGAGAAAGTGAGAGAGAGAGAGAGAGAGAGAGAGAGAGAGAGAGAGAGAGAGAGAGAGAGAGAGAGAGAGAAACAAAATGATGTTGGAATATTTTTAGGTGGAGATCAAATTGCAGTTAGTCAGAAGTTCATGACAGAAGCTGAATATTAGCATATTGAGAGCAGGAGAAGAGTAGAAGAGCAGATTGCTGTGCAGAAGCAGAGCAAAAGGGTTGGATCAAGTTAGATCAGTCTTATTTATTTTTATCATTTTGGTTACATTGTTTTGTGACTAAAATATCTTGTGGCACTAAATGGTTTTTGAATAAATCAGACTTGTTTTATTTGTATTTATTAATGGTGTCAAAAGTGTACAAAAACAAAACTTTATTTAAAAAATGGTTGCACAATATATCTATACCATATTCTTTATTGGGTAATATTAAAGATTTGTATTATTGTTAACAGGAAATAATAAATACACGTTGTTTATTTTTTCATTTATATTTTAAACTTATTTGCTATGGACACATTTCTCATGTTCATATTGCTGTAGTACGAACATATACACATATATATATATATATATATATATATATATATATATATATATATATATATATATGTATGTATATATATGTATTTATATATATATATATCAGCTTCGTATCTGCATTGCCCATCAAAAAATCTGTAATGGTGGACATAACATCACCAACAGAAAAGTGACTGTAAAGCTGTAAAACCACTGTATGTGTGAACAGGCTACGTGAGAGAGCCAAGGAGACAGTTCCTGTTTAACAGATTTCTTACTCTGATCTGTGGATTATTGCTATGAATGTGTCTGTTATTTAAGTGCTCGTATAATCCAGTTACCTCACTGACGTGTGCCGGAGTGTTATGAATGGAAGTGCAGCTGGATGGTGATGAAAACATGGGCGGGACTAGCCTGGCAGAAGTTGGCGTACAGCCCCTCTGTCTTCCTGCAGAATGAAAGCAACAGAGTTCATCAGGTGGACGTGTGCCAGAACACACAGGTCATGTGATGAGCGTGACCTTTCAGCACAGTCTGCTCTTCCACAGCAATCCGATATGTCAAACTCAGTGAACACCACTGTTAGTTTAATCATTGAACTCATTGCCAGACTGGCATACTATTGTAGTTTATATTAATATTTACTTTGTCATTTTATCACTTTGTGTGTGTGTGTGTAATATCTATGTCTATATAGTTTTTAATTAACTGATATTTAGCTTTTGTACAATCTACGGCCGAATGAAAATGAGAAATGTTGCCTTGGCAAATAGCTGGAGAAATAAAAAAAATCACTAACAAAGAAAGAAAACGAAAAAGGACAAAGGCAACAATGTTTTCTGTTTTTTAGACATTTGCTCGGAATTTCGAATTTTCTCAATCATTTCAATTAAGTTTATTCAGCTATAAAATTACTTTTCTGATGATGTAACCATAACCATGTGAGCAGGAAAATATAACCATAACCAATAATATCATAGTCTAACATTTTACCATCAATCAAATGCTTCCAAATATATTAACTAAAAAATGCCTGAAAATATCAAGTCATATTGAATCCTGATAATAACTGTAAAGTTTTATTTATTATATTAAGTTTAATTTAAGTTTATAGTTGTTGTAAACACATTGTACAATGATTTAATCCATGAAATGTGAGGGCGAATATTTTTCCCATGCTGTGCCTTGTCTGTGTGTGTGTTTGTGTGTTTTGGGCGGACGGGTGTGGGCTGACTTTGAATGAGACTCTCAGATACAGTTCATTTAATTTGGCTTCCTCTGAAACTTCCATCCACCTCAAATGTTTTAGGCCAAAACTCTAGAGAATCCGCAGATATGCTTCAAACGTATTTGCTCAAAGGAAAAAGCACGACCACAGGAATGCACAAGCAGATATTTGATCTGCTAGAGACCCCATAGTGCTCTGTAATGACTTTGGAAGAAGGTAGAGAAGCCCTGCTTGGCTTCAAAGCTCTGGCCACCCATCAGCCCTCAGCACCATGGTAAATGACCTGTTAAAATCCACAGAGGGAAAGCGCAGAGATTACTGGAAACAAAAGCAACGGAGTTGTGGTAATGAGCTTTTGATGTTTGTGACAATGGGAGCCGTCAGTTTAGGGGGAAACTAGTCTTGCGTAGCTGAAGGTCTGGAATTCAGGGCAGCTTTCATTGGCCAAGGCCCACCCATGAGGCCGTTTGACTGACATGTCAAACAACCAATCACAGTCCATTTCATTCATTGTCCCGTTTCGAGGCATGGAAATGTCACTACAATAATAGACCAGTGTGTAAAACTCTCGGATGTATTTTAAAGATTACATGCCGCAAACTTTAAATATTCCACATACTTTTGAAAATCCAGCATTTAGTTGATCCTGATAATCACTCGTCGTAATGGTTGTAAACATGACGTCTTCTTTCATGAGGGGGTTTGGTGCCACGGTATCTATGTTTGGAAAGATATTCTGGACTGTTTTCAATAGGAATTGCAAATTATATTTTCGATTGCGTTTTACATGTTTGGACACACAATTGTGACAAACCAAATGCAATCTTGCATTAATGTTTGCATTTTTGATTTTGCTAATGCACAGTGTCTGCCAAATTTCAAATGGAAAAGCAAAGTCCATTTTCAAATGTTTTTTCCATGTCCATAAGCCTGCCATTACTGTTTGTATTTTTAAATGCAAGATTTGCAACTGCGTTTGGATGCAACTGCGTCACAATTTATGCATATGAAAATACAATTTGCAATTCCTTTTAAAAAATGGTCTGGAATATCGTTCAATATTAGTGAGCATCCCCAAACTTTTAAACGGCAGTGTGCATATTAAACGAACGTATTATTTGTTATTTATAATATGGAAGTCTAAAAAATGTGGAATGGCTTGCTCGTATTGGAGAGCTCAGTGCAGGATGACAAGTGTGAAGCTAAGAAGCGAATGTACTCCGGCAATCATGAGTAATAAATTACTCAGGACTAGAACAGGACTAGAATTCAAATGATTTTGATGTGGGGTGGAAGCTAAAAGAGGAAGAATCTGTGAATGTGAATCCGGTTTGAGTGGATTAGTCTAAGGAACAAAGGAAAAGTGACATTTAAGAAAGAAGCACCCTCATTTTCTCAATAAACGTAAGCCTTTCCTCTGCGAGCCCACGGATGCCTGCGCAAATGTGTTTGTCATGGCCACAGCAGCCAAGTAAACAACCTGCCTGTTGCCAAGGTGACAAAAAGGCTTCTTGCATAAATGTTTATTTATGAACAAATGGGCTCATTTGATGCCGTTTCTCTGACCCCACTTATGCATGCGCCAGATTTGATGAAAAAGATGGTTCCTTGAGAAAAGAATCCAAAAATAAAATAAGCTTTTCTTCAGCTGATTAGTTGATGCTGTCTTTTCTTTTCCAAGGGCAGATCATGTTGCCAGCCTGATTGTGGCTGCAGCCTTGGGCACTGCGTAACCTTGGCGATGATTTAATTATCAGCGCACATGGAATGTAGTGGAGCTGACCTCACTGAACCTGTGCTCGAGAGCACCTGTCCTGATGTCAAAAGCTCCGCCTGCCTTTCGCTGCGCCGAGTTTCAGCTTGTTGTATTCCAGCTTGATGCTAGAGATGCTTTGATGGCATTCATCAGGTGCACAATGAAAGCTTTTAGAAACTAGAAATGTGAAACATTTGATTTTCCTTTGACCCCAAAAGACTGTTCACTCAGCAGTGTGCTTATCAGCGGTGGCGGATATATCAGCAGGCTTGATAAACGGGTAATTTAGTACAAGTCACAAAAGAAACTTAATACAGCCATTGCATACTGTCTGTCAGATGGTTTTCTGTGCACACTCATAAATGCACTTAAATGGTCCAATACATTCAAATGTCAAAATTACTGACTTTATGCAAGTATTCATATAAACACAGTTAGCTGTGTTTGATTTGCATCAACACTAGGGCTGCACAATTATGACAAAAATCATAATTGTTGATTATGCGATTATTAATTATGATTATCGTAATTTACATTTATGTTTATTCCATCGTTTGATGCAATTGCACGGCAGATTCGTGAGAGTTGGCCACCCTGCGTTTCATAATAATAATCCCTTACATTTATATGTTTAAATATCAAAATGAGGCACGGGTGTTTTTATATCACTATTTCTGAAGGAAGACTTGCAATGTTATATGCCTGATAACGCAGCGTTTGTGAGCATAGCTCTGTTTTGTTTACAAAAAAACGCGCATGCGCAGAAACGTTTGTTTATGTTGTTGCTGTTGAAACCGTCTATACATTGGATTGATTGGTTTCTTCTTTTAATTATAAAAAAGTAAAAATATGAAAGGTATTATAATTTTATACTAAAACTAAAACAATGGATAAACCCATTAAGATAACATGTATAAAGAAAAAAAGCATCTTAAGCACGCAGAATAACAAGTGGACTTTGAACGATTAATTGATTAATTGTGAAGCCCCTAATTGATACAATATACAGGATCCGAGCATTAGGTCTCGGCGTTTTTAATGTTAATCAAACCACAAAAGTGAAAAGTGAAAATTACTCACTGCTCTTGACTGAATCACTTTTGTAGCTTTAATAGGAATTGTTATATTTTTTATTAATACAGTGAAATCTGTACAGTGTTTTATTTTACATTTGATTACTTTATTCAATTTCTATTGTATTTCTTACATATATTAGTGAGGTAGACATACTTCAAAAACCTAAAGCACTCTATTTTTTATTTTTTATCTTTGTTCTATTGTATTGAATTGTCCTTATTGATTAAAGGGATAGTTCACCAAAAAATGTAAATCACCCCATGATTTACTCACCTTCAAGCCATCCTAGGTGTATATGACTTTCTTCTTTCAGACGAATACAATCAGAGTTATATAAAAAAAATGCCCTGGCTCTTCCAAGCTTTATAATGGCAGTGAATTGGGGTCGAGATTTTGCAGTCCAATAAAGTGCGTTCATTTATTATAAAAAGTGCTCCAGGGGGTTAATAAAGGCTTTCTGTAGCAATGCGTTTGTGTAAGAAAAAATTCTGAAACTTTATAAACCGTGATCTCTAGCTTCTGCTGTCGTACGTAAAGCAAATTCACTTGTTAAATGTCTTTGCAGACAAGATGTATGAAATATGAAGCCAAATACTGACACTCATTTTTAGAGGTGAACTCAAAAAGATAAGGCAATACATTCAATATGCGATGAAATCAGTAAGAAAAGTATTGCTTTTGCAACATTTGCACATTTTTGGTTCCCGTAGGAACCTTTCAGTGAATTGTTCTTAAAATAACCTTTTGTGAAGAAAATTGTAATGATCTGAAAAATCTGTTTTCCACAATAAAGAAGCTTTTCTGCAATGGAAAGGGTTTGCCAATAAAGAACCTTTATTTTTAAGAAGGTAGAATTTACAAATATAGAAATATGACCTTCAAAAGGAAGTGGTGAAGTGGCACATGCCTCATATGGTTGGGCTATGCCATGTCAAGTGGAAAGTTGCTTTATTGGGCAATATCTAACAAATGTGCGAGCGAATAATGGTACAATTTTTATTTTTGGAAGAACCCAGCAGCACCTACCTCACTTTCCGCTGTTATTTTGAACCATGATGATGGCATATTATTTATTTTAGCCATTTACCCTTCAGGTTCTTTTTGTTTTCCAGTTGTTGACACATCCTTTCATTCTGTGAATTGTGAATTACAATGTGTATTATCTAACATCTTTGCTCGGAGGGCAATGTAATAGGAAAATGATGTGGAACTGATGATCAAGAATGCCTTTAACAGTGACAGACAGCATTCTGACCTTGTCTCAGGATAATTAAGCCCTGAGTGCCGTGCATTGTAAAAATATCCAGAATGAAGGAGGGTGATGTATAATTTAAAGCAATGTAAGTCACTGGTATGGCTCCAGGGATCACTTGTCAAGCAACCAGTTGGTGGAACGATGCCGGCTGTAGTGTATGTGTGTCTACCGCAGACGTGGCTTATATGTTGTCATGTTTCCTTATTTGTACACATGGCTGTCAGTAACCGCTCTAACTGCTCTTTTGCTGTCCACAGCACCCAACCTGAAGGGCCGGCCCCGGAAGAAGAAGCTCTCCATCTCCCAGCGGCGAGACTCGCAGGGGCAGGGTGGTACAGCCAAAGAGAGCAACGGTGTGGAGGGCAAGTGTCTAGTCAAGGTATGGCTTTAGAAATACACAGATGCTGAAATTGTGGTCAATACAAATTGATAATTTTCCAAAAAGATAATTATTTTGACATTATGAACTAAATCCAGCCCCCATATCCCCCCCCCCCCCCCCGAGCCTAACTTTTGACTATCAGCATAAGGTCTGGTCCACATATATAAGAAGTTAGACAAGAGAAGACTGTCTGACCATCATGCACAGCAGTTTCCAGGAATGTTTATGTAGAAAACACCACAGAAATCAGTAGAAACTGCCCATTTCAGCAAGTCATACAATGGCTAATGTTATAAATAATTACTATTGTGTACTAAATATGAAACAAAATAAATAAATATGAAAGCACACTAAAACCTGAGTTTAAAATGTTAAATTATACAGTAATAAAATATTTACATTTATCATAAATTGATATTATACAATACTTACCAAATACAAAAATTCAAATTAATTAATTTTACTGCTGTAAAAGCTGGATAATGTAAAACAAAACTGTAATAATAAAATAATACCAAAGGTAAAAAAAATATATATATATAGTTTGAAAATTGGTATGAAAGAACAGTATACAGTACTTGTTACATTTAAAATAAATTAATTAATAAATAAGCCTATGATCGGCTTCCAATATCATTCAGTGCAGACAATTTCTAAACCTCATTATGGTCCAGTACAGACAAGGTCACAGATATATAGGTCATCCTTTATTTTCTGCAAGTCTTTTAGTGCATTTTTTTTTTATGTTCGTTATGAGTAGATTTTGTCTCAGTTTTAATACATCAATCTGAAGCACTTTCCCCCTCCACCTCCTGTCTGGCATTTAGTGTTACTGTTTCTTCAGCTTCCCATGTTTGACTAATGGGCTTCAGTTGTTTTTCTTTTCGTTATTTTATCAACCTTTGCCCTTACATGTCATTTCCTGTCCAATCTCCTGCCAGCATGAGGGCAGTGTTTTATGACCTTCCTCGTCTGGATGAATATTTGTCCGGCAAAACAGCAGCTAATTCACCCCAGCTTTGTTGAGAACCTTGAAAACATTCTGTGATCTAAACCGGCCCTGACTCTGATGTGATCTAATGTGGTTCATGCTCTTTCGGGACCCCATCAGCTGCTTGACTTGGGATGGGAATCTTTACCTCACAATTTGATTTTAATTTAGGGAGTCCTGATCTTCTGTGGAACACCAATGGAGTTTAAATCTTAGCTGTGCAACAAAAATAACTACATTTCAAGAAGAGCAATTTGGGTCCAGTGATAATAAAATACACAATTGTAACTAATAACAAAGGGTTTTTGTTTTGCAGTTGCTCTTATATGATACAGAACATGCATACATACATTTCAAAAAGCATGTTATACTGCTTCCAGGGATTGTTTAGTTCATGTCAACGTAACCTAATGCTTCAGTGTTTCTTTCTTTGACTTTTTTTTTTGTATATGTTCACATATTCCACTGGCCTTGATAACTCCTTTTGGAAAATAAATGCTCTTGATTATCGGGAACAGATGGCTAAACAGACGTGTGTGGGCCAGAGATGACTGCAGCATGTGACAGCATGGTGGGGCCTGAAACTGTAAAACTGACTCCAGAACAGTTCTCAAACACGCACTCCGGGGTCAGAACAGCTATTTTAAGTGTGTGAGAGCTTGCAGTGGTATTGAGGAAATCCACAGCATCTATTTTTACGCCACATTTGTTTTTTTCCAGACCTGAAAACACTCAGTATATAAACTAGTGGTTCTTAGCTGGAGGTATGCATGTTTTGATTTTCAAACAAACAAACAAAAACATCACTTTGATCTGTATTTTCAACCTGTTTTAAGTGCTGTTAAAAATTTTGAGGTTAATTAAAAAAAAAAGATTCACGTAAATTAGTATTATTCAGCAAGGGTGCGTTCATTTTTATCAAATATGACATTCATGATGTTACAAAAACGCTGTTCTTTTGAATTTTCTTTTCATCAAAGAATTCAAAAATAAAATGCATTATGAATTCCACAAAAACATTAAGCAGCCCAACTGTTTTCAACATTGAAAATCACAAGGAATATTTCTTAAGCAGCAAAACAGCATATTATTAGTATGATTTCTGAAGGATCATGTGACACTGAAGGCTGGAGTACAGACTGCCAAAAAGTCCTCACAGGAATAAATTACATTTTGAAAAATTCAGATAGAAAACAATTATTTGAAATTATTAATATATTCATAATTGTACTTTAAATGCAGTTTTAGTGAGAATAAGGGGTTTTCAAAAAGTGTTACATAACCCAAATATTAGTGCAAAATAAATTAGAAAATTACAAAGATAAAAATTCATTTAAAACCACTGATTCAATCATAAATGAAAAACACTACTTGTTGAAAACCTCTGATGTAACATATGCATTATCTTTTTTATATTTGTATAATATTAGATTTTTTTTTTAAAGTAGTTTGTGATGTTATCCACCTATGACAGACCAGGCAAGGGTGCTTTTCAATATTCTTAAATACGTCTCGTTGTTTAGATGAAGGGGGACACAAAATCAGGAGTGTCCAAGCCCAAGCCCAATTGTAAAAAAGTGACGCCTGAGGATAACCCGAAGGTGGTGATGGATGAGGAGTGCCACACAGACGAGCAAGCCTTCCTGGTGGAGCTGTATAAGTACATGAAAGAGAGGAAAACTCCCATTGAGAGGATACCGTACTTGGGCTTCAAACAGAGTAAGTACAGAATCTTCACCTTAATGGCATTTGAAAAGTCCAGCACGATGGAACTATCTGCTTCCCAAAAATGCACATTACTCCCCCCTTGTGTCATTCCAAATCTGTTCATCTGTGAAACATAGAAGTAATATCTTATGCAGAATGTCAGAAATGTTGTTTTCCATACAAGATGAGCTGTATATTGAAGATCTCAGATCACATTTGCGGTCACATGACATTGCGAGAACCAATGGCCTTTGCCGATGATGATGCAAACCTTCAAATTTGTGTGCCACAGAAGAAAGAAAACAACATTGGTTTGGAAAGAGGAGCAGTTTTTCAGTTTTGAGACCATGTGTTCATCTAGTTGGGACTAAACACTCCGCAGTGTTCACAGTTACCCAAAACAACAAAATAATTTGTCATTTATATTTAAAAGTTGCTAAGTAGGTCAACATAATTTACAGAGTTTAAATACAACTATTTCCATGCAGCTCTCCAGCTCTGACCCCACAGTACACAGTGTTAATAAACAAGTAGCTTAATGCTCAACTCATAAACAAAGTATACAAGCTATCTATCTAAGGAAGCAGATATTTTATTATTCATAATATGTCCCATTGATTTTCAACACTGTTGTCGGTGGAAAAAACATTGAATTGCTGCATAGAACTCTGTATCAGCCACATCTAAGCCACATTTAGCACATTGCACATAAATGTAACTAGGCTGCAAAATGATGCTGGTTTCTAAAATACCTCAGCAGCTGTTTATGTAGCCAGGAAAGTGCCTCATTAAGTTATGGAATAGATCTGTTTACTGACTATGAAGCCTATTATTTGTGTTTTATATGGAAGGATCATTTACCGTTATCGTGATCAAATAGAAAACATGTTTGACCTACATCAAGATGCACACACGAGTGTAGGAGTCTCTGCGTGAGCCCAGAGAGCAGATGCCATGTTCTTATTCACACTAGAGACGCTCGTCACTATAAACCTTTTTTATCCTTGTATAGTGTGACACACAGTTCTTGTAGAAGATGATTCATATTTCATGTTTAAGCTGTAAGGAAGTGAATCAGGCATCAATCTTCTGGTTTAAAATTGTTAAGCAACAAAATTAGATTTTAAACTTTTCTATATCCAACAAGTGATGTTTGATGGAGTCTTAATAAATTCCACTGTGGCAGCCCAAGCTAAATTAAAGGGATAAAGGGTTTACTCAAAAATGAAAATTATGTTAGTTTATTCACAAAAACATTGATCAATGTACATTAAATATGGTAAACAGAAGCTCAACTGAACAAACCTCATTGGTTCTCAAGCATCAGTCTAGTGTGTTTGAGCATCTATTAACAATATCTTTGTGCGTTGATCAGTGTGTATCAGGTGAATAAAAAGCTAAATTAAAACTGTTCATCTGAAGAGACACAATCACTTTTAACTTTATTAAACCACTCGATTCACGTGCATTTATTTGATGATCTTTTTAGTTTTTGAAGCCTCCTTTTAAATTAGGAGCCAAAATTTCCCGGATTTCATTAAAAATTTCTACATCTGTGAAACAAAGATGAATAAAATCCTACGTGTTTGAAATTACAGATGCCAAAAAAAAAAAATAGTGTAACATGGTTGAACATGGGGACCAGTGTTTTAATATTATGTCAACTAAAATCAAATATGTAGAGAGACATATTGAAGACAGAAAAAATGCATGAAGAAAGGAAATACCAGTGGTAACAGACAAAAAAAAAAAAAAAAAAAAAAGAATTCCAAGAATGTATAATAAAAAGCATCTACAGTGTTTATATGCAGCTTTTTGAGGTAGATAAGTTACAAAGTCATCCTTTTAAGGGTACTGTCCCAGTGACAAGCTGTTTACCCCTAAAGATACAATTTTTGCACATTTGTACTCTACTGATGTTTCAGAGTGTCAGAGAGAGAGAGAAGCTCTCTGCTGTAAGTTTAATGTCATTCAGCCGACTTTAAAACTACTCGCCATGTAACCCAGCAGTCAATCAGAAGTAGCTATTGGGAGGAAGCAAAAATCAATATGGCAAGATATGAGGCCAGACAAACAGCGCTCTGACAAATGCAGTGGTTTTGTGTGTGTGGCGATTGAATCTTGATTGATTAGTCTCCCAGCAGCAAAGTCCCTCATTCATTTCTGCTGTGACTTATTCAGAAATGTGGCACAGCTCTGCTTCATTAAACTGACACAAATTTATTTCGTTTCATCTTTTTTTCCCGTTCTCACTCTCTTTCTAAGAGGCCCCTGCTTAGCATTAGCATTCAAGTGGTGAAAATTAAATGGTGGGGAATGGATTGTTGACAAGCGTTTCAAGTCATGTTTCAGTTTTAATTTGATGTTCAGTTGATTGGAAGAATGTGTTAGTATGGCTGTGTGCGGAATAGAATGCTAGCATACGATATGCTGCACGGTATACACTACTACAAAATGAAGGTTCCAAAAACAGTGATGTCATGGAAAAATCATTTTGGGTTTCCCAAAGAACCTTTCAGTAAACAGTACTTAAAAGAACACTCTGGAACTTGATGGAACTTTTAAAATCCATGGAACCTTTTCATTCCACAAAAAGTTCTTCACAGTGGAAAAACATTGTTTATATTATTTAAACCCACTTCACTGTTAGAAAAGAATGGTTCTTTTAAAAAGGTTATTTTTTCCCTGCTATAAAGAACACTTTCTGCAATGCAAAGGTTCCATGGATGCTAAAGGTTCTTCACGGAACCAAATATTCAAACAAAGAAGCTTTTTCTGTAAGAGTAAACTGCCTACTATTCTTTAAAAAGTAGGTAGTGAAAACTAGGCATTACTATAAATACTGTATACTGTAGCAAATCTCAACTGCTTGATTGTTTATGTCATCTCATGATGTAAGCTATTATCACCCAGCTCGAATCTGATCAAATGTGACATAAAGGCATGAATATGACAAGATAATATAAGCATCATAATTTTCTGTAAAGCTGCTTTGAGTTGATGTGTATTGTGAAAAATGCTATATACACAAATAATGCCCTGGAAAATTGTCATAACATATACTTAATAATATGAAGTATGCTATCCCGAACATGTTTCCCACTGCTCTCCTGTGGAACTAATCGTCATCCTTGTTATCCGTCTTACAGTAAACCTTTGGACTATGTTTCAAGCGGCTCAGAAACTGGGAGGATACGAGGTGGTGAGTGTTTACACAATTTGTTTGAAATCCAGTGCCGTTGGCAGCACGCTTTTTCCTTTGGCTCTGAAAGATTCCTGAAAAACAAGAGTTTCGTTTTCGTTCCCCCGCCTGTCTTGTAATGTGTGTTTACTAGACTCTGGCCTGGATGCGGAACTCTCTCAGTTCCAAATTTGGCCAGAACGCTTGCAGTTGTTATAAAATGTACAAGTGGAAAACACGTGTAACCCTTTTGCGGTGGAGGAAATTGGTTGAGGCCTGTTCACTACCCATGTTGAGGCTCTTAAGGGACCATTATTGTGCAACAAGTGAACTGCGCAATAAAGGGAATTCATTTGGCAGCTTAACTGACATCTGCGCTGTGAAAGTGTGGTGAAAACATTGAAGTCCCTTCTATGCGACCAGCTATTTGATATTTTTGGTATTCATTCATCAGCGCTGAAGCTAGATTGAGCAAACAGGAAGCCACTTATTTGCTCTTTTCATCTGGTGTATTGCTACCATCGCCTGCCTTTCTCATCGTCTTTATGTCCCCTGGCTGCTCAAGTTGTCTTTGCCACAGAAAGCTTGGCTTTAAACGCAGCTGACATCTGTAATGAAAATCATCATGCAGGAGGAGCCATGATGTCATTTGGAAACATTTACATTGCGCAAGAAGATCAGATTAAACTCCTCTCCTGAGGTTGAACTGTACTTGACTGCGTTTTAATACCGCAACTGTAGTCCGGACCCTAAAATCCTGCCTCGTACACAATGCCGATGTTTAATCAAACAGCGGTCAAGGGCTAATATGAGTTTAGAGCAAATGCAAACGCTTCATTAAATGCCATAGGAGACATCAGATGCCCTACTCGGTGAGTCAAGCTACCAAAGGAAACTAGAGCACAGCTGAAGTGTTTCTGCAATCAAAGAGATTGCAGTGATTAGGTCTCCGTGGACACTGGGTACATACTGTATTCCAGAGCACTGTGAGAATTTTGTACTTAATTGTGTTGTAACTAGTCTGTGGTGAACACATTGGCCTGGTGACTAAATCGCACATGCATTAATTTCCCAGCACTTGATGCATGTGCTTTTCCACAGAATGCATTTTATTGAGAGAGGCAGCCATTAGCTACGGGAAACGGCCATTAAAAATCTTTTAACCCTCGTATGCTGAATGCACTGAAGGTCTCTCATGAATATTAGTCGCTGTGCATGTGAATTATGTTAATCGAGTATGTGTTTTCTGTTTTCCTATTCAGTTAAGAGTCTGATCAATCTTATAACTCAATCGTATGACCTTGCGTGGGACATCATGCGCTCGGTGTCATTTAATAAGTATAAAGCTTACGGGATCTGTTTAACATGCATCAAGAGAGCCTGTTATTTTCATAATTCAACAATAAAGAAAGGACATGAATGTTGAATGCATGAATAGTGGAATTCTAATATCAGTGTTCATTTCATTTCTGCTTCATGCACACATCCATTACGTGAACGCCCTTGTCGCTTATAATAAACTTCCCATTCTCGTTTCAGATCACATCGCGCCGACAGTGGAAAAATGTATATGATGAACTGGGCGGCAATCCGGGAAGCACCAGCGCCGCCACGTGCACACGAAGACACTACGAGAGGTTTGTCTCCTCATTAGCCAGGATTGATTTTAGAGAACATCTGCAGATTTCTGTGGAATCTATTTGAATGTGTTAAAGGAACCGGAGTATTAAACTTCTGTTGGTAGCTGAATAAATATTTAGACAAAACGTTTAATAAAAAAACAGGCGGGAGGCAGGGGATATGTCCAAATTCTGGGTAAATCTGCAGATCGTTCCGTGAAAGTCTGTGAGGATCTGCTCTTTAGTATGCTGATGCATGATGGGATGTGCCCATTAAAAAACATGCGCTGATCCTGCTGGTGATTTTTTACACCCCATATTATTAGCAGCCCCACATGAAAGCTGCGCCTGCACAGCTCAAAGAAAGCTCAGCAGATTTATGTAGATTCAGAACATCCAATTATTGTTTTTATAATATTCAGAGCATGCTTTCATGACAGATTTATGCTAACAAACATTAAATAAGATATTACTAACTGGGTTATTTAAAAAAAAATGAATGTAATGAATAAAATGACTAATAATTTAATGCTGTATAGAAGTGCTATATGAAACTGTGTTTGTGAAATACTGTTAGTAAGGGCAAGTTTTGCCATGGGTTTGTGCTTATTCTTAAAGGTTTGGAGGCAGGGGAGACAGTGTTATTGTATTTGCTCTTAAAGATTTTCAGTTTGAACTTTAAGGTCTGTGTGACATGTCTCTCTCTTCCGGCTGGCTCATCGAGGGGTTTATTGGGACCCGGGGCAGGTGGTGTTGGCAGGGATTGTGTTCTTGGCGGTGCTCCACTGTCAGACTTAGTGCTGAGTCAGCAGCCACCAATAATGTATCTGTCCAATGAATAATAGGCTGCCAAAATCTGATGTTATAACCTTGATCAAACAGAGAGGGATGTGTTGATGTGTCCACTTGTGCAGCTGTTACCAAGAGTAATTAATTGAATTAATTTGGCCAGGAAATGAAGCCATTCTGTACATCGTTTGCAAGTGAAAGGCTGTTTCTGCCGCGATGACGCACGGCATTATGCCCCGGCTCATCTTCGGTTTCCTGCCCCGGGACGAGCTACCTATTGTTTGGCTACGAGCGCTGCTCTTTGGAGCCCAACTCAAGCGGCTTTTCTTGGGGGTCCTGTTGCAGGGTCACTGCCAAGTGCAGCCCGGTCACAGATGGGAATGAAGATGTCTGAGTTTTATGAGTGACCTCACTTCTGCAAAACAAGCCGAATATGCCTTGATCTTCTGTGTGTGTGTGTTTATTCTTTTTCTCCCTCCCAGCTCAGGGTAAAACCAAGTTCTTAAAAGATTTCTGTTAAGTACTTCCCAACCCTTTGAAGGGCAGCCGACTGAACTGACTTTGTGTGGAATTACTCATCTTAGAAAGCAGGCACTCTATCAGTTGAAGAAAGCTTGCAAAGTCATGAAGATGAACAGATTGACATACATTCTGATCACAAGGTGCATTGCTTTAACTGCTGCCATGCTCTTTTTATTAAAGGAAAACTATGCTATAGAATAAATGAAACTCAGTATTTAAATTGGTAGTTGACCCAGAAATAGCCATTGTTTACTCACCTATCTCATTCAGAACATGTATGACTTTCTTCCTTCTGTGGTCCACAATAGGAGAAATTTCGAAGAATGTATTGGCTGTTCTTTTCCATATAATAAAACTGAATGGGAATTGAATGGCCATGCTAAAAAAAAAAATCACAATTTTTTTTTATATAAAATCATGTGATGGCTTGAATGACGACTACAAAATAAAAGAAATTAATGATTGAAAAACAAAAATTATTAACAATTAAAAAATATTTTTCATTGTTATGTGTTTTATGGCCCTCTATTTTAAGGTCCAATTTTCACTATTAACTACTGTAGCTGCTTATTAGCATGCACATTATTGGCATACTAGCCGTTTATTACTACTTATAAAGCTCATATTAATGCCTTATTCTGCATGACCATATTTTAGATCTCTTAACTCTCCCCCACACCTAAACTTAACAACTACTTTACTAACTATTAATAAGCAATACAATTAGGAGTTTATTGAGGGGAAAACTCTTAATTAATAGTAGATATGTGTTCCCTATTTTAAAGTGTTACCTGTGTTTGTCAATTTTAGTTTTTATTTATTTCCAGTTAATATTTGTAGTGTTTTATCTTAAATGTATTTCAGTTAGTTGCCAAGGTGACATTTCTTTGTTGAAAGTTTTTCATCTGATATTTATATATTATACTTTATTTTATTTCAGCTTCATTTCAGTAACCATTCATTTTTTTAAATATATTTTAGTTAATGATAATAGTCCTGGTATGGACTACCTTTATTTCAAATTTTATTATTCACTTTCATTATAAGGAAAAGAGCACCTGAGATATTTTTCAAAAATTCACTTTTTTGTTCCATAGCAGAAATACATTGTAACCAAGTTTGTTACACCCGCACAAGGATGCATACACAGAATACACAGAATATTCATTGGGTGTTCTCCAACTGCTCCTAATGATATTTGCTGTATTATCTGATTAGCTTTTGGCTACCATATATGTTGTGGGGGAAGAGAAACAAATGTAGATTACAAATTAGGTCATAAAATATGACATCAATAACCTTGAGAGAGGCTGCGGGAATCCAGCCAGTCCTCAACCCCCCACCCCACCCCTCTGCTTTTTAATTATATAGGTCAGTGGCACTGATCACTATTTATTTAATCCTCCTCTTCCCAGAGAGAGATCTTTGTTCCAAAAACGTTCTGCTTGTGAATACTTTTGCAGATAACAGCATTCCATGAATCTTGTCGAGCAACTTTAGTCCCTTTGCTGCAGAGATTATTTATTTGATGTGTGAATTTCTACTGTCCCTTAAAAAAAAAGAAGAAGAAAAAATCCACAGACAGTTCTTCACTGCGCTCGCCGCTGCAGAACTAACAAATTCAGGATGCATGCATATTTGCATAATGTGTGAATAATATTTGCTGTACCATGTACAAATATTATGTTGCAATATAAAAAACCTCTGATGGGTGCATTTATTGGTTTGGAATGGAATGGCAACTTTCTATTTACTGAATGCCACACATTAAATACTGCATACTGCCTCCTATTTGAATGCATTATGCAATGAAAAACAAAAAGCAGTACCATCTTGCATATTTAATATAGCAAAAGCCAATTTCTAATATTATTATTTTTATAATTTTTGTCATTTTTATAATCGTGCATTTTTAAATGGTAACATTTATTGTAAATACACATTTGGCATACTTGTTCCATGCATGCTGAAAATGTATTTTGCAATAGTAAGAATAGGATTTTAGTATGCTATTCCAAACATAGCCGTTGCAATGTGGGATTTCTAGCACAGTACTTGATTATCGATTTTTAGATCCCCCTCTAGAATTAATGTTTGCTCTAAATTCAAACAAGTCACGCTTCACAGAACTCATCCTTGAACCTCTAGCCAGTATGACAGATTTTAATGCAAGCCCTGTAATTGAAGTTTAATGATCTGGCTTTGAAGGAAGGTTTTTTCCCAGGGAGCATTGCATCAGCTGTTTTTGTCCCCTGAGAGATCGGAGCTTCATTTGAGACTGCAGCTGTAGTAAACAATAGAATTATGCATTTATTATCCCTGGAATCATTAGCATGAGCACCTCATAATCCAACAATATCACAGCTGCACATTCTCTTGAATGTCAGATGATAACAATTTGGGTTTTTAGAAATGCCAATCATCGATCCACATCTATTTATAAATAGCTGTTTATCAGTATTTACACCATTTGGCTGTATTTACATAGTGCAAAGGAGCTGTGGTATGACATCGTGGTTGTGAAAGTTGACAAAACCTAATCAAAGCCCTTATTGATCTAATTAGTTTATCATCTCAGTTTGTATGTCAATTTAGAGGCTCATTTGCCCTACTAAGATTCCATTGTGTACTTGCTTTAATGAGACAGATGTGGCAGTTTCAACCAGCATATTGTCAGCAAAAAATTTTCTCAGTGAAGATAATGCTCTGAGGTACAGTACTTACAAAAATGGCATATAAAAAAAAAATCTAACAGTATCGCTCATTCTATCGATTTGATACCAGAGGCTGTCTGACTAGCTAATGGCTGCTATTGTGCATACAGTATATGCAGGGCTTGAATTGAGGGGGGGATACGGGTGGATGGCATCCCACTAGCTGAAAAAAATGACAAAAGCATCACCTTGGTAAAACCACCATCCCCTTTAGATGAATAATGTATTATGTAAAACTTATCATGCAAATGAAATGTTAAAATGCTCTACTTATGATAATTCACAAACTAAATAATGGCGATTGGCCAATTAGAACTCGGTACTGTAACAAGCAGCTCACAAGCGGAAGACATTTTTCGAGCGCAAAATGATTTAAGCGCAACTTCTTTACAAAGTTCTTTAAAAAGAAGACAACAGAAAAGGTATGATTTTTCCTTGGTTATAATTTAAAGACATTCCCGATATTGTGCTGTACCGTATTTTCCGGACTATAAGTCGCACTTTTTTTCATAGTTTGGCTGGTCCTGCGACTTGTAGTCAGGTGCGACTTATCAAAATTAATTTTACATTAACTGGGAGAAATTAACCAAAACATTACCGTCTACAGCCCCGAGAGGGCGCTGATGCTGCCAGAGATGCTGCTCACTGCTCCTGTAGTCTACCCTGAAGACATAGAGCGCCCTCTCGCGGCTGTAGATGGTAATGTTTTCTCTTGGTTCTAAATAAATGCGACTTATAGTCCAGTGTGACTTATATATGTTTTTTTCCTCATCATGACGTATTTTTGGACTGATGCGACTTATACTCAGGTGCAACTTATAGTCCGAAAAATACGGTATGTTTGACTGTGAAGGATTGAGAGACGATAGTAGAGCTGACAATATCAAATCACTGACTTTGCAAAACCAAACAAAAACACGTCTTTAGAGTCCAAAAGCATTGACTGCGTGATGAAACCTTCTAAAATACAATTATAATGCCCTTATATTTCAAGCAATAAAATAAATGTTTTTACATTTTTATATTCATTGCACTAGCAATGTACTTTTTTTTATATTAGCTCATGCGCATGCACAAATGTGATATTACTTGTATTAATTAACAGTGTAGCAACACAGTGTTTCGTTCGTTCCTTGAATAAACCATATTTTGAACGAATCGAGTGAGTCAGTGATTCAATACTCCATTAAGATTGACTCGTTTTAATTGAATCAGCCATTTTGAACGAATTGTTTGATTTCAATAAATCAATAAATTATTTATTAAAACATGGATTTGCTGCCACCTACTGGCAGTTTTATTGTCCTCATTATTTATCCATGACAGGCATAAACCAGGCAAGGTGTCAGCACTACCAGCACAAAAACAAAAATGTTAAATGTGTTCTGTAGTATCAAAATTGGTATTATCAACAATGCTCAAGCAACATTGCTCAAAAAAGTTGCCCCATGTATCATCAGCCTTAGACTTTGCTTGTCCAGTACTGCTGCACGTTCAGTTTCCGTTCAGAGTATTTGTAATGGGGAGTTTAAAAGCTTTTTCTAAAGCTTTGTTTTGGAACAACCACCATGTTGATGTAGTTTCTTTTTCCACGCACGGCTTATTTATGCTTTATCACTTCACATTGTGCTGAGAGAATAAGTGCTGTGTTTATGTTGGGCTAAAGATCGAGCAGCGCTCGAGCTCAGGCCTCTAATTTAAAGTCTGTAAATCACTACCCAGGAATGTGGCTTTCATTTCAGCCGCATCACAGAACCAATTCCAGCAATAAAATATTTTGCAGGGAGGATGTGTCTGAACAAACGACATACACTACAAAAACACGGCTCTCATTGCTTATTATTTAGAGCATTTAATAATTAAAGCTGGCTTTTGAACGTTAATGGGCTTTAGCCTGAAGGGAGTTAGAGAGGTAATTTCAGGTCTAAAGGCCAGGAATGACAAAAGGCCTGCTTTGGCGTTCCTTCTCGTCTCTGTTTAACTGTGTGAATCTGGATTAGTTCAAGGGTCGACTTCTCAACAAAACCTTTCAGACGTCCTGTGAAGCTTAGGGAACAATGTCTGTTTTTTCGTCTCCCACACACACACACAGACACACAGCCTTAAATTCTCTCTCCCGGCCCGTCTCTGTGATTAATCCACTGTTTGCCCTGTGGAGGAAAGCAGGAAAAGTACTTCAAATTATTTCCCCTTTTTAAAGGGCTAGGTTTGATCCCAGCTTGTACAGATGTGATTATGAACGTGTTGGTTTGAGTTTCTTCTCCATAACCTCTATTATATCTAATAACAGGCCTCTGGTTGTTTAACATTCATTTGGCATGGAAAGCTGCTGATCTGCCATCTAGCCGTGTGTGTCTTTTACTGCGGCTGTGGTCAGAATTTACGGTTCATGGCATTTTGGCAAGCACTCATTAGGGCCACATCAGTGGAAGTAAACTCAAGGCTCCATCAGATGGCTTGTTTAATAAGCAGTAATGTTGGATCCCGGGCACACCTCCCCAACACTAAAGTGGTGGAATGAGATGAATGAGAAAATGAAATTGTTGATGTCAACAACCATTTATCTTCGTTATTTCGGTATGTGGCCTGAGGGGTGCAGAGCGAGATGAGAATGGCTCTCTTTGAGCGAGAGCTCTCAAAGACAAACATGCTAAAAATAGAGTTGAAACAGTTGAGATTGTGATTCTTAGTCTAATGTTTCACTTCCTGTTTTGTGCACCTCTCACAGCTGAGTATTACCCCATCTTGTGACCAAAAATTGTAAGTGCAGCTTGTAGAAAAACTGTTTAAATAAATCTCTGGAAAAGATGGGGGGGAAAAAAGGACTGGACTGACAATTTTTTTTTTTTATTTATTTATTTTTTTTTTTTTTTACATTTTGTTTTTTGTTTTGCTTTGTTTTACTCCATTATTCTAAATGGCAGTTCTCATACTAATTTGTAATATTTTAATTATTATTATTTGTATAAATGCATTAAAAACATTATATTAAAAACAAATGCTCAATTAAAAAGAAACCAATCTCTTTTCCTATTGCATTAATGAAAATTTAAAAAAAAAAAAAAAAAAGAAGGGTCCCAAAATAAGCTCTCTTTTTCTTTGTTCACAGCAAAATAGAATTATGACCCAGACATTCTAGACATTTTGGACAGGTTTCATGCGATTCACCCTACTGCTGGCTGTGTCATGTTTATTTTTGAGCTGTGAGAATTTATGCACTGGAATTTCCTGGAATCAAATCATATTGATTTAATGATTTAAAACCTGAAGCTACTCACATCTAAGTGTCAGTTTACATAATATGACATATGATACATTGGTATATTTGTACTCACACTGTATTTCTGATACAATCGTAAACTTGTATATTTTTATGTTTCTGTGGCAACACTGAATGTCCAAATGTTACTCTTCAAATGCAAGGCATTGGATTATGTAATGCTTATGTAAATCAACAGAACTATTTGTGCATGAGTTATTTCAGTGGGCAGAGGAAACCTGAGTATTGATTGCAGGATGTTGTTCTATAGCAGCACCCGCTCACAGGACTGCCGTGTTAAATATTAGTCATTTGCTCTACGAGTTCGAAAGAAAAGGGAAAAATATCTCCCAGCGTGAATGACTCACTCTTCAGAGAACATCTTTATATGTACCGGTAATAAATGTGGAAGAAATTAAATTCGACTTTCAGTTCCCTCATAGTAACTCAGTAAAATCTCTTTAATATATTTTCTAGTGTGCACTTTGAGACCAAAGTCTCAAACTGTTCTCAGATTGGCCATTTACCTATGTCTGCACTCAAAAAATCTGCGATCTTAATATGAACTCTCCCAGTTTTAAAAATGAAATTATTTCAAACCAGGCTCATTGTAAAAATATGCGTTTGGTGATATTTTTTGCTAAACGATATTATATTGTTTCATGCTTTTTTTCACAAAACTTTTAAAGTGAAATATCAAGTGAGTGGCAATAAAAGTGAGTTCAGTTTTGTCCAAAACAGATAAACATGGATCTGGCAATATTTTATCAAGTTGGTTGTTATGTATAGTTTGGAAATAAAATGTCCGGTGAAATAACGTCACATTTAAAAATAACGTATTAACTATAGCAAACATAAGAAAAACACATTAGCTGGAGCAACCATGTCATTTTAACTTACTTCTACAAGTCTTTGAGCTCTTTTGCCATGAGTCGTGTCTCATGGGACACTTACAGAGCGCTCCACATCGCAAATACTGTGCTCTACCAGGTGAGCTACAGAGCAAGTTTACACCATTGGAAGAACCATGCATATGGAGCTGGTTATGTGATGAAAAGTTTACAAGTTTACACATTTTCAAATGGTAAAAGTGTTCTGAGGTCATGTGAAAATAAGTGTAATCATAATTTGTGTCAAAAGTAATAAAAGTTGTTGTGTTTTACTGCCACCAGTCTTCATTTCAGCTGGAAACTGAATTATTTGAAATAACTGTTAAATTGAATTTTTAAAAAAAATGAACTAATCGGAACTATTTTATTCTTGTTTATTGTAAAGCTCTATCCACTTACTGTATGTCAACAAATTATTATTATTTTTTTCCAAAGGACTTCTAGACACAAAGTAGAAATGTACTTAAATTAAACTATGAGCTGCATTAAGTCTCAAGAGTGATTTTAATTCCTGATAGTTTCATTTCACACCACAGTTACAGCCATTATATTTAGATCAGTTCTGCTGGAGGTTGTAATGAGGTCTGTTTTACTCATTTCAAAAAGTGTCTTTTTAATACCATCAATCTGTGCAACTGCATACAACATCAATAATCGTCAGCGTCTAATATTTGCCTTAGGTTTACTGTGATCAGGCGCACACTGGCAGGGTTTTCAGTTCCACCCTGGTCATGTGGTTGCGGTTAGGGGCTGCAGCAAATGAAGATGTAAGGCTGGCAAGAGCGAGCCCTCACGGTTCCCCTATTACATGCAGAAATGCCAGTTCTCCATGCAGGAAAACCCCACTGACCTCAGCACAGCTTCTTCCTGCATAATCCCACCAGCCACTGCTGCACAGGAAATTGCTAAACACAAACCGTAGATTACCAATTTCAACTGTGTCTTCTACACCCTGCTAGGAAATAACACACTGTTAGTTTTCATCAACTTCCAGTAAGAGTTATATAAGCTGGGCCTCCGGTACCATGGTCGCATTTACTCTTAACCCCACTTGATTTTTATAAACACCACTTTCCAGTGGCCCACGTCTCTTATGTGTAACACATCCCTGGGCAAGGGTGGCAGGAAAAACTGCACCACAGTGGAGCATAAATGCTGGTCTTTGTATAATTGTTGCGTTCTTTAAGTATGAATAATTTTAACGGTCCGCTTATTATTGTAATTAGTGTTATATAAGGATGGACGTGGGGGGGGGGGATGCTGAAACACAATCTTATTACCCACTCAGCAGTCTTCCCAACGGAGAGGAGAGCGTGCAGACAAGAGCGTACGAGCGCACCGTTGTGGTTTTCAGCAAGCTGTTATCTCTGTGATGATGCCCTTATCTGCCCACATTATACAGGAAGCTTTATTCTCCTCACGATCCGTGAAGCAATTATGCATCTGAGTCAATGACAAGAAGGCAGTTTGCACAGCAAAGTCACTTTGTGACATTTTTGTGGACAAATTAAAGTGTTCGAATTAAGTGCACCACTTTAAAAGGCTATAAAAAAGTACTTGTCTCTAAAAATGATGTTTTCGATGGCTTGGCGGTCTGTATGATTCTTTTGAACAGGCTCAAGGTGACACATAACACTGGTCTGGATTTCTAAAATAAATGATTCATTTGTTGAGGCAGTTTTTAAGTTGAACGTTAAAGTGCTATCTGGGGTAAGTACTCGGGCTCAAGGACACAGATTTTCTCCAACAGCTATTTTTGTCGCAAAAATGGAGCAGGATCTTTAACAAACATACTGCATATCACAGTTGTAAATCAAAGACTGGAGTTCGTTTTACAGGAAAATGCTATTTCAGTCATTTTGCTATAAATAAATCATTTAACTTTTTATAATTTTGCTTGCCGTTTCCTTGTAATTGTGAAAATTATTAGCAATTCCTAAGTGAATTTACTTCAATTTTTTTTTTTTTGTGTACTGACGATCTTTCCTCACGATTCCTCTTCTTACTTTAAGGACATTTTTTTTTCCAAACTCATTTCAGTCAATGTCTTTATGCTTATTTAACAGATAAAATTCACACTTCAGCTCACATGCAAGATATTCATGAATAAAATCATTTTATTTTAGCCAGATTGAGAAAATATGTAGCTGCAGCACATGTGAACCGTATATTAATGTTCCAGCCCTCATTTTCTTTCTCTGATGGAGATGTAAAAGGAAGCCTGTAATAGGGCCTCAGTTTAAGAGTGCTGGGTTTTGAATGGCATATGAATGTGACTATATGCTAAACTTAATCTGCAGGTGGTGATGAGTGAATTCCCAGCCTTCAAGTTCATATAAATAATCAGCTCCATCACAGAGCGGGCAGCTGAGACAGAGGCTTTGAGAGCACCTGAGCCCAGCCAAAGTCTGCAAAACATGTTGATCTTGCCTAAAAATGAACCGTTGCAGTCAGTGCGCTGAATAGAGGGACTAAAATAACTTCAGCAGAGCTTGTGATTACAGACAGCTCTTGAACTGTGGGCTGATTCATTTTCATGACTTTGCAGCTGCTCTAAAAGGGGATGCAAATGTTTTTTTATGGATGTTAAAATCTATCTACCTGCATTTCAAATTCATTAAGTATTTATTGAGCCAAAATATATTTACATTTTACAAAAAAATCCATGGAGAAAAAGCATGGTTCTGAGAGGAGTCCCATGTGAAGCTTTGGACAGTTGTAACGGACTGAGTAAAGTCTGACGGGGAGAAAAACTCAGCATGACACTTGTACATTACTGGCAGCGGTTCTGTTCTGTTAAACGCAGGTCTTTGTAGAAATGTTTGGAATGGGGACAGAAAGGGGGATGAGCCTCGTTTCCAGCCACATGAGGGGAAATAGTCCTGTAAATGAATCTCTCTTGTGGCACTTCAGGTTATTCTTTGTACTCCCACAGTGAGCACACGTTCAGACCATCAAGGAGGTTTTTGGTTCATTGCCCAGCGAAATGTATCCCACCACACCATTTGTGATAAAATGGTGCATTTGCTTTTTTCCATTTGTTTATTTTTATTTTGGAGGCCGGCCCAGTCAGTGGTCTTGATCTTTTCTTGCAAAACCTACTTCCTGTACTTGATGTGTTTTCTGTCTTGCAGCTTTTTGGGACTGCGTGTAATATTAATACTGAATGTATTATGAATATGGTGTATCATGTTTTCATTCACTGTCAAACGATATTTTATTCTTCACTACACCCAAGGTTACAGGGAATAATGCAGGACAAGCGTCAAAGGAAACAGTAAAAAGCAGCAGTTAGAATCTCTATATAAAAAAACTTTAATATATTTAAAAGGATTTTATGAAAATAATGAAATATATATATAGTGTTTCTTTAGCTCAATTGGTAGAGCAATGCGATATCAAGTGGAAGGTAGGGGTTTCGATTCCCCGGGAACACATGATAGGTAAAAATTGATGGCTTGAATGCACTGTAAGTCGCTTTGGATAAAAGTGTCTGCTACTGTTAATGCATACATTTTAATTTAAATTTATTCTTAAATAATTTAATAAAATATTAAATATTTTGTCCTTTTACATTGTATAAATAAACAAACTACAGAATTTGGATTTGTATATTCAGAACGTGAGTTTCAGCAAACTTATCAGCAAAAAGCAGCAGTAGGAATCCAAATTTATCAAAAAGTAAAATATTTACAATTATTTAATGAAATTAAATTCCAGGTATACCCATGTTAGATATTTTGTCTTTTAACATATATATTAAAATAAATGCACTAAATTTAGATTTTTTTTTTTAAGCAAAACATTTTCACATTTCACTTTTTCATGTTATGTGGTTTAGTGATAACAAAAAAGTTGCACTCTTTCCATGGGGGGTATGTGGTTATCAAATCTCAAAATGTATGAAATACAAACGTGTCATCCCAATTACCTGCAGAACCTTTTTTGTTTGCCTTAAAAAGAACTGATTGTGCATTAACAGTGCAAAAGACTGATCACATATTATTGACATTTAACAGTCCCTGTTTTATTTCATCAGTCACCTTAGGCTCTTATCATTTTAGTATCAGAGTCAACATTCTGATATCTATCCAGCCACAGTACCCTAAAGACTGGCAAGAAAAACCTTGAATACATAAGGATATCAAAATGACTACTAATGTCTGTGTACATGTATATCTGTATCCCAACCAATGTTGAAACTAAATCTCTGTGTTTGCTTAGCTCTATCTCTCTCTCTCATAAAGGGACATTTAATTGCATATTTCCTGTTCTTGGCATCGTGCCCTTTACCGGCTGCATGAAATGGAGTTATGCATCTGTCTATCTGCCAGCTGCTGAGCTCAATGAAAATAACAAAAAATTTAATCTCACAGACGCCCTCAACCTCTTAAAAACATTTTCCTTCTGAAGAAAAACTACACAGCCTAACTTGCAAGGAAAGATTTTCTACAGTTTTTTTCCCTCTGTGAACTGAAATGGGAAGGGAATGGTGACTTGTTATTCCCATAAATGGTCATGTGGTGAGAATAAGTGAGGATATTCGTCATAATTTATTCCCTGACATCTCACCTTGTATTTCCATTCTTATCTCAACTCAGCACTCAGACATACTGTAAATATAGGTAAATTAAAAGAGTAACATCTATATTAGGTAAATATAAAGTCTCCCTTTGCACGCGGTTTAAAACTGGGTCGTCATAAGTACAGCTTAAAGCTCACTAAGGAGTCTGTGGGGGTTTGAAATAAAAAAAGTCCTTTAGTTCCAGACGAGGGAGATTTCTGAGGATTAGCTGTGAACAAGATAAGTCATTGTGTGCATTATTATACCTCCACTATGTAAACATGAATTGAAACATTACAGTGGGAATCAGGTATTTGGCAGCTGCCTGCTATTTTGATTTGACTGCACGGACCGAGACATTTTCCACTTTTAGCAGCTGTAACATGTTTAAACTCTTTTGGTAATGGGATCTGAAGATGAATGTTCCCTCTGGGCTTCTGCTTAGATTTGCCACTGGCCAGCGGCCAAACCTCAGTCGGCATAGTTTTCCCGCACAGCCCTTGTCTGAGCGTGCTCAGTGCGTCCCGCCTCTGAGAGCCCCAAACATCCCGGCGTTGAGTAAACAAACGGCTACAAACTAAAGGAGATGAATCCCTCTTGAGATACCACCAGATCTTATTAAACAAGAATGAAGGGAGTGATAAAAAGGGAAATTTTAGACACAAAAGAAAATCAAAAAAAAAAAAAATCACAAACATTTGTTATGGAGCATTCTGTCGCTTTTAGCGGTCTCGATCATATTTATGTTTGACTTCGTCTACCGCGTCTTCATCGTGATGCACGAGATGTGAAATGTATTTGGATTAGGGCTGGTGTGGGATATATTTATGATTCCGCATGCCTCCAAGAGTTCCCAGCCAGACTCATTAATCACATCGGACACATTATAAAAACTTCAAGCTACAAGAGTAGAGAGGCAGATCATGTTGCTGTCTACCTCCATTCCCATTGCAATAACATTCTCAAGTAAATCATAATTTCATATCTACTGTCATCTTGGCTTTGATTTTAATAAGTCTTCACTCTTAGTTTTCTGGATGGTACGGATCTAATGGAATGTGGAGCATTATAGAAAAGGTACATTTTCATTAGGATTGTCCACAATTTTTTCCCCTATTTACCTCATTGTGTGTATTCACTCATGCAAGAGTTCATAGCTGGCCATTCCTTCAGCTACATGCATTTTTATGTCCAAGTAGCCGATACAGCCAAGTAACAATAACAGATTTTGGAAAATGTAATATATATATATATATATAATAAACATGCAAGAATTAAATAATGTTAACTAATGAAGCCCTAATGTAAAGTGTGAATGAACAATAAAGAATCAAAACTCTTTCAAACAATATCTAGGGCATGTTGTAGTCCAGATTAAAATGTAAAAAAAAAATTGAAAATTAATAGCCTATTAAGTCTTAATATTTAAGTATCTGGCGCTGAGAGGAACACCATAGCAAATCCACAGATATGAATGGCTAATTAAATTATTTAAATCAATTTTAGAAAGTAGAGCAGTTGCTTTATTTATGGGGTTTCCAGGGTAATGGCTGCATTTTCTGCAGTTTAGCGCCATCTGCTGTCAGAGAGTGAATGTGCTTTCATTCAGCGCATCTCAAGAGTCCCCCATGTGCTTCTCATGCATGCTTGTTAACATGTGAGCGGACACGCGTATTTCAAGCAGCATACAGCATTGTTGTGCATTTTGACCACTTGATGGGAAAAGTACTCTTTAAATGCATCCTAAATTATGAATAATTTTTTATGTATAATTATTCACTGTATTTAGCAGTCCCTCCAGAAAAACGCGATTATGCGATCGCTTGATTTAATGCATAATCATCCAAAGGCCGCATATTTATGCGGGGTCGCATTTTTTCAAATATGCCGCTCTTTTGCCGCATAAATTACCGATTGCAGAAAGCAAAATATGCGGGGCTAGCATGATTTCATAATCCCTGTATTTTCGTTGCAAAAAAACTCAAATTCTTAGCAGAACGTTGAAAAATGTTGCGTTTACTTCACACAAGTAAAGCCCCATTTTCCCCTATAACCATGGGAACCTTATGAAGTGACGTAATTACGTGATGTGAACATCATCTGCAAACCCTCCGGTGAAACTTGAAGCGCGCAAATCATTCTTATTTGCCAACAAAAAAAAGCGCAAAAGAACGCGCAAAGCAGTTTCCCGATTTGTTACATGACAGTGGAGCCAAATTATATTGCGACAACTTGCGAAAACTGCAGTTTGATGAAATAGCGAAAAAAAAGTGATTCCCCCAACACCCCCTTCTCACTAGGCTACTAACACTGTTGTAGTTTCATTCAGAAGTTGATGCAACTTTACAGTTGTAAGATTGCACTTTTTTGTTACAGAACAGTACCAAAAACTTACAGTAATTATATTAGTAGTAGGCTATGTAAAATAATTTACGTTGCAGTAAGAGATTGCAACTTAAATATTCTGTGATTTAGTATGCTCGCTTATCATAGGAAGTAATAAGAAATTACTCTTTACATTAAGGTAGTAGCCTATTGAGAAAAAGGTGTTGGGGGAATCACCTTTTTTTCTCTTTTTCATCAAACCGCAGTTTTTGCAAGTTCACGCAATTTTCATCGCATAAAATTGCAAAAATATCCCGCATATTCCATCGCATTTTTTAAGAAAGCGGGCCGCAAAATCAAGGATTTTTGCCCACAACAACCACAAAAAAAATCCAAGTTTTTCTGGAGGGACTGATTTAGAAGTGCCCACAATAACAATATTGTGCATATTCATTACCGTGATATATCGCATTACAGAATACCGGCACATCTACCACCACCTACGTATATCTCAAAAGGACCATTGACACCATCTATGGTCTCAACTGGTAGTGTCAATGGTCCATTTGAGACCATTTGATACTTTTATTGTATGTTTTAGGCGTGATTCCCATCCACTTACATTATAAGAGTGATAGCATGCTACGGTTTGACTTAAAAATCTTGGTTTGTGTTCTAGTCACCTACCCTGGGGTTAAGCAGATAAACATCAGATTTTCAATTTAAAAGAGAGTATATTTCGTACAAACCCATAGGGTTAAATGTGTCTGTATGAAGAAACAGTCATCTATGGTGAACAAAACCACATCTTCTGTAACAGTGAAGTGCACAGGAAGGAAACATGATGTCATGAGTCAATTTCAGTTTGTCTAGTATAACAGATAAAGCCTACAGGAAACAATGCTATTATTATTATTATTATTATTAACAGTTTGAAAAGACAGGAATTTTTTAAGTAGAAGTGCAATGATGAATCAGTCTAATTCTACTAACCTGTATCACTTCCTCCTCAGACTCATCCTACCCTATGAGAGGTTTACTAAAGGTGAGGAGGACAAACCCCTTCCGCCCGTCAAACCCCGCAAACAGGAAGCCAGTGCCCAGGAGGGTGTTGTAAAAACAAAAATGACGACCATGAAGCGGCCAAAGGACGAACAAAAACCTCAGAGTGAAAAGGACACTTCAGCTAAAATCCCAGAGCCGGTCAGTCTTTCATTGTGTCCTTGTAGCCTTTTTTGAAGCAACAAACAAACTTACAGCAAAAGTGACTAGCCCCAAAATAGGCCTTGCGTACATTACCCATTTGGAATAAAATAAAATATAATTTATAGAATCTCTTATGCTCATCAAGACTGTTAAAATATTATACAATTCAAAATAACTGTTTTCCATGTCTGTTTTCTGTTTAAATAAAAAAAAAAATATAGATCCCTATGATGGCTAATCTGAATGTTCATCATAATTACATCATTACACTATTGGCACTCAATTATTTATATATATATATATATATATATATATATATATATATATATATATATATATATATATATATATATATATATATAAGCATTTTAAAATATATTAAAATAGAAAACAGTATTTTGTTGATCAAATAAATAACTGCAGTCTTGGTAAGCATAAGAGAGCAAATTGTTCACCAGTAGTGTATATTCCTGTCCAGTGTGCTTGGTTTCTTAAGGCTGTCATAAAGCTCGGTGCAAAATAATAACACGGATACAATTCATGCCTGGTCCCTAAAAAGCTGGCGGGAAGAACAACCATGACAGACCACTTCAGGCTGGCTGCCTTTCCTCTCCTCAACAAATAAGCTGTCACAGACGTGTGAGAATAGCGCTGTCAGGAGCAGCTGGTTTTAACATAATTATTTGGGCTGATTTAGAAGCTCTGTCCGCTGCACTACAGCATGGAAATCAAATGCTATTTGTCTGCCTTACTGACTGCAGGCGATTTATACACTGTGCCCGTGTCTGTTATTTTCTGTGAATCTCTGGACTGCAGAGCACAAGGTTTCCCCCCAGTTCCATTTTCCATAAGCTCCCTTTGAGTTTTGTTCACAAATCAATTTGAAAGAGATTAATTGTGGGGGAAATCTTAACAGTGCTGCATTTTTTTTTACGGCAAGACATTTTGTGCACAGAGCGGTGGAAATGTTTTCCTATAACGTCTTAGAGACCAATGTGCACTGGGCCAATGCATGCCACAGTTTTGTTCTTATAGAAACCGTGTGCTTATTTTTATCCCTAAAAGCCAATAAATCCATGTTGATTTGCAAATGTCGCTCCAGTTAAGCATAAATATGAAAAAAGGAGAGCACGACCGTGGAAGGGAATGAAAATTGACTTATTATTTTCACATGAATAAGCAAATGATTACAGAGAAGATGAAAGGGCTGTTTGAAAATGTATCTCGAATTGTCAAATTTAGACACATTTCAAAGCCGTTATGTGATCGGTATTCATTTCTACTGCACATGAAATGACTAAGTTATGGTGTGGAAACAAAAAGGGCTGTAGTAGGTTATTTTCCAGCTGCATGCCTAGCTCATCTGTCTGGTATGTTGTGTAATTTGAAAGGCCTCTTCAGATAATTGATTGTACATTGTACAAGGCAGAAAATGAAAATGGAATTCTCTGTTTGAAGTAGAGCCGATATGACAAGACTGGAGCGCCGAAAAGAGGAAAAAACACTTAAAACAGAGTTATAGATCTCAGAGAGGAAATTAGGAGAGAGAGATGCTGGGAGTTGTCTCGGGGGCCAGCGTGTCAGTGGAGTATAATCAGGGCATGTACAAATATAGGCTAAGAATCAGAGCATTGTAAGTGGTGTTAAATCAGTCCGTCTTCAGGCACCAAATACAATCAAGGCTATTGAATAATGTGTGCTGAGCCAACGGGCGGTCATACCGTGTTACAGCTGGGTCATTTTTGCCTGCTAGTCACTGGCTGCTTGAGGCCCCAAAGCAATTTCTGTTAACTTGTACAAGTGTCCAAAGGCGACAGAGAGAGTGACCCCACAGGTCAAAGGTCTCCATCCAAACCATGCAAACGGCAGAAAGAGACTCATTCTCATTTGATCTTACTGAAAACCTCACAACTCAATACCAATTGTGCTATCTCAGTTAAAATTTTATACCATATTAATACCATATTTTTTTTCTTGAAATAAACATTAACAAATAAAATTTGGTATTAAAAAACTATTATATTATATTATATTATATTATAAGTAATATGATTTTATTATTTTATTTCAACTAGTTGCCAAAGCAACATTTCATTTACTTTAAATTGATGTAAAAAAAAAAAAAAAAAAAAAAAATACTAAAACTGAAAAATAACTATTAAAAATAAAAAGAATCCCTAAAACTTTATCTAAAATTACATTGAAAATGGAACATACAAAAATAAAATTAATAAAAAATAGTAGTAGTAGTACCACAGTAATACTAAAATAACGATGAAGATGTATAGCCTTTAATTATGTATTCTATAAAAATTATAATGATTATAATATTTAATAATAAGCATTGCTTAAGTTTGTTAAAGTAACTGTTCAAGATAGGAAAATAGTAATAGTAATAATGGGTACAGATAATAAAATAATAATAGAAGAAATTAATTACCAGCATAAAACAAAGAAAAAAAATACAAGCGATACAACAAATAAACATTTTGAAATAAGTAATAAAATCTATATGTATTTATATTATGGGTCTTCAATTTTACAGTATTAAAAGACATGAATATTGACCAGAGTTTGACACATTACACAGCGGCAGGTCTATTAGGGTCCATTTCTGCTGCAATACCTAATGCACAGTACTGGATCCAGTATTTTGTCTGTATATGTACATTCACTTAAACAGCCAACTCTGTATACATTAAAACCTAACCAAGCATTAAGGTCAAGAAGAGCATTTTACTATTCATGTGTGCAGCTGCTCTTCATATAATGCTTTTATTTTACTGTCAACTTGGTACAAAAGTACCATTAACATACACATTTAGGGCGCACACAGTATAAATTACCATAAAATGGTATCAGATAGTAGATCAAGGCAATCATGCTACTTTCAAGCCTACAAAAACAAGCTGGGACAAACTATTTGTCTCTGTGCAGTGTAATGTGATGTATGAACGTGCGATTATTCACATGTAGTTGCACATTCATCTGGGCTGAGTGAGGAAATAGAGTGAAAGAGATGAGCCAGCCTTTTATTTGACACCAGCTGATGTCAAACATCTGTGCATCTCTTCCTCCAACACTGATAATGAATGGATGGGCGGTGTACGCCTCTCCTCTGCACTATACTGTCACCACTCTGAAGTTCCGGAAAGCATCTGCTCATTAGAGACACGTGAAGTTTTTCCAAAGTGCTAAACTTGCATAATGCTCTGGATCATAGTGGATGGCAGCAGGTGTCGGCTGTCTCTTTTACGCAATCATGCTGACTCAGTTTTCTACTCTCATTTAAGCAGACTGCATTTAAAGGATTTTGGCATTGATTTGTTCAGCTCTGAAATGATGCAAATCTTACACAGCCTCATCTTTCATCTCATTTGTACAGAGAGAAGGGTTATTTGCATGGGGAATGCATTGAGGTATCAGCTTTAAGCCTACAGCTCAGCTCCTGGTGCACATAAGTGCAAGGTCATCTGTTGATGCACACAACATATGCGCGTCCTGAAATAGACTTTGATGTTGGCCATTTGTATGTAGATGCTGATCTCACAGCATTCTTCAGCAAGTTTGTGTGTAAGGTTTCTGCTGCAGTTATAAAGCTTTCTTAAACTCTTCAGAACATTAGAACATCTAGAACCAACATAAGTACCACCTAGCCACAAATTTCCTGCAAAATTCCTTTGCATGCAAAATTAAAGGGCAAGTATGTAATTTCTGCGCTACTAGTGTAACCAATTGCAAAAATAAAGCATATTTCAAGCAACCTTTGCCCACAACCCTACACTCATTACACCCTTAGGATTATTCTTTACCATATTTACCCTGTAAATAATTAAGTAAATTAGCATGATAATATTGTGTATTGGTTAGGACGATAAGTTTAAGGAGCATATCGCCCAACACATATAAATCATATTTATACCTAAATATCTTCTCTAAAGTTTTAGCCTGCTACAGTAGCCATGCTCCAAACTTTCACCAGGTTGAACTGGAAAGAGACTGATAGATCTGAAAGAACTGATCAAAATGTTCTGATGGTGCCTAGGATGCTCACTCGGTGTTTAAAATTTTTGAGAAGATATACCCATGGATGGCATACTGAAAGGTTACAATCCGAGATAACAAATTTTAAAGTCCAATTCAAACACATGAATAATAAATACATTTTCAAATTTGATCTCAAAATCTCTCCCATCTGTCTAAAAACAGTTCCTCGGTCTGACTGGTTATAATATCAATACCATCCTCGAAAGGGAATGCTGAATCATGTCAAAAGCAGACTACTAAACATTCATGAAATCAAGGACCTTGAAACTCACTTTGAGGTAAAAACTGAATAATTTCATGCCTTTTTGTCAGTCATCTCAGTTTTCACCCTTCTCTTTTTACCTATTCACATTCTGGACTGCAGAAGTGTAGGCTATGCATTAGAGCTATATTAGCTTGATATAACTAAAACTATTCAATTTTATTCCACACTGTTGTTTATGGTTCATTGAACAAGCATTAAAAATAGTTTAAACCCTTTCCAATAATAATCTGTCAAACTAATTGGGATTTGTAGAAACGTATCATTAAAATACAATAACCTGAAAAATGGACGTTTCATTATTTCATGGGTTTCAAAAAAAAAAAATAACACCAATTAAAAATCTACATCTTTAAAAGTTGTATCACCTATCACCTCGGTCACCACATATGACTTAACTAATGTGTTGGTGTAATTGTGCTAGCATGAGAAGCAATGTTTGCTTGTCCAATTTCTTTGTGTAATTCTGCCATTAAGTACATTTTTATGTGTCTGTAGGGGATGGAAGACACTGAACAGCTCCAGGAGAAGCTGTTAGAGAAGCAGGATAGCCAGCAGTACCAGGTTCTAACACAGAAGGACAGAGAAACAAACAGTCCTATTTCTGAAGATGAAGGCGTACAACTAGTGATCAAGGATGAAGATCAACCTGTGCTCCATAACACATACGAGCATGCTAATGGGAATGCGTTACCCTCACTTTCTCAAGATTGTGCACCACTCAAATCAGAGGATTGTGACGGATTTCCTGTTGCTGCCATGCCAATGCAACATGGTCAACCTCGCCCCAACTCTCACACACCGGAGCAGTGGCAGCATGGGATGCTGGAATACAAAGTGCCTCCGAGTGCCCTTATAAACATTGAACAGTCTAAGCCAAAAGAGGGCCAAAACCAGGTGGGTATGGTGCTACCCACCCTAAAGCAGAAACCCCTCACATCTCCAGAAATCCCACCTGAAAGGCCTGAGACCCCTAAAAAAGAAGAAATAGGCTTCAGTTTTAATCCCCTCCTCTACCCTAGGGGTAATCCTGGCATCATGTCCCCATTAGCTAAGAAGAAGATGCTGTCCCAAGTCAGTGGAACAGGAGGACTGCGTAATAATTACCCATACGGACCACCACCTCCATTAGTCAGTAGGAGGCTGTCCAGCAGTAGTACAGAAGGGTCATCTTCTGGACAGCAGAACTCCCAGGCTCCTTCCACTACAGAGACCAACATGGTGATCAAACGGCCATCAGTTATCCAGCATGCTCAAAGTTTCAAGTCCAGAGGTAGTGAGGACAGGAGGTCCTCAACAGAGCACTCTCAGAAAGAGGGGTGTAGTGAAGGAGATCCAATTCCTCAGCCACAGCCTACCCTGATAAGAGAGCCATACCTCATGAGGGCTGACCTCCATTCCAGCATAGAAAAATCTGCTGAGATGCCTCGTCCTGGCCTGGCTCCCAGCTTCCTGAGTGACTTTTATTCCTCACCTCACCTACACAATCTCAGCCGACAAACCGAGCACCACCTCAGCAAGGAGCAGATAAGCAAGTATCTTAGTGTAGACGTTTACCCTCGGGACTGTGAGACCACCCAGGGCTTTCCCCCAAGCCAGCATCCCGACAATGTGGGTTTGAATTACAGTGCTAGGCTTAATCAGAAAGAACAGGGACCTCCTCCAGAAAGGGTAACAGAGGAGCAACCAACTGATTTGAGTCTACCAAAATCCTCTCCGCACAAACTGCCTCTTTCCACATCCTCTCTCTGTGGCATCTCACACCCCACAATACAACAGGACATTAAAAACTCTTCTCTCTTTCAAGCAGGCAACAGTCAGAGCTCAAGCACAGATTACCATCCCAGGGCCTGTCGTGTTCCTCCTATGACTGTGTCCATGTCTAAAAAGGTCCTCGAATCTCACTCAAAAATTCTGGAGAAAGCACGTAATGGCAGAGGAGAAGAGTCCTTGGGATACAAGATCGATGATATGGCTCGGCCCATTCTGAGCACCAAAAGCAGCCCACAGAATATCTGCACGGCACGGCCACTGAAAAGGACCCTTGAGGATTTGGAGAACGGACCTTCGGAAAAGAAGATCCGGGCTGTGACGCCCTTGCACTGCTCAACACAAAGAGACGGCCCAGGGAAACCTAGGACACCAGAAGCTGTAAGTGAGTCCATGAAGCCTGCAGAACCTGCTCACACAGCGCACATCAACAGCTACACATCAGAGGGCCACAAGATCCCCTTGCACTCTCACCTGTTCCAAGGGCTGTATCCAGGGACATTTGTATCTCAGGTCCAGGACATGTGTGAAAGCTTGGGATCCCACGGTACCCCAAGTTACTCTCATCCACTGCAGTACTTGAAGAATCAGGCTGTTCTGTCACCACTCATGCCCCCCTTCGCTATTCATTCCTTAATGATGCAAAGACAGTTCCTGGCTGCCAATCCCTCCCACATTTACAGGCACCAAGTGGGCACCTCATACGGGGACATTCTGCACCCTGGCCTCTACCCCATATCAGCCCTTCACCCCCAGCCAGCTTTCAGTCCCCCTCAACTCTCTTCAGTGCACCCCAGCACTAAACTTTCCTAGGTGACTTAGTCTGATATTCCCTGGCCGGACCCGCCCAGCCCATGCTTAACTCAAACTTGATGCTCCCCAGAAATTCCTATCAAGCATGGTCACAATATGCACCCAACGAATAGCAGTGTTTTATAAACATTTTAACATGGGAGCAGTTATTTCTGTTATTTACCTTCTTGCCACTCAAGTTTATGATTTGCACATTTCTTTGAACAGGGGCCAACTGGGCTAATATTGGCTTGTTCTCAACGCACTGTTTGAAAGTGTTAGTTGGCTTGTTCGAAGACATGTTGCCTTGGCACATGTGTCCAAGTCGAGATGGGCAAGATGTCCATGGAGGCATCCAAAGGAAAGTCAAGTGGCAAATCAGTGCAATGCAACAGTGCTATTTCAGTCTATTTTGAGAGCTCTTTTATCTGAAACACTATGATACGATAATGCAAGAGCTGCCTGGGTAAATGTTTGACCTTTTCACATTACTCTTTGACTGTAAGTTTTTTGTTGCTGTTGTTGTTATTTTAAAAAAATGTAACAGTGTGGTAGTTTTATATGTTTATTTTTCAATCATACAAGGGTTAAGCAATGAAATATCACATTTGATAAAGTCACAAAAAAAGAGACCCGAGTATTGCAGTTTGGCGTGTTACACGGTTACATGTAAATAAAACAAACTAAGCTTTCCTTGAAGGAATCTTAAATGTCAGTGATACAATGTGAGGTAGGCTTCACAAGCTTCTTTGACCACAGTCTGCTGGCCTCCTTTTCAGCTACTCACACCCAGCCAAACTCGCTTCTGATCACCAGAGCAATGTGGAATGTGTTTGTCAAATGTAGGACTGAGGTGCTTGTACATAACCTTCACAAACTGAACACATTTTGTATCATGTTCACTCGCTACTGTAATTTCTGACTGCTCTGAACTGTGGAGCTAAAGAGTGATTTTGGATGGTGAGAGGATAATGCAGGACTACTTAAGTGTCAGAAAGTGAGTTTTGTATTTGCTGGTGTAAACTTGCTTACTCAGAGGACTTTTTATCAGGAGATAAACTACATTTGTGGAAAACACATTTTAGGAGCACTTAGAAAAGCCCACACAGGCTTTTCCATCCATTTCTGTTTAAGGTTTGCTAACAGTTAAACTTTTAGATATTGTTTGAACTTTAGGTCTGTAAATGCTGGCAGCATTCAAATTTGCGTCTGTATTAAATGAAGTGTAACACTTGCCAGAAAAGAGTTTTTAATTATAAAAGCATGATTTCTTTGCACAAAAGATTTTGGGAAAGTACCAAGAACATCTGAAAAGCAACTCAGTACTCCAAGGGGTAATCAATTATATTTTTCTTAGTCCTTTTTTTTTTTTTTGATGTATTAGTAGTAGAAACTAAACTTCAAGAAATGTATTTACTCCAACAACGTTTGGAGTAACACTCAAGGTTGCTATGTAACATTTTGTAATGAGTAATAAACAGTTTTATAACTTAATAGAACAGTTCATCCACGTATGTTTTCATAATATGTTCCAAGATACTCTATATCTAATAGAAATACTAGCTACCTTAAAGGGATACTTCACCCAAAAATGAACATGTTGTCATCATTTACTTAACTTCATGGTATTCCAACCTTTGTTTTACATATAATGAAAGTCAATAGGGTCCACTGTTTCATTGTACTGACAAAAACAGCTGTATTTTACAATTAGTGTTTCACAGAGGATACGATGTCATACAATTTGTTATAATACAAAGTAAATGATGACAGAATTAAAATTTTGGGGTGAACTGTCCCTTTAAACTTTCATTGTATAGGATTCAAAATATCTAATTTTGTGTTTCACAGAATGTTTTTACACATTATTCAACTTTGGGCTTAAATGGTGATTAAAAATTAAATTTTAGGCTGAACTACTCCTTTAAATGAACACAATCACTAAGCCTATTTCTCTGCCCTACTTTACATACTTTATGCCGTAACCACTGGCAAGAGGAATAAAGTGCAGCATACTGCATATTACTATAGATTATAATGAGTTTAAAGAGATAGTTCACTTTCAAATTAAATTTTGGTATGTTTTAGCTTACCTCAAGGGCATCCAAGATGTAGGTGTCTTTGTTTCCGCAGTAGTTTCCATTTTGATATTTTTAGGTCAAACCGCTCTTGTCTGTGACTCATGTAATGCAGGTCTATGGTCAGCACCTCAAAGAGCAAGCACAGAGAAGTACAAATTAAACAATTCCCCATCGTAAGTACACATTGATGACCTAAGACATGAAAACGATCGGTTTGTGTGAGAAAACGAACAGTATTTATATCGTTTTTACCTTTTGTACACAACCACGTCCAAGTGATCTGAGGGCACGCGTGCTTCCTGATGTGTGACGTGTGCGCAAGCGCGGAAAACACCGGAAGTGATCTCTCGCGCATGTACGTCACTCATTGTTTACTGTTTACCACACGATATGCCACCAATCTGCACTGTCTTAAATATAATGCAGTAATTGTAATTAATTAATTGGTTTATAATGCACCCTATAATCGTTGCGATAATAATAAAAATACAACACATTACTCACTCTATTGACAGCGTACCATTGGGTCCCTCTGGCATTGGACGTCGCCTCCAGTTTATACATGGCAAACTAAACACAACATGCAAAACGCTGCGGCTCAACAGCGGAGAAAACTCAGGATCTTCAGTCAGGCAGGTGTGTGATGCGATACTGTCAATGTCCTCGTCGTCGTCTTGTAGTTGTGGCATTGCTATGTTCCGTTCGTGACAACATATTCTCTCCACTTCTGTTGGCATCTCACAACATTTGCTACAAGAACACCACCAATTTCGAAGAGATCTCTGTATCTCTGAGGCTTGAAGACATGCTGCTGCTGCGAATGCTTCCTCCATCGCTCTGAGTTCTTGATCTGTGTATTCTGGTACAAATAAATATGGTTGTGAAAAAAAATTCACCGTTGTCTGTTGATATATTGAAATCGTCTTCATTGCGATGTCCTGTATGTCTAAATACATTGAGAACTTCATAGTGAAAGGTGACACTTCCGAAATCTCTGTGTAAACCATAGACAGTAAGTGTAAACAATGAGTGACGTACACGCACGAGAGATCACTTCCGGCGCTTGCGCAGACTAAGCCAGAGCGCGCACGCACGTCACACACCAGGAAGCACGCGCACCCTCAGATCACTTGGACGTGGTTGTGTACAAAAGGTAAAAACTCTATAAATACTGTTCGTTTTCTTACACAAACTGCTTGTTTCGTGTCTTAGGTCATCAATGTGTACTTACGATGGGGAATTGATTAATTTAGACTTCTCTGTGCTTGCTCTTTGAGGTGCTGACCATAGACCTGCATTATATGAGTCACAGACAAGAGCGGTTTGACCTAAAAATATCAAAATGGAAACTACTGCGGAAACAAAGACACCTACATCTTGGATGCCCTTGAGGTAAGCTAAAACGTAACAAAATTTTTCTCTTTAAGAAACATAAATTGTTATACAGTACATGTATTGACAAAAAAAAAATTAATTAATGTTTATCTATAATACCACAGCCATGTAGAGAATTTCACACTTCCCTACAGTACTCTAGCACTAATGAATAGGCACTGTACTAGGACACATCTGCTCTAGTTTACCCTATTCATTATAATTGTAATGAGCACTGGGAATTTTGTGGCCCCGTAATTAGACTGTTTGTCAAGTGCACTTAAAGTGTCTCTTTCAGTGTAAAGATTGTCACAGCCAGTTGTACAATGGAGGTTAGAGTTCAAACTTGACTGTTCAGAAATCTGGCCTAAATGTTTTAGCTGCTACAGGAATGCAGAGTTGCCACCGTGCTGCAAGGTTAAACACTGGTCCATTTAAAGGCATTGCCACTGTGTTTTGCCCCAAGATATGTATATATGTACATGCTATGGTTAAAATGGCAGCAGTGGAACGAAGTATCCACTGTATAGTTAACAACTTTATAATTCATTAAGTGTTTTAATAGGTGGCATTATAATAGTTTACTTGTCCCACAGCTGGGCTCTGCTTACAAAAGAGTCATACAATTAATACCATCAAGTTGACCGTGGCACAGCAAAACTTTCTGTACCACTTAAAACACTTACTAATAAATATTTTTAAGGCGAGCAAGCTCACATGAAAACAACTGCACTTCATAAAGATATAAAATCCATTCCAAGTGTTTTCCAAGCTATAATACCCCCTCTAGTGGTTGAATTAAATATATGGTGAAAAAGGCAACAATATAATTACAAACTGCTGTGTGGAAATTTGGCTTTGTGGAGCCCAGAAAACTTCTCAACATCCTTTTAAATCTAAATTATAATATTTGTGAGCACATCATGCTGGTGACATGTAAAGTTTTTGTTAAATGACCAACTTCTGTTTTGGAAATGTAGTTTAGAATTTGGTCATGAGGAGGGAAAAAGAAAGCATGATTATAAGAACAGCACTGGTCCCCACAGCCCCAAACCTCCACGTGAGACAAAGTGCCATTAAGTGTTTCTCAGACTCAGACAAGGTCGCCTATTGACTCAGAAGGAAAGGGCATCTGACGCCATCTCTGTTTCCTGCCTTTGAATGTTTCTGTGATTAAAATACACATTTGGTGCAAAATGTGGAAAGCCTTGACTGTACCGCAAATTGTTTCCACACTGGAACATTTACATTTATATACACGTCCTGTTGAACTGCAAATAACTCAATACATTTATTTTTTGATTGTCTGTTTGTACCCAACCTTAAAAAAGAAAGAAATAGCTGACAGCTGACTTTTAACAATTTTCATTTGTTTTACATTACAGTTTGAAGTTAATGTTACAACAAATAATTGTTCTTATTTTTTACTCCAGAGGCTTTATAAAATTGAACATCTTTTTGAAATGCTTCACTTAATCTAATCAGAGAGAGAGTTCACAATCTGAAATGTGCTGGTTTCCCATCCACCTCAAGTGCTAACTCGAGAAGCTTCAGTCTACACAACTGAACCATTACACTCCTTCAAACCATTAAAACCCAAATAAATCCTTTAAAATAAAACCTTTGCACATAAACCAATGTACACATAAATCACACATGAAGTCAAAATGACTTGTGCATGGTCAGACTCAACAGTAAAAAATTAAAAGCAAGTGCACAGAGGGAGAGAATGTGTACAGTAGAATGTAAAATAAGAATTCAGTAATCAAAGAATGATCAGTTATATTTTGTAAAGCACCACTTAGCTTGAGCAGAGCGCTCCCTGCCTGCCAAATGAGAACACTGTCAAAAGCATTTAAAGCATTAACCTAAAGCTAAACGGCTATTCGTTAAAGAATATTATTTTTGCAGTATGTTTTACATTGCTTAAATTAAAAATAAGCACAGTGCACCTGTTGACTGACAGCCATTTAAATTGAAAGAAAAAAAATTATTACACAGATCCGTGGTTCCCAACTTATTTAGCCCCATCAAGTGCAAGCCTTGACAAAACCTGTTATACAAAACGTGATCCAATCACTGCCTCTGTTATACCTCTGCAATTGAGGGTATGAGTTCATTTGTCACAACTGACTGTGACTGTATTGACACAGGACTAAAATTTGTGCCATATCAGTATTTAAACAACCCAATGGACAATAACTACAGTGCTGTACAGAGTGGAGGCAGTTCATTGTTTGCCTGTCCTGATGGCACAGCTGTTTGTGTGCTCTACCCTCAGCAACTGTGCTCTGGTAATCTGCTTGCCTGTGCACAATACAGCCAACTATTCATCTGTTCTGCCCACTAAAAATACACTGCTTCACTTTGTGCATGTGCTTCATGTCTTGGTTTTATTTATTTATTTATTTTATAATATATTCATAATTTATGGTTTTGTTAAACTTTATTTAGTCGCATGTAGCTAATATGGATGAGTGTAACAATTTTTTTAGATTCGATTTTGGAGTTTCCATAATTTGGAGTTAGCTATACTGTTGACGGATTCAGTCAATAAACTATTAATTAAGTTATTGACTGCCCAATATCTAACCTTCTCAAAGTAACCCAAAATATACTTCTAAGGGTATTTAACCATCATATTTCAATGGAAGACACCATGTGCCGTAAGTGTTATAATCAGACAGTGAAATATTGTGTTTATGGGAAATAGAACGCTATGGAAAGTGTATATTAGAGAAATTAATAAATGTCCTAGAACAGAACCTTGGGTAACCTCATATAGGTAATTGAGGCCTAGGCAAAGGTGTTAACAGGCAATATTCTAGTTTTAAGATTGTTCATAATATGAATTAATTTTTTTATTGAGTCCATAAAAATAGCATGAGTATGTAAAAAATAGCACTGCGACTTAGCAAAACTACAAAGGTAGAACGAATAATCATATTACAGTAACACTTTAAAACAAGGTTCTATTTGTTAACATGAGCTGATATGAACGAACAATGAACAGTAGTATTTTTATCAGCTAATGATAACAAAGATTAATAAATGTAGCATGAGTATGTAAAAAGCAGCACTGCAACTTAGCAAAACTACAAAGGTAGAACTAATAATCATATTACAGTAACACTTTAAAATAAGTTTGTATTTGTTAATATGAGCTGATATGAACTAACAATGAACAGTAGTATTTTTATCAGCTAATGATAACAAAGATTAATAAATGCTATATTTGCTAGTTGTTAATCTTAGTTATTAACTTTTTGTAAAGTGTTACCCAAATTACAATAACAATATATCAATGGACTTTATGCGGTATCTCTATGGGCCTCATATTATTACGATAATTTTTTGTCTACACTGAACATGCTCTCCAAAATTATTAAATTATATTACCAACCTATGTTGGGGCTGCTTTTGAAATACTCTATTCTCAATCCATTGGTTTGGCTTATGAAAGAAACTACTTATGAATCTGTTCATAAGAGTTTTCCAAATATTGACTCAGATCAACCACAGGAAAACCACCAGTCAAAAAGTCACCAAAGGAAAAATAACCTCTTTGTAAATGCTCATGTGTTTTGCACAAAATGCTGAAAATTTAGAAGATAACTAAAAAAAAGAATTTTAATTTTCCTTTTTATAACCCCTTAATTGTCACTCACATTTTTGAGTGTAGACATGAAAATCCAAACGTATATTTTTAGAATTCATGAATGTAAACATTTTGTAACATGATTTTGATGTACTACTTTCATGGTAATGCAATGTCTGATTTTAAAATGGTTTCATTTTATCTATAATTTCTGATGATTCCTAAAGTGTGATAGATAAAAAAAGCTACGAAAAGCTTTTTTTTTTTACACAGGTCAGAAGTCCTGTTATGATGTAGATTTTTGAGGTATACTCTCATCATAAATTAATCTATTACTTTTCCTACATAATTTTTTTTAACAAAAAACTGTGCTAAAATATCTATTTAGGAGTCTATTTACTCCCGTCGTGATTTGTTTTGAAATATGAATCATAATGTTGAGTTCATCAGATTAATCAAGGCCATTAAGGCCTATTTTAATATGAACTCATAATATGCCTGTATAGTCATTCCCAACCATCCTTGCTCTTTTGTTCTTCAAGGGATTGTTTTGACATATTTTGATTATAATCTGATTTAGATTATTAGATTAGTGATACATTATTGCTCTCAATTTCCCTTATTTCTTAAGGACGTGCACTGTTAATGCAACAGTAGTTAATCATCTACAATAATGCTGATATTCACCCAAAAGTCAGTCTCAGCAGTGAAAATGGATTAGCCTTCTGGCAAAAACACTAAAATTCATATTTTAAAACATCTTTCAATAAAAAAATAAAATAGAATATATCATGAAGGCAAAATAAAGCAGTGTGTTTAATTTTAACAGTCTTGAATCAAACAAAAGCTGCATGATTGATGCTGGTAAAATATTTATCCATAAAAGAAACAATTCTGCACAGCTGGGCATGTACTGTAGTGAGCCAGCAGTTTCAACCTTGGTTCAAAGTCAAAGCATTAAATGCTCTATACCCAGCTGCTGAAATGTGGCTCTGCTGGAAGATGTATGTGTGTAGAAAGTCTCCCTTTATACTGCTAATTTCTGAAAAGCAGAATCTTTATAAGCCAGTGACCATGCCAGATCTACCAAAACACTTCTTACTTTGACAGAAGACACAACATAAATCGAAAATGCTATAAACATGTAACATGGTTGCACCTCCATCATTTGAACCACATTGGTTCAACAACATAGGACATTAATAACCTCACATGCAGTTGGTGGATTAATAACCCAATAACTGATTCAAGATATCCAAGATGCCACTGTAAAGAACATGACACCTAAAGACTACTACACTGTTTTTTTTTTTACTTGTTATTTTCTCGTTGGGTTCGGGTTTCCTCTTACGCCATGTACTCCAGGGTTCCATTACACATTTATGCACAGGCACACTCTTCAAAAGTGTTGACACTAAAATATATAGTTTGAAACAGATTCACATTCAAATGGAATGCATTGCGTGTTAGCTTGCTTGATAGATTGAATCCACATGTCATACTAAAAGATTACTATGCTTCTTACCACAAATCGAGAGCTGTAGTTCCAACCACGTAAGGTCGCAATGTTTTTAGCAAATGTTCGTTTGAACAGTGGTTTCAGGAAACAATGAATCGTTGAACTTTTTCCGTGTTTCCACTTCAAACTTTCACATTTAATTCAGTGTATAACTTGCTGTTTCTTTGTAAATAATTATTTGTGAAATTTGCTGGCAAATTCTGTGTCAAAATTGTTTCTACAAAAAATTTTCCCCAGCATTTTAAAACGATTTCTGAAGGATCATGTGGCATTGCAGACTGTAGTAATGGCTGCTGAAAATTTAGCTTTGCCATCACAGAAATAAATTACATTTTAAAATATATTGAAATAGAAAACAGTTCATTTAAATTATAATATTATTTCACAGTATTGCTGCATTTTTTTATCAAATTAATGCAGCCTCAGTGAGCATGTGACACTTCTTTCAAAAACATAAGTAGTAATGCATGTTACACTGAAAATGACAGTATAACTACAGTTCATTTTCTATGCAATTAGAATAGATTAGTTGCTTCATACGAGTTCTGAATTTGCGGCCTTCTAGAACGGGGCATGGACATGGGAGCAGAATGACTACAGAGCTGTTCTGAATCATTAGGGAAAAGCCTAGGGGAGGACGAACTGAACAGGCCAGAGGGAGACGGTCAGAGGCAGAGCTAGATTAATGGCGCTGACTCGGAGGAGGCTCAGGTACAGTGAGGAGTAATTAAACAAGCTTTAGGAGATGCATTCACCAGTGTGTGTCTTACCTGCCGATTCACGATCCATCGTCAGTCTACCTCATAAGAGAAATGACACCAGGAGCAATGACTTCCTGCAAACCTGCCTGCGTGAGGGGAAAGAAGATTGATGTATATAATCACCAAATAAATACAGTGAGATCTGCCAAATGAAACATCACCCTCTCATCTCATCTAAAAAAAAAGAAATTAGGTAATAGAGGCTTTTTGGGGGTTAACCCAAAGGTTACATTATTTCTAATAAATAATAATAACAAAATACAACTTGAAAAGATTTATACACATTTAAACAAGTGCTAGGGACGTTATTTTGAAACTGTATCAACAGTTTTAACCCATAAAGCTTCTAGGAAGCAATATATTTCAAATTATAATACCATGTGATTTACATATTTTATAGATATATTTTATCAGAAGGGTTTTTCATTGCAAGAAAATTAATACTGTAGCTGAAAGCAGCGTTCAGGCAATTTTTGTTGTGTGAATCATATGTGAATGTAAATGTTTAATTTGTCATTTAGTAATAGCCTCTATCAAAATAATTATAATAATACAAAACATGATTTAATTCAAACAGCAAACGTCCAATGTGCAGCACTGCTTTCCAATCAATAAATACATTGTTTTTGATTGCATTTTGGATTGAATTTAACTGATTTGATATTATTATGGTTATTAAAGTTGAATAAAAAACGTTAAAACTGATTCCAGAAAATTCTGAATTTGTGTGGGGGGCAGATAAAGCAGATTTCATAGGGGCCTAACTAGTAGTGTTCTTCTTTATTTAAGAAGACTCAGTGCAATGCAGATCAAAAGCCTATTGAATATTGTCTGACTTCCTTTCCTGACGGTGCCATTGATTTTTAAACAGTGCTGTACTGTCAAACAGAACAGAAGACGTGAACTTTGGTTTTGATCATGATTCCCTTGACATCCTTTAACCCTGCTCCCTTACATCCTGTCTTTCTCTTTCTTAAATAGCCCCACTTTCTCCCACTCTATTTTAAAATACAGAAATTATTCTTCAAAGTGGTACTACACACATTGCATTTCTGATATTCCAAATGCTCACTCATTATTATATCAAAGAAAATTTGGGGTTATATTTGGGCAATTTTCCTACTTTGTACCATGCTTGTAAAGTATGAATTCAAGTAAATATTATTTCTATAGTGCCTTATATTTATTTACTTGTGGCACAGATCTAATTAAACGTCAAAGAATTTATTATTCACATGAATAAATCATAATCAGGACTCCAGCTTTTGATGTTTACTGGGGTTTTCAGGGCATTCTAGATCTGCACTCTGGTAGAATTTAATCTATAGCCAATGAAATCACCCCTCCTCAATTAAAACTCTTTCCTGTTTTGTTTTGCTGAGCTGATATTCCTAAAAGAGACTGGTATGGACTGGATTGGTATAGATGTCCTAACAGGGAAAACCAGGGTGATATAAATGCTATTTTAAGTAAAAGGTCAAGTGAAGCACGTTAATCTAATCCTTTCAGCCATAGCACAACAGGAATATACAGCAGTTTAACTCACTCACGCGACTCTATTCAGACAAACGGTAAGTACTGCAAGTGTAACATTGCTTTTTACAGTTCCGTAAACAGTAAGTCAATATTGAGTAACTTACATTTTAGACACAATATTGCCCTTTACTTTTTCCTCCTCTTGACGGAAATACTGCCAAACAACGCGACAGCAGAACCGTTGCAACACAATAGTGTTTGAATCTTGAATGATTCAGTGATTTGATGAATCGGTTGAGTGAATGATTCACATGGTTCACTAACCTTGAGTGAAAAATGAATTTTTTCCCTACAAATCATAATTCATCAGTACATTAATGTGTTAGTTGTATTATAATCCTAATCAGTCAAAATTCTTGAATGCGTAATAATATTTGATTCAGTATTTTACATTAAATTTTTAGAAATGCAATTCAGATATGTCCATGATTTAATAATTTAGTTATATTCATATCACATTTTGAATTTCCCCACATGCTATAAATGAAATTACTTTTTTTACAACTTAAACCTAGTCTGTTTAGTCAACTGCAACAAAAAACAAAAACAAAAAAAACAAACAAAAAAACATTATCAGTTGATGCCCATTCAAAAGTGTCAGTGAATTCTGAAGATATACTGTATATACATATATTTCAAAAGTATATACATTTTAACAATTACCTCAATCCTCCTGAGGTGTAATAGACCATGTGGACAATTGATTTTGTTAAAAAAAGAATCATGTGAAAAAAACAACAACCACAAATCAAAATAAAAAATCTAAATAATATTATAATTGTATTAATAAATTAATACATTTTAAAAAAGTATAAATGCATGCAAGTTGTATAAAATGTTTTAGATTGTATAGGGAGGGATTAACTGGACAGTTGGGCTATGTTTACTGATAGCTGAACTCAAAAAGCACAGCTGAAAAAAAAAACACACAAAAAATACCATTGATAGCTATTGCATAAAATTTTAATGCACAAAATTATGAAATATTGGAGGTTGTTTTGCATTTCTATCTCCTGTCCAAGACATAATGGGACATATAATGCAATCAGTGGTTATAAACCTTATCATACTATTACTTTATCATTTTTTCATATCATCTTTTTCATCCAGTCTCTACCATGAGCAAGTTATTTATGTAAGTATACACATGGTTTTACAAGCTTTGAAAACAAATAAAAAAGAATGGTTTGTATCTGTATGTGTATGTGCGTTCAGAGATACTTCCAGTGACATGTGGGATAATCATGGCAAGTCTTATTACCTGCCAAACTGATAAAACTATTTCAATAGCTAAATCATCTGTTGTCTCTACCCAAAATCTGTTGTAAATCAAACACTGAATTGAATTTAGTCAGTGCAAACATTCTCCCCGAAGCACACGCACACACACTTACATGAAATACCAAACCATTCTAGAACGGATGTATACATTTTCTGACTCAGCAAAACTCTTGACTGACCTACTCAAATTCATTATAAAATGCAAAAACACAACAAATCGCAAATGTAAAAGTACTTATGCTGCTTCTACTTATTTTACTATATATATATATATATATACAGACCAAAAGTTTGGAAACATTACTATTTTTTTATGTTTTTGAAAGAGGTTTCTTCTGCTCATCAAGCCTGCATTTATTTGCATACTGTATATACATATATGGAAAGTGTAAGAGATTTTGAAGTCAAACCCTCAACTGTGCCCTTTCAAATACTGTTTTCACACAACATATCACACCAGTCATATCTGAGAAAGTAATGCTTCTCTTACATGCCACACTATATCAATATCTGGTGATCTGTACAGGAAAAATGTTCTGGTATTGTAAATTTTTTCCATGAGCATAATGCTGCATGCTCACAGAGGGGTAACGTGGGAAGACATATGTATCCAATCAGGAGAGAGGTCTCTTGGGGGGTCCAAACAAGTTCAGGACCGCTGCAACAAAGGCACTGTCTCTCATGGAATGTAGGATATCCAAGACTGTGAAATGTAGGAATGGATAATGCTTCTCTCCAGGCATAAATAACGCCAAAGACCCAACCCTTCTTTAAAATGGAAATATTACCCACAATCCTCAAATGAAGGTTTTCATCATTTGGGTTAAGCCCATTGGAGAGCTGGTTTGGGAGTTGATTATAGTCTGTCTGGTTAGTTGTTTTCAATCCAGCTAAATTACATTTTTGAATAATGAAGAACATGACATTTTCAAGAACATGACAAGATTTCACAGATTTTTCTGATACATAGACTTATGTATAAAGTTTTCAACCACTGGACATGTGTTGCACCACTAGGTGGTGTTAGTTACCTATTTAAAATAGTCCTGTTGGGATTTTAATTTTCATCAAGAAAACTAATTTCATGCACATTTTGTAACACTTTTCACAGGTCCCTTTTATTGTTATATTATTTTATTTAAATGTAACTAAAACAGTATAACTGTATAAAAACATAAAATACAGAATTCTGAGCAAAAAAAATGAATTAATTGATTAAATGCAAAATTTTAAAAGAGAATATGTTAAATAATAACCATAATTACAGTGTATTTACAGTTATTTTGTAATTCCCCTTTGGGATTTGGAGTTTTGTATCTAACACATGTGTTTTAGAGAACCATCGTTGTTCATTGCATTGGACTTTGGAAAATATGACACAGACAAAAACAAAACACATTTACACCTCATTATTACTCTCCCTTTGCCTCTTTCTGGCCATAAACTAGGTGTTTGATATTACAAACAGACAGAGTTACATTTTTTTTTTTTTTATTTAGTTAGTTTTTGATGTTTTTATTGGATCTTTTGGATCATGTAGAATTCAATGATAATCTCACATTCCTTCCCGAAAATGACAAATGTTTGCAATATATTTCTTGATGCTGATGCTGCCATTCTCTGAATGGATGAGTGTGCATGAGCCAAGAAGGTGTCCGTGTGTTTTCGGGTGGGCTCAGATGTGTGAACAGGCCTGTGTGGACCACTGGCACCCAGCGAAAGGAACTTTTACTCACCACATGGCTCTTTTACAAGGCTTCTCACTTCAGGACAGGACATGAAATAATTTCCCACACTGTACACCACAATGTCAGCCTTCATAGTGCCTTACTTTGATTGGAGATGAGAAGGTACACCAAATTGCACAGATGGTAAGGTACATTGCTGTCTGTCCCTAAAGGTTGTGTTCCTCTCACACAGGGTCGCTCAAAGATTCAGATTTCCAAATGCTGGCAACAAAGAGGCCATAACTGTGCCTCAGCAGAACTAGGGAATAAATGGAGAAGTCTTAACAGAAATGCCATTGAGTAAGACTCCCTGGAAATGTCACAATGTAATAAGAGTGTTTGTTATTTGTGGTCTTTCATACAGGCTTGGCAGCACATCTGAGGGAACCTTGGAAAATATCTAGATCTGAGCCTCTTGTAGGAATGGCCCTCTTCAGTGCGGTGTCTGCCTCTTTATACCCCCTCTTTATAAGACTCCAACATTGTTCATTGTTTTCTCAGAAGTTAGTTGTATCTGTATGGCACCATCTGACACTTCATAATGTACAGTATGCTTATGCTATTACACTTCTAAGGAGTTGAAGGAAAAGTCCATACATTTAATGGAAAGAGCACTGGTAATTTTATGGAATTCAGGAAACTGTCAATTTTTCTACTGATTATATATATATATATATATATATAATTTTTTTTTTTTTTTTTACAGTGCATGTTCTTATTTAGAAAGCCTATATTCTAAGTGTTAAACTGATGCGGCCTGACTATATGTGATTCACTTACCACAATAACACCCATACTTTTGGGTTTGTGGATGGCGGTGCAATTTTTTTGCGTAGGATTTGCCTCATAAACATGTTTTCTGTGGCTCCTTATGGAATCGATCTGCTTCTCATTGAGGGTAAATTAACCACTAAGCAGCAAAAAACCTAAAGCTAAAGGCTTAAGTAGATTTTTATATGACAGCCACAGGAATGTCACTTCACTGCGTTAACACTGTTCACATGCAGAACTATCGAATCTGGGTTGTTTTAAGAATGGAAGTAGTGTATATACCATGGATATTTATTATAAATATAACCCACCTTAAATGAGACTTGCTGCGTAGAGGTGTTGTATTATTTTCTAAGCAATCAGACTTAAAGGGATAGTTTATGCAAACATTTAAATGTGCTTAAAAAAATGTCATTTGTTTCTTCATCTGAACAGATTTATCATTGCTCTTGTATACCAATGGATACACTTTACTGAAAGGGTGCCATCAAAATGAAAGTTAAAACAAGATGCTAAAACATCACAATAATCCACATGACTCCAGTCCATCAATTAATGTCTTGTAAAGTGAAAATCTGTATGTTTGTTAGTAACAAATCCATCATTAAGGTGTTTTAAATAACAATAAAAAAAATATATTCTGGTAAAAAAAAAAAAAAACTGAATCCCCCTTTTCCTCTAGTGAATAAGTCCATCCCTTTTTGTCATCTCACATCAAAATATCAAAACATATTTGTTTATCACTTGTAAACAGTGCTTAATCTGTGCATATTTCTCACTTTTTCACTGTAGAATAAAAGCATATGGTTAGACAACTTGCGTTTTAGCTTGTATTTTAACTAGTATGTTATTTTTTAAACAACAAAAAATCATAATGATGGATTTTTTCTTACAAACATGCAGCTTTCCGCTTAACAAGACGTTAACTGATGGAGTCACGTGGATTACTCGAGGATTATTGTGTTGTTTTTATCAGATGTTTAAGTTTCTCCAAATAGGATCCATCTGTTACATTTTAAATGCTTAAAAGAATCCCATAGATTTGCTCTGAGGGAGGCACATGAATCATATCTAGAGACAAGATTATCATAGAGACTTGAAGTGAACTAGTAAACAATCACCTAGCAACCACTTCACCACTCATGACAGCAACTATATATATATAGTACAGACCAAAAGTTTGTACACTCCTTCTCATTTAAAGAGTTTTCTTTATTTTCATGACTATGAAACCCCATCACTCTCCTTCTTGGTCAAATAGCCCTTGATGCCTTCAGAGTGACTCTACAATTTTATAGTCATGAAAATAAAGAAAACTCTTTGAATGAGAAGGTGTGTCCAAACTTTTGGTCTTCTTTCTTTCTACTTTCTCCTTCTCTCTCACTATGCCTCAGTGCTCAAGACTATTTGCATTAGTATTTGCATGATATAAATTTGCCTGTGCAACATTCAAATTTAGTTTTGTTTTGTACCTCTAACAACTTGTATTTTTTATACTCCAGGTATTGAATGAAGTTGATTTTCTAAGCACAAATTTGTCATAAATTCAACAGTACCCTTAAACATATTTCAAAGAGAATATAAATAATAGTAGTTAGAATCATGGCCTAATCCATGTCTGTGGTTCTTGCCTCAATACCCAATAAACAGTTGTGAATTTACAATTGTTTTAATGCGTGACTGGGGAGCAATAAGAAAAAGGACTAGTATGGTAAGAAGGATAAGGACGGTACAATTCTTCACTGCAGGCATCAGGTGGGAATCCTTGACGTTTTGATGATATGTAATGCTGTACATGATGTGTACTTATCTTTCATGGATGCTGCCAGTGAGACACCTCATACGATGTCCATCAGATCCCATTTTCTGTGCTTGAGCCTGGGTGAAGGATGCTTTTTGTTGAGGTGATGTCCCCCCCCCAAAAAAAAAACTATATATGGGGGAAAACTGTGTCATGAAAGTTATTTTGTAATAGTCCTAAAAATAGGTTTTTTTCTTTTGAATTGATGGTGTGATATGACTCAGACTTAAGAGTCACCCATGGTGTGAAACCACAGTGTGAATAATAATTAAGATCTAGGCTGTTATAACAAGATGACCTCAGTGACCACAAACAGAAAACAGGCAAATCAGCTCTGGCATAATTTCTGATAAACATGAAATCCACACAACACATTCATGCACATTTGCCATGCTTTTGGGAAACTTCAAAAATGTGCTCTAATTTCATAAAGAGCCCACTAGATGTCATCCTAAGGACACAGATTCTGTGAGCGACTTCTAAATGTTTTCTGTGAGGCTGAAGGTTGCGTCCACTCCACGCACATTTCGTCTGTCCACCCACAGTTCCTTGTTGGAAGACCCATTCTGATCATATATTTTCTGTATTTATCCATGATTGATGCGTGGGCTCTTTTCATTCTAACACACTATAATTCATTATTTTTAAACTAAATGATCATTGTGGTAGTTCATGATACATTTTACCCAGTAAAGGTGAAAATGAAACTAAATCCTTCTGTAAATTCTGCATTTTAATTCACAAGACCTCATGAAATTGCTGGGCAAATTTAGTTTTTATTTTAATCAGATACAGATGGTAGCCTAATAAAAGAGCATTTTAGTGAATGAAAACTTGTAAGCAGTTATAAATGCTGGCCAGGAGTCTACTTTATGTTTGGTTCATTTTTATTAGAGGAGAAAACTGTACATTTTAAATTGTGAATACCTGCCAGAAGACCTTTTATTAGTTCATTAGAATATGTTAGCCTCAATGCAAACAGACTTAAACTAAACATCACAAAAGTGAACTTAATTAGTTAATGCCAAATCAGGCTGCTCTTAAATCATTATAGATTTAATTCTTTATTCACAAGGTGAGGTAGGAATTTCAAACAGAGTAATTTGTTTCTCATAAAGCAGGCCTACTTTTCCTCATGTCCCCTTCATAAAAGTGGGAAACACACATGTCCTGTCTAAATAGTGTGTCCCTGAGAGTGGGAAGCATGAGACAAGAGTCTTTTCACCCAGCTGAAGTCATCAACGGGTTTGCGTTAACATTATGCAATAACATTAATGATCAAGAAATGAAGAAGGAACAAAACGAATGATTGTTCTGTAAATCATGTAAAGTTTACCATGTGTTCTATGTTCTGTGTTATACGGGTGTCATTTGAAAAGGCTTTTATCAACATACATTATTAGCTTCTTTTCTTTTTTTTCCTTTTCTTTTTTTGACACATTACAAATAACCTTCAACCAAACTTCCCATCATATCATGTCCATAATGTTATTTAAACACGAAACACAACAGAGATGTCTTGTGTCATATTAAAAATCCATATTAATTATGTACATGAGCGTGAAATCACACACTATACCAAGTGCATAAATAATTTTTGACCTGAATAAAATATGCTATAGCATTTCTGTCCTGGCATAAAGTGTGCATGTTCGCTTTTTATTTTATTTTTAGTTTGTATTTAATGACGATTTTAACTTCACGAATATGGTCTGAGTTAAAAGATATGCAATGAGACAAAACCATTCTTTTGTACATGTGTCTGATGCAATAACAGCTAATAATTTTCTTCAAAATATTCTCATTTGTGTGTGAGGTGCATTGCGAGTCAACGATTAGGTGGGTACATTTACAAGTGTCTTCCTAATTTTTACCATTCTCACAACAATATTTTTAGGGCCCCATGCCAAGTGGACACATCAACTGTGTCCCATGCTAAGAAGTTTTCACCAGGTTGCAGAGAGCCCATCTCATCTCTGAAGAGGATCTTGGGTAATTATCATTAGTGTGCTTAATTGGGGGTGAACTAGTGCAAAAAAGGCCAATGTTGGTCATATATCTGCTGCCAGTGTCCTAAGTACCCACTGTAGTCAGTGAGATAAGTATCCTCTGGCAGTGTTTCCATATGACTGTTTTAATGACACATACTTGATGACCATGTGAACTACAAACTAATGATACTTTCTTATATGACGCAAGTTATATGATGCAGCAGAAACCTCCTTCTTAGATGCTACAAGCCTCAGTATTTCAGCTTGTATATCATGCAAAGGCAGGTTTTGTGAACTCCTTAACTGTCCTCTCAAATAAAGAAAAATAAATAAATAAATTTTATATATACAAATGTTTATATAGTTATATAATAATATCAATAATAATAATAATAATTCATATATATATATATATATATATATATATATATATATATATATATATATATATATATATATATATATAATTGTATATAAACACACACACATAAAGTACTGCATTTCCAAAAACGAAACAAACAAATAAATAAAAATACATTTGACGAGGGCAATATTCAAGATTCATTGGACTATATGTATAACATCCATTTATTTGCTTCAGTTATTAGACTTGACTTTTTTTACATCCACTTTCTGCTTTTTATTTACATAGTTGGTTTTTTTTTAGCAATGAGAGCCTGGCTAGTTACTTGTCTGCTTTGAGCGTGGCCTGAACAGTTGTACATTTATTTTTTGTAAATCATTTAATGAAACAGACTGGATATATTGTGGCTGTTTTACAATAAGCAGTTTCCTATGATATGTGGCGCCTGTTCTTGACATTTTTAATGTTACTAACGTTTCCAAAAAAGTTCCCAAAAATGACTTTCTATCTATTTCAGCATCTTTGTTCCTGCTTCACATACATGCACTTTTCTCCACAATACTGGCAGCATTTCAAATAAGCACACTGTCATCGTGTAATATTCAGTGTGATCTATTGCATTTGCTTTATTTGAGCAGCAGTTTTCCTCTGTTTTCCCTTAGCTAATCCACAATAAACAGCCGTCTAAACAGACAAGCATAACAGAGGATGGCTCTCAGAGCAGGGACTGACACAAAGGCACTGTGCCAGGGTAAATAAATGGCTTGAGATGTGGCGTGCTTTCTGTCAGAAGGGTCAAATCTGCCCCTCGCCCTTAGAGACACACAGCACGAAAGTCCAGTGAAGATGACCGTTAGACATGCACACTTATGAAATGTGTTATGAGTTAGTCTTTTATTAAATGGTTGGATAAGCTGATGTACCTTTTGGCATTACATGCTCTCATAGTGAATAATGTCGGTATTGAGCCATGAGCTTTTGACTTCACATGTACTGTTGTAGATTTTGAGTCCTATTATTGACTCATTTAGTCTTAAAATGTTCCCTCATGTGGTTAAATGCAAGGCTCACTGGGAAAAAGCATCTTTATACTTTTTTTTTTTTGCAAAACTGACACGGACACTACACTGTAAAGTAAAAAAAAAAAAAAAAAAAAAACGGTAAAATAGCGTCAGCTTGCCGGAATTTTACTGTAAAAAATATGGTAGCAACATTTTAAATTTTAAACTTAAATTTACAGTTAAATATAGATTTAAATTTACAGTTAAATATACAGTTAATTTCATTAACTGATAAAATGTTAATATACCAACCTACTGAAGTACTGAAATCTGTTTTGAACCATTGTAATACACTGATAACCACCAAATGGAGGTGGTGATGAGAAAGTCACATGATGAACCAAAGCCCATCACAAGCAGTTTAAAAAAAAAATAACATATGTGGAAGGTACACAGTGTCAATCACAAAAACACTTAACACCATCATGGTAACACACATGAAATTGAAATAATACAATAAACGTTCATCAAACATTCAGGTGAAACACACAACCCTAATATACAAAACTGATATCAAAAAACTAAGAAGCAACAACATAAAAATCTCGTTTGAAATGTAACGCATGGGATTCTGGGAAAGTCAATTTATGGTTATATCTTTTTCACTTACAAAAATGGTATATTACTTAAAAATTTTAATATAATGTCCAATACAGTTTTCCACCGTATATAGTAGAGGAATTTGCCTTTAACCATCTAACAGGTTATTTTTTTCACACATAGTAAACTTGCTCAGTAGCTCACCCGGTAAAGTAATGAACTTGAAATGTGCTGTGAAACATGAGTCAGAACACTCGATAAAAGATTTCAAAGACTTGTAGAATCAAGCTAAAATGCCATGGTTGCTTCAGAAAACAATATTTTATCACAAGTTTGCTTTTGCTAACACTGTCGGTTAGGTTTAGGGTAAGGGTGTAACGTAAGTGGCATGTGTCACTCACCAGATATTTCATTCTGGAACTGCTCTGACATGTACAACAATTCACATAATAAAACACTGGCAGATTCACATTCTTCTGTTTTGAATAAAACTGAATAGGTTTTTAGCACCACTCATTGGACAGTTCGCTTGCATCAATGTTGCAACGGGCACATTTTTATCCAGTGAGTCTGGATTGAATTATTTACTAAACAGTCTTTAAACACAGTAGGAAGAAAAAAGGCTTCCCTTTTGTTGTTGACATGAAAGGCTGTGCATCCAGGTAAATTCATGAAGTATTGAAATTCATCTGTCACTTGTTGATTTGCTAGTAAGTTTGTGTTACTGTGGCTCAAGTGGTAGAGCATTGTGTTAGCAGCCCAAGGTTGTGGGTTCGATTCCCAGGGAACACATGTTAGTCAAAAAATATTAGCCTGAATGCACTGTAAGTCGCTTTGGATATAAACGTCTGCTAAAAGCATGAATGTATTTATTTATGAATAACTTACAGTAGTTGATTTGTTCCCTTTGTTAGCCTGCTAAATCATACTTTAGTTGGTTACTTTTGAATGATAAACACATTTAATAGTGTGTTGGTTTCGGGTCTAAAAACAAATCCAGCTGAGAACCAACATGCAGCACAGACCTGCTCTTGATACATGTTTAGTGGAGACTCCACTGACCCTGTGCCTAAGCTAACACCTAGCCATAATGTTAAGAATGTAACCACATCATACTTTTGATAAGTTCTGTCCCTCATATACTATATGTAAATTTCCTTCTTTCTCACAGATAAAAAAATCCTTTTAAAAATTCCATAATGTGCCAGATATGCCATTACATACCATTAGCATTGCAGCTCAATCCTAATGCAAGAGATCTGATGAGATTTCCAAGACAAATTAGAAAGAATGCCGCCTATGCTTGTCTTCTACTAAACCAAATTAAAAATGTGGAAGACAAATTATACAGTTTGAGAAAGAAACGAAGAACTCTGCGGAAAGAAATCACCTCGGGGACAACTGTAGTCAGCCGATAAGAAAGAGCCCCGTTTCCTGCATATACCCAGAGGACTAAGAGGACACGTCTGGGGTAGGACAACATATTCCCTCACACTGTTGCTTGTTTAAAACAGCTATCATGCTATAGCATTGGAAATATAGCTTTACTGACTCTCAGGGTTAATTTATGGTTTACATATTTTCATGACTTGTCCCAGCATAGGCCCTTTTCACACTGCATGATTAGCAGTGCTTTAGGTGAAGCACCACTATCACTATTGCTCATACAAAGTATTAAACTTGTAACTGCCTTCATGAAAAAAGTACAGATAACCACAAATATGAAAAATAATAATTATACATTGTAAATAGACTTAAGTGTGAACTTGATGTAATGTTTTCAGACACTCTATTGTGTTATTTACATTTGAATGAAAATGTATTAAAGATTTAAATACAATTAGTTTAACTTATAAGAGTGTTTTTGAGCCACTTAACCAGTACATAAGTACATCTTTATATATCATTTTTATAATAACTTAGCAAAAGTGTACTGCTGAATGTACTGACAAGCATGTATGGCAAACTAAAATATATTGCAATATAATTTATCTTGAAATGTGTATGTCATGTATTTAAATATATTTATAGTTACAAAATAATAATAATAAGTAGCAGTAGAAGTATCAGTAGAAGTAGTAGTAGTAGTTAGTAGTTAATTTGATTTTATAATAATTTTTTGTTTATTTTGATTTTTTTTCCCCAAAGAGTACTTTGTAAAGAAAAGAGCACAAAGAGTGTGTTAAAAAACAGTCTAGAAAGTATACTATCTGCTTATTTCATTATTTCATTTCATTGTAATACTATTATATTATCTGCAAGTACAGTTTTTTTATTATATACTTTGAATACACTTAAGCACAATTATTTTTCAAAAGTAAATAGATATTTATAAAGTAATTATTTCGTTTTTCTTTGCAATTTCTCCACCATCTGCGCACATCACTGTTTGAAATATTTCTAAATAATTCTACACTGAACATCATAAATGTTATGCTTGAAAGGTTTCAGGTGGAAATTAAGGGGGTTTTATGCCGGTAATTTTTCTCTAGTAATATAAAGCAAACAGTTTATTGGAATTACTGTGTATAATTTGTAAGTATGTCTTCTATAAACTAATGCATGTCAGTTGCATCCTGTTTGAAAAATTAATTAAGAGTTGTTTTTGTTGTTTGTTTGTTTGTTTTTTTGTTGTTGTTGTTTTTTTGGCGGTGGGGGGGGGGGGGGTTGTTGTTTTTTTGCCCCAGGGTAACACAACATTGTGATATATAGTATCCCCAGTGACAGAGCAAATAGTCTTACAAATATTAGAAGACTTGAGAAAACAACAGTCATATATCAAACCCCCATTCGAGGGAGGATCAAACCATTTTGTCATGGGGGAAAAAAAAGTAATCCTGTCTCCAGAGCCCTGCGCGCCCACCTCCACATTGACGAAACCATGGCCTGATGAATGGGGCTACTTTCACTACTGCAGTGGTCTAAGATGGAACGAACACTCATCTTAGTACTATAACCAAACCCCATCAGAAACACAGAAAGTCACTTTGCCTGAGATAGATGCGACAGTTAGTCTTGCTACAAGCAGTTTCCAGCTCACTGACTTAGTGCTCAAGCCTGATGACTGTGAAGACTGTTCAAACTTCAGCTGTTTACAAGGTGGTGAGGAGAGCATTTTCTCTAGCTTACTTTTGTGTGAACTGAATGTAGGAAGTAGATTGCAGAACTACAATTCAAAGGAAATATAATTAAACTGAAATTCAAAGAACAGATAAAGAACATGATAGAATGATAGATAAGCTTTTTAAATTTAATAAATAAAAACAATTTTGTAGATGAGGATAGACGAACATTTCATTTCCCAGAATACATTACCTGTGTTGAATTTCTTTGAATTGCAATTCCATAAAATCCAAAAATCCAACTGAACTTCCTGGGGGGTGAAAAAATGATTTCAAATCCTGTGGTATTTTTAAGAGAGAAAATCAGACCTATATGACATTCCTCATTTTAGATGGCAAGTGATGTCCCTCTACTTAAAAGACAATAATAATAAAATATATTAATTTTCATGTGTAACAAAATGTGCATATTCCTGCTATACATCAAGAGACATGCTGGGATGTAATTGCAACAACATTTTTAAATGAAGCAGCTATACTGTGAATACAGATTTTGTTTAACATGTAGGACTACAAGTTAAGTAAACTGTTTGAAAAGCATGTTATTATATTTTAAGAACTTATTGTGACCACCAGCTTCATGTCTGTGCTGTTTCCACAATGGATGTTGGCTTTCTCAGAAAAAGGTGAATTGTAAATGTCATTGCTGGTCATGGTTGATCGGAGGGGTGCACGGTGAGTACAAATTTGACATACTTAAATCTACATTTTGATAAATGTAAGCTTATTAATATTTCCAAAATGTCTAATGATTTTTAAATTATCACAGTGCCAGTCCCAAATTTAGAAAATCTGCATTTAGGCCAATTTGTCTGTGGTGTCACTTTATTTCTTGGCAGAAATAGTGGTAACACCGCAGACATGAGAAGTCAGCAATAATATTTGGAAGTCTGGAAGTCCTAGTGGTTAGAGAGTTTGACTCCTAACCCTAGGGTTGTGGGTTTGAATCTCGGCCAGCAATACCGTGACTTAGGTGCCCTTGAGCAAGGCACCGAACCCCCATGCTCCCTGGGCGCTGCAGCATAAATGGCTGCCCACTGCTCTGGGTGTGTGTTGACAGTGTGTGTGTGTGTGTGTGTGTGTGTGTGTGTGTGTTCACTGCTCTGTGTGTGTGTGTGTGTTCACGGTGTGTGTGTGGTCACTGCTCTGTGTGTGTGCACTTTGGATGGGTTAAATGGAGAGCACGAATTCTGAGTTTGTATGGGTCACTATAAATATTTTTTTTTTTTATTAAAATGCCCTTAAAGGAATACTTTGCCTAAAAATTAAAATTGGCTAAAAATGTACTCACTCTTATTTAAGATGTAGATAAGTTTATTTCTTCATCAGAACGAATTTGGAGAAATATAATTTCATCACTTGCTCACCAGAGGATCCTCTGCAGTGAATGGGTGCCGTCAGAATGAGAGTCCAAACAGCTGCTAAAAACATCACAATAATCCACAAGTTAACCACTTGACTCCAGTTGATCAGTAAATGTTTTGTGAAGTAAAAAGCTTCATGTTTGTAAAAAAAAAAAACAAATCCATCATTAAGGTGTTTAATGAAAAAAAAAAAAACTTCAAATCTGTTCCGATGAAAAAACTAACTTTTTTTTTTTTTTAACTTCTTTGGGGGGTGAGCTATTACTATAAACTTCAATTTTACATAATATAGCATATTAAGCTCATTTTAAATACATGTCAATACATTTTAATATAAAATAAATTACAACTTCTGTCTCTCAAGTCTCTCTGGATGAACTCTATGAATGAACCACCAAGAACAAGCTATAATAACTGAACAACCTCAACTATACTGAACACCTTAGCATTAATAAGCACACACAAACACCACTCGTATCTTCAGTGATCTTAACAATGTAGTTAAGTGCATAGTTCCTCGTTGGAGGTTAACAAGTTACTTCTGCTCTTAAAGTTCAACTCTATTTGTTCCAATGTATAATATTAATCCTTCTTTGTTTGATTTCCTTTGCATCCTTTTCTATCTACCATTAGTCACTCTTCACCTTTCATATAAAACAACCCGTTAGGTTTAGGTAAATGTGCGAGTGCATAAAAAGAGCCAAATTAAAATGAAAGGGCAAATTTTGACCTTTCATAGAAAGGATTTTGGCAGAAACGTTTCATATCCTTATTTTGAGGTCTGTGGATTCCCCTAACAGACCTGAGCCTTTGTACGGAGATCTTCACCCTTGCACTAACCTCTAGAGTGAGATTGGCTCTATCTATCTCACTTTCTCTCTTTTCATATGAGTCTTGCGGGGGGGGAAATATATCTGTTCCACAATACTATTTTTACAGATCAAGGACTGCATTGTGTGACATCAAATGAAAGAAGTGAAATCTCAGCACAAATAGTTGTGAAACATACAGTCTAGCTTCACAACCTTAAGGGTCATATGATGCGATTAAAATTGTTCCTTTCTCTTTGGAGTGTTAAAAGCTCTTGATGCATAAAGAAGATCTATAAAGTCTCAAATCCAAAGAGATATTCTTTATTAATGTTAAGTCTCTGCCACGCTCCCCTAAAATGGCTCCTTTAAACACGCCCCCACATGTCTACATCACTATGTGGGAAAATTAGCAAAATGCTGCCTAAATGTTCATGCAAAGAAATAAGGCATACATTTTATTCTCACTGTTGCCACCATTTCATGGAGAAGCTTGTGTGTTTCATTGTGAATGTTAAACTTCTTTGTTTGTCTTTCCAAAAGAGCTCAATATCCACTTCGTCATTCCTAGAGCTGATCCATGCTGGTCACCGAGGAAATACATCAGCTTCATGCTGTGGATCGCCGGATCGGCTGTCACCATGGACGAAGTCCAGCTCAAGGTCGTCACATGTTGTTGCTGCAACCCCAGTGCTCCTTTTTCGAATCCACCGGCCGTTCCTCGTTATGGTGAGCGTGATTTCACCGAGTACATCCTTGTTGATCCTGGAACATCATTCTAATCAACCAATCAGAATTGCGAGATAACTTTTCATGAAATGTCAGTTTTAGGCTTACAATCAGGGTTACCGTATTTTTCGGACTATAAGTCGCACCCAAGTATAAGTCGCATCAGTCCAAAATTATGTCATAATGAGGAAAAAAACATATATAAGTCGCATTTATTTAGAACCAAGAATCAAGAGAAAACATTACCGTCTACAGCCACGAGAGGGCGCTCTATATACAGCCTCTCACGGCTAGAGACTGTAATGTTTTCTCTTGGTTCATTTCTCTCAGTTCATATCAAATTAATTTTGATAAATAAGTTGCACCTGACTATAAGTCGCAAGACAAGCCAAACTATGAAAAAAAGTGCGACTTAAAGTCCGGAGAATACGGTAGGTGCTTCTACACCTTTTTTAATCAGCTATCATTTCCCTTTATAGCCAATGGCTGCTGCTCACTTAAGCCATTCATCATTCTTTGCATATGTCAAGGATTTGCCACTGATGATTCAAACGAGAGTTTTGAGCAAGTGTATAGAGTAGCACTTGATGTTTGTCATTCCTCTGATCACAAATGCAGACATGGTTTTATGTTTGTGTGGCACGATATGCAACACGACGTGTAAAAAGACAGTATAGGTCATTATAATCAGTAATTATGTTCCCACTGTATGCAACAACTGCCTCGTTTGGGTAATGGGTTTTATTGTTTTTGTCCTTTCATGCTGGTGTTCTGACCGGGACATGCCATAACAGTATATGTTGAGGGGCAGAACATTTCTGTCAGACGCTTGAAACATTTGGCCAATCACAACACACTGGATAGCTGGCCAATTAGTGCACACCTTGCTTTTCAGAGAGATGAGCTTTGTAAAAATCGATGCCTTTCAGAAAGGAAAATAATGTTCTTTTCAGCAACATCTTATGACCGCTTTAAATTGTGTGCCTAATGGATAGAACACACAATGCCAGTTGACATAAAGAAATGAAATGTCATGACTTTACATGGCTAATTCTTATTGTCTCATAAGACATAGATGCCTCATGACAGAATGTAACTGCACAGGACTTTAAATCTAATTAATTTATATGAATATTTCATCTAAGATTTTAATATTATTAATATAAAACAATATTTTATGTCAATTAATTTATTTCGTTCTTTTAAGAAGCAGCACAATGAGAAGGATCATGTCAGTCATACACTATAAAAAGTTATATATAAAAATGAGAGTTAAATATTAAAAATTCTTAAACATTTCTTGAAAGAAGTCCAGGTCCAAATCCAAAGTTGTTGTTTTTTCTACATTTATTAAAATACAGAAAAACACTAATATTTTGAAATGTTTTTACAATTAAAAAGAATTGATTTCGATTTGATATATTTTATAATGTAATTAATTCCAATGATGGCAAAGCTGTATTTTCAGCATCATTACTCCAGTCTTCAATGTCACATGGTCCTCCTGAAATGATTCTAATATACTGACTTTCAAAAACATTAAGCATTCCTCTTTTTTGACCAGGAGTGAATTTAACTTTCAATAACATTTGACAGCCTGTACATTATGTCTTACAAAAAGCTATTATCATGAATCAAAGTGATGAAAACCAACAAAACGTACAGTAAATAGTTTTCTTTTCAAAACTTATATTACTGTATATAATGTATGATAGCAACATTTACAGAAACACAATAATTAGACAACATGAATTATACGAGTATAGTAATTATGCAATATGGCCATGCATTATTGTGAATGTGCAGTGATGCATGTTGACATATATAATATATAGCAATCATCATCCGATAGTGGAAAGTGTTTTATAATGAGCCTTATGTAGAGAGTTTGACAGATGGATGTTGCATTATAAACTAACTGCTCAAATGTTCAAAGGATTTCAAATCAGCTGCATGGAGAAACCTGCTTTTCAATTTCATTCCAGTGAAAGTTCAAATGCAAGTTCTTGTTTTTAGGATGGTATTAATGTATCTTTTTAGCAAAGACAGGAAATGATTCATCACTTTAACCTTTTCTTCATAAGGTATTTGTGCCATTATTATTAATATCTCGTGCATAATGAAACCTCTTTTATTATAGTCACGAAGCCTAGACTTTTACATTGTCAGCTCCCTGGTAAACGTCCATTATTCCTTTCCACAAACTCACACACACACTCACAGGATCGACAGCTTTTGTCAGAAGGAGGAAGTAAAATCTCACAAGCTGACATGTCACTGTACATCCTCCATTCCATCTCGAGAGTTTCCCCAACCTGGGATATGAATACAATGCAGGGAAATGCAAGGAATGCCTCTCAATGTCATGGAGGTATCATCGGCTCTGAGCGGCTGTCACCTCCAGGAGCTCTGGATGGAAGGCCACTGGCGAGGGCAGCGTGCCCAGCAGACGTGAACCGCCAACTGGAAGAGGTACCTCATACGAAGGGCCCGCTTCAATCTTGATCCTCAACAATAACAGGGGGACAGGACGAGGCCATCAGTCTCCATTACGGAGACACTGTTTTCTCTCAAATTACCCTCTCTGTCGTGTTCTCCGCAGCATCTATAGGAGCGGCTGTCTCGTGCATCATTTTGCTCACAAAGCTTGAAAGCCCCCTGGAGGGGAGAGAGAGCTCCTTCCTGCCCCGCCGGCCCCTCCTTGCATGTCCGTCCACCTTGACAGGGACAGTCTCTGCCGACAAGGGGGGAAATTAGCATAGCAATGGAGATCCTCTCAGGGCTGAAAGGGGCGGACATTGTAAGTGACTCTGTGGCCGCCCACCCCCCTGCCTCAACCCTACCCCAGCAGCAACTGAGACCCTCTTAACAAGTCCCAGATAAAAGCAGGACTGCCGACTCACCTTAAAAACATACCTATGGGTCACGCTGACACAAAGAAATACAGGTGACCGCTGCATGCAGTGTTTGGAGGCTGTGCATTACCACATGTTTCTCAGTGAAAACAAACGCAGAGCAGAGCGAACCAGCAGCGTCACTTTGACGTAACAACACAGACGGATCAACACGTAGCCGAAAACATCCAATAGACGTACTGACGCAGGTGCTCGGATTCAGTGTGTTTATATTTTGTCTGGCTCAGAGAGTCTCAATAGCTGCACTTTTCACTCATCCAACCAAGAACAGCACTTCAGTGCATTTATAATAAGGAGATAATGTTATCATCTCCAGATAAATGATCTCTTATGAATAATATCATGTTATTATATGCATTAATATCACAAAGCAATATACTTGAAATTGCCAACGTGATTTTCCACTGATATAAGTAATGCAGTGTCATTCTCTTTAAATGAATCATTATCATTACCTTTGAATAAAGCTTTGTTCAACAAATTTGGGACTGACAATTATGTGAGTTAAACATTTAAATCATCAAGTACATATTCATTAAAAAAACATACATAAAACCAATAGTGCAAACTATACAAAACCATTTGGTGCAAAAATCATTCATACATACATACATGCTTACAAAAGGTTGCATTTATTTGACAAAAATACAGTAAAAACAATAATTATCAAGTATTATTACAATTAAACATAACTGTTTTTTATACACATATTTACAGCTGTATTTTCAGCATCATTACTTCAGTCTTCGTGTCACATGATCCTCCAGAAATCATTCTAATATGCTGATTTACTTTTCAAGAAATATGTTTTATTATTATCAATATTAAAAACAATCGTGCAGCTTAAAATTTGTTTGTGGAAACCTGTACTTTTTTTCAAGATCCTGAATAGAAAGTTAAAAAGCAGCATTTGTTTAAAAACAGAAATCTTTTATAACAATATATGAATATCTTTACTGTCACTTTTGATCAATTTAATGATTTTCTTCCAAAATAAAGGTCCAGATTGCCATGACAACATCTCCTTTCACCCCTAGCCTTTTGCGAGGGTGAATATCTGCTATTTGTCTTCATATGATTGAACTGTGTAGAACTCTTCTTAATGACAGGTGGTCTCTGTATTAACCTCTCGACTAATGCCCTCTGACTTTCCCAGTGCTTTCTCCTGAAGAAGCATCATCTCATTGAACCAGCAAGTGTTTGTTCATTTCTTGTCAGAGCCTTCATCAGCCCTCATCTTTTCTACTTCAGAGTGTATTTGAGAACTGTTTCAACTGACAGACCAAGCGTAAAAGACAGCAAACGACTTAAGTGATATATTGTGTCACTGTAATTGTCAGGACCTGTTGCCCAAAATCCACAGCTTCTATAAATCGTTTTTGTCTTCTCAAAATCTGTAAACCATTTTGAGACAATGACAGCATAAGTTGTAGTTGATGTCCATTTTTCTTTTTAAGTCTTGTGTGTGCGTGCTTGTTCACAAAACATTTTTTATATCAGTTTTTTCCACTGTTGTTAAGTATGTAAGTTTGCATATTGGAATACTGGATGGAAACTAGAAGAATTTAGTCTTTGGAAGAATCCCAGGACACAAATGGGGGTTTGGTAAAACAAAAAACATGAAACTTTTCAGTTTAATAGTCAAAACTGTTTTACTCATTATAAGTCAAGTCAACCTTGATCATCAGACAGAAGTGAAAATAGTTCCTGAACCAAGTCATTGTTTTTTTGTTTGTTTTTTTGCCACTGAGATATAAAAAAAAGCAGACAAATGTCCCAGATATGCAAATTACACATGCAAAATTACATTAAAGAAGTTTGATTTGTTGAAGTTTCCCAGTCAACATTAACGTTTTGCTAACATTCCCACTGTAATGAAAGATCCCATTAAGTTTCTGAAATAAGTAGCATAATGTTATATTATAACATTAAAAAAAATATTATAACACTCCGACTCATTTCAATTCTAATGCAACAAAGTCTGTGCATAACTGTATTTATAAATTTAAGAGAACCTTGCCAGAATGTTAGCCAGAGTTCGGAGAACGTTCCATGGTGGCTGGGTTATTGGTTTGATGGTTTCATGAAGAAACATCCATGGAAACTTTCCATTGCACAAAAAGTTGTTTTGGATTTTTTAAATGTTCTTTTATGGTTCTTTTAATAAATAATATACTTGAAATAATACTGAGTACAGAATTAAATGGACAAATGTTTCTCTACTACCATTTGCTAATATAGACAGTAAAAAATAAACGCATTGGCAAACAATTTCTACATTTGATTCCATGTTGCATTGGGGGCTGGTGTAAATGTGACACACATGTGAAAACATGTTCTGCTTTTGATCTTGTGAATCAGCTGTGTGTCTGGAATCTTATTTAATAAAGCAATGACGAAGAATGCTTACGCATGTACTGCCTGCATGACAGCCCCTCATTCACAGAATGCACACATAATCAAAGCAATGCATGAAACAGGAGCGGTCTTTCTTCATGTAAAGAACAACAACATTTTTATTGACCTTTGTCTCTTAATCATGCAGATATTTTCCAAACAGCCAAAACATGAATTTTTATGATCTGAGGAAATAGCTGGCATATCTAAAAACAGTAACTGCTTCAGTATCCTCAAGAAATCAATGGAGTCTCATTTGTGAAGGCATAAAAGACTCACCACTGACAAAGGCATGCATGTACCACCAATCATAACAGAACAGATGGCAGATTGAGCACAACAATGGGGACGTTCACCACAAGATGTCGGAGCAATTAGAAAGTCTCATTGTCCTCTGCTCTGCTCATTCAGGATTCTTGGCTAGAATTACCAGAGATGCATGAACTCCATTCTATCTGACCTCTATGCAATGTTAGTCATGCACATTTTAAGCATCGGCGAATAATGTTGCCTTTATCTGCCCTGGTCTTTAGCTGTTGAGAATGATTGCATCTTGCTTGGAAAAACTTGCTTATTCTGAGCTAACATACACATACAAGTTGGTTGAATTATTTATAACAGTAAAGCAATTGTGAGACAACTATGTTAGCCTTCTACCATGAGAGAGGTTTCTCTACAGAGTTTAAGAGCCAAATTCATATCTGAAGGCTTTGTTGATTAATTCGACTTGGAGTGAGTTACAGTTTTGAAATGGACTCAGATATTTTGACCTTTTGGCCCAAACCACATAATCATTAACTAAATATTTATATTGTTAAATAAAACAAGTCATCATCAGTACCAAAAAACAGACAGAGAGAAATCTATGTACAGTACAGGACCACAATAACTCATTTAACAATTCTTTAGTCATTGCACTGAAATCACAGATTACTTCTCATCTGTATTAAAAAAAATCAGGCAAATTATGAAATAGCATCATTTATTTTATGCAATTGTCTAAATGTAATTAGTGCTCTACTGCATCAGAAATCATTCAACAAACACGGTGAGTCATGGCTTCTTCCCCTGTTATTGTCACTACTGCTTGCCATATGCATAGTGTAGCCTTCTCTGTCAGTGGCAAGGGATTCACATGTGGTAAATGTAGGGAAATAGTTAGGCAGACAGAGAAGATTTCAGAACTAGCAACACACGGGTCCAGGGGTGAATATAGTCCTCCTGTAGCGAATCCATGTCTTTTTTAAGAAAAATATCCATATTTCAAAAGTAATAAACCCTTTTCTATCACTTCCGCCAACTCTCATGTGCAGAATCCATTCCAGCGGATGATTTTTCTTACAGAAACACATGCATTCACTACAGGAGGCCTTTATAGGAGGGTGAGTAAAACACAGTCTAATTTTCATTTTTTGGGTGAACTAACCCTTTAAGGAAAACACTCCGACATTGTGGTATAACCAGAGCCACCTGGAAAACGTAGCTGGAAGAAAACAAAACAGGAGAATTTTAAATTGCATGGAGGGAATGTACAATACCATTCATTCTCTTCTATATAGAGGAATAAACTTGTCAAATCATCAAAATCAACAACATAAATGTTAAACCCTATGCCATCTAAGCTACTAAAAGAGGTACTTCCAGAAGTCATAGATCCTCTTCTGAATATTATTAATCCGTCAATGTCATTAGGATATGTCCCAATATAATTTCTACTGGCTGTTATTAAGCCTCTCATTAAAAAAACTTGATCCTAGAGAGTTAGTTATAGTATTTACAGACCAACCTCAAATCTCCCTTTTCTCTCAAAAATAAAATAAAAGGCAGTATCCTCTCAGCTATGTTCCATCTTAGGAAGAAATTGTATCTGTTAGGATTTCCAGTCAGGATTTAGATTGTTTCATCGTACTGAGACTGCTCTTACCATAGTTTGACACTATCGACCACAACATTCTTTTGAGTAGATTACAAAATTATGTTGGCATTAGTGGAATTGCATTGGCATGGTAAAAATCTTACTTATCTGACCGTTATTACTTCATTGCAGTGAATGTAGGGGTACCATACTGCTCACAAGTACAGTATGGAGTACCACAAGACTCAGTACTTGGACCACTGCTTTTCACACTTTACATGTTACCTTGGGAGATATCATCAGAAAACATGGTGTTAGCTTTTACTGTCATACTGTTGATACTCAGCTCTGTTTGTTTGTGGCCCAATGAAACATACCGATTCACAAAACTAATGGAATGCATAGTTGATATTTTCCTGTTTGACACTGTAATTTGACACAACCTGTATTGTATAACGTACTAGTGAATCACTGACTATGGCCAGCTTAATAATGTAAGTGTCAATATTAAATAGTACTATTAGAGAAAATGTGTTTGTTTTAGTTTGTTAAAAGGTCTATGGTGCTAAAATAAATAAGAAATGCTGGTATTTCCTTAAGAATAAGAAGTGCACTTAATTTGTATTGAAGGTGCAGTTGTAGTGTACATAAAATGATATTTGTAAAAATTGTACTTAAAAAATAAATCACTGAAATAAAAGGCCATTTAAGTTTATTTAGAAATAGTACACCTTATTTAGAGATAGTACACCATGACTAAGTATCTTAACACAAAAATGTTTACATTAATATATATGTGCTAAATTGCAAAAGCTAAACCATAAGCATGTCAGTACATTCAGCATTACACTACAGACAAATTTTAAAGATAATAAAAGTAATTTTAAAATTACATATAAAAATATATTGAAGTCTTACTAAATTTCATCAAAATCCTTGCCTTTAAGACAGTGATGATGGAACGATCTCCCTTATGTGTCTGATCTTCACATCCGGGCTGTTGAGAGAGGATCTAATTGAATTACCCAAATGGAAGTGGTATTTGGATGTGCTTGCTCTCTGAGTAAATGAGCGGGCCTCATTATTTCTCAAGAGGATGGTCTTTGTGGTGCTCATGCATAAAGGTACATGTCCTGAGTATGCACTTCACTGACTCAAAGCTGCGTTCTACAGCAGAGTGATGTCCATACACACTTCCGGTCCTCTCGCTATCAACACTAATCTGGAAAAAGATAATGAATTACTGGCCTGAATTACTGAGGTGTAAAGGTTTGACATAAACTTAATGTACAATGAGAATATAGGCATGACTATATAAATGACAAAAATGCATACTTTCCATTTTTTAAATCAAATTAAAATCAGCATATTAGAATGCCTTTCATGTGTCACTAAATCTGTAGTTATTGCTGAATTACATTTTTTAATTATTCACATAAAAAGCTTTTGTTTAAATAAGAGGAAAACTGGCCCTCTGACTAAGCCTGGTTTCTCACAAGGTTTTTTTTTTTTATCCTTTTCTGTCACTGATGGAGTTTTGGTTCCTTGCCGCTGTCGCCTTTGGCTTTTTTTAGTTGAGAAAACAATTTCTGGCAACATTGCTGACTTGACGGCATAGACACTATTTGAAGAGAACTGAACTGGGCTGGATGATGACGTCACTGAATCAACATTGAACTGACTTTAAGTGAAAAACTGTTTTTAATTGTCCTCTTGCATTATCAGCACACATTTTTCCTGTTTAACTCTGTAAAGCTGCTTTGACAGTCTGTGTTGAATAAAGTACTGTATAAATAAAGGTATGCACATTGCTTAATAAATTACATTCATTATTGATGTTCACGTGATGATGTGTTGTGTCCGTTATTTATTTACTTTTGTTTATTTAGCCATTGTTTTATTTGTAATATTTATTTTTAAAATATTCAAAACTACTACTTGCAAAAAAATCTGCTTGCCTATATCTGTTTCACAAAGAACTAGAGATCAAGCCTGTGTGGATAATAAATGACATGCGATAATGATGTTGGTAAGGTGGTGATGTGTTGTTGTGGTCCAGGGTGGTTGTGGGGGAAGGGACAGAGTTGAATGGCCCAATGGGCCTCCCACCGCTTGTCCTTACTAGAAAGGGGAAAAGAGTGTGGGCGTTGTTGGGTGTTGTAGTTCTATTGCTAAACTAAAGTGTGCATTTCTTAAAACTGGCCCCCGGTTTACAAAAAAATAAACATATTTACTTGTATGTCAGAGTATATTGACAGAGCTTGTCTTAATCTTTTCGCATACTCATAGGGGATAACAAGAATTTATTTTCCATCTATAAGCGAAAAAGAACTACAAGTTCCAAATGCTTCCTATATGTCTGCGCATGCGCAGAAGGCACGGACGTGTGGCTCTGATAGCCATGAATGGGGTGGTGGAGACGCGGGTTTGTGGATTTTACCCAAGTGCTAAAATTAATGTTTGCACCTTAATGGAGTTATTTTTATCGTAGCTTTCAACACAGATACACTCGACTGTTTTAAATGCTTCACGCGAGACAATCTCGTCAGGCGTAACGGTTATTTTGTTGTCATCGTTGCTCGAAGCAAATCACGGCTCCGTTTGTTTCCTCCTGTTAAAAATGCCGAGGAACAACAAGACCTCGCTGATCCAGAAGATAGCGAGCCAGGCTTCTGCGACCTTCACAAACTGCTCCACATCTGCCGTTGGAGATAATAAGACATTTTCAGAGCAGCAGGCAGAGTTGGTCACCCTGCTGTCCGATATCAGGGCTGCGGATCTGAAGATTGCGCCACCGGAGAAAGTCTCCATATCCTCCCTCCAGTCCTCAGCAGTCCCTCCAGTCACATACATGCACATCTGTGAGACTGATGTCTTCAGCATGGGAGTGTTTCTGTTGAAGTCCGGGGCTTCCATCCCTCTACATGACCATCCCGGGATGAATGGCATGCTGAAGGTCCTGTATGGCAAGGTCAATATAAGGTGTTATGACAAGCTGGATAAAGCTGTTGGTGCTGAGAGTGACACTGAGAGGCAGTTTGATCCACCGCTGATGCCTTTCCAGGCAGATGATGTGAGGAGAGCTGTGCTCAGGTCCTCCGTACATTTTTCTGATCAGAGTGCCCCCTGCATTTTGACCCCTGTCAAAGACAACCTTCATGAGATTGATGCAGTGGACGGGCCAGCTGCGTTTCTTGATATACTGGCACCACCGTATGACCCTGACAATGGGAGAGATTGTCACTACTACAGAGTTTTACAAACTGCTGGCAAAAAGTCAGAGCAGAGCAGTGGAGATGAAACCTGGCTTTTAGAGATCCCCCAGCCTGACGATTTCTGGTGTGGGGGCGAGCCATACCCCGGTCCTGAAGTTTCGGTGTAGAGAGATGCACACTGGAATTGCCCACAAACCGTCCATATTCTAATACCCATGCATAATAATTAGTTTTGTTTTTGTTTGTTTTTCTTGCGACTTGAAATGTCCATTCCAAACCTATGTGCATCAATTTGTGGCCTTGCTTGTGAATAATGAATGTATACATGCTTGAAAGGCATTTACTCTTGTATAAGTTCACACTATAAATCTATATTAAATACTTGTTTAATTTATTTAAAGAGAAACCTATACAAACACTAATTCCTATGTTCTGTTTATATTTTTACATTTAAAGTACAATTAAAATGTTTATAAATCATTTTTCAATTCGACTTTGTCTTGTATTTAAAGAAAAAAAAGATTTTTGTGCATCATGTGCAAGGTTATTCAATTATTCACTTAAAGGGTTAGTTCATCGAAAAAAATCAAAATTATGTCATTAATAACTCACCCTCATGTCGTTCCAAACCCGTAAGACCTCTGTTTATCTTAGGAACACAGTTTAAGATATTTTAGATTTAGTCTGAGAGCTCTCAGTCCCTCCATTGAAGCTGTGTGTACTGTATACTGTCCATGTCCAGAAAGGTAAGAAAAACATCATCAAAGTAGTCCATGTGACATCAGAGGGTCAGTTAGAATTTTTTTGAAGCATCGAAAATACATGTTGGTCCAAAATTTGCAAAAACTATGACTTTATTCAGCATTGTCTTCTCTTCTGTGTCTGTTGTGAGAGAGAGTTCAAATCAAAGCAGTTTGTGATCAACAAATCATTTGATGTAACCGGATCTTTTTGAACCAGTTCACCAAATCGAACTGAATTGTTTTAAATGGTTCGCATCTCCAATACCCATTAATCCACAAATTACTTAAGCTGTTATCTTTTTTTAATGTGGCTGACACTCCCTCTGAGTTAAAACAAACCAATATCCTGGAGTAATATTGACTTAATATATAAACTGCTGTGAAAAGAGAACTGAAGATGAACACCGAGCCAGATAATAACGAACGATTGACTCGATCTCAAGTCAAGAACCGTTTCGGTCAGACTGCGCATGTGTGATTCAGCGTGAAGCAGACTGACACACCGAGCGTATGAATCAAACTTATTCTTTTGGTGATTAATTCTGAACTGGTTCTGTGCTAATGTTATGAGCGCGGGTAAACCGAAGTCATGGATGAAGGGCAATAATTGCCAATTACGCAATTACGTCGAGCACAAAAGAACCGGTGAACCGTTTTCTTCAACCGGTTTTTGAATCGAACTGTCCGAAAGAACTAGCGGTGATCCGAAAACCGATGAGTCAATCTTTCGTTCATTATCTTGCTCTGTGTTCAATCTTCAGTTACTTCACAGCAGTTCAGTCAGTGTACTGTTTGAATAAATGAATTACTCCGGGATATTGGTTTGTTTTAACTCCGAGGGAGTGTCAGCCACATTAAAAAAGTTAACAGCTTAAGTCATTTGTGGATTAATGAGTATTTGAGACGCAAACCATTTAAGACGATTCAGTTCGATTTGGTGAACTGGTTCAAGAAGATCCAGTTACATCTAATGATTCGTTCACAAACCGGATATCACTACACTGCAGAGTTTTGAACTCTCACAACAGACACGGAAGAGAAGACAATGCTGAATAAAGTCGTTGTTTTTGCTATTTATGGACCAAAATATATTTTCCATGCTTCAAAAAATTCTAACTGACCCTCGGATGTCACATGGACTGCTTTGATTAAGTTTTTCTTACCTTTCTGGACATTGGACAGTATACCGTACACACAGCTTCAGTGGAGGGACTGAGAGCTCTCGGCCTAAATCTAAAATATCTTAAACTGTGTTCTGAAGATGAACGGAGGTTTCATGGGTTTGGAAACGACATGAGGGCGAGTCATTAATGACATAATTTTGATTTTTCGATGAACTAACCCTTTAATGCGTTTTCGTTGTTTTATTTTTTTGGGACTCATAGATCAGTTTAGTTTGTATTTATTCATTCCAGCTTCTAGAAGTATAAGATATATATATATATATATATATATATATATATATATATATATATATATATATATATATATATATATATAAATATATGTGTGTGTGTGTGTGTGTGTGTGTGTGCGTGTGTGTGTGTGTATATATATATATATATATATAAGAATATATCATAACTTAAAGTATACATTTTATAATAAAATATTCAATTTGAATATAAATATGTTAGAATATAAGTTTATAAATCTATAAAAACATTTTTATGTTCTAATATTAGATAAATATAAGGTATTTTTTATTTTTGTAGCTTCTTTTATATGTTTTTAACACTTTTTGCCACAGGTTATTATTATTATTATTTATTGATTTTTTTGCTTGATTTAATGATTTACCCTTCATAGCAGTTGTGATCTGCTGCATATGAGAAAGTTAGTAGAAGAAAGTGGAGAGCTTAAAACTCTTATCTTCTCGTCTTTAATGTGTGGATATTTTGCGTCGCTTAGTTTTGTTATCACTAACAATAACGATTCTGTTGATTTGGAATAGGTTGTGTTGCATGCAGTGAGATCTGTTGAAAAGTCAGACTTTCACTGTGAATGTTTACAGACATATTAAGGTCTAATGTGGCGTCATGTTTCCCACACATTGGTAAATATATGTCTGTAACATTAACGTAGGAGGCAGCCTAAAAGTAATAACAAGATTTAATAAAATGAATTCTTAGATCATTTCTTGCTCCGTTCAGGTTAGACGCAGTCTTTTCCTGTTATCCCTCCAGGGTTTTTGTTTAAAGACCTGGATGTGAGCTGAACAAAAATTACGTAGGTCCTCTGTTAAACTGAGTTTATGTTCAGTCCTGATTTTTTTATATAATTTTAATTTATAAAATCTATATATCCGTTAGCACACATTTAGATAAGCAGTCTGAAAGAGTACATAAACAATAGATAATTCGAATTGATCTTATTGAAGAAACATCCGTCTCCCAATCTGTGAACAGAGAGCATACAGTCTTGTTCAAAATAATAGCAGTACAATGTGACTAACCAGAATAATCAAGGTTTTTCGTATATTTTTTTATTGCTACGTGGCAAACAAGTTACCAGTAGGTTCAGTAGATTCTCAGAAAACAAATGAGACCCAGCATTCATGATATGCACGCTCTTAAGGCTGTGCAATTGGGCAATTCGTTGAATTAGTTGAAAGGGGTGTGTTCAAAAAAATAGCAGTGTGGCATTCAATCACTGAGGTCATCAATTTTGTGAAGAAACAGGTGTGAATCAGGTGGCCCCTATTTAAGGATGAAGCCAACACTTGTTGAACATGCATTTGAAAGCTGAGGAAAATGGGTCGTTCAAGACATTGTTCAGAAGAACAGCGTACTTTGATTAAAAAGTTGATTAGAGAGGGGAAAACCTATAAAGAGGTGCAAAAAATGATAGGCTGTTCAGCTAAAATGATCTCCAATGCCTTAAAATGGAGAGCAAAACCAGAGAGACGTGGAAGAAAACGGAAGACAACCATCAAAATGGATAGAAGAATAACCAGAATGGCAAAGGCTCAGCCAATGATCACCTCCAGGATGATCAAAGACAGTCTGGAGTTACCTGTAAGTACTGTGACAGTTAGAAGACGTCTGTGTGAAGCTAATCTATTTTCAAGAATCCCCCGCAAAGTCCCTCTGTTAAAAAAAAGGCATGTGCAGAAGAAGTTACAATTTGCCAAAGAACACATCAACTGGCCTAAAGAGAAATGGAGGAACATTTTGTGGACTGATGAGAGTAAAATTGTTCTTTTTGGGTCCAAGGGCCACAGGCAGTTTGTGAGACGACCCCCAAACTCTGAATTCAAGCCACAGTACACAGTGAAGACAGTGAAGCATGGAGGTGCAAGCATCATGATATGGGCATGTTTCTCCTACTATGGTGTTGGGCCTATTTATCGCATACCAGGGATCATGGATCAGTTTGCATATGTTAAAATACTTGAAGAGGTCATGTTGCCCTATGCTGAAGAGGACATGCCCTTGAAATGGTTGTTTCAACAAGACAATGACCCAAAACACACTAGTAAACGGGCAAAGTCTTGGTTCCAAACCAACAAAATTAATGTTATGGAGTGGCCAGCCCAATCTCCAGACCTTAATCCAATTGAGAACTTGTGGGGTGATATCAAAAATGCTGTTTCTGAAGCAAAACCAAGAAATGTGAATGAATTGTGGAATGTTGTTAAAGAATCATGGAGTGGAATAACAGCTGAGAGGTGCCACAAGTTGGTTGACTCCATGCCACACAGATGTCAAGCAGTTTTAAAAAACTGTGGTCATACAACTAAATATTAGTTTAGTGATTCACAGGATTGCTAAATCCCAGAAAAAAAAAATGTTTGTACAAAATAGTTTTGAGTTTGTACAGTCAAAGGTAGACACTGCTATTTTTTTGAACACACCCCTTTCAACTAATTGCCCAATTTCACAGCCTTAAGAGCGTGCATATCATGAATGCTGGGTCTTGTTTGTTTTCTGACAATCTACTGAACCTACTGGTAACTTGTTTGCCACGTAGCAATAAAAAATATACTAAAAACCTTGATTATTCTGGTTAGTCACATTGTACTGCTATTATTTTGAACAAGACTGTATGTGCTGGTTTTAGATTTTGCCATGAATAAAATATTGGTAAAGTAGTAACATTTTCAGTGATTTCATTACTTTGCTTTCATTAATTCTTTGTTATTCCTTGTTTATTTAGTTTTTTTTAGCCTCTTATCAAATTACACTTTTAATTGCAATTCAAAATTGTAAATATTGGCAACATTTCCAAGCTAAATTTATGTATTGCCTAAATATGGGGTTGTCCCTGCACTGAATGCGGGGGTTGATATACCTTCAACCACACAAAACCACAAAGATTCATACAGTGTTAACAATTGTTTGTCATTTTTCAGTGTTGTTTCTCAGTTTTCACTTCATAGACACTGTAATGAGCGGTCATAAGTGTTTTTTTGTATCAAATCCATGAATTTATAATCACAAAGCGAGTCACCTGAAAGTTTTAAGAATTGTTCCATTTACACTAACCCTTCTTTGATTATTCATATTTCCCCTCAAGCATTTTGCCCTATATTGAACATTACAGACTGTGAATATTCACACCTATGTGCATTTGTAAACAACACACTGTGTGGGAGCTGACCCTTATGAGACCATGAGTCAGAGATCAGTGATGCCCAAACGGGAATGTCCCTATAAGTCTACTTCACTTTTTCCTTGTACACCTTCCTTTTTATTAAGAAAATCAGTTGCAGACAGTTAAACAAACAGAAGTTCACAATCCATGTGTTGTTTATTATTTTCATGTTGACAAAGTAGGGCATTACTGACCGGCGTTAGTCACATCATAACAAATACATTTATATCAGTCAGAACAACCACAGAACAAACGTCAAGTCGCTATGAGTTCATCTATATTTATATATACGGTCGGTGTTTTAAGCACAAATGCAACACTATTGACACGAAACGGTTTGTACAAAAATATATCTTCAAAAACTTTCATATTAAAGAATAATGTACAATTTAATTCAAGCCTCCGGGTGTATATGTACAAAATGAACGGACGAAAGGCACGACAATGGGAGAAAATAGTGATGTTAAACACCTCCTTGACACATTTGAAAGTTTGGTCAGTTTAAAAGAACTCTTAAAAACTTAGTCACTCTGCTTGCCACTTGTTATCTGACACAATTCTCCCACGTGCTATCTTATGTTATTTTTTTAATTAAATTAATTGGCCTAAATATTCAAACAAAGTGCGTCAGGTCAGTCAGCATGCGACTGAGGCAACAAGAAAACGAATATCGCACCACCTTCAAAAGTGCGCGCCATAAATGTGTCCATGTCATTTGGCACTGTGGTTTGATTTCACTTTCATCAGTCCACTCAGTTTTATTATATTACGAATGGTGCACTATTATTGTAATCATATTGCCTACATATAGTGTTGGATATTGCACAGTCCAGTTGAAAGTTTACTGGCTGGAACTGGACGAGCAGATGCTCGTGGCGACGCCGCGCTCCGAGCTGGACACTCCAGTGGAGGACGAGGATGTTTTCCTCTCCTTCTGTCGCAAGTGGATTTTTGTGTGTCTCTTTCTTTCGTCGCTCCGCGCGAACTTTCTCCCGCAAAAGTCGCAGGCGAACGGTTTCTCGCCGGTGTGCGTGCGGATGTGGGTCGTCAGGTGGTCGCTTCGACTAAAGTTCCTCATGCAAATCCGGCACTGGAAGGGTTTGTGGCCGGTGTGGATGCGGATGTGTCTGGTGAGCTCGTCGGACCGGGAGAAGCGCCTGTCGCATCCCTCCGCCGGACAGGGATAGGGCCGCTCGTGCACAGGGGTCTTGCTGGGTCTGTTGGGGTATTTCCTCGGGCGCAGGATGGGCCTGAGGGGTAAATTCTGCGGACTGTAGGCTGTGGGTAGCCGGGGTCCGTCAGATACCGGTCCCCCCAGTGTGAAGTTCCTGATAGTGTTCAGGGGGGTCAAAGGAGGTGGGACTCTGAAAGAGTCCAGCGGGCATGAGAACGGTTTGCGGTCGGGCATCGACTGCATGTCCCTCTGGCACGGCGGCTGGAAGAAGCCGGCGTAGTCCGGGATGATGGGAAACAGCCCGGAGTCCGTGTTTGGCTTTGGGGATGAGTAGGACGGCGGGGGATAGGAGATCGGACATGTGGAGGTGGAGAAGAACGCGGATGGGTCTTGATACACCTCCCCGCATCCAGAGTAGGGCGGTGGAGGAGAGTAGATGTGCTCCATGTCCGCCTGGTTCTGCGCCATGGTGCAGCTGAGGGTGCTGGAGAAGTGACTGGGGGAGACTGAGGAAGCAGGTGACGAGGATGCTGAGGATGGCTGGGTCATGCCCAGGATCCCCGCGCTCACGATGTTGATCACGCCCTCTGGGTTCCAGTTTCCTGGGTACTGGGAGTCGATGGAAAACTTTCCCATGTAGGTGAAAGTTTGGTTGCGAGGGCCAGCTGGTTGCGCGAAGCTGCTGGAATAGGACAAGTCGAGGGAGCGCTTATCCGTGCTCATATCCCCGCTAATCAAGCCATCTGCAAATAAATACATATAAAACCAAGGTTTAGATACACATGAAAGAAGGCTGTCTTATGGATCATGCGGCTATTGGATGCAGCTTTTAAGCAAGCTGTCCACTGTAAAATCATCGGAAGTCATGTCATCAACATTAGAAGTAATCAAAGAACTTCGGGTTCACTTTAAATATACAAGCAAACAAACGTTTACAGTTTTAGCAAGTTTGGTTTTTCTGCAAAGTAGCCACATATGCTCGTTCCACTCAATACTCTTAGATGCGAAAGATGTATAAACACAGAGCACGTGAGGCGAGATGCGCGCGTCATTCTTACCTCCCGAGTTTATCTGCTCGTAATGTCCTCCTAAATCACCGTTAGGAAATATAGTCACGGAGGCTGGCAGTGATGTGGCAATCTCGTCCACTGAGTAGATGCTCTCGGAAAGCGGGTGCACAAAGCCGCCAATGGTTACAGGGCATTTCTCCAAAGTTTTAGCTGTCATCGTGAAGTCCTAAGAAGCTCTCGTTCAGATGTTCACAAAATGTTTTGTGCCAGTGCGAATGCTCGTTCAAAACGTAACATGTGGAAAGCTCTCAGTAAACTCTGAGTTTAGCGTTCACTGTGATGCCATCTGACGGCTCTGTGTTATTGAATGACAGATCCTGGTGGAGCGCTAGTTGTAGTATGTATATATGGTGAGCCTATCAATGTGCCGTTACGTCATTGACCATTTAAGGACTGGACGGCAAAAGAAAAATAGCGCTGCGCGATGTGATTGGTTGTAGACCTTGTGACGCGTTGATAACACTTGTCAATGGAGAATCCTTTCTGAAAACCAATGTGCTGGTAGGAAAAAAGAGGCAAGTGGATTGCCTGTTGTTTTAAAATATTTTAAGATAACGATAGAATAAAACAAAGGCATATTTAGGCTGAAATATATTGAATCATAAGTGGAAAAAAATCTTCCGTTTTGGTACAACGCACCATTCTCAATCAGGAATTCCGGTTCATTATCACGCCATACATGGTTTTATCCGGTAAACAGTTACACCCCTTCGTCCATTTATGGAGCGTATTCCGGAAACTGAGTATCGGAAACTCTCGAGTGTTGCCGAGCAAAGAGACGCGGCTCAAACCACAATCAAATGAGAGAGACACAATCACGGAATTTCTACCTTTGCTTCAGTGGCACAGTCGGAAAGTGCGCTACATCTATTTGAATAGACCCCATGTTTTTGGAAAGAGGGAAACGTTTTTAGTAACTGCGTTCTATAATTAGAATGCTGCTGGAAAGTAGATTTATTTATGATTCTAAACCAAAAGTAATTTGTTTTACATTTTATTTTTTATTTTGTTATCTTCCGGTGCGTTATAAGCGTTAATATAAATTAATGTAGGATAAAACAGCATGTGAATTTCTAGCTCAGTAAATTTTGTTGACCGCTATTGTTTATGTTTTTATGTTATAGCCTAGACCTAAACGAGTTAATATATGCTACTTGAATTAATTCAACTCTCCTCTTGCCAAAAAACTTGAGAGCAAGAAACTAAAACTTTCCAAATGTAAATGCCTGTATACGTAAATAGAAATGCTTTCCGCCGTGAGGTTTACAGAATCGACTAAATAAAAAAAGATGATAGAAGTGAATTCCCCCCGTGGGTTTTAGAAACTGCTCTAGTAAGACATACGGGGGAGGAGGGAGCTGAGGTCGGAATTTGAGCCAATGGCTCTTTAACTTTATTACAAAATCATTTCATATTTAATACATGTCCAAAATGTCCAGGTTATATTTGAATGTTTGTTTCCTGTATGATGCTGTATACTTTAGCTAATGGATGAATGATCTGTATCGCATTTATTTACCAGCCTTACATCTAAAACAACCTTTAGAAGACTATGACATATTTGGGATAGGTGCGTCAAACAGATGGCCAAATTGTGACATAATAGCCCAATTACAATTAATTTGATAATTTTTCCAAGTTTATCTTTGCACGTCTTGCTTCTGCCTTGAGGACATCTACATACCATCGAAGCAAAAAAAAAAAAAAAAAAAAAAGTAAGAAATCCCTTTTTACACATTTTGTCAAAGTTCAGTAGAAACTGTTCTCGCGCGCGCTTGGTGGCTCGAAGTCCTTGCGCGGAGTCCGTGTCTGTGTCTTTATCACACGCGCCAGTGGTTAATAGCCAGTAGCCTAGTCAAGTCACTACTCGACTTCTATCTGAGTTATGACTGTTGGAGTGATCTCTCTAGTGTATTTTGTGTTTTCAGGGCATATATGTTAATCTCTGGAAAAACTCTTCCATTGAGCTTCCGACATCCCACACATGCTGCAGACGGCCGCTATGACTGCGCGCATGGACGCATGTCTAGAAGCATTGTGACACCATCAATATAACACACGAATTCGGTGTTATCTGAAGCAAGCCGCGAGTCTCCAAAATAAACAGAAGCAAATATGAACACATATCCGTTTAGATTTCCTCACGTGCTTAATCCTGGTTGCGTTTTAATAAATAAAATGCCTGGTGAGATTACAAATGAATATAACGATGAAAATGTGCACTGATGTTTGTCGGGAGAGATTTGAATAGGCCTATACGTAAATTAGTGAGGGTTTTTATTGTATAGCCTAATTAAGTAGGCCTACTTAAATAATAGTCTATTTAAATGTAAGTACTATAAATCAATTTAATATATTGGTAAAATATTCTATATTATAGGCTACTTGAAACTGTAAATATAAATATATATATACAGTTTTACGCGATCTGCGTGGGTTATGTCATGTCATATGGGCAGGGGGCAGTATATGTCCCTTTACTGGTGCAAACGGACACTTCTAACCACTTTGAGCTGTTATAGAAGAAAACTGCTTTATAAATTGTTGCTCTGCTAGATGAATAACTTATATGTACTCCAAATAATTTCATTAGCATTTAGTTATCTCTTCAAGTACAGTAAAACACACACACACACACACACACACACAATAATTATAAAATCATAATTGACTCTGCAGGAGTCTATAACCTGCCCCACTCACATTGTAACTGATGGGAAAAATCAGTTATTGTTTTTGTAACACCAGACAAGTTATATAGATATAGATTGTATAGAAAAAAGTTCTATAGTCGAGTTCACCTAATTATTTCATTGTGAACTATAGCCATCACTCTTTCCATACATGAATGGTAGTTTATATAATGTCTTCACATTTGCAATTGTACCATTGTTTTTTTTTTTTTTCGTTTTTTTTTTTTTTTTTGCAGCTTTCTCTGTTGTGTAATCAGATTTGCTTTTTCTATTATAAGAAAGAAAACTGTATTATTATGCTATGGCTTCACACCAGAGAGGGTTTAACGTCATAATTGTAATATTTAAAAACAAAGGTCGGAGGCTTGTCCTCATTTTTGAAAATCAGATTATTAGCAATTCAAATAATGATTTTTACATTTTTTGGATCTTCCAGCTTGACAGACGCTTGAATGGGAGTCTAAATCGGCCCGCACACAGGAAACCTCAGCACACACCCCCAGTTTTGACAGTACAATGAAAATCCCCAAAGCTTCCTGTTGTCCATCAATCACATATATTTTTATCACCACCCATGCAAACTGGGGTTATTTTTGAGAAGGTGTTGCTGTCATCACAAGCATGGCTTGGGAACAGTTTGTGATCTCAGAAGTGTCATAATTACTGAATGAATTACGAGTGGAGCCATCTGTTGCCACTGCATACACTTATCACTGACTCTATGGTGGATGGATACTATTGCTGAGATGCTATAGTGCACAAACCAGAGCACCAGAACACTTAAAAATAGAGGTTCTAGATTGGCATCAATGGTTCCATAAAGGGCCTTTAAAATTCATGAAACTTTTCAAATGCACAAATGGTTCTTTATAGGAGAAAAAGCTTATTTAGCCGTTAAAAGGATCTTCACACTATGAAATAGAATAGTGTGAATAGTTCTTCTATGGAATTGCGGGGGAAAACTTTATTTTTAAGAGTGAAGCCTTTTTAAATTACTACTGTTGAACACTGAGAACTATGTAGAAAGCCAAATGACTTATTAGTCTTTTTATATATATATATATACAACTCCCACGCCTGTCACGGGCCTTAACTGAGCAGACATTTTCAGGGCTGTTAATGGGCTTTGTGGGTAATGATTTAATAAGGGCCCCATGCATCCGTAACTTGTCTTAGATCTCCTCTAGTCCACATGGTCCGCTCTGAATCTTTTATCGCCGCTGTCGCTCAAGCGGGCAATTAGTAAAGAGGTCGTGTCGTCATAATGACATCTCAGATATTGACTGGAGTGCATCCCCGCAAATCACCCTGAACGCTCAATAGCGAGCCAGGGCCAGCATCACGCCACAGTTACATTATCACTCACAAGACGTTTAGTACCGAACAGCTTTGCGTGTTTGTCAAGCACACCGGTGATTTTCTTGCCCCTTGAATAAAGACTACAGCGAGTAATGTGACAGACCGCAGCCAGACTGATTACAGGGACGTGTCAGTCACTGTTAATGGGGGAAGCCCTTTAAATATTGTCTCGGTTCAGAGCCTGAACATCCATAATGAGGAGGTAATGAGCCTGGTCTTGTTTCTGCTGGCTGTATTAATTGCAAACGGCTGAACACCTTCAACTGCTCTGCAGATCTTTTTTTTTTTTAGATCTAGCTCTCGTAGATCAGTGCTGGATATGCATGTGCTTAACCAGTCAACAATGTTATCGACCTTTCGTATTTACAACCGCACCAACAAGACCGACCATCAGCAACTGCTGTAATATAAACCCCACTGTGAGTGGATAATCGTGGCTGTATGTCAACTCAATAAACAATCCCTGCCTGAAACAAAAGCGCTCAAGTCTGCACAGAAGAGCGACAATCTTTACCGCTGACTGTCGCATCTGAATGCTTCACATTTTCAGGGATTCTTGTGTCCTCCCCCACAAATGAAAGAAGGAAACTTCTTCAGATGCATGTGTCTTTTGTTGTACGCCTACAGATGCAAAAATGTTTGCACACTGTGCAGAAGTGGCCCGCTTTGGCAGAGCGTGCCGGGCCCGCCGAATGCCCACTGGCAGCTGGGATCTGGCTGTCCCTGCTGAGAATGATGGTCTCAATGTAATGGACACCCACACATGGCAGCCTCTGAATTCAAGAGCTTTCTTTCTTGGATGTGCTCGGGGTCTCCCGGGGTCAAATGACTCCTGCACATTGAGGATACATAGAATGACATCCTTCTGCATCAGCCTTTACATTGTATTCCAGGTCTGTTGTATTGTTCTCTATTACTCATCAAATTGTCAGCACACTTAACAAAAGGCTTTATGATATAACTGTACTCACAAATCGAGTAAATAGGCCAGTTCACTACTTCACAAGTATTGCTGTTTACTTTCTAGGTATACCAATGATAATTGAAAACATCTGTGAAATTATGTTTCTTGCACAATTTCATTACATCTATCTATCTATCTATCTATCTATCTATCTATCTATCTATCTATCTATCTATCTATCTATCTATCTATCTATCTATCTATCTATCTATCTATCTATCTATCTATCTATCTATCTATCTATCTGTTTGCTCTAAATATCATTTTGTCATAAAATGTTATTTTTTATCCCAGTAACCAAAATTGGAATAAATAAGAAAGGTCAGGAGCATTGCTGTAACTTTTATGTATTGGAAAAGGAAAAACAGGGCAATTTACAAATCCGCTCTAGGAACCGAATGTCTCTCCAAACTGGTCAGGCATATGACAATACACCATAAAGCAAGCTGTCAAGTTACGCCCACAGAATTCAGATGAGGTTTGTCGAAGAGGGGTGAATGGACACAAACCTGCTCTAGAGCCAGCTGAGATCTAAAGACTAGCCGTGGGAGACTCCGCACAACATGAATTGTTCTTTTTACCGAGTAGGAGGCCGTTTTTCTTAGTGAATTTGTGTAGGTGTTACTTTTCTATAGATGCTCACCTTCAAAGGACTTTTTCGTTTTAGTGATATTGGCAAGCTAACAATTGTTCTTCAGTTTTTTTTATTTTGGTAATAATAATCTCTTTAATTTTTCTATTTATGTACAAGAGCCTGACTGAGGATTAATGACATGGTGGCTTTTTTAAAAAGTCGTTGTCTCTGTATCAACAATGATGATGAAAGATGTAAACGTCTTAAAATATTTTTTAGATAAAACATCACTTTTTTTCCTACGTCCAAATTTGTTTCTTTTTTCTTTTTTATTTATTTCAACAAAAATCCTCTGACATTTTCCATCAAAAATGTTTTTCACTAATTAATATTCAAAAGAGTTTTTCACCTGTCTATTCATCTAATTACATGCATTTTATTCTTATTTGACTTTTTGTTTTTATGTGAAGGACAACATAACATCAAGTCAATTTGAAACACTGATATAATTGCTCACAGAAACAGTCGAGAGCAATAATACCTTTCCGGAAAAAAAAAAGTTTCACCCCTGTATTTGATGTATTCTAATATCCCATTATCCACATTATCTAAATTAAGGTCTTTGCTCACAGAGACAAGTACTGTACACCCACAGGTTCAACATCATGCAGCCTTACAGTGGATTAAAGTGCACACACACACACACACACACACACATGCTCAAACACATAAGGAAACATTGGTGATGGTGAACGCTATACTCACATTATCAGTGCCGTATGGAGAGTGGCTCTTTGTGACTTCCCATCATATGAGTGGGCTCCTCCAAGAGCTTCACACCGCTCCAATAGCAGCACAGCGCTCCACACACACTCACACACTCCTGGGATAGCTGGTGCTCCTCATGCAAACTGATCTGGTTTCAAACTGATCAGTCTATATTCTAGCATGTGGCTATATGAGGTGCTGTCTTACTCTCTCGCACCGTTTCATGGGGGTGTAACAAAGTGGAAGAAGGAAACTCAAGACAATGGTTGGACTTCGTGTGTATCCTACATCTCTGACATTGAAATTGTCATGGTAATGTTAAGTCAGAGGTGCAAGAGCTCAAATGCTTTGACAGACAAAGTCGTGGGTTCTGGTGTCATTCAGACATCTTGATTAGAGGGTGGACAGCGCAGCCATGCATGCAACGTGCACGTGTGCACGATCTGTCCTAATTGTCTTCCTTATATTTACTTACAAAACAGTGGATCATTATCTGAAATACTTTTGTTACGCCTGAAAGATTTGAACACACCCCTACTTTGATGCAGAAGTCATTGTGCAGTATTTGAGGACATATTGAAAAAGGAACTCAAAATCTTTTTTTGCAGTGCAACCATCAATGCTGTGTAAGCAGAACGTACAAAAACGTATGAATGAGATCGTATGAATTAGCCACCAATTCAGCAAATTGTAAATTGTCCCCAGACTGTGTTGGAATATCACAAAAAGAAAAACTCTTTTGATTTGGGTATCAAAGCAAAGCAACTTCAATGTAAGTGCAATGTAAAGATTAAATAAAACGAGTTTAAAAACTGAACTAAAATGAGTCTTGTCTTGATATACCGCAAAGTACTAATCATAGTCAAACTGCTGTATGCGACTGCACTCTGTGTCTCGTACTGACACTGGTTCTGTTCTGATCCGTTCTCAGAGCACCGTCCTACTGGGGCAGCAGGTCACGTCCCAACGCAAGCTTCATTATTTCTAATTACACCGGGTCCATCGTTGACTTTTGCCTTCCCTATTAGCAACATCAGCCATTAACACTAATGTTTTGTTTAACACTGAAGACACAAGACTTTTTCCTGCTCTCTGGGACTGACTGTAGCGTAATGGGTGAACACTTCCAGCCTCAAATTCAGACATAAAAGATATCCCTGGCATCCCATGCATTTCAAAAGTTTCTGAAAAACTTTATAAGCTTTATACTGAAAATGATTGTGAATGGCTTGTTTATAGAATGCAAAAAAATACCTTAATATAGTCAATTAATTCTTAATATTTAAATCAGTGAAACGAATCTATTCCTCTGTTCTACTCTGTTAGGTTTTTGGCATCACATAAAGCCTGGCTCAAAATTTGAATATTGTGAATATTTGATTTTTTTTTCTAGTACATTGAAGGGTGTTATCAGTGAATATACTGTAGCTACCTGTTTCTCACACAAAAATACTGCAATAATGACTACTTTTTAGTTATTATGGCAGATCATGATATGGAAAAAATCTCTGTGAAGATACTTCCAGAATAAAAAAAAAAAATAGGTGTGAAACTGTGGGTTTGGAAAAAAAATAGTTTGAAGCTGTAGGGACAGAAAACATAAGCAAAGGAATATCAGTCAGAATAAACAGATTTATAAAAATATCTTTAAATATTTTGTACCTTCTTATTTTCTTCTCAGACTATTACTATACTATAAAAAAAAACACTGCATAAAATATCATAAAAGCATTGTAACTAAAACAGAAGCATGCAGTTGAAACTTAAAATGTGAGGCAACACAAAGCCACGCTAGATTTTAGGTGTGTGCGGGGAGCAGCGTGAACGTATACAGCAGAGAAAATTAAGCAAATGGCATCATTATAAGCGTTGATCTTGGCTTGCGAGGTGTGCCGGAGATGATGGGGTGTCTGTGTCTTCGGCGGTCTCAACAGACAGAGCTGCATGTCAGACGCTGGTAACAAATGGTTCTGCTAAATCAATCTTTAATTTGATGGCAGCCTTTTGCTAATGGAGAGTCTTGTTAGAGTCTTAGCCTTTTGTCGGCTCAGTCAAAGTTTACCTATTATGCAGCAGATCCATCATTTCTAGATGTGGTCAGTAATGAATTGTGTGCATCAGCATCATTAGAGGTTTATGAACCAAAAGCTTCCACCTATTAAATGGAGCTATTAAAAACCCTCTTAATGTTCACCCTGTTTAATGGTGAGAAATCGACTAAAGCAGTCACGGGAGAAAAATTAGTTGATTTTGATTCATTAGATGCACGCTCATTTATGTGATCCTGAGTGATTGCTTTCTAATACACTGTTTCCCGCCGAAACAACATGTAATGTCTTCCTCATGAAAACTGTCTTATTTAAAAACTTGTTTGTGAGATTTCACAACGGATCAACAGCTCCGCACAAGTGTAAAATAAAATAATGTTTGACCCTGATGAGCCCTGAATATGCCTGATTCAAAGACACAATTCATTTGGTCTGAGTGTGTGTGAGGGTTCAAGTCTCTGATACACACACCAATACACACATGCATGTTTTTGTATCATTTCTTTGAATTAGTCCTATTCCTAAACTTGACATTTTTTTTTATTTAACTATGACTTAATAGCATTCATCCATTAGCTGTCATTGCATTCACTATCCTGTTCATAAATGTTGATAAAAATGTGTGTTTGTGTGCTACTGTATTTATTTTAATTTGACTACCTCTTTGATTTCTGTTGTTTTTATATATTATTGTTATTTAATACATTCTGTTGTTTTATGCATTATGCATTGTAAGTATCATTATTACATACTTAAGTTTTTTAATATGCAACCTTCTATCATAGACTTGTCACAATGTCATCTCTTTTGATTTGGGCGAGTGAGGAACTACCTAGTAACGTCCAAGGAATCACTCTGAACACTTTAGTGACAGCTTAGCAACACCCTAGAAACCACTCAGAACATTTCTGGCTTCAGCAAATACTGGGAAAGTGTTCAGGCCACCTCCAACATCTTGGCGGAGAGTTTTGCACGTGCAAGCACCAGTCATGTTGTCTAAAGAAAATGTAAAAATCCCAAATCCTTCAACACCCCGTTAACAGAAACTCTTTGACATTTTACATAAGCCATTATTTAGACCAAATTTTTATTTTTTACTGTTCTGTTCTTTAATGATGCTAATAATTTGGAAATTAGCAGTGATTGACCAAAAAAAGAGGAAATCTCAGGGATTTCTATTATTTTAGTAATAAGATAATACCCTAACTCTACTCCTAACACTTATGTTTTTGTTTTGCAGGCTTTCTGCAATCAAATGCAAATGTATTTTAGATCAAATTCATTTAAATTGCAATTAGTTACTTAAAAGTATATTTGCACCCACTTAAGTACATTTTTAAATGTAAATTCATAATTAGGCTACTTCTATTATGTTGACAAGCATTTATGGTTAACTAAAATATATGTTAATTAATGTTGTTTATGTAATATTGAATAACACCTTCCATAAATAAAATAGTAGTTAGTTTACTTTAGTATATTAGTCATCAAATCAAAATGAATGCACTTTTTTAAAGCACAACAAAATATATTAAAACAAAGATTTATTATGTATTTTCAAGTGAAACTCTTAGTTTGGCATTATTGCAAAATGCACTTTTTAAAAGTGTACATAAATGGATAGTTCACCCAAAAATGAAAATTCTGTCATTATTTACGCACCCTCATGCCGTTCCAAACCTGTCTGAATTTCTTTCTTCTGCTGTACAAAAGAAGAAGATATTTTAAAGAATGTGGGTAACCAAAGAGTTGTTGGTCCCCATTGACTTGCATGGAAGGGAAATATAATGGGGACCAGTAACTATTTGGTTACAAAAATTCTTCAAAATATCCTCTTTTTGAGTTCATAAAATCATACAGGTTTGGAAGGTGAGTGAGTAAGGTGAGTAAGTGATGACAGAATTTTCAGGTTCACTCTAGTGGCCTTTTATTTCGTTAATATTATGTCATCTGCAAGCAGTCTTTAAAAAATATACTTTTACGATTTGAAGTACACTACGAGTGCACATTCAGAACACTTAAATACACTTTTTTCACAGTGGAACACTTAGAGACCTTTTTGGGAATTTTTAGATTTTAAGCAAGACAACATTTAGCAGCATTACAAAGCCATTTTCGTGGTGGGACCTTGGTAATTTCAGGTTTCACTTACTTTACAGCTCTCGCTTGTAGTCTAATTTGAGTCAGTGTTTGGGAATTCTGAGAATATTTCTGGACTTGGCATGAAACTCAACAACTATCTACCTATGATCCAGTACCTTCCCACTGTCCCAATGCAAGTCTCTCTCTGCGTTTTGAGAGTAAGGTAAAGTCAGGGTAGCAGCGCTGTTGTCCAGGGGAGAAGAAACAAAGGCCCAGTGGCAGGTCTATTCTTCCCCAAAGCTGATACCACCTGCAGGGGCCGGCCTCTCTCCTGAGCGTCCCAGCACCGCTCTCCAAATGATGATTAATCACAGGGGCCGAGGGGGGGCTCGGACCCTGACACGGCCATAATGCTGGTCACCAGAGTCTGGATTGGCCAGCAGCGATCAGTGGGTGGATGTCCACAGAAGATGGATGACCTCGGCGAGGGCTCAGACTCCTGTCATTAACAAGAGAAGAAGAGAAAAAACAGACAACAAAAAGAAAGGCTGCTCGGTGTGAGGGAGACTCAGTTTGTGTGGGAATTAATGAGAGTTTTGACATTAACAAACGTTTAAGACACCCAACTTTCCCAACGCAAAGTAGTCTGAGCCCTGACACTACATGACAGCCGTGAACTTCTGGAAGTTTGAGATCGTTTGCTCTCATCAGCGGAAAGAGGAGCCGCGGCGAGCCGAGATTTTCTCTGACAGTTACAAATGAAGCTGCGATTCATTATTTTCCAGGGAATTCGGTCTTCTGCAGACGAAGATGGAGATGCAGCCGTGGCGTCACTGCCCATTTGGATGGAGATGAATCAAGGCACTTTATCCCAGACGCAGCGCTGACAATCACATCAGCGAGGCTATCGGACTCCCCTCTACTCCTCGTGGACGGATCCGGTGTGGAGCGGAGCGGGTAATAAAGGCTCCTACTGAAACCCCATTAAGCCCAGTCTCCAAAGACCAGCTCATTAGCATAGCGGAATATTCCCCCCGTTTGTGTAATTCTATAAACTCTTATTGCTTCCACTATCCTATTCTTAAATGACACTAATAATGCGGAAAGTTTAGCTGTATAAATGAGAGTGTTCTTGTGCTTTTGCAGCTTGTGTTCATTTTAATCCGGGGTCTGGTTACCTCATTCACAATCCCCCTAATGACCCATCTTTGTTAATTAAGCAGATGAGGATGGGGGTGAGGGTGAGGGAGGGAGGGAGCTGCAGATGCAAGAAAAGCCTTTGTTGTCAAACTGACACCAGTGTCTGCTGTCTGTCAGGAATTAAGGACAGATTAGGTCATAACCACTCTATATGGTGTTTATTACATGATTATACATGTTAAATGGTACATTATTAAGACATTAATGATCCTTTGACATTTAAATGAAAAAAAATCATTATTGTTAGATTTTTATTGCTGAACAATTCACGAACCATCAAGGCCAGATGACACTTTTGTTCCCTCTGCATTTGAAAATGTATGTATTATATAATGGTCTTTAATAAAAACACAGAACTTGTACTTTACTGTGTTTTTGTTCGTTAAGAGTCACATATTGATTCTGGTTGGACATCTGATGACATTTATTCAGCAAATATACAAAAACACTGATAGAGGGCAAATACATGCATCAGATGAGAAGAACTGCACAGATTCTGTCTGTTATTCATATATTTAATTATGTTTCCAACTTCCAATTTACACACACACAAAAAAAACGTCAGCAGATTTTGCTCCCAAATCTGTAAAAAAATGCTGCATTTCTTTGAAATGTGTGATTTTTGTAGCTGCATTTTTTGGGCATGGGTCAAAATATGCTAACAGGAGACCAGGTAAAAATTGAAACTATTGGTTGAACAGATACAGCCATAAGAGGTGCATTTTACACTTTGCATATAGTAGTAGTTATTAACATTAGTGGGTAGAGGGAACAAAAGAGCAAACTGGTTACCTGCAGGTCTGCAGTCTATTTTAGATACTCAGTGTGAGCTCTTCCAGCAGGATTTCAGTAAGTGTGGATCAAAGATCTGGAAGTAGAGGAGAACAAATCTAGTTTAGAGTGCATGTACAATCTTTGTATTCATGTTGCGCTCACAAATTATTGAGAAACGTTTATCGAATGAATAGTTCTGGTCTTTATTGTTTGATACATTATCACATTTCATGATAAAGTGACAGCTTTGACTTGTGCAACATATAGAAGAAGAATAACACTTAGTAGACTTGCTAAATAAAATAGCTTTTAATGAAAATCTGTGCCCTTATTATTTTTACTAGTTGGTAACAATTTTATTAAAATAATAAGCCATTAAGTTCAAGCAAATGAAGGCCCTCTGGCTGATATAATTTCCATTTTCCTTTTATGGTATGACTTCCTGTTGACTCTTGGTTCTCCAAATGCAAATAATATTTGTTTATAACATTTGCAAATAATATTAGGTGTCTTAGACCACACACAGAAAGAAAAAAATATTTATTGTGTTGATGTATTGCAAAACACTTTTACCTCAATAGAGGTGGGATACGGTTAAAGTTAGGGACTGGTTTGTGATGAGGTTAGGTTTAGTGGTGGGTTATGGGATGAGGTAGGGTCCACAAAGTAATTATAGATGTAATTACAGAAATTAATTACAAATGTAATTATGTACAATTATTAAAAAAAATATGAGAACAATAAAAGTACTGAATCAGTTCATCAAATTATTAATTTAAATGTAAAAACAAAGTATTAAATACACTTAATATGAAGTGGTTCCTAATAATTTATTGAATATATATATATATATATATATATATATATATATATATATATATATATATATATATATATATATATGACATTAAATATAATATTAAATATAATGTTTTTTTCAACATTTCATACAATCAACACTTACACCAGTTAGAAATTTTTAACTCAACCTCAACTAAATACATGAATAAATAAGACTTTTTTTATGTGACATAGCTACGATACATAATAGTACACGCAGCTAACCCAAAACCAAACCTTACCCTAACTATACACCATTATTAACATATAGGAAGTATGTTTAGGTAAGTAATATTACTTGATACTTATTTGTGTAATTCCACTGTAATGATGTCACCTTGAAATAAAGTGTAGCAAACAAACAATGAATAATTAATAAATAAATTCCCAAACTGAAAAGAAGAGGTGCATTTGAATAATTTCCTGTATAAATTGCATTTTTTATGTACATTTGCATACCTTTTATAAAAGATTGTGATTGACCCACACCTAATTGCAAAGGTTCCCAGCGCTTTCATTTGGTAATTTCTTAAGGTGTCAGCAAGACAGTGTATGTTCTTGCACTGTAGATTTTTCTTTTATCACACAACATCCTGGCTCTTCCTGTGACGCCCTCAGACTCTCAGTGCATGAATGTCCCTAATACAGTAAAAGTACAGACAGGGCAATTTTGTCTGACATGCGCTGCCATCTTGTTTTGCTCAGGCAGACAAAGAGGGGCTGACTGATGGCTTTGTTTGGCCAGACAAGCTCTTGACAGGCGAGCTCCATATTCAAAGCATCTTCTTCCTGCTCCTCTGCATGGCTCAGGATATAGCTCTGCAGCCCTGCTTTAGCTCGTAGGTTAATGTTCAACCAGGTACAGGAACTGACGTTGTGCTTACGTAGTGGAAGTGTGTCCCCCCCGCGCTCACGGTCATCAGTCTCTCCTGACAGCCAGCTCCACTTAGCTTGTTCTCAGCTTGTAACGCGCCATGTCCAATTAGCTCTCAGGGTGCTTCGTCTTCATCCCTAAAGACTGGAGAAAGACACATCGACCATGATGGAGAAGGCCTTGATTGGACGACAAGATGTCCTGCAGCCACAGTCCAGACTGAGTCAGCTAATCATCAACTTAGTGTCCACCGGTAGAAGTGAAAGTCTGTGGCCTGGACAGGAAGTCTCAAACTGGGCCCTCAGCGCCAGGCCGGGGAGGTGAGAGGCGCTGCTTTTGTCTCTAATGCCCTGTCAGGGAATTTGTGCTGATGAAGACACTGACTGTGTTTCAGCAGGAAATGGAGATGTTGAGCTGTCAATGAAAAGTGAGAGACCTTCTTCAGGAGTCCCGAGCACACAACAACACTTTTATTAGTTGATTTTTATTCAAATTAACAAATTAAGGTTTCTTAAAATGGACTTGAAAGCATGTTTTTTTTTTTTTTTTTTTACTAACTGGATCTTTTATGTCTTTAAATAATGATAACTTAAAGTGTGAAATAATCAAAAATTCTAAAAAAAAATTATAATAATTTGTGTGAAAATGATTTGTATTACATTTTGCTCAAATTAGGCCTGTCATTTCTGATGTGTCTTTTCTACAGTGATTTGCTTCGATAAAGTAAAATAAAGTAAACATAAATAAATAATAATAATAAATGAATTTAGGATTTAAGAATAAGAATAAGAATGAGCTTTATTGCCAGGTATGATTACACATACCAGGAATTTGTTTTGGTGACAGAAGTTCCGCAGTGCAACAGAACACTATGTTATGCTAGCTATGAAATTAGCATTAGCAAGACAAAGGAGATGACTATGATTTAAGAGTCTGTTGTATTTTGTATAGAGTTTAGGAGCTTATTTTCTAAAAGGTCAGAAAAGTGTCCATAGCTGAAAACACATAATCAGGCATTAGCATTTCACAAACCTTCATGTCAGGATGTCAACTTATACCAAGATGTCAATGTCAACTTATATGACTTGAAACCTGGAGACATTTGAAGGCAGTTTTAACAAACATCATGTTTTCATTTTCATATGAAACTTCCCCACATGCCTTCTCACATTGGCTTTCAGTATGACTGGCAAATGTCAAAGAACAAAATCAGTCATGTTTTTAAAATTGTGCATTTTTTTTTCTTTTTCAAAATAAAAGACATTTTTTATGAAATATCTTCTTAGGTTACACAGGGCTATAATAAATGCTATTAAAGGTTCTTTTGCTTTGAAAATCGTGAGTTCAAGTGCGGCTTTCTGTTTACTTGAAAATATACCCTGGTGAAGTTACTCCCAACCCACCCTGAACCTACAATCACAACCAGCTTATAAAGGTTAAAAAAACACAGGAGAATGGATCTGACATCAGCGGTGTGGAAATCGAATACATTTACCACAACTGAGCTATTAGAGAAAAAAAAAAAAATATTGCAGGATAGATTAACATTCAGAAGTGATTATTGGATTGAGTCGAAATAGAATTACTGCTTTTGTCAGTATTGCAACATCTATAAAGATGTCAGTGATTTGGAAAGATCATTACAACCTTAAATTGTCTGCCAGGGATATGAGAATAGGCACTGGCTCATATATTACCCACAGTCCTCCTGTGGCGTGATTGAGCTGTGTCTGCTTTGCTTGTGAGAAAGCATTAATCCTGCTCTAGATGAGGGTAAATTCTTTATGTTTGCTAAATGGATGGAAGCATTACGATCAAGGTCTGTAATGAAAACCAAAGGTGACGTGCATGAAGAAGCCCGGGATGAAACTGTTTTTCAGAGTTCAAGGAATTGCACACAAGTCGTTTTGTTCTCTGTTTGTTTAATATGCACTATCGCGCTTTCTTTCTTACCTTTGCCATTTTCACCATCTTTCGTACCTCTGGTTAAGGTGAGCTTCTGTCGAAGAAGAACACGCCAAAACCTGTGAATTCTCCTTCTCTCAAGTACAACGAGGCAATAAAAGAGGTAATAAAATCAGTAATGCCCTGATGTGGAAACATAGCCTGTAATGATGTTTTTGTATCTCAATCTTCCGTTTCTCACCAATTAAAACAGTTCAAATGAGCTCACCCAGCTGCATCATATTTCTCCATGCAAATGATGGGAATTTGGTTTGTTCTCCAGTGACAGTAAATCTAATAAATACCACAATTTTCTCTCTTTTTTTCCTAAATGATGAAATGCAGGTGCGGAGTAATTGGTGGATTTATCCTTGAGGAAGTGATATGTCTGAAGAGAGCGAGCAAGAGAGAGACGGCGTGAAGGAAATAAGGCTGACGAAACTTGGTGATCAAAGACGGCCTGATATGTGAGACTGCTGGAAAGAGTCCATGTGAAATTTTGGGTGCGGAGAAATCTAGTTTATCTAATTTTGTGAAATAATTTCCATCTTTGATGTGCATTCAGCAGATTGGACAAAATTATGACTAATATCCTTTAAAGGTGTTTTAAATGCATAACTATGTGCATATGAATGAAGCACAAGTACTCTGTAACATGTTTGGTTTATTTTATTCTTTATTTATTTAGTGTTTTACCTTTTCTATGCCAGAAACTGTTTGGTGAACTATATATATTAACTCTCTTTTTGATTCTTTGCAATGCTGGAAGGTAAAAAATAAACTTTTAGTTGGACGATTGTGACATAACTTGAGTATTGGCTGGTTTGACGTTAACTTGGTATACCATATTTTTTAAGCATGTTATTTTGTATATTTAGGATATTTAAAACATTATTCCCATTTTAAAAAACTGTTTTCTAATTCAGTAGATTTTAAAATAAATGTAATTAAAAAAATTGCTAAATTATTATTTGTTTTTTTTTTCTGTGACAAAACAGCAGCATTTTCAGTAGTCTTTAGGCAAGGCAAGGCAAGTTTATTTATATAGCACATTTCATACACAATGGTAATTCAAAGTGCTTTACATAAAAGAAAGTAAAATAATAATGAAGAACAAGAATAAAACAAGCAATTTTAAAACTTTTAAAATTATAAAAAAAATTGACTTATTTAAAATGAATTAAAACAGTTAGAAAATTATTTTACATTAAAAAAAAAAACAGTGAAAATATAGTGCATTACTCTATTTTCACGTGATTTGCCTCTGATGAAATGTTGAAAACAGATTATGTGATGAAGAGCGAGATTAAAAGAACAGCATTTATTTCAAGTAGAAATCTTTTGAAAAATAAATAAATGTAGTTAATGCAGCCTTGATGAAAGAAAATATTGTTGTTTTTATAAAAATAAATGAATAAATCTTACACACACACACACACACACACAAACACACACACACATAATTATATATATATGTATATATGTTTATATATATATATATATATATATATATATATATATATATATATATATATATATATATATATATATATATATATATATATATATATATATATATATATGTATAATATGTATAATTATTATTATTATTATTTTTTTCAGTTTTGGCCTGTCTGGTCACAGAAAACAACCTGTTAGGAGACTGATATTACTGATTTGTTTTAAATCTCACAAGACTACTCAAAGTCTACGGAAGTATCTGACCGTGATCGCCTGTCAATAAACTTCGACGACATACACACCTCGCTGCTGAGCGGGGCTTGTTTTTATCCAAAACAACTGATCGCCATTCAATTTAACCGATATTAGCAGCCAGGGACCAGAGTTGACTAATTTACTCCTACTCTGATGTACAAACATTAGCAACTCTTCTCTTTTTTTAGATCGGACCTGGTAATGTCTTCGCCTCCCACTCGTGTACAGCTAAATGAAAGGCTTCTGTGGCTAAATTTCCCCCTAGTTCCTCCCACTCAAGTCTAACATCATTAGATGTACTTTAGGGCAGATATTGTTTCCTATCAATTCTATTCAAACGAAACGCGAGCTCACAAGCATCGTTATGAGGCAGCTAATAAAATCATACAAGGTGTTTATGCATGCAGGATTCTCAGGAAAGGGTAATCGTGCAGCTTATTAAAAGTGAACTTGCCTACAGCCTTTCAAAGCAGGAGCGACATTGTAGCCCCAGTGAATCAGATGACAGCAGTCGAGCAGCCGAGTCAAAGGTCACGGCTTTGCGTGCATGTTTGTGGAAATGGCATGCTAATGCTCTTGCAAGGCAAACATGCCAATGAACAGAAATGTAAGCTTTTTTACTTTATAGGCATGGTGTTTTAAATGTAAAATGCGCATGGAATATTTGAAAGGAATACTGTGATAAAGGAATCATGAGCCGTGTTATTAGTGTTTGCCAAAGCCAGCATCACTATTAGTCTTGATCATACTGATCTCTTTACCCTAAGTATTCGACTGTGGCATGTTATGTATTTCACACCTTTGTGCTCCAGATATGAATGGGCTTCTGACTTGTTGAGCAGAGGTGTGCTATTGCTTTTCTGATCAGACTTAAAAGTGATTTTTTTTTTATCAGGCAACAATTAAATGAAAAAAAAAAAAAGAGGAGATCTGAGTTTTATCTAGATGGAAAATATCATAGAGACTTGACGTGGGCCAGTAAGCTAACAACTGTTAAATTCTAATTTACAAATAATATTTACATGCAAACATTTTGTTAACACTTGATACTACAGTGTTCATACTACACATATGACATAGAAGCATATTTTATGCATATTTCATACTACACATATAAGCAAAAGATTTTTTTATGTTTTTGATAGAAGCCTCTTCTGCTCACCAAGGATGCATGTATTTATTCGATTAAAAATACAGCAAACTATCAGAATCAGAAAGAGCTTTATTGCCAAGTATTCTTGGGCATTCAAAAAAAAATATTTTTTAGTGACATAAGCTTCCAGTACACAGAGACAAATGCAAATAAATAAGTGTATAAAAATGTGTGCTATAAATGATAATGGAATAGGATTGAGTAAGATGCAGGAATGTTCTAGGATGGAGGGTTAACAAATAAATATAAGGATATTGCACGTTTTTATTGCACAAGTGGGGAACATTTAACTGTTCATGAGGTAGATTGCCTGGGGGAAGAAACTGTTCTTGTGCCTTGCTGTTCTGGTGTTTGCGGCTCTGAAGCGCCGGCCAGATGACAAAAGTTCAAAGATGGGGAAACTTGGATGTGAGGGATCCAGAGTGATTTTCTGAGCCTTTTTCCTCACTCTGGATGTATACATCTATTATTACAAACTATTATTACAATCTTTAATAATTGTAATTATTTTATATAATATATCTATTTTAATATACTTTACAATTTCATTTATTTGTGTGATGACGAAGCTGAATTTTCAGCATCATTAATCCAGTCGTCGGTGTCACATGATACTTCGGAAATCAGTCTAATATACTGATTTAGATCAAGCATCTGTTTTCAGCCCTGATGATAAAAAGAAACTGAGCAGCAAATCAGCATGATCAGATGATTTTATAGCAGGAATAATGGACTTTTTCAAATATATCCAAAAAGAGAACAAGAAAACAATTGTTTATAAATTGTACTTATATTTCAGATGTCTCTGTTTTTTAAAGCCTTTGTGGGCATATGAGATTCGTTTAAAAATTCCACACTTAAGTAAATACTGTGACACATTTTTTTATATTATAGTATGCATGACAAAAAAAACGTAAACAATGTTCCGCCATGCAGATGTGATTCAGTAATCTACTGCAGCATCAGGAAAATCCCATCAGTTGTGTTTGCTGAGGTCCATTGGCAGATTTCTCAGCAGTGACCGTGGGAGGCCGGCTAGTGTGGGGATTTCCTCCTGTCTCCCACTCGACCAGCAACTCTCTCTCCCTCTGTCTGTCTCCTTATCTGGCCTGCTTCTCCTCATCCTGCTCAGTGTGAACCACAACAAGGTTTCTAACGCCTGTTCTTTCATCTTATTGCAACTGTACTGCTATCACGGATGTAGAAATGGACGCGTTTCTTGAAATCAGGTCAACTGTGTCAGGAAACTGATCTCAGACACTCGCCTGCATCTATTATTAGAGACGTTCCACAGTTTCTTGAATTTTCACTACTTGTAGAGCCACAATATGTAAAATCAATATACATATTTATAAAAATAAAGCTGAGAATGAATTTGACTTGTATTGTAAACGTCCACAACGTACAAATTTTGTTGATGCTACGGTGTGAACACACACTGTGCTTTCAAGGCTTCGTGCAATGCACTGGATATCCTCAATCCGAGAGTAAAAGTGATGATTTCCTTCACTCTTCTGAATGCTTTGACACAGCTTAAACGAAACGCATCCATCTATTCAGTCAATGAGGAAAATTTTCATATTCATATTTCTAATATTTCATTATCACTGCTACAGTCAGTAGAGTTATGACTGCAATAATACCAATAGCTCTGTGAATGAATCTTTTTCAAGTGCAATATGAAAAAGCTGTTTATGGAGTCATTAACCTTAGAAGTGATATTAAGTAGAGGAAGATTTTTCCCCAGACAAAAAAAAAAGGAAGAATGATAACTTCGACTGACAGGCTTTAAATATAATGATATTATTAATTTGCAAGGTTGAGATTTGTGAAAATCGCAATTTGTCAAATTTCAGACCCAGAGGAGGACTAAATGATTCATCTTGGTTGATTATCTCATATTGCCAAATAACTCACAAGTCAGTTAGGTTGGCCAATGACAAACACGAGATGTTTCCATTGTTTCAGTTCTGTAGATATGATGCCCTTTTTGTGAAAGAAAATATAGTTTTGTGGAAACAAAAGGCACTTACATAGACGTTCAGCTCTAGATCAGAATAGACGTTCAGTGAGCAGTTTGTAAACATCGACATTTAGAGGAGATCTTGATGATTGTTGTTTCATGAATTTGATGGTAAAATTATAATGAATAAGGATGATTGCATAAATGTGTTTAATAAAATAATGTTATGATGAAAATGTGGGTCTTTTAATAGCTTGAGGTCAACACTTGATGTCACGCTGTATTGTGGTTTGTGCCTTACAACGGTTGTGTTGACAATACAGCACATATTTTATCCATTAATTATTCTTCTTATTAAAAAAATGGCTCAATGGAGTTGTGTCAGGCCATTCATAACTGTCTGTCAGACCCTATTAACATCCCCCCAGTGACCCCTGACCTTCACACAGCTGTACAGTCTTGTTTAAGTATAAAAATAGATTCATTCTGAGGACAGACTTCATTTATTGTTTCTGACCCCAACCCAATAATAAGAATTATGAACAATGAATGTCTGAAAAACTTTTTTCCTGAATGGTCAATTTTCAGATATGTGCTTCCATGAAATCTCTGCTTTCAGACTAGTGGAAAGAAAACCCCCAAAATGCACATCTTCTTTCGCCTGTAGAGTAAAATTAGGATACAGGTCTTTAAAGAAGTAGTTCACCCAAAAATGAAAACATCCAAGATGTAGATGAGTTTGTTTCTTCATTGGTACGGCTTTGGGAAACTTTACATGCATTACATAACGTGGATGCTTTCAACAGCTGTTTGGACTCTCAATTTTGACGGCACCCATTCACAACAGAGGATCCATTGGTGATCTAGTCTGATTAAAAAAACTAAATCATGTGTATTTTGATTGGCCTGTGGAGGGTGGAGAACATTTTCATTTTCAATTTTCAGACTTCACAGTTTTATTTCTAACTACATTCTGAGGGATTTCGCTGCAGGGTTTGTTGTTTATATTGTTGTTATTTGCCTGATTTACATTACATCTTATTCCTAAAAACACAGTGAACATTTTTACTTGATGTTGACAGTATTTTCGAACATCCGAAATCCCTTCCGTTCAAAAACCTTCAACTTTAATATGTCAGCAAAATGAAACAAGAATTTTGAACATGGTTTTTTAACCAACGTTTTGATTTCTCTTCTGTGAATGTATGCAAATAGATGTATATTTAATTATACAGAGCTTGATTTTCATATTTAAACCAAACATTTCAGAAAACGTGATAAAGACCAATCATCTTAATGCAGTGTAATTTATCAGATTTACCCTTCACCTGTGGTGTTTTGCCTTATCGCTGGTGTTTTTCAGGACTTGATTCTCATCTGCTGTATATCCAGTTCTACTCACTTGAGAAAGCTGAACACCTGACAGCGGTGAGAGCTGTCTGCTAGTTTAACATGTGTAAGAATATTTGTCAGGCACATTAGCTCACTGTGGGGTTCCCATTGTGTGTGAGGGGGCGGCCTTCAAAACCCCCATCACATTCCCTTTCTGTCTTTTAGGGCGCTCTGTGTAGGAGGCTATGTGGGATTCCCCATACAACAGCTCAAAAAGCAGATAGGAATGAACCTGCCTCTGCTCGTCGACAGAATACCCGCTCTAAGCAGAATCCTTCGGGCCAGGACAAAGAGAGCAGCCGAGGAGCGGCAGTCAGTCTGTCAGACTCGGGAAGAGAGTGGGCTGCAGCATTCTGCCTCCTGAGTAGCCGGGGGTCTTCTATAGCTTGGCTGGCTCATCATTACTTTTCAGGCCAGACTTCAGCCAGGTGAAAGAGGTGACAGGCCGTCCTCCTACACGCAGATTCCAGTGGACGCTGGGCACGCTCTCTCACAGTTGTGCTGACAGAAGAAGAGCGGCAGGAAGTGCAGGGACTGCCACACACATAATAAAGCTTACTAGAATACTGAATACCACACACTATGTACAGTATATAGCCTATGGTAACACTTGAGATAACTACTGTAATTTTGCAATTATGTGTCAACTACCAGTCATTAGATTATAAGTAGGCTGTCTTCTTAATATCTGCTAACAATTTATTCTGACAGTCCCAAACAAACATTCTATGTAGGTACTGTAAGTAACTTTGTAAGTACATGTCAGCTAACCCAAACCCTAAGCTAAGAGTAATTTCATAACTACTTAGTTAGTAGACTGTCTAAAGTAGACTATCGAAATAAAGTGTAGTCACACCGACAAAGGTTTTAACGTTTACAGTAGGCTTTATTTCACAAGCAGTAGTATTTGACAGTGTAGTCACATGACCTCTACAGTAAATTATAATAAGCATCTTAACAGAATCTTTTTTCTTTTTTTTTAATCCAATTTTTGCATTAAACATTTTTTATTTTTAAGATTTTAAGATATTATATTTTTTTATGTTTTTTAAAAAATCTTGTATGCTCATCAAGGGCAAAAATTGCGAAATAAATTGTTTTCTATTGTTTTTTTTTTATTTATTAATTTGTTTCTGTGAATTGCATTCAGAAAAGGTGTTCCGAATACACATATTATACACGAATATGTTATGAAGGATGAATGCTCATCTGAACATAAAACATCACACAGCTAATATCCGGCTCAGAAGACATCATTCATGTACTAAATAAAGGCTCGGTCACACAAATGTCAAGTTAGCAGCATGTGAAACAGGTTCACAATGAATCCCACACATACACGGCAGTTAGGAGCGCTTTGAAGGAGAAAAGCAGGCTAACTTTGCACCTCAGAGGTCAGAACAAAGGAAAATCTGTTCCAGTGGCCTGCTGTACATGAACGGACAGACTTTTTTCAATGAGTTATGACTCGATTCACATTTGTCCGTTGTCTCAAAGGACACCCACAGTGTTCCAGCGACTGCCTTCTGATACAGTACACAAAACACAGAGAGCTATTCAGTGTCCCTGCTAAATATGGATTATTTACAACACGGCTAAGTCAGGAATCACATACTGTACATTATATTTGCAAAATACAGTTTTGATGAAGAACTCAGTTTTTAAATGTCTGGTGAAATGTGATGAATGAGAGCTCTTTAATATGTCGATTGATTCTCTTGGACAGCAAATGTTTTTTGTCTCCGATTAGTAACCTCACATCTCTTCTGTTGAGTTTCTGGGGAGACCTCAACAGCATCTCAAAGCTTGCTCAGATCTGGCGAGACACCGAGATATTTCAATATAACACGAACAAATATTCTGATCAAATTCTTGCCAGACCAATGATTTGACCTATGCTACTCATTTGTGTCTTTTTCTATTTCTCCTGAGGAATTTTTTGAGAGCCAGGCGAGACAATGAAACAACACTGAACTAAACTGAACTGAACAATGACGCTATTGTCTTCTGTAGAGCTGCTTTACAACTAAAAGTGAAGCTGTTTAATAACAGTAACAATTTTTTTTTCCTATTTATTACAGTGAAAGGGCGGACTTTAGGCTGAGGTTGTATCTGATCCAGTTCTGTTCTCTATTAGTAGTAACTGAAGCACATTCGGATAAAGCAAGTGGCACTTGACAACAAAAACAAAGTACTTGAGCTGATGACGTCGTCGGTTAATAAGTGCACTCTTTGAATGGTCTAAATATTATGCTGTGCAGGGAATCTCCAACCGCTGGACAGAAAAACACTGCCTGTGTCTCTGATGTATGCATACGATCTAGATCCAGTGCTTTTCACATTACTCTGAGTGACACATAACACACATCCAGGGTTATCAAATAGCCCTTAAATGTTATATTGGGACCCAGTTTATATTAAATGTCTTACTACTATGTACTAACATTTAAATGCATACTTTACAATGCACTTAATGTTTACCTGCTCGTTTTTACATTATAGTGACATGTTAAAAATGACCAAGTAATTACATCTATACACTGTAAAATAAGCAAATAAATAAAAACTACATAAATTAAATTAAATTAAATTAAATTAAATTAAATTAAATTAAATTAAATTAAATTAAATTAAATTAAATTAAATTAAATTAAATTAAATTAAATTAAATTAAATGTGTGCATTTAGCAGACGCTTTTATCCAAAGCGACTTACAGTGCATTCAGGATATCAGTTTTTACCTATCATGTGTTCCCGGGGATTATATTATATATTAGTATATTTTAGAAGAAAATACAGTTTCAGTTTTGCTACTCCAAAATTTTGCTAATTTTTCATTTTTAATTCAGTGTGTTACTTGCTGTTTCTTTGTAATAATTTGTGAAATTTGCTATTAATGTCTTTTATTTCTTATGTTGGTCTTTTTTATTGAAATAACAAACATTTACAAACGAAAAGAAATGGGGACAGCATAAGATAATCAAATAAAAAGGCATTGAACGAGAGATGGCATTAATGCATTTGTATATTAAAATAAATATATTTTTATACACTATAGTAATTTATACTGTATGTTTAAATTGTCTGTACATATGTATTAAAATATATTCATATTTATACCAAAATAACAATGTGTTATAGTTAACAGGGACAAAAATATATGCAAAGAACAGGGGGGTGGGGGTGGGGGGGGTTACTAATATCTGTGTTGCTTTGCTGTTATGTTGCTATTTTAAAGGACACTTTCACATCATGTATTTAACATTGTAAAAACATTTGAAAGGAATACTGTTACGCTTAGTTTATATAGGCTAACATATATGATACTCCAAGGCACTTCATTTTATTGGTACAGGTGAAAAACAAACAAACAAACAAACAAACAAACAAAACTCCTTTGCACTCTTATATATAAGGTACAAAGTCCAAACACGATAATCTTTATTTGTTAGTAGTTATTGAAATTGTAGGACAAAAGCGCCCTCTAGTGGTGAGGCAACACCACAGCATCCGAGAACAGATTTTGAATATGGTTTCATGTAATAAGACACGTTTAATACTAAATAATGCCACTATTTATGAATGGGATATGATTTTGCGTGATTTACTAAATAGAAATGACGAAAAGTAAAGCGTTGTCACGTCACGCACGTCGCTGTGGTGGTGTGACGCGGCGGTGACGTCGCGCCGGGGGAAGTTGTTTTTGCTCGACTCTTGTAAGAGTTGATCAGTTACCGGTGAACCCAGAGTCCCTGGTCCCGGAATAAAGACAATAATGTGCCGATGAATCTCTCTTGTAGCTGAGGCTGTGGTTGATGAAGGAATGGAGGTGCTGGACAGTCCTCTCAATCTCGTAAGTGCCTGTTTACAAGTCACATTAGCATGCTAGTTGCTGTTAGCTTAGCCGCATTTCTTCTCTGAATTAAAACAAAAAAATAATAAAGCTGTGAAAAGAATTACCCGGGGCTTTAATTCACTTAACCGTGACGTGAAGACTCTGTATAATCCGTGTGCTATTTTAATGTAGTCTGTTTTAGTGAGCCTCCATATGTTTGTTAGTTTACTGCTGACAGCTGATCACCTTTAAACAAACACACACACACACACACACACACACACTGACTCGATTGATTATTTCCTAAGCTGAGAAATAGAGAGCAGAAGGATATGTTTACTGTGAAGTTATGATTAAATATAATATTAAATATTTCTAGATACATTTCAGTGAAAGTGGTGTCCAAATGATTATGAAAATGTACTTTAGATAAAAATGTTACAAAGTACACTTAAGTGGCCTTTTTAAAATGTTATATAATGCAGTTCTGTAGTTTTTTTTAATTTACTTTAATGATTTGAAGAGACAAGTACACATGCAATTAAGTGCACTTCTTTTTCACAAGGATCAATGGAAGCAAGAACACCTGACCATCTGTACAAAGAGTTCACATGATCCACGGGCTGTCAGATGTTCAGTGTGGTCTCAGATCCCTCTGTAAACACTGAACGCTGACTGTGTGTCATTGAGTCTCTGCTCTGTGTTGACAAACTCATAATGAAATAATGTCGTCTCTTTCAGGCCCATCAACAGTGCAGGAAAGCAGAGCGCTTGCTGGCTGCTGGAAAATTTGAAGATGCCATCTCCTGCCACAGAAAAGCTGCAGGTTGGTTTCAGTTTTAAGCTCTGTTTAGACTCTAATGGTTTCTCACGGGGCCATCTGTGAGGTGTGAGAATGTGATTGTGACATGATTGTCAGGTGTAAACAAAATGTGTTATTGCCTGGACAGATAATTAATTCATATTTATTTGAATAATAAGAAAACAATATCCTATTTGTTATTTATGTAAATATTCTAGTTAAATACATGCACTATATTTTAAATGGTTTTCTGTTTTGTATTTGATCTCTAAAAGTCGTTTAATGGATGTCATTTAAATTAGCAGAAATGTGTGTGCTTTCATAACTTAACATAACGTAATGTCTCCACAGAACTTCTCAAGGAGGCCATGAAGCTCACCGAGTGTGAACAGGTATGCCTATACGTCCCTCATTGTCCTGCATTTTCTTTATATTATTATTTACTGTGGATAAAGTTGACTCAGAGATGTTTCTTTCCTGCGTAGGCTCGCCTGTCACTGGAGCTTCAGAGGGACAGTCACATCAAGCAGCAGAGGCTGATTGAGGAGCAATGGAAGCGAGCCAAGCGAGAGGACAAGCCCAGAACACTCCAGCAGGTCCAAGCCACCGACCAAACGCCACGCCGCCACCTACAGCCGGGCGGAACCGGCATGGACGTCTCCCAACCCTCTGAACGCGAGTACGACACCTGGTTGTACCTCCTGAAAAACAAAGGCACTGTTCCAGAGCCCTGCGCAGGCAGTAAAGCCCAGAAAGATGACAAAACCCGTCTGGAAGAGCAGCAGACCACCATCATCGACCTACGCAACCTAGTGGACCGACTGGTGTCCGAAAATGAGCAGCTGAAACGGGAGAACGAGCAGCTACGGACGGAGAACGCACGGCTGAAGAAGGAACTCTATGCTGATGCCGACTTCGTGGAGCGGTCAGAGCTGTGGGTGCTTCCGCAGACGGCCGAGGAGCGCAAGGCCAAGGACATTCCCATCCCACAGCTCCCTCCGCTGGAGATGCCCACTCAGGAGATCCCTCTGGAAGACCTGCCCGGCCTGGAGCTTCCTGAGGACATCCAGCAGGAACTGCAGGAGCTTTTGGACGGGGAGAAGCTGTGACCACGCACACTCAAAACACACACCAAAGGGAGACGTTGATCGCCATCGTGTGCTAGCGAACACACACAGAGGAAGCACATTCACAGTGAAGCAGCCCAGCGGCGGAAATGACCATTCACATGAGCGCCCTACTCAACTTCTTAGTGGCGCCCTGTAGCGATTGGATATACAAAGAAAGAAAACAACGCTTTTTGAAGTACGTGTGCCTTTTTGAACATTTGTAACCTGTTTTTTTTTGTTGTTGTTATGAAGCACGTGTGAAAAGGGACATCTGAGATTCTGTTGAACATTATGTTATCAGCAGGTGAATTTGCCTCTTGCAAAATCCCACTTTGAATCGAAAACTATTTCCTACATAGACACTGTGAACTACTTTTATAATGTGTGAGTGTGTGTGTGTGAGGGTTTTGTGCAGTATCTGTTGATGTTGTGCTTCTACAGTTTTAAGTTGTCCATCAACAGTGTAGATTTAGGGAAGATTCATCAATGCAATTTAGGTCTGCGTTCTGTTTCCATAAACTGATAACCAGCTTGCAGCACTTGTTTTGCCTTATTGCAGTTAGTACGAAGTCATCTCTGGACGATTTGTAGCAACCTGTAAAACGAAAACAGCTTTGGTTTATTTCTATAGGATAAGGGATTTTGAACATGAGTGTGAGACTACTGCATTGGGAACGATAAGCAATAATCATGTCAAGTGCTACAGAATCACTCATTCATTTAATTTAGTTGTTTCTCGTCACCGCTCACTTCTCCGCTGTGTCATACTTCAGACACAATGCCAAGAGCATTGGAATAGACACGTCCTAAAAGCTTGGCTCTTTGGACCTGTGTGGATGAACTGAGGATGTTGTTCGTTGTTTTGAAGCTTTGTTTGTCCTGTACTCATCAATCAAGAACTGTGTGGATCACGGTGTTAATATTTTCAGGTAACTGATTGCACAATCATACCTTGCTCTAACAATAAACCAGGTCCTCACACTAATCAAAAGCATACCAACATGTGCCAGACGAGCCTGGGAAGACATATGGCTTATATCTGTGTCATGAAGAGGGAACCAAACTCACATTTTGCTCTTTTTATTATTATTATTTTGTTTTAGTTCAATGTTTAATTACTGGTTTACCACAGTAATCAGGGTGCATCAAATTATTATTTGTTTTATTTTTACATTTTGGTTTGTGATGTAATAATCAATGGAAATCATATGATGACATTTTTTTTGATGCATGAATGGCTGTTCTACAGTAGCTGTACGTATATATGATTAAGATATTGAAAACAAGATTTATGTATAATTCATTTGTGAGTTTCTTGTTCTGACAAGCATTAAAGATTTTAACAAGTGGCAGCATAAATCTGTTTTGAGGTGTTGTACAGTTGTTCAACTGCTTGTACGCTATTTCTAATACAATATATTGAAAGTACAGTACTATAGTACAGATAGATCTTATAAGAGCTACATTCCTTATTATAAAAAAGTTTGAATTTGTTTTCAATGGAATATAGCATGTCATGTGAACGTAAACCTCCCATAGTTCATGTTAACTGGCCACTAATGCAAACAAGTTGAAATTTGTCAGATAAAAAAAATCTTTAAAAAAAATTTTTTAAAGAAAGGGTTGTATAAATCATTAAACTATAAGATTCTTAATCAGAGAGACTGAGAGAATGGTAGTGACTCTGCGAATGTGAATGACAACGTGTTCCGCAAATCTAGAATTAAATTTTCTCAATAGGACACTAGTTTGTGAAAATGCTTAACATTGTGTACTATACTAAACAAGCACTAAAACTGAGTGTTTGGTTATTGGTTAACATTATTCTTGGTGACATCACCCGAGAAGGAAAGTAGTTTCAGAGGTTAAGCACAATTTGATTACAAGAATATATATATATATATATATATATATATATATATATATATATATATATGGCCAAACATGGAACATATGTCCTATGGATCTGAACCTTTCATCTTGTCAAAAAGGCAAAAGGCAGGCAGATATTTAATAAATCCATTTTAATGGAAAATGTAAAACCCCTTTGAACTTCAATGTACAAAGCATGTAACACTTGCGCTTTAAAATTTGAAATTGAAGCAAGCCATGTTTAAAAAAATACATCAGTGAATGTATATATGTATATATTTACACAGCATAGTACAATTTGCTTTTTCCATTGAACTTCAAAAGTTCGCCATAGTAAATCTGAACATAAAAAGGAAGAAACAAGACAATCTTTTCTTGAATAAATTACAACTTTTTTTTGTAAATGTCTCCATTTTACAGTGAATACTTTTTAATAAAATGCTGAAGTGTTATTCATTAAGTCTTTCTTTACATAATAGAGCTTTACAATGTTTACAATTGTTTGGCAGTTCTTTTTCTCAAAAGATATGGCATGAGGACACGAGAGCGGATCTCTCTCACAGTAAGTCTCCAAAGTAGTGAGCGCCATCAGAAATCCAACAGCACACTGTACAAGTTACATTTACATTTGATCGAGAACAGAGCGTAGAACTAAAAATAAATATGATTCTCCACTGAGACTATACAGTATGATAGAACAAAAGGGGAACGAAACCAAACAGACAAACAAACACTAGATTCTCTTTCGATTTGTGGCGTGTCAATCACAGTCATCCTGATGCGCTATACTGCTGTGGTGTCAGTAACAAATAAATACAGTTTACTGGTGGGGTTTTCTGCTTGGCACTGGAGGTTTGCGGCTTGAGCGTTAGTGTGCATATTTGGGGGAACGTGTCAACGAGTGTCATGAGTTGGTCTCCTCCTCTTCCTCTGCGCAGCACCTCTTTAATGTCCCCACAGCATCCTTCACGCAGTGGTAAAAGATGTTCTTGACCTGAGAGAAACAGCAGGCTGTTAGAATCAGAGAGAGACATCTGAAATGGCATGGCAACTGATGAATGTCCATAAATACTCAGATTCACTCGAAAAATATTGAAATATTCAAGTCATGTTGCACATATTTATTGAAACTGAATTAGGAACTAATATATCAATACATAAATTAGACATCGATTGCTATTGGATTTAGCAAATAAAATATATTTAAAAAAAATAAATGACATTACTGTGGCAATACAAGTAAAATCTGAATGTGTTAAATATAATTTTGACAAATAATTTTGAATCAATTAATTAATCAAATGCACTGAAAATGAATCAACTTAATGAATGTTTGTATGAAAAAAAAGACTTAATTGTAAGGCCAAAATTCATTGGGACTTTTATTTTGAAATCTATTTGCTTCACTACTTCCAGCTGCTCATTCAGAAAGATGAGGGAGATAAAATGTGCACTCTTGCAACCACCTACAAAATATTACAGTAAAGATCATAAAGGAAACTGTAATAAATCATCAGTAGTGGATCATAAGCAATCTATTGTCATACAGTAACTGCTCTGAAACCATGTGCCTGTAGCACGTGAAACAGCACTGCATCTTCAAACATCCAGCGCTCAAACAAACAGACTCCATGTTTGTGTAACAACCTACAGAGCAACAAATCATGTGATCATGTGATGAGACACGTGACCCAGCTTAGGCCTTTATACTCCAATAAATGTTGACACTGTGAACTCTACCTGTAGCTTATCTTCATAGTTGATTTCCTCTTTGGAGGATCTGAGTTCCTGGGTTAAGTGGAATGAATGCACCACATGTTCCGGAGAGACAAAGTCATTGATCACCTGGACGCAGCTGTGCAGGTTCTGCACCTGTACAAATGAGAGACACACAAATCTTCAGAGTGCACAGTGATGTGACAGATATCAGAAAGATGATAGTGCTCTGGAACTTCAGCAGCTCAGCTAGTTCAGAAAGAGGAAGTTTGCCTGTGATTGTGATTTTGCTGAAAATCTGTATTACACAATCTACTACATGCTTTCAGTCACCTGATTGATGTGTTTTAAAGGGGTCATATGATGCAATTTCAATTGTTCCTTTCTCTTTGGAGTGTTATAAGCCCTTGGTCTGTAAAGTTGCAAAGACTCAAGCCCAAAGGGATATTTTTTATAAAAGTTAAGACCACTGATCTATAATATAGAACTGGATTGCTCATGACGTCATTAAAGTGAAGTAAAGTAATCCCTAGTGTGTGTAACAGTTCCATTGAATTAATAGGAATTGGTATGATTTTAATGAGAAAACATCACCTAACAAGTCAGCGTTTATAAATATGAAGTATCTCTGTACAATATTACAATGCAAAAACCCTAAGCATGTAAACGGTTATTTTTTAAATGTTGGGAATTTCCCCTACTTATTAAAAAGCTATGTTCATTACAGAAGTGAGCATCATGAACATGATAAACATCAGATGACACGACCTCAACACATGTAACAAACTACAAAGTGTTCGTTCTGAAATCTGAATTTATTCAGAGAAATTTATTCACCTACACAATTTAAATATATCGCTTATCCTGCCCCAAAAGACCATAAACACTGCAGATAACATCTGACGTAAACATTACTTTATTACACATAACATAAAAACGAGTCCCATTTGCTTCAAATCGAGTTATTTTAGGACAGCGGTTTGAATGTTACTCAATGGTGCTCTCTGCTGGTGGGGATTAGTAAGATGTCGGATTGAACACTTCCGGTGGCTTCACTTTCTATTGGCAGTTTAGAAAGCTATGAGCGATGTCATTATAATCTGTAACTATGTCCCCACTGGATGCAACAAATGTCTTGTTTGTAATGGGTTTTATTGTTTTTGTCTTGTTGCGCTGGTGTTCTGACTGGGACACAGCATCACAGTACAGTAAGGGCGTAACATTTCCGTCACACTTGAGGCTTTCGGCCAATCACAACGCACTGGGCAGCCAGCCGATCTGCGTACACCTCGCTTTTCAGAATGATGAGCTTTGTAAAAAACAAAGCGTTTCAAAAGGTGGGGCATAGAGGAGAAACAATAATGTACAGTATATAGAAAATAATGTGTTTTAAACTTAACTTTATGTGATCATCCATTAATTCTTTTTTAGACAAATCATGTTAAAATCAAAATGATATATACAGGATTCTGAGGAACTTTTTTTTTCATCTCTTAATCATGATCTCTAGCTAAGAAAGCTAAACATTTAAATATCAGATTACTAAGATATTACTGGGAGATTTAGAGTGACAACCTATATTTATATGCATTTTATATGTTATATTGTTAAAAAGATCTCACTGATTTACATTACAAACTGTCAGAATTTCATCGTACTTTTTGTCCAAATAACTGCACCGATACTATCTTTTGCTCAGTGTCGGCCTCTGAATAAATGTTGGTGTATCAAATATGATACTCTACACATATGAAACCCTTTATTCTTCTTCTTCTTCTTCTTCTTCTTCTTCTTATTTTTTTGTCTAATGATTCAATAAACCATTTAATCAGGTTTTTCTATTTCTGACTATTATTTAATATGTCTGGCTTTAAAGTTAAAGCATTAGCATTTTTTGGGGGGTGTTTTATATAATTCAATGATACTCAGACAAAGTCTGGCTTTAATGTTTTAACGATGTTTAGCAACAGTGCTAACAAAACAGTGAGTTTTGCTGATTTCCATGTCTATAATGTGCTTGTTCTTGGTCTGAATAATCAATAACACAACATATGCCCCAGAATGTAGTATATATCATGATTGGCCATGTGATACGAGTGGTTTCAGCAACTGCAGAAGAGGAAGGAGTGTAATGAGACCTGGTGCAGAGCTCCAGCAGGGATCAGGACTGAATCACCCAGAAACTGCACCACAGTCCAGCCCTGAACAGCGTATTCTTCCAGCAGCCGCTGACGCAGCTTACGGTTCAAGTACCATCTGGGGTCCCGGATTGGGTCGTGATCCACTGGGCTCTCCACGCCCTGCTCTTTCGCCAACTGCAATGTCCAAACACACACAAACACGGAGTTAAAAAAACAGCACATGCCCAAAAGATCTGCACACTCCAGAAAAACATAAGAAATGAATCCTTTAAAACCTCCTTGCAAAAGGTTTTATGAGGACACCCACTCAGAGAGCGCGAGCGTCACTGCAGTGATCAGTGGAGAAATCAAATCAAAATAACCTTGTGCAGGAACTCTTTAATCTTCTCGCCGTCTTTGCTGGTGTAGATGTGCCACAAAGCTCCGGGAGTCTCGCTGGAGTCCTTTAATCTTTTCTTCACGTTGTCATCCAGATCTTCCTCCTCCAGCCTCTTCAGCACTCCTGTATGTTTGGCACAGACACATTCATGTGGTTACACAGCAAACACGTCACACAGTCAGCTTCATTTATTATAAAGGCAGGGAGCGCCATCCTCTTATGAAGACAGAATGGTGTTTAAAAATTAATGCAGAGGAGTGTGCGTGGGAGTCTGGCTTTTATATATTATTTTATATATTATGTCTGCCCATGAGACCCTGGATAAAAATAGAAAGGCCATTACAGTAGGGAGGAGCAGCTTTTGGCATGGCACAAAATTATATGAAAATATGCATGAGAATAGATGCAAAAAAGCATTGTTCAGGAATTGTCATGGTTGTGATTTTGCAACCATCAGCACTTTGACACATTTGCATGTCAACATCATTTACACATCATTATTCAGCAACTAGACCCGTGTTGAACATCAGTGTGAATTACACCTGTACATAAAACCATGATCCGCACTCTTCTTCTTTTTGTGTTTTATTTTACACTAATCACCAGTAGGACAGAAAACAAATGTGACAGGACTTAAAACAAGCATCAAAATATGCCAATATTTTTCAGAATATAAAGGGTAGTGGGAAATTGAGTACGGGGGGTGGTGGGGGTCGGAAAGGACCACGAGCAATGATTCAAACTCGGGTGTCCCCTATATTTCTTATTTTTAAGTCATCCCTTCAACAACTTTATTTTCCTTTTCTTTTTTTAAAGAACAAAGTTTCCCACTGTCTTGGAAAACTGGTATTTATGAGGAAGCCTAATTTTTGGAAAGTGTGAATTCTATTCCTGGAAAAATCATGTAAATCCATAAAGTCTTAAAAAGCCATGGGCATATTAATAATGAATTTACATTCTTCTACTTTGGCCAAGCTCTAAGATGTTTTGCTGGGTAAAATGTATTACAAAAAACATATTCTTCATTCTTTTCCAGTAAATCATAAACAAAGGGAAACAAAGGTCATTGGACTTACGAACATTGTTGAGGACAACTGGAATAAAAAGGTAAAGAACCAGAGACCTGTGTAACTTTAGATGTAACATCACACCCACATTGTTATCTATTGTAGCAGACATCCATTAGAGGATTGTAGATGATCAGAGAGAGCACAGTGGTCATGTAAAACTACAAATGATTTTTAGTTAATACCATAATAATATATCATATGTGAAATTCCTCCATGTTTTTACATTTTCATTCTCCCGAGTGGAGAGAAAAGCTCTTTTAGTGCTGCTATGGCTAGGTATTGGCAGGGAAAACTCCTTCCAGATGCATCTTTTACATTTCATGGTGGAAACTATGTTCTGTTTTTTGTCCTCTTGAGCTCCAAGGTTTATGGAACATTTCTCTAGCAGAAGACTTTCCCCTCCGTCTCTTTCTCTATCACGGCCGTTGACAGCTGTGTGTTGAGCGGGCCTCAGGCTTACCCGTTTTGGAGAGGACACCATTCCCTTTGGCCACTCCTACATAAACCAGCACGCTGATGATGTCCGACACCTCCATATGCAGATTAGCTGTGCCGAAGTCCTGCTCCTGAGATGACGCCACACCTGAGAAATAGATCATAAACACCATGTTATCAAAATACAATAAACCTTTTTCACCATATATGTAAATCTTATTAAAATGAATCATACATAATATACAAATACTATGTTGTTAACATATACTTTTTTTGAAAATTGTCATAAAAAAAATAAAAGGTAAATTATTATTTGTTTTCATGTGTGGTAAAATATGAATGGTTTCATGAGATCCTTCCAGTAATTGAATATAATTTTTGATAAAATGATGACATTTTCTACAGTAAAACCATGGATATCAGAGCAATACGAACACCATGAAAACAACTTAAAATAGGTGTGTGAGAGAGTAGTACCGTAAGCGCAGCAGAGACGCGGTCCCAGGTCTGGACGCACAAAGAAGGAGGGTAGATGGGAGGCCAGGTTGAGGTTCCCTTCAGGGTCTGAATACTCAGGCATCGGGAGGTTCTTCATGAGATCATCATACCTACACAATAAGATCAAGCACATGCTAAAACAGAGCTATGCTTGATCAGAACATACAAATGAAATATTGAAAGTCAACATGAAACGGCATTCGCAATCCCTAAAACAGTGTCTAAATGCTACCTAGCATGTCTGCAATGTTGTGTTCTTGTGTTTATGTGGTACCTGGAGGGCATCAAAGCCATAAACTCTTCCCCTGAAGGCCAGTCTTTCAGTCGATACACCACAGTTTCTCCATCTTTTGACTTGGGCCGCTCTGCAGAGAAATCATGATCAGCATAAACAGAAACAGGCCGATTACTGAGATAATAGCTAATTTGCTTAATTCAAGTGACACTCACTCGTGAGATCTTCAAAGCCGTCCCAGAATTCTTTGACGCCCGAATTGGACATTACTCCATCCTTGCAGTTCAAGAGGTCTCCCTGGTGGTCGGCAAACTCCTGGTTGAAGGATTCTGCTTTCCACAAGCTGGCGTTGAGCTTCTTGTGCACCCCAGAGACCAGCACCGGCTGCAAAAACACCACACAGGAAATGGCCTTTTAATGACAGCTGAGATCACAACCACTACTAAAACTTGCTTTGTAACAAGTGGAAAAATATGAAGCATTGTTAAAAAAGAAATTGCAAGATGGTTTACTCTAAAAACTAAACGCAAAAATTACATTCGTTGAAAAGCCTAAATCTGTGAGTATATTATAATCTGAGTGCCAAACTAGCTTCAGAGCTCTCTAGTGCTCAATACAGCTATTTTACGTGGTATCTGAAATCATATGGAACACTGAGTGCACTTATTCAATCCCATAATGCATGGCAATAATGAGTGTAAAGCCAATGCACATGCAAAAGCCATCTCTCAGCAGCATTGTTAGGGCCGCGGAGAATACATTCACGCATTTCGCCAGAAGATGGCATCTATGGCCCTTCTGGCACAGTCTATTGGCCTTTCAATTCACCCATTTGTTTTCATTCAAACCTTCTAGGGGACCATATTAGTGGAGTAAAGTGTATAGGGGTCTACTTCTGATACACCCAGAGGCTCTCCTCTGCTTCGGAATAAATAAATGCAATGACTAGAGGAAAAGGATGTATGCTTGAGGATTTAAATCTTGCACCTCTTCTGTATCCTCCTGTCCATTAGTGAAAATCCGATTTCATTGTAAAGGATCTATGTGCTCACTTGAAATGTCCTGCATTAGAGCGCACACATGAAGAGGTGCTAGCTATGAAAGAATCAAAGCACTTAAAGCCTATAAAGGCCTATGTGAAGTACACACTGAACAAATGGACTAATGTATGGCGCCTTTCTCTCTGAACACGCAGTGTACATGTAATGCAGAATGATGTTACAGATGAATCAGACAACAGCTGTCTGCTGAGGTGGAAAGAAGACACTATCGAGCAGAGACAAAGGCATTGTTTACCAAAAGTTACAAAAACACAGATATAATAATTTATTATGTGTTTATAATATTACAAGCATGTGATCAGTAAAGAGGAAAAAAGGAAAACCTGTATATAGTATTATAGATATAATAAATCATTTAGGTGCCGCAGTGCCGTTTTAATTAGTGCCATTTGAAAATGTAACATTCTGCAATTTGAGTAAGTGTCATGAAACCCCCGTTTAGCACTAGTCATTCACACCTCAGATTTGAAACAGACTCAAGAAATGGCCATGTAAAGCTGTAGAAAACTGCGAGTGAAGAGGGACGAAAACCAGAAGAAACTGCGATCTAGCACTCCAATCTGTTGTTTTTGAAATCATGCTGAATGTTTGTTGCGATGTTATTTGTGATGGAATTTTCTTCGTCTTCAAACACGAGCACTTCAATATATCATTAAACTATTCATTCCCATTAAATCACAAGACAAAATACACACAAATGTGTCCCTGCTTTAATAAGGGGGCGGGGGAATTATAAGAGGGCGGATAAGAACCCAAAACCACACATGACGAAAATTCTACCACTAGACTGTTTTAGGAATACAAATGTTTATTGTGTATCTATGTGTTTATTCGCTAACGTGAAGAATCTCAGGACTAATAATACATTTTTTTATGGTACATGTAAGAATGAAACTATAATGTTAGAAATTAGTTTTATTAGAGTTCTATAAGAGTTCGTTTTTATGAATAATACTGAGAAAAGCTCAGAAACCCAATGACGTAGATCCATACTCTTCCTCCACAGCAGCCAATCACCACACTGAATTCACACATACACGTAACTTTTCATTATGGTGTTTCAACTTGACCGAAATTGCTTCAAAAAATGAAAAATAATCACTTTTCCATAAAAACATTGAGTGTTGTTGTTGTTTTCATTGATGTACAATCTGTACATATCTGTTAAAATCTAAATAATTTTTTTTTTTTTATTTCCTTTTTTTATGAGAAGAAGTACAGTACATGGATTGTCATTCTCAAGTTGGAAAACATGAAAATCTATATAAATATGGAAAAATCACATCCCTGTAAATAATCAGAGAAATGAGAACAACTGTAGCCAGATAATGATTATTTGTAGCACAACCTGTAATCAGTACACAGGATTATTAGGATTATCCTGACTGCAAGTATATCAGGGGCAATTCTGGACAGTGCTCCAGGAGTAGTGACTCAAAACACTACATGGGAATTAGGGTTTTTGACAATTTTATAGAGTGGTATATTAAAGAAGCAAGAGGAAATATGGGTAAAAGGAACAAAATAATCAAGGAAATGTTCTGAGCTGAACTAATATTGGCTTCGAAAGAACCATAGCTCTAGCAGAACAAAAAGTAATGTAAGATTAAGAATTTAGGGGGCCTTTTTTCACAGACCTGTCCTTGTCTCCAGCATTCCCTAAAGAGTTTCCAGTTGTTGCTATTGTTGTGGTCTTTGAGCCAGAGCAGCCTGCACTCGTAAAGCCAGCAATGTGGGATGTCTGCATATAGTTTGGGTGGTTCTTCCACTGCTTTCTTTCTCTCAGCTTTGGGCTCCTCCAGAGGCTCATGTTTCAGATTCAGCTTGGTGCCACGGCCCGCCGGGATCTTGTTTTCCACCACAGAGGCGATGATATCATCAAGGATGTTGGGCATGCTGCGGCCACTCTTGACAATCTGTGGTAGGAAGACCACAAAGAAGCCAAAAGCTATTTTAGGACAATAAAAAATAAAATTCTTCATAGTAATATAGGCTCTATGTCACAGGGGTCCCCAATTAGTAGACTGCGGTCCGATTCTGGACCCCAGCTTGGTTCCAATCAGACTACGATACATGACAATGGTTGCACAATCTTATGGGTAGTTTATGGTAGAGATTTATTCAGTGCTATTTCCTTTAATATATTTGACCTATCTCCATGTAAGTTGTAACAAAATATAAAATCGTTTTAAATTGACAGAAAACCCCAAACCCTCATACAGTGCCTTAGTTTAAAAACTTTTTTAAGTATGAGCACTTTTGAACTTTTCATTGGTGGTGTATATATGTTGCCATCTCTGTATGCTGGTACAGGGGTTGGTTTTCTGACCTGCGAGGCAGTGGAGTACACTGGAGCGAATGCGATGCCTGCATCAGTGGAGCCCAGACGCAGCTTGCCTGCGGTGGTGGTGAGGAGGTCTCGTAGGGTTGATCCCTGCTCCAGGGACGATGCTTTACTGTGCAGAGACTCCAAAGCATCTGACTGATCCTTCTCCTCCTTTATTTTCCCAACACCTGACTCCTTATTTTCTGCAGGAGAGAAGAACAGGCTGTTCAAAACCTCAGGTGTCAATCCCTTTCACATCATATGAAATTCAAAAGTAAAAGAAATAGTGGAACTTTTGGTTTACTTCCATTATATGATACATTCCCATAATATTAAGTGGGGAATGATGTAGTGGGACGTTTTATCAGAATAAAAGTCATGATAAAACCGAAGAAGCAACAGATCTATTCTTACATATTGTGATATACATTTGAGTGTAACAGATTATTGAAAAAAGAAACTATTCTAGGACTTGGTTCTATGCACTGCTTGCTGACTGGATTTTAAGATGTGCAAATGGCACTCAAAACTGACTCAGTTTGCAGGTGTCATGAGATTTTGAATAAAAATTACAATAAATGTATAAAAAAAAAAAAAAAAAAAAAAAAAAGGACATATATAGATAAAAAGTTAGTTAGAAAGTAGCAGAATTGAAACTCAGTTAAAAAAAAAAAAACTCTGAAGACCTTGATCAGCTTGCTTAGGTGTCTCTGATTTGTATTGGAGCAAAACTTTTCAGGGCAATAGATTTGAGAAATCCTGCAGACTATTATATTTTTCAGATGTACAACTTTCATTTGGATGAAGAATAAAAAGGGGGTAAAAATCCCACTGACTTACACAAGGAAGGATGTGAGACATTTCTGGAGAACAAAAAAAATCGCAGACTTGAAATTGGGATTTTTGCAAGGTCCTAAAACACCGTAGCAACTACCAAATCAACTGCAAAGTAATAAAAAAAACTGCTCAAAATGCTAGCAGAATGTAACAATGTTCCATGGCATGAACTATATACTCTATCATTATTATTATTATTAAATGCAGACTTATCAAAAAGTGCAATTTAAGCACCGCTGCTAAATTAAGAAACTTCTGAATGCTACAACAAACTGAGCTGAACGTGTGCCAGTGACCACAGGGCTGATGGTCTTTGAAGAACAGTTCATTTGGAGAGTGTTTGTGAGAGGAGATGAAGAACTGGATGAACGTGTGGTTAGGTGAACTCTTTAGAATGTGGGAGCTCACAACTGAGGAGGCCTGTAACGTGCACCACTGAATGTGAGGATTGAGGAATGCTGGCGGCCTGTCAAGCATGCACTCGGCTGCAGAAAAAGGAAAAACACGGGGCAGCTGGACGACCACCGGCCCCTGGCTATCAATAACTTCAACCGTACCCACCCTTCTTTTCTTCGCGGGACTTCTGCTCAGCCAGATCGGCCAGGAAGTGCAGAGGCGATTGGGACTCTGGTGGGGTGAACTTGCTCTCGGTGCTGGTGTCACTGGCGGGACTGCTTCCTCCGTTGGCCTCTACCTTCAGAGAGGAGTTCTGCTGGCCGCCCTCAGGCTTACACAGGGAGATCTTGTTACTGTGATTTAGCACGTTTTGTAACACCTGTGAAAAGTAAGAGTGTGTCAGAGAAAGCTCAGCAGAGTCAAAGGAAAATACTGTGGACTTTTAGTGGTTGAGAGATGAAAAAGGACTGTATTCAACATTCCAGTGCAGAACAGAATGTGAAAATCTGTGTGTGATTGAGAGGGTGTGAGACATTTTTAAATGAAGATACATTTGCTTGAGTTACATAATGACAAACAGTTAGTCTTGCTTTCTGAAAATGTATCTAATCAAGTGTTTATACGGACATGGACAAAATTATATTTATTGTGGCCATGAATAAAGAATTTCTTCCCACAATTTTCTGTCCATTCCCTTGTTTTAGTTAAATTATTTACATTAAGAAGAATTAATTTCCAAAACTTATACCTTGTTGTGATTTAATTAAAACAAGGAAAAAGTCTTAATTTGTGGAGACAATTTAACTAAAACATGGGAACAAATTCTTAATTATAATATTGAAAATAAAATTCTTAATATATATATTTTTTCCACGTCATGTGTTGAGTTCAGTAAAACCCCTTTCACACTACGATTCCGGAAAATACACGGGTAAAGTGTTCCGGCAATTGTTCCTGGGTCGCTAGATTTTGCACTTTCACACTGCCAGTGGTTACTCGGAATATGTGTGCGCGTTCACACACACCCCGTAAAGATCCCGTAAAGACACGTGACATCAGCGCGTGACGTGTAATGTACGAGTCGAAAACGCTAGACACGTTAAAGGGGGGGTGAAATGCTATTTCATGCATACTGAGTTTTTTACACCGTTAAAGAGTTGGATTCCCATGCTAAACATGGACAAAGTTTCAAAAATTAAGTTGTACGTTCCGGTTTGTCACAAGTTTCGGAAAGTTTTTTTCGAGTATGGCTCTGTGTGACGTTAGATGGAGTGGAATTTCCTTATAAGGGCACTTCTGCCGGAAGAGCGCGCGCTCCCGTATAGCAGAGCACTGAGAGAGCACAGGCATTCACTGATCAGAGCGAGAGGGTCGCGAAATGTCACAAAAGGAGGAGTGTTTTTGGTTGCCAGGGCAAGACAACCCTGCACAGATTACCAAAAATAAAACAGCATTAAGGGACCAGTGGATGGAGTTTATTTTTACAGAGGATCAACGGAGTTGTGCAAGTGTTTTTGTTTGTTCCCTGCATTTCAAAGATGCTTGTTTTACAAACAAGGCCCAGTTTGACGCCGGATTTGCACATCGTTTATTTCTTAAGGATAATGCAGTCCCAACGAAAAAGGGTCACGATCATGTGTTGGAACCGCATGTGGTTAGTAAAACTGCTTAAAATATCTCTGCCTCCTTGTTAGTGCTTCCACCTCCCCTGCCGGAGACCCGGGTTCGAGCCCCGCTCGGAGCGAGTCGTTGCTGCTGCTGCTCTCGTTCAGTTTCAGCCTTCACAGCTGTCACAGCTTCCAAACACTCTCAACGCAAAAGCCTACTTGCGCTCGTGATTCTTTAGCTCCGCCCACACGTCACACCTCCAGCCGGTCGTGTTTTTCCGGGAAAAATCGGTACAGACTATCTTTCTCTTATGAATATAATAAAACTAAAGACTTTCTGGAGTTATGAAGGATGCAGTACTACTCTATAGGTACTCAAGATTAACAGGATATTGAGTGAAAACGAGCATTTTGACCCCCTTTAACTTTCACTTAAGCTAGCGAACGATCTCAGCTTCAGAGCGGAAAGTGAGGAACTAACTGATATCTGCTTCGTTACAGTTTGCACATATTTGTTTCGTCGTGAACATTGATCTTCCTTCAAAACACTCGCTAAAAGAGTCGCGCGATAACATGCGTCATCACTACGACACACCCTTTACAGCATTAGATCTGGCTTTTGTTCACACAGCGCTCATCCCGGGATTGAACCTGACAATGTTACTAGGTCCCCGACCCGGGACAAATCCTGGAATCAATCCCGGGACATGTTTGCTTTCACACAGATTGCGACCCGGCAATGTTCCGGCAATTTTCCGGGTCCAACGTGCAGTGTGAAAGGGGCTTAAGTTTATGCTTAAAACAAGAAAAAATGGAGTCAAAAACTAAACATGTTTTGCGTATATCTTAATTTAAGAATCTTTAATTTAATCTAATTTTTGCAGTGCACTGACATCAAACACTTAACATACAGTACCACAACAATACTCCCCCACAGCTTGTTCAATTTGTGTAAAATTAAAAAAAAAATGTCATCTACCCTGAGGTCTGCCCAATGACACACTCAAATACCTGGGAGACGCCATTAGTGGAGGGTAGCTTGTTGTAGTGGGTGTTCTGCTTCCAAGCACATGAGCAGTGTGATTTAATGCTGTACTTCTCCCTGAGCATGTGCATAGTGTTCACCAAGTCCATTAAAACTAAAACACACAATACAAAAGTCAAAAGATATCGTTATCTCTTTCTCTACCGCCATCTAATGGTGAAACTACAAGCAATCTCGGATCATTCCAGAGTGAAAATGTCTCTTTCCGTACCAGTTCCTGGAATGATCTGTGTTGGCATCAGGTGCTTGTGATCATGAGGCTGTCCCTTGACACACTTCAACCAGGCATACAGCTCTTTATCTGCAAAATAAGAAAAGGTGGATTACACACAGAGGCTGAGAGTGACAACAAACACAGGGAAGGGCGCTGTCACTGGCCCGTTTTCCCGTAGAGAAGTCGTGGTGTTAATGCTAAATAACGATAATGATAAATAACGAGCCCTGAGCATTGTAGGAAAGGATGTGATTCAGCAGAAATGACACCTCAAGAGCTGGAGGTTTTTTTTAATGCCCTGTGGCAGAATTCAATCCTAAGAAGACAGTAGGAGCTGCTGCAGGAAGGGGAGACTTAAATGAGGAGAACACAGAAGAGGAAGACACAGAGACAGAGGCATATCTCAAACCCCTGGGACAGCTGAGCTAGACAGTCCTAGAACAACTGCTACATCCTACAGCACACACACACACACACACACACACACACACACACACACACACAAAAAACATTCAAACTAACCCACTTTACACTTCCAGGGTAATTAATAAAACTTTAAAGTAAAATTACAAAAAACTAAAATGCAAAAATAAAAACTCGCTCAAAATATATTAAAAACTATATTAGTCTCCATGATACTAAAATAACACATACTCCTGCATGGCAGCCAGAAATTAACTTTATCAAGAAGATATCTAGTATTTTTTTCATCTTTTTATGATAATTCGATTACTTTTTACTTGTATTTTTCTTCTGTTTATTTAAATAAAAATACACAGTGTTTTTTGTCAAATATTACTAACGATTTGAATAATTCCTATAAAAAAATGCAATACAATTACCGTATTTTCTGGACTGTAAGTAAAAAAAATTTTCATAGTTTGGCTGGTCCTGCGACTTATAGTCAGGTGCGACTTATTTATAAAAAATTTATTTGACATGAACCAAGAGAAATGAACTAAGAGACAGGAACCAAGTTAAAAACATTACCGTCTACAGCCGCGAGAGGCTTATACAACTTATAGTCCGAATTTTACGGTAGAGCAATAATTAAAAAAAAATTAACATTTAGTATTAAGTAGCTGTAAATAATATACAATATATCACAACAACTACAGACAACTAAATTGTGCTGTTTGTAGGGCTGGTCCGAATACCATTTTTTTGAGCTTTGAAGCTTCGATAGTAATCAGTTTCGGAGGGAGGGCTGAACATATTTTTCTCTTTAATTAAGGCAGGAATCTCTGCGTGTCTGTCTGTCTGTTTGCATTTATATTATGTCGAGAACCATTCATCCAGTTCACTTCACGTGTGGCGGTTGTGTTGCTGCGGACCCAAGGGAGTGCAGTGTTGCATTTTTGTGAAATATGGACACCCAACATTCAGAATTAAATCAACTTTAAAAAAATACAGAACAGTGCAAGCCAGAAGCAACGCACCTCACACGGGCAGGGTTTATATGCTCTGAGAGAGCAATACTTACAGACAAATTATTATTAGGCTGGGCTACTGTACGTTTTTTTTTTTTATGGCTGCCAAGTATTTTCTAAGTAAATTAAGTGCACATTTTTATCATGTGTAAAATTACTGAATAACATGGAGGATTAAAGTTTTTTTTTTTTTTTTTACACCAACAATATACTATAAGCGTACTACCTACAGAACTTAAAAGGTGATTTTTCAAACTTGATGCACTATTGTGGTAGGACAGTTTCAAATCGCATATTTGGCACACTGCCTTTGTCTTGTCCTCATGCAATTTAAAGTGCTCTCACACAGCTGAGATATCTGGCATTTTTGCCTTCTCCTCCAGATGAACAGAATCATGACGTTCACCCATGGCCAATTCACTATCGGGCCGAACCTGTTCCATTCCGTGCAGATCCGGGCCAGTCAGCACGAATACAGTTTCATTTTCCACTGTAGTGCTAATAAAGGTGCTCTTTGGAATGCAATACAAATGTGTCAGCCATTGCCTTGGTTATGTTGTAAACAGCGACGACGCTGATTCAATCCCTTTCAATCCCTCAAACAACACTGGACGATGATATAACAGATATTTCTGTTTTTGGGACTCTTTTAGGACTCTCCTTTTGTTTAAGCTGATATTTACTTTGTTCAATAACAAAACAAATCTAAAAAATAAAAATCTAGCCTTGACGCGAAAAATAAAATAGAAGGCCACGAAGGCTAAAACATAAATAAGAGCAAATGCTTCCTCAACAGACCAAACTGTCTCAGACATTTTTATATTTTTTTATATTGACATCGCATAGCTGTTTACTTGGCTGTTTGATCAAATAGCGTGCTTCTGCTTAGCCAGCTATGGAGAAACTGGTAGCCAGGCAACGACGTCACGCACTCACTCAGCACAGGCGAGAATTCTGGGCCCGTTTCGTCAGGGATGCCAGGTTTTCAAAAAACAAAAAAACATTATTCTCAAAATTGAAAATCGAATACCAACCAACCGAATGAATATTCGAATAATCAAATATTTTGGTCCGGTCCTAGCTGTTTGTTGTTGTTTTTTTCCTTTGTGAGTGATTTTCATTGTTTTTTTTTTGTTTTTTTCTGCTTTTTTTTTTAAGAATAGCTTAACATTCCACAATACTCACTTCTGAGACAAGGAACAGCAAAATCAAACATCTCTGGGTCGCTACTGTTAAAAATGTAAATTACAAATATAAACCAATTTTATATTTAAATATCTGGGGCATTTTTCCAGTTCTGTTAGGGTTTTTAAGTCTACCCATATCAACAGAAAGAGTGTTCAAGCACAGTCAGCGTTCAAAGTTGAATATGAAAATGATGACTGACCTTTGGAGCTCTTCCTCTCCTTGGCCTTGTAACAGTCCAAACACACCACAAATCCACATTTTTGGCAGACCCAATGAATGTTAAACAATGTGGCTTCACATGCGTCGCAGCTCTCTCTCACCCCGTGCACCGCTCTCTTCCAGGCGATCTTGGCTGAAGAGCAAAGCAAACAGGAGAAGTATGAAACAGACATTCACAGAGCTCAATCACTTTTTAATTTTCCTTTCTCGCTCTCTTTTCAGACTGACGGGCTGCTTTACATTTAATGGTACACTGGTAACAATGTTTTAACACAAAATATGTGGTTTTCCATGGATTCTATTGAGCAGTGTAGCTCACCATCTTTCTTTATCCATGTAGTTGCTGTATTCTCAGTCATAACCAGTTGACAGAATTTGTCTCCAATGTGGCTGAGGATGTATTTGGAAGTCTCCAGGTCCAGGCTGTTTTCTTCATAACCTTCTGGGGCCCAAAGACTGAGTGCTTCTTCATCATATTGATCAGGAGAGGAGAAGCCATCAATCCGGATCACTCCATTCTTACTGTACGAGAGGCTGGAGATAAGGAAGAAAGATAATGTGCAATTAAGAGTTTATTTCCTTCGCTAAGAACAATCCTGTAACAACATAATGAGAGAGAGGAGAAATCTGTACACACAGACAAGGCAGAAAAAAGTACTTAATACTTGAACATGCCATGAGACAATGTCAGAGTAATCAAGATGCAGCCGATGATGGCCAACTTTAAATGGAAAGAAAAAAATTAAAGACAATCACCAAGGTGATTACCCATGGCAAAAATGGTTAGAAATGCATGTCTCAAGCCTGACCACTGGAAACATCACTCTACATTCACTTTGTGCTCACAGACGGGACTCCAACTGATCTTTTAAATACAGTCACTTGTAGGTTGGCTACAGGTTAACAAGGCTAATTTAAAAAAAAGACAGCTCAAGGAAATGTTGTTTGCTTACTGTGAAACAAATAGGGATTCAATTATTTAACCATGACCATCTAATAAACATTTTGCATTTCTTAAACCTAGAAATCACCATCTGTTTTTCTTGGAATGTTCTATATTTTTTATTATTTGTATATTGTTCACTGTACTATAGTATTTGACTATTTCTGTTGCAGTAACGACCCTCATTATTTACTACATCACACAAATAATCAGTATTACCGTGTAGCCTGATGAGTGCAATGCAAACGTGTTCTTTATACTCACCGGCGGAAGTGATAGAAGCGGCAGAAGACAGGTGAATGGGCAGGCTCCTCTCCTTTCTTGGTGCGGATGGAGCGGCACTCCCTGCACTTCTGTAAGTTGGGCCCAATTTCAGAGCATGAGTCGTCCTGCAGAAAGGACTCACCCGTCTGCTTTAGCTTCTTTACCTTCCTCCAGTCCTTCAGTACTGACCGGGGAATGCCATCTATAAACACAGATTACACAGTACAGATTCAATTACTTCATCCATTAGTTAACATATTGCATAAAAACTCAACATTTATTAAACATTAACTGGATATAAAAGACAGGAATAACTATCAGACTGACCCATATATATCGGTCTATCAATAGGTGGGGATAATGAGAGAGTTGTGCAGGGTTTGAAGAGTTAATGTTTATGTTGTTTCCACAACCAATCATAATATTTATGAAGCCTGAATATTGTGACCTACTGTACTGTTACAGTGACCTACAGCTTTAGAAGCTATGCAATTACAAAGAGGCACCATTTTGCTACACAACAATCATCCAAAAGTGCTAATAAAAGCCCAAGTGCTCTTGGAGATGTTTTCCACATAAATGTGAGCATTCTAGTAGAAGCCATTTGCACAGCTGCCGACCAGATGTTCACCAAATACTCCTCACGTCTTTCTCACACACTTCAAACCTTAAAATAACCCTTAAATTCAGGTCAAAATTGAACCCATTTTACTCGTGAAATGTTTACTTTGTTTAATCTGAGTGAAACAAAATATTCAGTAAGAACTTGATTTTTTTTCAAATCAGGAATTAAAAAAATTTACCTCCTGGAAAACGTAAACGTACTTAAAGACTAAGTCAGAACTGTCCCACTTTATAGAAACAGACACTGGCATTGTATGCTACTCTTCCAGGAAACAGTCCTCACTGTCGAAATACTGCGCTGCACACATCTGCATATCTGGATTGAACTGTTCTGGAGCCGTGTTACAACTTACAACTTAACCATTGATTTCTAGTTGTGTCCACTGGCTTTTTTTGGAAGGCTAAACAAAGTAGTTTCACTTTCACAATGAAACACACAGTGTCTCCACAACATTGTGGCGGCGGCAGCAACAGCAAGAATAAAAGTTGTGCCTTCTTTCTTTGCATGAACATTTGGGTGGCGTTATGCAAATCTTCCCTCATCATGAGGTAGAGATGTGGGGGCATGCTAGAATGAGCCTTATAAGTTAGGTGTGGTGGACTATAAAATTTAATTTTATAGAGACTTTAGTCTTTGCAACTTTACAGATCTTCTTTATGCACCAAGAGCTTGTAACACCCCAAAGAGAAAGGAAAGATTTCAATCGGCTATCATCAGATTAAAAGCTGAATTACCCAAAGTACAACAACATATAAAAATGTAACAGTTAAACAGCCATTCAGCTATTGGATAACATTATTTCAAGACAAATTAACATCAGGCAAGTAGTTGCTTCAGTCGAGGACAACTTTTTTCTTTTTTCGTTTTCTTTCGGGGAAATAACATAGACCCATAAAGACCTGGAATATGTACTAACATATTGATTTTATTTTATATCACATGTGCCAAAGAAAGTAAAAGATTCATAAAAAAAAAAGACCTTTTTTGATGTAGACTGTAATGCACTTACTGGTGCTGGCCAGCTTGAGTTTGGTTTTTTCCTTGGCACTACGGAAAATACCATTTGGCTTCACCTCGTCCTCCTCCTTCTCACTGTCTCCCTTCCTTTTCTGCATATCGTTCTGCTTCTTTTTATAAGTGGGCTTGGATTGCCTTTTAGTCCTTTGTTCCATCTTGCTCTCACTAGAGTCTGAGTCATCGCCACTCTCTGAACCAGATTCGTATGGGCGCTTGGGTGTACGACGTGTCTTTCTGTCCTCCTGGGACAGCTTGTCCTCTTGTCCTTTGCTGTCCTTGGCCAGATCCACATCACTAGATGCAGGGGCAATCAAGTTGACGGAGCATGGTTTAATTAGCTCACAAATTGCATTCCCACCTTTTTCAGATTTGTTTGTATTTTTGTCCTCCTCCGAGTGACGCGTGAGCCAGGCTTTCTTGAGCTTGTGATAGTTAGACTGGCACACCTGCGCTGGCTGTCCATTAGGCACAAGGCTTGCTTTGCTAGCAGGATTGCTGGGTGTGGAATTATCCTGGGCGATGGTGGGCGAGTCCTGAGAGGATCTGACACTACCGCTTTCACTCTCAGAAGCACTACTGGAGCCACGAGACTGCGCTGCAGCCAGAGCTGCTTTGGCCTTCTTCAGGTGAACAAAGTTCCTTGAGTAGGCCTGTGTGGGGCCAGTGGAGCCAGCCTGAGGCAGCGCACTAGGAGATGTGGTTCTCGAGCCTCCTTCCTGTGACTCAACAACAGTGGGAGAGTGGCTTTTGGAAGCAGAGCTTTCCAGTCTGCTACTACAACTAGTGCCAGAGAATGACAGATCTACTCCATTGTGGCTCTGCGTGCTAAACGTGCTGTTGGCAGCAGCAATGGCTTCATTAGTCCTAGAGTTGCACACAGAATTGGTCACAAGTGCCATTGAGCTGGGAATGACACCCAGTGACGCTCTAATCAGGTTTTTGTTGTACTGGTCACTGGGAACCTCCAAATTCGTGTTTGGTAGAATGACTCTCCCAGACTCCCTACTCTCGGCCACTTTTAGGCAGTCTGCCTGAGTGCGGCCAGCAAACAATCTGCCACCAAGTTGCTCTTTGGGCGCCATCTTGGGACCTGGCGAGCCATCATATTTAATGCAAGTAGAAGGGCGGACAATAACAGATGCCATGGCTGCCTGTGGCTTCCCTTGACTATTATCTAAATGCCATGCCACTTTCTCATGGCTCTTTGCTTCCCCGCCAGGCCGGCAGGATTCGGCTGAGCCCAGCTCAGCTCCCCTTTTCTCGTCCCTGAGCTCTGGTAGCAGGGTTGGTGGCTTCTGCTGTTCTGACACCTTCCCTGCTGAGTTGACAGGTTGGATGGGGGTAAGTGTAGGTGGGGAAAGGCGACCGTAGGCACCCTCCTTCCGGTCAAGTGCCTGCTGGGTGGGCGGGTGAAAGACTGGTGCTCTTCGCAAGGATGGCATGCCCTTGGGCTGATTAGCGGGAGAGATAGACGGGCTACAGCGTTCACTGACCGTCACCACTGAGGTACTGAGTGAGTGTATGGGTGCTTGTTGACTAAGCTGTTCAGATATTTTGCCCACCAGTCCCTCTCCCTCTGGCTGGTGCTTAATGAGAGGGGGAGGCTTGGACAAAGACTTGGTGTGACTAGAGTTGTATGAGCCCAAGGACAAGGGGCTAGAGGCTGTGGGTGCCTTGTCAAAGTAAGGATTGAGATCTTTGGATTGGAAATGTCGTGGTGGGTCATTTACAACACTATTTGACAAAGTGGTGAAGTAGTTGGTTATAGGGAGGGACTGAGATACAGAGTGTTTGTACTTGTACAGATCAGCCACAGAATGCTCCGCCTCTTTCTCGTGGCTTTTGGGATGGGATGAAATCCGGGAGTAGGACTCGCGATCGGTCTCTCCGGCACGGATCTTGGCAGTGAAGGGGGCCATTTCAATGCTCTCAAGAAGGATGCGGCGGTTTTCTTCCTTATATTTGCTGGTACGGTCTGGCCCCTCCTGAGGCATGCATGATGGTAGTTGCTGCTTGCTATGGGGGGACTCCATGTAGAGACGGTGACGCTCCTTGTTGGTAGGCGTCCGGCTACGGTCTGACTCTTGCTTCAGGTGGGCGTTGGCCATGCTACGCATAGGGTCCACAAACACATTCTTCTCCTGATCTCTGAAGGAACGATACCAAAAATCCAATCAGCATCACAAAAAAATCACAAAAATCTGTCACCATGATTGATTCTAGTCATATCATTTAATCTAAATGGGTGATTATAAACTGGTAATCTACAAATGTTTAGATATTACTGAATATCTGAAAATATCAAAGTCATTGACTATTTTGAGGGTTTTTTTCAGTAGTTACGGTAACGCTGGAATAATATTAATTCTAGGATTAGTTCTACAATGTGTTCCTTCTCAGATATAAGGTAACTGCACTGGAGGTGGTTCACATGAGTACAGACAGAAAGCAGGCTATAATAGAATAGTTTAATTAAGCGCACAGTCAATGAATGAGCGTACAGTGCTTCTATCACATGGCATTTGTTCCACCTCAGGTCACAAGGTATTTAACTGCTAGCCACATTTCCAGGCACTGCAGGACTGTGGGAATGGATTAAACATATGTTTTAATGACAGACAGAGGGACACAAAAGTGTGTGCATGCTCACTCTTTGTGGAGTTCTCCAGGGGTTTTGGAGAGCTGCGAGCTGGAGTGTGAACTTATTTTGATGGGTCGATGAGGCTCTGCACTGGCTGGTCTGCCCGGGACATGGCTCAAAATCCCCATACTGTCTGCTGAAGTTACAGGGGTGGACTGGTGCAGCCAGGGGCTGGAAGTGTTCTGCATCAAGCACACATAAACAAAGAGAAAGTCATAATGCACTCATGGCAAACCACACTTTTCTCTTGACAAGTCAGAACACACAAATTGCGCAAAAGAATGACTTTTCCTCAATTTAGTGAATTACCATGAACATGAAAAGCTTGGAGATGTGTCCAGACACGATACGGCACATACAAGCATGTGCTCACACACATTATGATTTATTACTGTAGGGTAGGTTGTTTCAGGCTGAGTTCAAAACAAAAAAATCCCTTACAGAACCAAGAGAGAGGCCTCCTCTAACGACCTCAGTTGAACATTGTGCATTTCAGTTAAAGAGCCACACAGATGGGAAATCAAAAATGACCTGTATTACAGTGTATGATGTAGCTGTCCATCAGTGTAAACAATGTGCAAAGTAATTAAACCAAAAAGTACACGATTTATAAAGTTATTGGCTTCTAAAGTAAGGAGTCGACTCTGAATCGCTGAAACGAGTCGTTATAGATTTCAAATCTTTTGCCCATCTCTATGTACGTCACTAGGAACACTTTGCATAATAATCTCCGCCTACCATCTTGGGAGAAACGGAAGTCTGACCTGCCCCACCCCCCCACACAGACGCTCTGGTTGGTGTGACAGCATCATGTCGAGGAGACAGTGTGTTTTTAATTGTAAAAGCAAGTTTGTTTTATTTTCACTGCCAAAGAATGAAGATCAGAAGAACCAATGGCTAAAATTCATTTTTACCACAATACCAGAGCAGTACAAAAATCCATTTTGTTCTGTTCACAACATTCACTGATGACTGCTTTTCTAATCTCGGTGAGTACAGCGGGATTTTCAAAGTGTTTGGCCATAAAAGAGGGTTCATTACCAACTTTATTTAGACCAACAAGCATCTCCGAATCACAACGCGAAGTATGATTATGAAGTTATGTGTTTGTTTTCTCTCGAGCCTCTTATCAGTATGTGTGCTGTCTGCAGCCTTTGTCTGCGCTGATCTTCATTTACAAACACGTCATTAAAATGAAGTGTAACAAGAAGTCATTATATCTAATGTGACCACGCCCCCGCGCTGAACGCGCTATTCAGATTCAAACTGAAGCGCGCGGCTTGAATATACCCACACAGAAGAAAAAGCAGCGAGACTGTTCAAGTTTTTTATTTTACTGTTTGCTTCGCGATGAGAGGAATAAGACATAATTCACCCCAAAAAGATGCTAACGCATTGTTTACCGTGAAGTTGTGTGCGGAACAACCAATCAAAACTGACTATGTCAGTTGACCTATCAGAACACAGTATGCTACCGAAAGGTGGGGTTTAAGGAAACTGAATCTTTTGAACAGCTTCGCGCCAACCGTTTGGGGATCTCTGAGAATTGAGGTAATTTTAAAATGATATTTTGACAAAATGACAATGTTTTTTAACCTTGGATGGATTTAAACCTATTTTACAGGACTTATAAACAGTGATAGGAAGCTTAGGATCTTCATCTTACTGGCTCTTTAACAGCTAACACTGCTGCAAATTATAGTCCATATAAATTATAACAATAATGGCTAGTAAACAGACAGGCATGCACACACATACCCTCCGAAGGCTGGAGTCTGAATTTACAGCGTTTTCTGGATGACCCCATTTGTACCCAGGTGGGTAGGAGTGGGTACCATTTGGGTATTGCCAGAGGATGGGGTAGAGGCCAAGCTGGTTATACGAGGCACCGCCATGCGTCTGGGCCAGCAGTTGTGGGGGTGGATGCTGCTGGAGGAACTGCTGCTGCTGGTGGGAATGGTGGTGGGCCAAAGTCAAGTGCCCGAGTCCAGGGGAGTCCAGCCGGGGATGGCTGCTCAGAAGAGAGGCTTGTGAAATTGTGGGCAGTACGGTGGGCAGCAGGTGTGGGTGGTGCACAGAGTGGCTCATGGAAGAAGAAGGGAGGAGGTGGGACGGGTGGTGTGAGCTGGGCGTGAGACATGTGGCGTGAGAAGAACCATGTAGTGGATGCAGGTGTGGGTGCAGGTAAGCCACGTGGTTGTTATCTGATTCAGGACGCACCAATGCAGGGTCCCGGTACACCGTAAAATGCTCATTTTTGTCGACAACAAGCAGGCTTTTCGTTGACTCAGATGGTGTCCCACGGGCTGGCACAGGTTTAAAACTGGAGCGGGTTATGTCTGGCTCGGGTTTAAGTGCCAAGCGGCCTGTTGTGGGTGGATTTTCAGGGTGGCGTGGTTTATGTTTGGACACCTCAGGAGATGTATTTGGTTTGGGCTTGGAGGATTCATGTATGCTGTGGGTTTTTGACTTGATGATGTCAGGTGAAGGATTGCACTTGGGCTTGAGAATGTCGGGGGATGAGTTGGACTTAGGTTTGGGCAAGTCAGGGGAAGGACTAAGTTTATGGGTCTTTCTGGTGTCCTCGGTTAGTGAAGGAATTTTAATAACCATAGATGTGTACTGCTGCTGAAGCTTCCCTCTCTCGCCCAGGGCTGCTGACTCACTCACTGATGTCACCGGCCTTATGACCTCAGAGTGGGAAATTTCGCCTATGCTGTGAGCATTCTGCTGCTGCTCGCCATCCGGCCTCCTGCACTCTGAGTGGGAGGCGTTTAGCACCAAATGTCTTGAATCAGAGATGTAGGCATCACACTTCTGCGATGCCAGCAGTGCTGACACGGCCTCAGAGTTCTCTTTGGAACTAGGCTGCGTGTTGGCATCCTCTGTGATATCAATCACGCACTTGGGCGTGTGCGTCCGAGGCATTCCTGTGCCATAATGGTCCTTGGAGAGGGTTTTCACAGTGCTTTTCATCTCGACAATGCAGCTTTGGACCTCTATCTGTCCAGAGGCTTGGTTTTGTGTACAGGAGGCCGGAGGAGGCAGTGGAGATCTCCTTTCTCCCGAACTCTCTGCCAGCTGAGCCACCTCCATTGCCATTGGCTTGGCGCTTTTATCCTGCATCTCATCCCAGGGAGACAGCCTGTTGATTACACTCAACTCGTCCACAGGCTTGGATCCTTGGGACTTCTCCTCCTCCTCTGAAACTTTTGAAGTGCTCTTGCATTTGAGTTCATTCTCTGAACTGTGCTCCGATGAAGAGTCTACGCTCCGCTTATTAGAGTTCTCAGAGTCACTGCTCTCAGAGAGGTCAGATGTCTCTGTTTTGAGTCTCTTGAGACCGCTTTTCTTGTCCTCTTCATCTGCTTTCCTCCTCTTGTTTGTCTGCTTGCTTTTATTTTTAGACAAATCTAGAAAGAAACAGAGACCAACTCTGTTAGGTAGAACTTTGAACACCAGACACAAGTCATGCCACCAGCAAACAATTCCATGCAAGTTGAGTGCAATTGATTATTCAAGCATGGATCAGGATGATGTAATTTTGTACATTTAGGTCAAAGGTTGATTGAATCTTAAGTGCTGCATTAGAAGTGTGATGGATGGGACTCTGGTAGAATTTATGCACACTTAAAACGTCCATTTCACTGCAGTGGCTGCACACACCTCATCTCTCAAAGACCCAACACCCTGCCAAACACTGTACTGCAGGAATTATGATGGAAGGATCTAAATGATCTTTTACTAGGCAACCATCCAACCCAAAAGCTAGCACTGAAACTATCCAGTAGAATGTTTTGTCAACTTAAATATACTGTATAGCATTAGACAATGCCAAACATAAAAGCCTCTGTATAACATAAACCATAACAGGGAAAATCCTATCAATCTAGAAGAGATTCATTATGTTTTAATTTCTCAAGATTGGGGTGCTGCTATTAATGTTTCATTTCTCATCACATTCCAAACATGACTGAATCAAAGCAATTCAGTCACTGACCTTTAATCCTTTATCAAGAATACAGGTAACACAAATATCCGCTATATTCATCATGTTTAGAAAAAGACAGGTTGTGGAAGACAGCTCATTACTAACATTTATAAAAAAAAATCTTCATAATAACTGACAGACCGACCTGCATACTTTAAATAAAAGCACCATAATCATATTTACATAACACTGTAGTAGTATGATTGCTATAACCGATCAGCATTTTACCTCTTCCTCCACTTTCTGATTTATCATCTTTGATCTTCTCATCATCGGGAACACTGCTGTCAGAGCCTTTCCGACGTGAAGATCGTGAGCTGCGCTGTTGACCTGGTGAGGACTGCTGCTGCTGGTGTTGCTGGGATACCTGCTGCTGAGCATGCTGGGACTGTTGCTGCTGCTGGCCCTGAGAGGCCTGTTTGGGGGTGGAGCAAGAGGAATTCATCATGGGTCTAGGGCTGTTGGCCTGGGCACGTGTGTAATGACCCTGAAAAAACACAAAAGGGTGCACAAACAGCAAACACAAGCATAAGATGGCTTGTAATGGATTTAGGTTACAGAGAGTGAGAGAGATGTTTATGTTAAAATCCACCAATATATATATATATATATATATATATATATACAAAAAAGACACTTCCTTTCCAGCAACAACTGTACTACACACGTCTGTAAAAAAAAAAAAAAAAAAAAAAAAAGGTCACAGAGCTAGGCTTAAAGAAGAGTTCCTATGGCTCTTAACAAAGCTTTCCAACCCCGTACCTCAAAATAAAATTTTACGCCCCAAGTCCATTTAATTCATGCAAGCACAGTGTGTGAAATGGTAATTGGGGGTCAGCATTTATTGGAAACTAGTAATAAAACACTAGTAATAAATTAGCACTTAGTAATAAATTAATGCAAAATAATTAGAAAATAGACAGGGATATGCAGGTTGTATAAAAGCAGCTCTAAATCTATGGAGAGAGGGAGGTGCGGCCCGGTACCTGAGAGATTCCTGTAGAGCCGCTTGGTCTCCCTCCTGTGGTCTGCTTGCATATCCCCAATTAATGTTTAAAACAGGGAAACAGAGAAGAAAAACAAACAAAAACAAGGTGGAACAGAGAAGACTTGTTAATGATGAAGGGTGCAATGATGTGTGCTCTAGGTTTCTTAAAAAAAAGACTGTAAAAAAGCACATAGGAACTTTACTTCAAAGCTAGCTACAGACACCACATCCAGCACAAACAGAAATACAAGTTGGCATATAAGAGTGAAAACAACGTTGATCCAGGAAGGCAGGTGGGCTGATCATCTAGCAACAAAAGCACATATAGGCATGTGAGATATGTGTGTGTTCTTGCAGGTTACACTCACATGGGCAGTGTTGCTATTCTGGCTAGATCGAGACCTGCGTCGTGATGTGATACCGATGTTCTCTCCTTTTAGTAAAGAATGGACCACATCATCCAGAAAGGTCATCTGTATCATGGAAGGGTCAACGTTCTGAGGCTCTAGTACCTGTACACAGAGACAGAAGAAACAGCTTTTTTTTTTTTTTTTTGCTTGCTTTTGTTTGCTTTAAACAATAACAATATTGATTGTGTATTTGATTATTATTTAGTTAACATTTTACAAAGTGGACAATTAAAAAGCATAACATTTCTCAGAACTAAAACATTGAATCAGGCATTAAATAATACCTGGTCGTTCATCACAACCATAGTGCGGCTAAAGAGATCGTGGTGGGTGATGATGCCCGTGAACCACTGGGTGGCTGAGTCTTGTCTGTAAACTCGTACACGGTAGCCATTCAATGAATAGGGACCTGAAAATATCAAGAACCGGAAACAAAAACTCACATCCAATAAAACTATACACAGCTTAAATAACAGGCTAAGACACAATGTGCCTTGATTTTAGTTTGGCATATCAAACATAGCATAATGCTTTTTATTAATTTTCAATTTATTAAAAAAATAGAGCAGAAGTAATATGGACTACTTTTATTTGTTATTATTATTATTATTATTTTTTTTTTTTTTTTTACAGCTCTATAGCACTTGGTCACTGTCTCCATGTGAGCATTCTGCAAAGCTCTGCTTTTGTTCATTCTGGGTGAACTTTACCTCAGGGAATGACACATCAATCCTTGTATCTGTGATATGCTGTTAGCTGCAATGAATGCTGGCAGGTGTCCAAATTGACTGGAGCTCATTAGTGCAGGGCAGGTCATTCCCATTACTTACTCCTGAACACACCGCTCATATGCCCTGCTACATCAGCTAACCCTTCACTGTCCTTGTGCCTACAAACACCCAAAATGCATCTCCCTCTAACACATTTGCACATGCACATAAACCATGGGGTGACGGTGACGGTGATGGTGTTTTGTTCTCTGTTTCCCCACCAAATCCTTTGGCTTTGAGATACTTTCCATTCTGCCCTTGTCAACTGCCAAGTTCAACAATTATCACTAATTGTGGGCCTGGAATTTTTTTATAGACTTTGTAAACAAGACTTTCTGCCAAGACTAAAACTACACCCTCTGCCTGAACCAGCCAGATACAGTGAGCAGTCTGTCGTTTTTAAAAACCACATCAAGTTTTGTTGTAGTTGTTTTTTTGTTTTGTTTTTTTAAAACTCGTTTTACTTCTGTAATGTCACACATTTCCAAATGAAAAGGAAGGGCCTTGTTTTGGATCCTAGAAATTGGGCATTCTGCACCAGAGAGGAGCTAGAACTGAATGTGAGTTGGCAGCTGTTTGGGAAAAACTACTCTCCTCATTGTTTAATATTTTTGTATGTGAATCATCATTTAAACTCACATGACATAACCCCATAAAGCAAGTCAAATGGGTACTTGAGTTAATGTTGACTTTTCAACACAAATTAATGATGCTGTGTCATCTAAATAGCACAAGATTTAGAAAAAAGTTTTCCTTTAGTTGCAACTGCTCTTTTAGAACTGATGAAATGGGACCACCTTACCTTGCATAAAAATTTCCTGAACTTTTTGGTCTTTCACCCACGCTTTCACTTCTTCATGGAGATGTGGATAGTCCCTGAAAACAGGACTTAAACTGTCAAACTCATCCTGCAGAAAACAAACAAACACAAAACGTCAGCATAAAACGTCCAAAACCATAAGGATGCAATGCAAAGTCACATCAGTGTTGAAGGTCACTCAATCAACCTCATCTCTCCACATAGTTGGTCACACAAATTCGCCATTTTCCAGCATAAAGTTGCTTGGTCTCTGTGAGTGATGCTACTAACACTGGACCTATTTTACCTGCAAAATTTCACCAAAAGTCTAAGATTAATCTCAAGTCTAACTGCTTACAATGACAGCCACTCCTCTGCTAACTTCCTGGTTTGAGGTGTTGAGGTTTGTGGCCCAAACGGTGCAGGACAAGATATGCCACAAAGCGTTATCCATAAGGTTAGTGATCCCCTAAGCTTTAGGATGAGCAACAGCAATAGATTTTGCAATCACCACTAAAACGTTTCCAGTCACAGAGATATTTGAACAATCTGATGAAGGCCAGTGACCCACAGAAATTGAAACAAGCACAGGAAAGCTCTCACACCTTCTAATGCACGGCAACCCTACATTTCCGCTTTGCGGGAGCCCAGCAGTCAAACAGATGTGTGTGTGTGTGTGTGTGTGTGTGTCAGGGTCTGGCAGGGTGAGAGGGATATCCGCCCTGCACTTCCATTAATTGTTGATGGTGATGCGGAGTGGAGAGAGGCCGTGGGGGGGGGGGGGGGGGGTATGGGGGGTGCTCATGTTATTTACACAATCCCACAGCAGACCTGATGAACACATGAATTGAGCCCTGGAAATACCACGCTGCTGACACACACACACACAAATAGTGTAAACAAGCTCGCACAAGAGTGAATGGCAACACATCTCAAACCAGAAACTCAGGTACTTCCATGAAGCCATATTAAATCAATGAGTAGAATTTTACTTCTTTACTTTTAAACTTGAACTTGACTGAAATCTGTGAGAAGAAATCAAACTTCACTAAACAATGGTAAATTGACTGCACCTTAAGAATTAATCCAGTAGCTTCTGATAGTAATGTTCCTTTAAGAGTTCTATATGTAAATTAACTCTGTTTTGATTGGGTAATTTCTGTGTACCAGTATGAGGTTCACACTTAAATTACTCAGGGCATGTCACTACTGGTAGTTGAGATATGTAGATATTTGTGGTCAAATGTTAAGGGGCTCAAGGTTGCAATGCATATCCCTGTTGTTGTTTTTTGCCATCAAATAAGCCATTCATGATGTCTTGCACTGTTGCTCATAAAAAATGTCTGATTAGATCTGAAATTTAAAAGCAGAAGTAGTAAAAATGAGCTAATGAAGAAACATCTTTGCATCTGATTAAAATTACATGGAGTTTAGGAACCGAGAGATGCTGTGATTTGTCTAAAAAAAACAGTGTTGAATGGCCGCTGTGTCTAATCCTTGGCGAATATAAATGGACATATCGTTCTTTCTTTCCCTGGTGACAACCATTGCATTACTCAGACACACATACCCATGCCTTTATTCCAGTTTCTATTTTAAAACGAGAGCACTGCAGGACACACGATTAACTGGCATGCAGGTTATAAGCTCTTCTACTCAATGAGAGTAAGAGGAACATCCGAATAAAACAAGTAATATTCCATGTCCAAATGTTTCCTATCAGAGCAACGCACGCTTCCAGGAATGCAAAGTTGCTCACCATCAAACAAATGACAAATGCTGTGAATAAGGACAATGAAATTTAAATCGACGAGTGAGACATGATCTCATTCCTACAGTCTGGTCGAACACCTTCAACAGGACTTCAGCTGTAATCTCGTGTTCTCCTCCTATGCACACACACCCTTGTGAAGGACGGAGCAGATGCACTTTTTCTTTCCATCCCCCACCTCATTCCGCACCGGGCTGCCATCCATCACTTTAACAGCAATATGTTCCAGGATTTTCCACATGGTGCTGCAGTGGAAGACACTGTGAAAGCAGGGTGGTGCTCAGCACTGGGGGAATAGGAGAGTGCTTCCAGATCCAAACTCTGACCCAGATAAAAACAGCTTCCTTCCCCCTTCTTGCTCACTGTCCAGTGGCCTGGAGCCTGGAAACAAGGCTGGGTGTGGTGCTCGCACTCTTTCTCTAGCCATCTCTATCTCCATGTTCCCAAAAAACAGCCTCTCACCATCCAACAGCTGCTCAGAAGTGTTCCATACTGTTCCCTGGCTCTCCAAAGGAATCACGTTTCAGGGACATCTTATTCAGATTGTCCATGTGACATGCTTCATTCATATGCTGTCCTAGACAGGCATAAGCTGCAGAAGTGTGTCTGCCACTGAATAAATAGCACTCTTCACCACGGTTCAGTGTCGTGCAGATCCGTAAGAACATGCTATAGGGTGCTATCCGTAAAATGACACCGTGGTTCCTAATTAGATCCAGAAAACATGTCTGTGCACCATCTGCGTTTGTTGACAAACTGATGCTGATTGGATGAGACTGGGATTTCACATGGACTAGAGACAGAGGTGGTATAAATACAACTATAAAACGTTTCCTTCCTCTGTTCAATTACTTCTGACAGCTATAGATGGATAACCCATGTCAGCTGCTGGTTAGTGTTTTATATAAAGCCTAAAAACCATTCTGCATGAATGATAACAATCAAGCCTGTGATCATGTGCAATGACTTACATAACATTAATAAACAACACTAGAACACACCCATTTTAAAATTTACAATGTGTAAATTGTTTGCAGTATACATTTGGGCTGCACAATTATGACAAAAACATTATACATTCCCTTGAAATTGTAATTGCGAATATTATTTACGATTATCACAATTTACATTGAATGTTTATACTATTGTTTGATGCTGTATTTTTATATGAAAATAAACAAGCTGAGAACACTCTGAGCGAGAAGGAATATAAAGAGAGAGTAGTCAAAAAGATAGGATGAAGACATTAGAATGCCTTAAAAGTGGGCAGAAGAATTTTGTATTTCACACGGAAAGATACAGGCAACCAGTGTAGATTAAACAGAAAAGGAGTGAACATGCATATGTTTAGTCCTAAACCAGGCACAGCAAGCTATCTTTTCCATGTAAATGAGTTTTTGTCCACAACAACCATGATAGAATATTTTTTTGTTCCTTTCTGTAGCTGCATGCTAAATAGCTCCACCCAAAGTAAAATTCTAGTGGTCCAAAATTGTGGATCACATTACTGTGTAATAAACATCAAATATAGTTCACTCATTGAGTGAAACAAAAGCAGCTGGAAATGTGTTTAGATGCAAGTTAATCACAAATAACCACAAGTACTCAATAAAACCACATGTAAAACTCCAACGCAGTCAAAAAAGCAGGTTTAAAATGAAGACGTATGTGATGTAAAAAAAAAAAAAAAACAATCTCTAATGTGCCGAATTCAAATCAATATCTAGTCTAGTCATCATAGAGAGTGCAGCTCAGGCCGTTACTGTACGTCAGTGAAATTAACAATGTGTTCATTAAGAATGAATGAAGTCCCATTACCGTCCCGCTCCACATGACTGAGAACTCCTATTAGCATTCCTCTGCTTCCTTCACTTGTCTCTCTCCTTCGCTCTATTTCTCTGTCTTTGTGCACACAAAGGGCAGACGTGTTCCTGATCTGTCCCTCTCTGAAAAGCACAGCTCCTGCGTTAATGTCGTCCTGTCCTCTGAAGATTCCCGACCTGAGCCTGGAGCACGTGTCAAGGTGAGACAGGCCAAATTTACAGAACCATGTATAAAAAAAAGCTCTGGCCACACATATAGTCTATAAAACATTTAATTGTGGCCCGCCACATAATCAAAACTGACCACCACAAACAGATTTTGACTTGCATGGGTGTTTTTATATGAATGTGTATTTGAACGTATCTTGCCATCTAATGATGCATTGCTTGTTGCATTCCTCAACTGTGTGTCGCTTTGGATAAAAGTGTCTGCCAAATGAATAAATGTAAATGTAATGTTTAAACACTGTTTGAATGTTCAATGTTTGAAATGGTCAAGACACGCATGGGCAACCACAAATACACCTCATCTATCCTGACTAGCACAAAGGACGCTGCTTCAAATCACAAACAGGTTTTTATAGAGATAATGATATGAGGATGGACAGATGCTGGTTCGGATGGGAGATGGGAAAGGGAACAGGCAGGCGGAGTGTTGCCATGGCAGTGGGCAGCATGGGGAGCTGACACAATACTTGCATCAGTCAGAGGTGTAAACAACAAATGGGCGCTCAGAGCACAGAGACAGGATGTTCCTTCCAGGGCACTACTAATGCTTTTCACAGAGATGACGCATTCAGAGGAAGATTTATTTAGCAAAAAGCTGGAATGACATGAAAAAAGATACCATAATAACATTATTATAGCATTAATGGGGATGTCTTCTAACAGCGGCATAAATATCAGTGCAATTAACCACTGCGGCAGTGGGAAAACCAAGAATGGGTGTAGAAAAGCTTTTGTTGAGGAGCAGACGACGTGTGCACTCCTGTTGCTATGGCAATACTACATACGTGATGTGTGTGAAAAAAGCTTGTTGCTGGGGTAATACAAGTGTGTGTGCGCTGATCGTGTCTTTCATATGGGTTTGTGTCATGTCAAGCAGGATGTTGTTGAGCGCAGCTACAGTGAGTTAATTCTTTACGTTGTGGATTAAATCATTCAGCGAGTGCTGCATTCCTGTGTATAAATACACATGCTAAAACGGTAGCTGTCTGTGTGTGAATGTGTGTGAGCGTATGGGGGAGGCTGGCTGAGCCATGTGTATGAGTGTGATATATGGTTCTGCATTAAGAAGAGAGTATACAAGTGTGATGTATGCTCTGTTTTTTTTTTTTTTTTATAGTATCCGTGAATGTAATTTCGCACAAATGTTAGAGCGGGTAGGGATATTGTTATAGTATGTGCAGCAGAGAAGAGAAATCACAGACATCTCTGCATGCTACATATGCAAGCTGTAAAATCAATCCCAGCACTCAACACAGAGGGCGTAACACTAAAGGGCTGTTGACACCGTCAGCGATTTGCAGCCAAAAAGCAAGAAGACATTTGTTTTTCATTTAAAGTTGGTGATCTGAGGTGAAATAAGGAACAGGCCATCAAGCATAGAACATACTTCCAGCTGTTTATTCATTAAAGACTCACAGGTGCTACCAGTTCTCTCAGTCTTTAGTAATTATCGGTCTTAGATATCTGCATAAAAAAAAACACTAAATATTTGAACAGTAGTGTTTTAATACTATAATATTATGATGTTATGTCAATTTCTGCAGAATTTCCGTCAAAATCAGCTTAGAAAATGTGGATAAATGTCCAGAGAATCCATCTAGTACTGATAAACTTGGATAAAGCTATTAAGAGACTAACAGCACAGTGACTGGGTGACCTCCAGCGATTAAATGGCTGTCAGTGTGAATGTTACCTTATCTGCCATGACAGTAAACAAGAACATGTTTCACTGTTACACAGAGTTCTCAAGTCCTCTACGTGGCCACATTGAGGCCAGAGGTCGAATTCCTCCTTTTCTATCCCACTCAAGGATAAACAAATGCAAATGCATGCCCAGACCCAATCCCCGCTCAGTAATGTAGCCCACGGAGAATAATGAATGTAAGTCACAAGCATGTAGAAGTCTCTTCCAGTAATGCACACCATAACAGCACTCCTTTTTTCTGTTTCTCTCTCACTCTCGCCGGCTGGCCTCGCACACAGAGCCTCAATTGTTGCGATTATGCCAAACAGATTCCTGGGCTCCAGCCCCTCCTCCCTCCATCCCTGGATCGGGCTGCTCGGTGGAAAAAATCCGTGAAGGAGAAAAGAGGCCAAGACAGGATGTGAGCAAGCCAGCTCATCACACTCCAGCAAGCAAACAAGTTCCCAAGCACTTCTGAGGTCAGACTTTGGATTTTTGAAAGGGGGCGGGATTTTTGTTTCCACAACGAGATGAGTGTTGGAATGTGACAGGGTCCCGTGAGAGTCACAGACACAGGGATTGAGGAATATTCCTTTTGAGGACATTTCTTGGATGTGAGTGCCGCTGTAGAGATGACTGAATACCTGCTTGCTTCCTCTCGACATGTTTTGGAGTACAAACGGAGTGGAAGTGTGTCCTGTCTGTGACTGTAGCAACATAACCTCAGTTTCACCTGGGACTGAAACACACTCATGCAATGTCTACATAAGCACTGAAGTAGCAACCTAATTACAAAGGAATCTCATAAGCGACTGATATGAAATACTCTGCATGGATGGCAACATGAACAAGTGCCATACAAATAGCTTTTGACATTAGAAAATAGCTGTCAAACAACAGCTGTCAGAGATTCTCTTTATATTTTTGCACCACGATTACAAACATCAACCTGATAGAAAAACTAACTGGAGAATCTGACAGTTTATATGAATGCATGTTATAGCACCCCTATAGTTCTTAATATATAGAAACACAAAACTGTATAAAATAATATAACTTGTTGTGACCGATAGTAATTAGTAATATGACAGAAGGAGTTGGCCACCACAGTTTGCCATGAAAAAAATACTATACCAGAAGTGCACACAGCACTGAGATTTTAGTAGATATATCTAGGTATGCGTTACGTTTTCTTAAAAGGTAGCAGTTTTTCCTGCACAAGTGCCTACAAGAACAACCTTTGCATTATAAGCTCAGCACCATGTCCCTACAAACATTCTGGAACAGAGCTTCTGATTCAGTCATATTATTGATAAACTTGCTACTGCAAACCAAAAACCCATCAGCATGTATTTCTTCTTTTCTACTTCCTGTAGAGATTAACCACAAGCATCCCCATAGATCTAAACTAGATCTTTCAGCTACTGTTCAAAAAGAATGAATGAAAGAATGTCCACAGTAAACCACAAATACAAAGACCCACATCAAAATTAATCACAATTTCCCCAAACATGCTATGCTCAGGTTTAGGTTTAGGGGAGAGAGTGGTCGATAATTTTCTGACAGTTGGCTTTTCATTATTTGTCGTGCGGGATGGAGGTGAGTCTGCAACACTGGGAATGAAACGTTGTGGATATGAATCCAGCAGTGGAGATCATCTCCTCCCATCTGTCATGTGTGTTTGTTTTCAGAGCATCTCTCTCTGCAACTGTGTGTTAATTAAGGTAGATTAATTAAGCTGTTTATGAAAAAGGCTGTTTGTTGTCCTTATTAGCGCTCTGAGCATAAAGCACCCATGGAGGCAAACTAATATAGCTGACCAGATCCACCCAGAAGGGCCCAACAGTTGAATCTGGAGGGAACATATTCAGATGGCAGGGGAATGCTAACAACAGATCTGGAGGAACGCATGGAAAGGATGCACAACCTGAGGGGCTTTAACCAGAAGATTCATCTTGGAAGCCAAAATTCGTAAATGGACAAGGTCACCCGGGCAGAAATGCGAGTTACCTTTTAGATTAGTGTATACAGCTTAATGTAACTTCAAAATACTGCAGAGATACGTGAGAGAGAATGCAAAGCAAATGAGACGGAGAGACTCTCACCTGATAGGGCTGACAGGCTCCTTCATCCGTCAGGAAGTCCAGGTGTTTGTCAGAGAAGAACTCGATGGCTGTGGTGGACCCTAACACTGTCTTCCCTACCAGAGGCTTGAACGTCTGTAAGGACAGAAAACACTGGTTAGTCAATGATCTGGGTGTCAGAAGCTAAAACAAACAAGTTGATGACAGCTCAAATGGAACACAAATAAGTTTGGTAGGGATGCACGATATTGGATTTTGGCCGATATTCGATATGCCGATATTTTCAAAATAATTTTGGCCGATGCCGATACCGATATCGATATATATACAAATATATACTGATATATTTAAACTTTAATTTTACTGAAGAGAAATCCATGTATCTCTTCTGTACTGATTCTACCATAAATTTATTATTTTACAAATGTAGACAGACATTCACATCTGAAAAACAGGTCAATTATTTCACTTGGAGAATATCGGTTTGGCTCATCGGCAGAAATATTCATATCGGCCGATACCGATAATGGTCATTTTAAGCTTTTATCGGCCGATACCGATATTGTGCCGATATTATCGTGCATCCCTAAAGTTTGGTGCATAACGTTTCACATCCATCCTACCTAAACAGTACATACACATATGCAAACATGCTCCATGTGACTGAATATTAAAGGCCTTCTCACTGAGTTTTATGATGGGTCAGCACCATATTTACATAGGGGTTACTGTTCATTTGCTAGAATATAACAGAGAACTGTTTACAAACATGCCACCAATCATACACTACATCAGTGCAAACGTCATTGAGTATTCACATGATTTACACAGTCACATAAACTTTCAGGTCCTGTGTTTAGTTTCAGCATCCAAGGGAACAGATGAAAATGAAGAACCGTGACAGAGAAAACACCTACAGGTTTAGAATTTTTGTCTTTTTGTGTGTGTGTGTGTGTGCGCGCGCGTGTGTGTGTGATTCAAACATTGTTATTACAGGAACTTTGTACATATGAAGAAGAAAAAAGGTTCACTGTGAGGTCTTGAAACCTGAGTAGCAAAAATGTATTGCTAACCCAGGTAAAGTATGAACAGGGTGAACCAAGAAAACGGATTGAAAACCCAAGGTTAAACAAACAATTTCAAACAAATAAAACCAATTTGTTTCCCTGACAGCTGTTCCTCTTGCCAGTGAAACAATAAACAGGGTACCTGCAGAATAAAATAAAAAAAGTAATGTTAAAAACGAATACTGTCCATACCCATAAAACTCATTCAATCTCAAAATAAATTCTTTATCTCAGGATTTATGTATATTCAGATATTCTTTTTCTTAAGAGTGGGGCTCACATTCACTTGCAAAACTGGGTAAATTCAAGTTTAAATTACATTTATTATTAGAGAGTTACATATGTACTGTATTTGAGTTATGTACTAATATACTGATATATACAAAGAGGTTGAATGATTTTGGAAATTTGCTGATACAGTATAATAATAATTTGTTAAAAGTAAACAGCCGATACTAGTAAAATTAACCCAGTGAATGTGTTTAATGAAGTTCTTAGTGTGACAGGGAAGCCCCAGAGACAAGCTACAAGAGTTGAAGTTGATTTAAATGTCCAAATTCATCAACAGCAGACCATAAGCAACTTCTTGCCATAAATGTACTATATTCACTGATTAGGAATGCAAATGAAACCATGAACATATGGAATATGCAGCACTCACATTCATTAAATTAAATCAATGTGTTTTGAAGTCTAACACATTAATCACATTAGGTCAAACTACAACTAATATATTTCTGGTCCCAAATTTCAGACCTTTTAAAATTCTAATTAAAACTTTTTTTTAATACCATCTAAAATATTTGAGACTTTTTCTGACCTTAAATTTGATCAAACTGAATTTAAGACTTTAGGAACCTGTAGGCACCCTGAATAAAAGGACGCAATGCTACTCAAGAGCTAGATGCATTAATGATCATGCGCCTGTGTGAACTGTACAGTAAACATCTGCAGCTTCACCTTAGTTTGGAGGACTTTCCTGAGACTCCAATTGAAGCAGAAGCTTAAATTGGCACTAAGTGTGACTAGACAAGAGTGGGACTGAGTGGACAGTAATTGGATTCATTACAAGCTCAGCCTCACAGTAGAGTGCAAAACTGCAGCTGAACTTAGTATGTGTGTGCGTGAGTGAAAATGGCATGCCATCTGGTCACTGGGAGGAAAGCAGGCTTTATCCTTCATGCAGACACAGCAGTCATGGGACTAGCTGCACATGATCACCACCACAATATTTTCTTCATGTCTGCTAGAAGGGAACACATCCACAACTGTGCTAGTCTCAAATGCTATGTACCAGGGGGCTTATGGATTTAGATATCATTTTAGTTTCTCAATTACGACATTCTCATAATTCCTACAAGCAGGACTGGAGGTCATTAAGAAGTTAAAACTGTATTTATGTTTAAAAAAAAAAAAACATTTTAAACTACATTCTCAAAGTGAGTGTTTTCAAACTTTTTGTTGCAGTTGTAATCATTGTACACTGTAAAAAAATAAATAAAAAAAATTATATATATATATATATATATATATATATATATATATTGTTAAGCTGTAAATAAAGCACTGTTGGAGTATGTTTTGAAAAGGAAATACTATATATTTTTTTTTTTTCAAAAAAATGTTTTTTTAATGTTTTATTTGATTTGTGACATTTACTCTTTACTAACTTCTGAAAACAGTGAAAACAGTGTTAATCTAAATCCTACACCATATTTTCAGTGCTGTAGTAAAACAAAAATAAAAAGAAAGAAAGGTTAGGGAGAAATCTGTACTATTTCCTCATTATGAAACTAAAAACCATAAATAACTGAAGAGTATTCTAAAAAATCTAATAAAAAAGAGAAAGATACAATAAAAAATGTCATTGCATTTTATACAAGCATGCATGTGCATGTGATCTTAATCCGTGCTGGACCTTTGGCTGCACAACCTAACATTTCTATTTCTATCAATAGAGGTCAGATAGACATGCCCATGTCTGGATACCTCTAAAACAGCCCTTGAAAGTGAAACATAACCACACTGCCCAACAGGAGGAATTTTAGACCAGTGAACGGTGTAAGTGTCTAACCACAGATCTCTGTGATAGCACAGTCTAAATGAATATTTCTGATTGCTGAGATGTTAGCTCTGATGATCTTTCTGCCTGCATGTCTCTGTGAACCTGATCCTGCAGCAGCAGGGGAAAGACTAGCTGTGGATTTACACTTCTAAAATAAACCTATCATCAGCCTCAGGAGCAGTCAAGTGAGCTGCTATTCAATTTGACTTCTATATGGAGTACCGACATACTATTAAAACAGTAGTTTTAATTTAGTTATTAAAATATTGTCTACTGAACAATTTGCTACACATAGTTCCAATTCTAGATGCTGATTGGTTCAGCATTCAAGGGATGCTAAAATATATGCTTTACAACTACAAAGTGAATTTATGCAACTGCACAGTGTCAAGGGACAATATCTTTTAGCTGAATGATGGCATGTAATACATTTGCTATATAAAATATTATGTAAAACATAATATAAAATATTTCTATGCATGATTGTATTCCTAAAATATTTTAACAATGCAATTTGGCCATTTTAGCAATAAGACGCTCAATGCTACGGCTGTGTTAAAACCACCAAACACTTAAATAATTGTCATTCTTTTTCCTTATGATGTTGCATCAATAATTTAGAACTTTGGATTAATATTTAATCTATCTGTGTGCAGAATCATTTAATTTCCTATAGTTTAATTCAAACCTACATTTCTATGAGACTCCAGATCAAAGATTTGCATGCAACTCCGTAAACTGCCTGTAATCAGACTGAACGTCTTCATGTGAACACCTCAATCAATCCGAAAGAAAAAGATTCAAATGAAATTTACATCACACTGAACCTTTTCTGATATTTTTTTGTTAAAAGAAAAACAGCAGTTATGCAATTCTCTCTGTGGGTTTCTCTGTTTCTCCTGCAAATGTGCCGAAAGTTTGTCCAGAATATGTAATGCACATGTACAGTAAAATCATTTGTGAATCAGACTGCAAAGTTTAGTGTACGTAAACAAAACTTTGGGACTGACAAAAAACAGTGTATGCAAACATGGGTTGCAGTCCCACCACTGTGTCATTCATAATACAGCACGTCCTAGAGTGACATTAACATGCTACTGTATATACATGACTTTCACATGCTAATAAAGCTTTCTTGTTTTAACATCAACAGAAATAATGTGGTTGATATGAATGACAAAGGTGACATTCAGCATTAAAATGAACAATGCAGACACTTCTAACCAAGAGTATCAATCTAATTCTATGAATCTGTGTTATTTACTAGAAGCAGCATGACTTTATCAGAATTGTAGCAGAGCTTCATTGCTGTCGTGTAGTTCCTCTTTGGTGTATGGGGAGTTGAATCAAGGCTACAGTCACATGAGCCGTTTCTAGGACAGATAAATATAGCAACACTGAATCCACGTCTCTTAAAGGAAAACCAGGCTTTGTTGTTCTAATAAAAACATTCACACAACACAGAGCTCAGGGAAATGCATGTTTCTGTGTGGAGAAACATGAAAACAGATAAAATAGAGGAAAATTCAGAGTCCTCTGAGCAGGTCTGCAGGTGCAGCTAATGATGTTCTACTCCATGATTTTTCAATTTAAAATCTTTGCGACCTTTGGTAGCAATCGGTCTACTGCAGACAGCAAAATTAAGCATTCAACACTACCAAAACTGCAGCGTTTTGCAGTTAATGGCCAGAGAATTTTATCAGAAACTAGACATTACCCCTGTGACACCTTCGCACACAAACACAGATGAACGGAGAGACGCATAAGCACTTCCTTGAGCGACTGCAACTGGGTCACATCTGCCACTTGTCATTAGGGAGATACCTCTCATCACAATCACGCTGTCAAACACACAGCACAATAATTGCTGAGCGTCTCCAGAATACAGAATACACCTGAGTGAATCCATGATACACGCACACGACTGCGGCCCCACACACGGAGACACAAACACATGTATCTCATTCCCTCTGCAAGAACAAAAAGAGGCCAAGGAAAGGAGGAACTCTTTCAGAGAAAGCACAGACCGGCTGTGTGCAGACAAAGCATCTGCAAAATACAGTCCTTGGCTGGGCGCTGTGCAGCGGGCCGTAATTCAGCTATAAATATTTGATAAGGCTGAGCGCACGGGAATGTGCAGTGGAGCCGCGAGGGGGGTTCATGCATAGCCAAGTGACGCTCCAGGACAACACTATCTGATAAAGGTCACAGAGAAACGCCGACTGCACTTACACATACATGTGCTGGTGTTAACAGTGATGTCTCTTGTGCACATGCACTCAAGTCATGAGCAACCAACAGAATCGATGGGCTGCAAATTTCTCACTATCTATAAAAACAGTCGATACAGTTTCGATACACTCTATAAAAATAAATAAATTAAATTAAAATCGAAAGTTGTAAATAAAGATTTTTGGAGTACTTTTCACAACAAAAAGTGTCAGAGGACCTCTTTATGTTTCATGTTTGCTTATGTGGCATCCATTGCTATTCTGTTTGTCTTTTTTTTTTAAACAACGTGCATAAAAAGACACAGTAATACTTTAAGTTGATATAGTTACACTTTACGTGTACTATAGTAACAACAAATTATGCATAATAAAACAACTACCCCCAAACCAAATCCATATAGTAAGTACATGTAGTTAATTAACTTTGGTCAGTACTTACTTGTGCAATTACACTGTAACAACATCACCTTAAAATAAAATGTAAGCAAATGCGCTGTCAATTGTAACTGTACAATTTTCGAATGAAAAAACGATCACAGCAGACAGCAGTTATTTGGTAGGCTACTTAAATCAACATATGGACTCTTAACGATAACGTTACGACCGCAAATAGCATCACATTGCCAATTTGCATATAAGCAGGCATGAGCTTGCATGGAACACCCATTGTGGTTTGTTGGTAACATTTGGGCAACTCAGCGCGATGACATCACACTGAGAACTGAGACCTTTAGTGAAGTTAGCTGTCAGTCATGTTCTGAGGAGTTAGTAACCCCTCATTTTCTCACAGAGCAGTAGACTGCTGCCATTAACTGCCTACACTGCAAGTGTGAGATGAACACACTGACAATGATCTAGTCTTGCATCATATAGCTCGCAGACAGTGTTGTGTTTCTCTAGCAGATTTCTGCTGTGGAGGAAGACGCCATATCCAATGTTCCATAAACGCCTGGTGTGTTTGTATGGGGCTAGTTTCCCCCTAGGATGTCTCAATCACAACTGTTACTAATTCAGTTATCGTGTCTCAGATCAACTATGTTCAAAATGCACTGCAAGCGTGCTGCTTCTCTGCCTACTAAAATTGTAAAATGACCTCACTATGCAGCAAGTTTATTTTACTGTGTGGCATCCAAAGTTGTGTTTTAAACATTAACATGGTTCAGCGTGATTGTCTGAACAATACTTCAAAATAAAATACTTAAAATTGTGGTTGATATCCCCTCTGCTTTATTTGTCAGACTGGAAAGGGAAGGTCCATTTTAACTGCACATTTTGGTATTCCATGTATACATATTTGACACTGTGATATGTAAACTTTAAGAATAACTGGTGTTATGAGTACTACTGCAGTATGACATTGCGAACATACCCAGAGACAGTAAGTGAGCCGTATGCCAAGTCATTTTGCAGTACAGAAGATTTATAACCTCACCGCAGAGCTTCATCCTCATAAAACTGTAAAATAAAGCAGAAGGTTGGGACACCCGGCCAAGCCGGCTCTAACAAGCAACTTTAGTTCGATGGCCCTGGCGACTTCCTGTCCACTGTGTTCCTAAATGGAGGCAAAAAAGCTGGCAGTATGTGTGTGTCCTGACCAAAGAAAGCGGCAAATTCCCTCTGCAGTCCTGAGAAAAGCCAGACTCATGAGAAACCACCACACACTGCAGAGGAAAACACATCCCGACAGCAGGAACGGTACTTTCCCATTTTCCCCTGACACATCCCACTTCACACACACAATAACTGAAACCCAACAAACATTCTTTTGTATCATCCAATAACAGCGCAAACACCATTTAATCATTTCAACCAATCTGAACAACAGTAACCTGATCAAAACAAAGATAAGACAGGAATAATTCTTTGAAAAATGAAAACCATGTCATCATTTACTCACACTCACATTGTTCCAAACCGATATGACTTTTGGTTTGGTTTGAAAAGATGTCTGAAAAGACAATTTGAAGAAAGGAAGTGTTTGAACATTGCTCAAGCTGTTCATTCCTTCAACACTTCAGAATAGGGAACACATTTTCACTTTTAACTAAGAGTTTTCCCTGAACAAACTCATAATTTTCTGCTTACTAATAGTTAATAAGGTAGTTGTTAAGTTTAGGTATGGAGTAGGATTCAGGGATCTGAAACATGCATGCAGAATAAGGAATTAATGTTGCTTTATAAGTACTAATAAAAAGCCAATGTGCTAGTAATATGAACTGATATGCAATAAAAAATATATAAAAATTATAGTAATAAAAAAGAAAATAAGAAAAAGAAAAAGAAACCGGTAACACTTTACAATAAGGTTCCATTTGTTAACATTGGTTAACAACAATGGTTAACATGAACTAACAATAATGCTTCTAAAACATTTTTAAGTCTTAGTTAATGTTAATTTTAACATTTAATAATACATTCTTAAATTCAAATATTGTATCTGTTAATATGTTTTAATGGACATGAGCTAACATGAACTAACAATGAAACTGCATTTTTATTAACTAACATTAAAGATGAATAAATAGTGGAACAAACTGCTTAATGTTAATTCGTGCATTAACTTGCATAATGCATGAACTAATGGGACCTTATTGTAAAATCATCATGAGAGCAGTTCATGCTTATTGTTATGCGAGTCTTCTGAATGCATATGTTATCTTTATGTAGGAACAGATGATTTTTCAGTTTTTCAATTGTGGCTTGGCATTCCCTCTCCACTATCCTTGTATGGAAATAGAGCACTCAGGATATTACTCAAAACATTGCCTTTTGTGTTATACAGATTCATACAGGTTTGGAACAAAATGCTGTCTAGATAAATTAAGTCCAATTTTATTTTTGGGTGAACTTTCCCTCTACAAGGACTGTATTGTCACTGTTTTCCAACTCTTCTGTTACCTTTATATAGGAACATCCTGAAATTAGTGTGGGACACATTTATGGTGCATTTTATCTTACTTGTGGCTTGACAGCCTCCCTCAAATATTCCTTGTATGGAAAAGGGCACACAACATGTTCCTTAAAACACTGCCTTTTGTGTTCCACAGAAGACATAAAGTCATACAAGTCTGGCTCAAAATAATGTTAAGTAAACTATCACCATTTTCATTCTTGGGTGAACTATACCTTTAAAATGACTGTACTGCAACAAGACTGTCTCTCGTCCTCTCTCTTTCTGTTGGAAACGAGAGGCATAATTAGAAACAGCCGCACTATGCACAGTGCTGCATTGAAGGAGCTGTTTGCTAAATGGGTCATAGTGCAACCCTGCCCTTACTCCATCAAACACACACATGCATACACTGTTTCAAGCAATACACTTCTCATTGGATCAAGCAGATGAAATGCCCCTCCAGACTTTACTCCAGAGACACAGCACGGGACGATATAATCAGCTTACTATGCTGAAATAAACAAGGCCTATCAAAACACAAGACACCTCTGCCTGCTATCACCCTAACCGACACTAGACGACCCATGTTCCAACACCCACCCAAAAACAGGCACAACATCTATCCCTGTCTCAAATAAGCGGGGGCTTTCCACACAGCTAGAGTTCTGTTCGACACCACCATCTGTCTGGGTTGCTCACATGTCATTTGCGCCACTGATTTAATAAACGTACAACCAGGAAAAATCCCCTGCAACTTTAAATCTCAGTTCTTCCAGCCAACAATATGCTCAGATCTGAACTTGATATTTCTTTATAAGTAAGAGAGAACGCTTGTGCTTTTGCAGGGCTCCAAAATGCACTTGTGCCTTCCACCAGTCATGTTAGCGCCCTGTAGCTGTCGACACAATAACACGATTGACTGCACCACGCAAGCAGATGGCTGATAAACATCCTGTTAGACGAAGACATGAACAGTCCAACCCGCCCTCATGTAACTGGCTCAACATGAGACACATCTACCTCTACGTCTCTAGGATGTATGGTCTCAAAGCATAGCATATTTAAGGAAAACAAGATCGTGTTTACCTCTTTGCTGGTCTTGAGAATGAGCCCGAGCCAAAGGTGGAGTCCAGTCTGTGGACACGTGCCACTCAAGTAAAAAAAACTCGAGTGGGATGCAGATGAGTGAGAGAAAAAAACGAAGAAAAGCAAAACAAACAAGCACAAGTTTCTTTCAAAGGTGCCTCGTGGTCTTTAAAAGAAAAGGCATACTTTGAAAAGAGACCTTCGCTTTTTAGACGCTGGCCACATGTCAGACATTTTATGTGGCTGACAGGAAACACAGAATGAGAGAAAAGCCCCCGTTGCCGCAGAGCTCAAAGAAACAGAGCGAGGAGGACAAAAAAAGTAAGGCAGACCGTTTGTTTCGTCGCTCGCTCTCTCTTCTACTTGTCTCTCTGTATCGGAGCGTCAGACTGTTATCGAGTGTGTCATCAGCGGTGCCAGAGAACAAGTCTGATCCGTCCGATGAGCAATGTTTCTCGGCCTGCCTGAGTCTGGAACTGGGTCAGGCTGCCGCTTCCTCCAGAGCACGGTTACACAAGCGGTTACACACACACTCCGCAACTGCAGTGATCAGGAAGCTTCTGTGAGCCACTTACTGAAAGAACAAGCTCGCACAGGCTGCTATTGTATTCTCCTCCTCGTCATGGTTTTTTTGGTTTGCTGTTGCAGTTTTTCAGTGGCTGTTTGTGTGGTGAGCAAATCAGTGTGGCATGGTAGAGTGAAATGAAAGGATCTGAGAGAGAGAGAGAGAGAGAGAGACAGGAAAAAGAACAGAAGGGGGGTGCCATGGAGGCGAGTGTAAACCATGAAAAGGGCGTTGCTATGTACAGTGTAACTAATCTCCCACCATCACAGGTGGCAGAGCCACAGAGCCACCCACAGTATGACTCACCCTGATGAGCAGACTGCTGGTGCACACACACACAAATAATTAAAGGGATAGTCCACCCAAAAATTTTAAATGTTATCTTTACTCGTATTCAAGTCGTTCCAAACGCATAAGAATTTAGTTTGAATCTTTGAAACACAAATAAGAATCTAGAGGTTTCTATCACACATACGGAATAGAATATACAAAGAAGCTCAAACGTGCCTGTGTGATGCGTACACGAGCTTCCATGTTTACCATATGTGATGCACTATTTGCTTGTATGTATTCACCTTCATAACTTTTCAAACCATACAAATTTTAAAAGTAGACATTTTGTTAAAAGTCCTGGCTGTTTCTCTTGCCATACAATAGAAGTGAATTGGATCAGATGCCAAAATGAGAAAAAAAAAAATAGTTCATATTACCCATAAGCGGAAGTAAACATCTTCTGAAGTCATCCGATTGTTTCATAAGAAGAAAACACTGAAATTTAAGTCGGTATTCACTGAAATTCCTGCCCTCAAGTGTAATTTACACTTCATGCGACAACCAATGGAATTTCGTATCACTGACATCAAATCTCGCATAAGACATCTTGTCATGCCATATTTAAATCCACTTCACTGTCAATGGAGCATACTTTGAAAAGCTTGCACATTCAACTGTACACAAGACAGAGTGAACTGCAGAAAATGTATTATACTTGGACCTTAAAAGATTGTATCATTATTTTCTGGAAGTGTTATCCTTTTAAGAGCATATTTAAACAAAATATGCAACAACCAATGAAGTTTAATATCAATCATAAAATCTTGCACAATCCATCTCGGCACACTATTTTAGAATCCACATGAATATAAATGAGATTCGGTAAGTTACAGCCTGTTCCTTACACAAAAACACAGTATGACAAAAGACTTGAAATAGAGCGCACAACTCACATGGACTACTGCTTATGTGGTGCTGTTTATTTAGCATCTATCCCCGTTTAGCCAGGAAATTCAGCAACGTTTCTTATTTTGTGCTCCACAGAAAGTCAAATACCGGTTTGGAAAAACATGAGACTTAGTAAATGTCAGTTTTAATTTCTAGGTGAACTGTTTCTTTAAAGAGCACACAAGCGAGACCATGGACACGTTTCCTCCTTGCAGGTCCAGGCGACTTTCTCAGCAGCTCTGTATTCAAACGGCCATGCTGTGCTGAAATACAAGCCTGCTGAAACCCATTAGTCACCGGACCCACTTGAAGAGAGGACACAATAATCCACATAAATTAAAATGAAGGGACAGGCGTTTGGCTCGCAGGTAGGATGTCCTTGGCTCAGACGTTGTGTGTAATACAGTAGAGGATTAAAGGGAAGTGTGTGCGCCCACTGGAGCGATCAGGACACAGACAGAGAGGCAGGAGGTGGGGTGGGCTTCCTTACACTCCAGTGACTGTGCCCACCTCAAGGGCAGGACACCATGTTCAGTCTTCTGAAGCGAAGACAGAAACTGTGAGAAAATAAGACAGATCTGTTTGCCCTACAGATACAGTACAATGATTAAGTCCCAAATAATCAATACTTCAGCTTTTGAAGACAAGAATGTCCATTTCTGGAGACAAAAATGACCAGATTTGGTCCTTAATAAATGTATTAGGTCTTATTTTGCGCAAATTAATAAGTGTACATTATTCTAAACCATAAAAAAGTCAATAATTTTATCCGCCACTTAAACAACTTTTATGTTTATGCAACCAGAACTGTGTAAAATGATATTAACAAAGTCTGTGGGAAAATTTTGCCCCTTTTATTTTCTGCCAGGCAACAATCTTAAGTCCAATTGTTTGGAAAAGTAATAGCAGGATCCTCCATAAGCCACACAATTTGAATGCTTAAATACCTAAATATAAATAAATCAACACCAACAATATGAGACACAATTTTCACCAGTAGATTAATTAGAGATGTTAAAATTCTCTTTTTTAAATACTCTCATGTTGCTCCAAAGCTGTGAAACATAAAATATACTTTCAAGAAAGTTGGTACCCAAACAAGTTTTGGTAAAAACAAATAAATAAAACATCTCAAAACATCTTAATTATCAAAATATCTATTCTTCTGTGTGAAAGAATGAAAGTCAGAATGAAAGTCAGTTTTAGAACAATATCAAAGAGAGGAAAGGATAACAGAACTTTAATTTTTTTGCGTGAACTATCCCTATAATAATATCTATAAATGCACAGCAAATGCAGTTTTATAAATTACAAATGGCTTTATAAAAGGCACAAGAACAGACATGTGCTACATAAAAAAAGAACAAGGTGCACACACATCAGGAATGAAGAGCAAGTGAAGATAACAGCATGACATTTGAAGCCATCTGTGTTGAAAAGCAGGAAGTGGCAGGAAATGAGTATGGGTGCATAAATGTTCCCTCTCTCTCAGACAACATGATAAAAGCCTGCTGAAATCCAGAGCGTCTATGCTGCAGTGTGTTCATGGAACCCGAGCTGTCATGCTCAAAAAAACCAAATCACGTCACCATAATCAAAGACCATTTACACGCGCAGAACCCCAATCCCATTTCTCTCACTCCGTCTCTCAGTACACTGCCAGCGCGCAGTCAAACCGGTATTGCTTTAAAAATTAAAGACATGCTGCTGTGATTTACCATAAGTCTTTTATTGGTAAATGCATTACATTCTCTATGATTGTTAGTTCTTATTCACAATCAGTTTTTTTCTTCTTTATGTGCTGATTTTTAAAATCTGTGGAATTCTCAGAAATTAGGGTACACATATGTCCCCTTTTTCCCAGAAATACTTTTTTAAGACTTTAAAAAAAGTGTCTGGCCAGGAATTCTAAAGTGCTTAAAATGTCCAAGTCTTAATGTTGTTTTACTACTAATGTGCTCCAAAGTCATCATATATTACAGGTATGCGCATTTGCATTGCTTGGACATTTCGTACACCACAACTGGTTGATGATGTAGAATGTACAAATCCCTACATGCTGTTGGTCAAACTACTTTGCAGTAATTACCTACAAGTATAATGCCTGATTTACATATCACATACACTTTATTAACAGATCAGAGCATTCATCATGAGAGCATGAGCCCTTTGGTGTTGAGTCCTAGAATTCATCCTATTTACCAATCTGAAAATGCTTTACTCAGGCAGTATAAGTCTTGCTGCAATTGTTGGTGTTGACAGTGTTAAGCCGCAACACCGGTTACGTCACTTGCCTACTGTGGAACTGTCCTTTTAATTATTTTATAGTAATCCAAATTATTTCGCTCAATTTCAGAACAGACGCTTCAATTAAAAACTGAACGAGGTTGCTCAGTAGAGTATGTAGAATTTTTCATGTGAGGAGAGTGAGCCAAGTTGACTAACAAGAGGTCAGACCGACAAGTAGGGTTGTGTACTGAAACCCGGTGCCAATATGGCACCTGTACCTATGGAACAGTTATGCACCAAACTAAATCAGTACGCAGATTCCAGTGCCTCATTTCGGTACCGCTTAATGCCTGGTATGGCATTAAGTAAGACTCTCTCTCTCTCTCTCTTTGCATGTGTGAGAAACAGCGCTATCAGTAAAGCGACGGTGAGTTGTGCACCTTCACAAAGAGTTTAAAGAGCATCAAATGCAGGTGCGCTGTGCGTCCATTGAGATGAACTGAAAAGTTCAGATCGCTTGATGGAGAGAACTCTGAAGCTCAGATGCTGAAATGAATGCAAGTGTCATGCGCTTCAGTCTATGTAGTAAACTAACCTGCACGTCTCTGCCATTCATTCATTCACACAGAGACGATCAGAACACTGATTCATATTTCAAACAACTTTTACGGCTTAACATTTACAGATACTGGTCCATATGGAGGTATGATTTGATTAATTTATTCTAACTTTGACAAATTCCATGACTGTCCATATTAAGATGTAAGTTTCATTTTCATGACTGGATTTTGAGATTCCGTCCTCGTTTAATTATCAAATGCATTTGTGCCTATTTGTGCGCCCATTTAAAGCCTGTAAGCAATGTCCCATAACAGTACTTTTACCTCATTTACAATACATTTACAATGACCATTCAGTATCCATAAGCTCATTTGTCAGAGGAGCATTTTTTACTAAATATATGCGCTATATTGCATATTCATATTTCTACTTAACCTGTTGTCTATATGATAAGACAGAATGCAAGGAGCTAAAGAATAAACAGTGGCGGATAAAAAAAAAAACGTTACAAAGAAAGATAGACTTGATGTGTTTAAGACATATGACAACATTTATAGGATAAATCGAGGAGAAGCCCAGACAAATGGCTCCTTAAACGATTTTTTTTGTCTGTAGCCGTTTCTGAAGAATCATATAACACTGAAGAAATAGAAAACTTTTAATTGTAATAATATTTCACAATATTACACAGTATTTTTGACCAAATAAATCTAGCCTTGGTAGGCAAAACAGACTTTTCATTTTAAAAAGTACTGACCCCAAACTTGTATTCACACACACACACACACACACACCTTGCAGAGGGAAGAAAACATCACTCTAGGCTTTACAATTTTTCCATATTTTCTCCAATGCAAAACGGAAGCTCCAGACACTGTGACATTTCATTTAATCGAGCATTCCTCTTCTATTCTGCCTGTTTTGCATAATAACTTTCACCATTCAAATTCCAATAGGGTCAGGTAGCAGCTCTGCAATTGTGATCGCATTTATGCAATTAACGTTCCGGCAAATGCTCTGGCATAAACCTCAGCAAATGCTGCCTTATCTCCTGCTTTTAAGGTCATGGAAATGAAATATGGTGCCAATTATACGTCAGCCCAGAAAAGTGCCGTGTGCCAAGAAGGAAGAAATTCACCAATGAAGATTCTAATCAGCAAGCTCATATGTTTCCCGATCAATACGAGAGAGTAATTTTCAATGCAGTGAGAGCAGCTTGTGTGGATAAGGTTTGGGGATGGACGGGTGAATGCTCCAGGAATATCCCTTTCACTGTAGGGTAGGGGTGGGCGATATGACCAAAATCTTTTTTCACATTTAAAAAAAAACAATTTGTAACAAATAAATATGTTCATTTTCAAATAAACAACTCCTGTTTCACTTGTTGTTTCACATCATTCCTGTTCAAATTTTTGCATTTGCTTTCGTGACAAAATGTGGTTCCCCATGTGGTTGTGGTTCCCACACAATAGAGTACAATTTTTGGTCATGTAGTGTGAACTAGGGTTAAGTCTGCTGTCCCTTTAATACCAATCCAATATACGGAAACAACATTATAATGAGAACACTATTATAATAAAACATTATGAATTTGTTTGGTTTGGTTTCCATGTTTCAGCAAGTTGTTGGAAGAGCCAAGAGCGCATCCACAACAGAAGTTAAACTTTCGGATTATCACGTAACTTAGTTTGAATTCGCGTGTACATTTGTTTTTTTTCTACGTATATAAGTTGTAATATTATATTTATGTTGTATAAATATCTGAATATATAACTTCAGTTTACCAGTTTAATCAGTTTGCACAACATTAATAACTATAATTGGGAATGTCATAAACACAGTATTATAAAGAAAATATTACTGTAATAAAAAAAGTTGTGAATTATTTGGGTTTCTTTGCCGTGTATCAGCGCGTTCAGAGCATGTCCACGACACATCTAACTATTCAGGGTTTGTAGGGTGGGTGCATTGCAATATTGGAAATAGTCCACTTCTGTTTTAAACCATGAAGGCGAGCCAGTGGATATCATACAAGCAACATGCAAATTTTGTGCAAGTCAAACTTATGCCGGTGAACGTCTTTCACCATGATAGTGAAATAAAAAACTGACGGCACTTTCTGCATCTGACGACGCACACAACAGTGCGTATTCTCTCAGAGACGAATCTCCTAATAAGTGGCATAAATATCTGTTTTAATTTATTTCTTTAATGTTTCTCTTGTGGCCCAAACATTATGAAAACAATGAGAAGAAACATTATTCATGTTGAACAGGTTGGTGCATAAAATTGATAAAGTGTTACTGAAATGTAACTATCTGTAACACATCTGTTTTTTTTTGTTTTGTTTTTTTTTTACAAAAATGTGGATTTAGATTTATCGGCCAACAGACCGGTTACTGGCTTTCATATTTTAAATGAAATATGAATTATTGATATCAGCCAAAATGTTCATATCAGTGCATCCCTATTGCAAACTCAGTCGAATCCAGCTGTGAGATCTTGTTAAGTTTGCACTTTTATCCAGCATGATCACGTGTTCTCTGCAGGATAGTCAGTCCATGTGAATTGAATGCTTTAAACTTTATTTATTTATTTGTGAAAAATACTATAATTTAAAGTATAAGTATGTTTCTTTTACACATTTTTTAATCTACTGTCAAATGATTTCAAATCTCTTTAATATTATTAATAATAATAAAAATTATATCGGCTTTATATCTGCTATCGGCCCCCTGATTTCCAAGATATCAGCATTGGCATCAGCTATCAAAAAACACTTATCGGTCGACCACTACTAACGATAGACACTTTATTCTACGGTAACGATTAATCTGTCTGCCAGCTGCCAAGAGACGACACAGATGTCCTGACAAGGGCCTCAGAATTTCACTGTGTGAAGTGTTGAGTGGTATTGAGCTTCACTCTCTTTATCTAAACTCTCTGCACTTTTTTATTTAGAAATGTTTACACAAATGGTTTCAGAAAATGAATGGTAGCTTAAATTGTATCCACAATCTTCAGTGGTTCCTGTAGAGTTTTATGTGTTTATTAGTGAAATCTCAAACACTTGATCTGGTAAAGGAGGTGGCCACAGGGGTTGTTCAGTGCCTGATCCAGAAATCCCCCCATCAGAGGCCTGTCGTAACACCATATACTCCATCTGCCACAAATGTGCAATAAAAAAAAATCTGATCCATATGCTAGTGTACTTCCAAATAAAGTACATCACTTCCTTTCTCAATCAAGAGCACATTCAATCTCTCTGTCCTCTGCTGTCTTTGAGAGCCTCAAGCAGGAGAGCTGATCTGTGAATAGTAGTGCTGGAAGCTTTGGTTGGTTTGTGAGATTCATCTGACATTTATCTGACTGTCAATAGGCCTTTGTTTTCATCCAGTCTCTCTCTCTCTTTTACCAGCACTGCAAATCACAACACAAATCACACAAATGTTGACACAGGCAAATAAGTGTCCACACCAGAGACCTGAAAACACTGCACCAATGTGTATCATCTATCATGAGTGTATGAAATATTTAAACCCAAATATGCTGATTTAAAAATCAACAAAATAAAAATCTTCAGCAACGTCCTATTATAGTACATTTGTCCAAATGCCAATATACCAGTGTTTCTTGCACTGTTACTCAAGCTGTGAGCAAGCAATGTAATTTGAATGTAATGAGATGAAAAGCCTGGGTTCTGTTATATGTTGATACAATAGACAATAGGTCTTTGGACAGCTAACTAAGTTGCTCAGCAAGACATTCTTCAAACTTTTCCTCCCCCATAGACAGTATTTCACCTGAAAGACAGCCCATGGACATAAACTGTATTTCAGGCCTCCAAGTCTTCTTCCTAATACCACACAAACAAATCTATTCACTTTGATGAGCGTGTCGATCTTGATCAGCGGTGTACAAGGGCTCTTGTACACACTAACCTAACTGACAAGCACAAGTCAACGTCACTTTTAGCCAACAAAATCAAAATATGAGCAAAAGCATGGTCTATTAATCTCATAACATGACATAAGAGGCACTGAGAAAATTCACTTCAGCAACTTCAAATATGTTGCATGTGTATGAATATATGAGTGTAACATAATCAGCATGCAGTGGGGATGGGTATTGTTAAGGTTTTAATTACTACTCTTACCGATACTGTTACTACTCTTAACGATACTAAATTACTACTCCTACTTATAATGCTTATTGTTCACGCAATTGCTTTTTGATCAAACTGTGCGAGAACATGAACAATAGGGCTGTGACGGTGGCAGATTTTTACCACCGTGGTTTGAATTTTATTAAATATTAATTTAAACTGAAAAAAATTATCGCCTGCACAACTGCTGCTTCTGTCGCTTTTTCTCTTGATGAAGTGCATTTATTCAGTCGCAGAATGACTTTGAAGAGGAGACATTTCAAATACGCGCTCCACTTCACCTGTATCCTTTCTTATCAAAGTGTGAAATAAACCAGTCATTCAGTGTCGTGGTCAGTTAAGTCACAAAGTTACCAAAATGGTGATTAAGAAAGTTAAATACACCCTGTCTACTGGATGCGAGTGGCGCGGCGCTATATAACTCATTATAATAAGTGGACAAATCCCCGACAGTAAACTGCCTCATCCTGTTTATGAGGTTCTGACAGTGTTCAAATGTCCTGTGTAGACAGTAGACAGACTCAACCTGTTGTCCGGTGCAGACCACACTGTTCAGCCGCCATGCAAGTGGATGCATTAACTCCTCATCTGGAATCGTTGCCACATTTCTTGTTAACATCTTTCGTTTATCGCTGTCTCATTTGTATTTGGCCAGTTTGGAGTAAGCCTCACCAAACCTGACCAGCCAGGTGTTTGCGATCACAGGAACTTTTACAAATGTGGATGGGTGACATGAATGGAGATGGCTCCAGATCAGTGATTTGGTTTCCCAACAAGGACCATTGCCCAACACAAAATGTATTTGCTGAATGCATAAACTGTATTTTCCTGCGCTCAGACCTGCCAATCTAAAGGAAATGCTGTGTATGGCGTTTGAGATCATTTGTGAATTACCATAGACAGTCTAAATAAAACAGATTGCAACTATTAGTGTTATTACACTTGTATACAGTAATGCTTCTTATTATGCTTGTTATAGAGTGTGTGATGTCACGTGCACTACCACCGCTGGCTGTAGACAACGGTCACAGTCCTAACATAATAATCTTAGGCAATATAGGCAGAAGATATAGGCACAAATAACAGAATTAAAAAAAATGAAACTATAGTTTTGTGCATGTGTCATTTACATTTCACCAGGTTAAAATAATATCTCAAGCTTTATGCTTGATCTATTTGTAACACATAAACCTCAAAACATCTTCAGCTTTCTCTTTCTGCAAACTGTATGGTGTAGCAATATGAAAGCACCCAAAACACTGCACCCAAAACACTGCAACGCAGCTCCATTCTTCACACAGGAAAAAAAACCTCGAAAGATGATATATGACCTGACAAATGCTGGCCAAATCACAGAGTTGTTGATTCGCACGGGACTAATACTATCAGAGGACCTCTGTGTGCAGCAAAATATGGTACGTCTTTTGCGGGTGAATTTTTACTTTACAAATTACAGACATGGGCGATTCACACAGGTTTAAGATCACAGTCAACCTCCCCAACTATTACAAATGACTGGAGGTCACCAGGTAATACTAATCCGTGCGAATAGGACTAAAGACACTCGTTGCTGCTGTGACACTTTTTGGTGACTTATTGCACAATTCACTCCACATCTGAAAGTGAAAGTCATGACATTTTGCCAAGTATGGTAACCCATACTCGGAATTGGTGCTCTGCATTTAACCCAACCAAGTGCACACACACACACACACAGCAGTGAGAAGTGAACACACCGTTAACACACACCCGGAGCAGTGGGCAGCTATATATCCAGCGCCCGGGGAGCAACTGGGGGTTCAGTGCCTTGCTCAAGGGCACTTCAGCCATGGGTATTGAGGGTTGAAGAAAGCGCTGTTCATTCACTCCCCCACACCTACAACACCTACCAGCACCGAGACTCAAACCGGTGACCTTTGGTTTTGACCGGTGATTTTGTATGAAAGGATGAATTTTTAATTCCCTTCACCTCCTCCACTGCATGTAGCCATTTATTTTATGTAAAGTAAGATTTCCAAAGAAGAACTAGTACACATTTTTAATACATCAATGAACAAACACTGCTCCGATCTTCCACACAGTGTGAATGTCTAGGGTGGAGAACTTGATCTCCTGAGAGCCTCTGGCTACAGACAATCTCTCCACAAACTATGATGGATAATTATATCATCAAGTATTGTCAAAGAGCCCTTGGAGGATCGCCTACAAAATACTCAAACAATTAACGGCTAATTTTATCGATAGCTGGATTTTTAAAGCAATTAAGCTTCAAAAATTATTTTGCAAATTAATCAAAATCCCACTTATAAAATTGGATTTAAGGGAAGAGTAGTATTTCAGCACCAGAGAGAGAGAGAGACAGAGACAGAGAGAGAGAGAGCTGTGACTTTATAATCAAAGTCAGCTGCAATATGCAAATGGTAGTTTTATTATCAGCAGTGCTGTTTAGGGTTTTGCTGGTTGTACAGTCGCAGCCGAAAAAACTTCCTGAGAGAACGCAGTCCCCTTCACCAAACAATGGCCAGTTTCTCTAGTCTAAGACTGGGAGCAGTTTATTGAATTAATATTTCAAAAAGACAATTTCTGTTCTTGGCAAGCCACAACCTCGTTCACTCTCATTCTAACACTATAAAGTACATTATTCAAGTTATCTATGGCACAAACTATCACGAGACAAGCTTCTGAGATTATAATAGGAGCATTCTAGGTTTATTGCATCACATTTCTTGTAGTATACACAATAAAAAAATACTTATGCTGCTTGTTCAATTTAAAATGAGCTAAAGCAACATAATTGCTAGCCATTTTGTCCTAACTTAATTTAATTGTGGTGAATATACTTAAATATATGTAAAATTGAAGCCATTCTTCTATCAAGAATCATTTTTGTTGCATTAACTGAAACTAGTAGTAGCTTAGTTCCCAGCATGCTTTGCAATGGGCGGAATCATGGGAGCAAATGTTGAAATCAAGTGTTTTTTTATCTTTGTGAGTGGAAAGAAAACCCTGTAAATGTTCAGTGTTCAGTTATGTTTTAAAAGAGTTTATGTTTATGCTAAAGCTTTTATGGTTACCATTGTGTTGAAAATGCTTATGGTTGGGTTTATCTCCTCAACAGAAAAGCTGTAATCCGATTGGCTGATGCATGGAAGCACAATTGGGTTTACAAGGTATTCTAACTGTCTATGGTGCTTTATATGAAGGCCAGACTTTGCGCTGTCAGTCATATCTGGCTATAGGGGATAACTTAATAACTAATAATAGTTGTGAATAACAGGGCTTTACAAAAATGACAAAAGCCAGGCCATGCATTCAGTCCTTTCACAATCCTGTTTTTCTCCCATTGGCTGAGGAAAAGGCTGTGTCTGTACCTCTCTCTCTCTCTCGTGCTGCGGTCGCTGTCAAACCCATCATCCCCAACCTCTTCCCGCCAAAAATGAGGTCAAGTGGAAAAAAAACTAAAGTAAAGCTATAAATAATACACAGCTACCGCAGTGAGTGCATTCTGAGAACAAGATATTTTCAGGGCACCATCTCTGCAAAGAAATAAAATTCTTCAGGCAGATGAAAACGTCTGTTCTGTTTCAAAAGAATTTTCTATGCATCTGCTTTTGCATTAAAAAAGTTAATTATACTAATTATAATGCTTACATTTACATGATTTAAAATAACTTAACTTCATTCTAGCGCAAGTTTACGAACTTTAAAAACACAATCATAATAATCAGTTAAGCTAGCTACACTGTATAATAAATAAATCTCTTAAACTTAAATCGCACATACATCTGCACTTGGTTGTTTATGATTAGAGAATTCACAAGAGAGAAGAAATTAGTCAACGATCATGGCAGTGAACAATAAAACTCCAGTAGTTCAGCGATGACTCATCTAAATGCCTCTGATTGGACACTACATTCTTAAACTCAATGGAATAGTGTTTAATTGGTTATAACATGTAAAACTGTAAAAATGATGGATCAAATAAGCTCTAATATTAATTAGATAGTATTACTAGCCTGATGATGATGATGATGATGATGATGATGATGATAATAACAGTCTTGTCATCGTCAAAGGCATCAACGATAGGCGATATATCTCTGACTATTGTTAATACACAATGCTATTCTCTATCGGCACAACCCAATCAAAATTTAGCTTCTTACTTTATTTTACATTCCTTGACAACATGCCAGATTCATCCTTGCACAATTAGATTGTCTTTTGTTTACAAAAATAACCAAAAATACATTAAAGTATGTATAACTATTAAGTTTTAGCACGATTCAATTCATTTCTGATGGATAAAGTTAGGTTGTTGCTTTTCTCATTGAACATCCTCTTTCACTGAAAAATTTAATTTTATAGAAATGTATTATAAATGCGGTTTCATATGCACTGATGCAAAGCAAATGTTGTACACTTATGGCAAAGTCTCCATGTTTAAAAACAAAATAATCAAGTGATGCAAATCATTCAATACAAAATATAGAGCAGGACCTGATTTTATCCATGGGGAATTGTTTGAATGGCAAAATAAGGCATTACATACTGGAATGCAGCCAAATTTTATGTGGCATTGCTAAAATAAATGCCTTAAAAGGTATTTGACTACTGGGTAACATTACCCAATAGCTAGATGGCAGAGGATAAAGAAAGTCTTTCAGTGATGTATAAAATATTGATGAAATATTACAAACACAAACATTGTTTTCTTAGAAACAGTATGCACTGATGAATCGTACACAATAGGGCCAGGAACGTGTAATTAGAGAATAAGTCCATTTTGATTTCATGTTGGCTTTAAATACTGTATTAACAAAACCAGAAAAGAAAACACTTTATTCCACTCATTAAAACCAAAATAAGACAGGCGATAATCACAACACACTATTTTCTATACAGAAATAAGCCTTTTAATTTGAAAGTCTCATTGATTTCAGCTAGTTTTTCCACTCTCTCTCTCTCTCTCTGTCAAAGCAGCTCAGCTCTAACATGAAAGGCTCAGAATGAGGACAGAACAGCCTGCCAAATAACATTTTTCTGGAGCTGGAGGCAAGCGGCCAAAAAGAAATCTGTAAAGAAAGAGGAAAGGCGAGCGTGCATTACATTTATTATAAGACAGGCACTCTGCTCTCTCTCTCTCATTCTCTCTCTCTGTCTGAACACAGGCTGGCAGTATTAATACATGTCTTAAGATTGGAGACGCAGTGGTCTGGGATCACTGCAGTCTGATCAAATGAACAGGGGGAGGACATGACCTTCATTGGGTCAGTCGGCCCATAGATCTAGCAGCTTCAGCTGGTATGATGTAATATCTGGCAGAAAGACAAAATAAACGACCCTTAACCCAGAAAGCAGTGTTTTTTACAGGCTTACACGCAGCTGCAGTGCTAACTGGTCTTTAGCTTTTTACATTACATTAGCTTTATTCAGATCTCAGTGAATCTATACCACAAGCAAGAGCAGGCCTTTGAAGTCAACATAATTTCATAATTGGCTATATTTATTTTCTTATTTACTTCCTTAATGGATGTTTTTGATCTTACTAAGCACATTCCAACATTTGTATTTATAATCCATCAAAATGTAATTACTTTTTCCACCACCTCTGTAACAACTTTTCTTTTCTGATGTCACTTAGGCCACACATGCATGCTATTGGATACTTCTTTGGTACACAGAAATGTGTCACATTACAGAAACAAAACTGACTGCCATTGCTAATTCACATATATTTCCTGATATCCAGTGCATGTTACTCCGGCTCTTTAAACTGATTCACCATGTTGCAAAGAGCACTGAACCTGCAGTATCCTGACTCATAGATGCACCAAATTCACACCATCGCTTCTCATATTTCCTAAACCCAGCATGGTGGAAGAGCACTGTGCAAATTTGTTGCATTTGCATGAGAAGTCTGCATCTCTGATGAATGTAATCACCAGACATGTGTCTGGATGACAAAGTCCTGCTTCATTAGATGAAAGAACACGAAAGCAGGGATGTAATATCGCTGGTTACAGCACTGGCTTCCACTTGTATAACAGGGTGCCACAACAGTGTGGCCTTGATCTAATGCTGACCCAAACATCTGCATAACACTGAACTTAATTAAGAACATGCTTATCACCTGACCACATGTCTGCATAGAAATAGCAAATCCAGCAAACTTAGGTAACACTGCAACCTCAGATGAGAAGCTTCTAATGTGCAATTCTTCATCTTAAATATTAAAAACAAAGGAAAGACTCAATCAGTTAAACCTCACTACAAAACATAACTAAACCACTTGTGCATTATGAAATGCTAATAATTAACAAATTAACCTATAAATTACATTTCTGACATTATTTATTCATCTTTACATTGCTCCAAACCTGTTTTATTTTGTTTCTTCTGGAGAACAAAAGAGAAATTTCGCAAATTGATCATGCTGCTCTTTTCCATAAAATAAAAATTTAGTTAATAAACATTATTGGTTTTGTATGTCTAATAACTGATTGAAGTGCACTAATATGAATATGCATATATTCAAATAGCACAATATTTATTTGTAATATGATATTTACAGTATACGGTGGCATAGAAGATTATCTGCAAATAGTTAATTATTTGTACTTAAATCTAGTCAGTTCCTCACACAAAGCTTGGAATACAAGTAATATGAACTACAGTGAGCAAAAATTTGGTGTAAAAACAATTTTCACTCAAAAATTGCTAATAAATTTCACAATTATTTACAAAGAATCAGCAAGTATAATGACTTGCAAAACATACTTCAATGTTTATTAACAACTTTGAAAAATATTTTTTTACAGTGAACTTTATTATTCTTTTATGATGGAATTGTCATCATATGTGGAGACTGACAGTCCCTGTTCACCATTAATCTCCTTTCTGTCAGAACAAAAGAAAGAAACTTGAAAGTCAGTTTGCGACGTGAGGGTGAGTAAATGTTTTTTTAATGTAAACTATTTCTTTAAACAGTTGCGTAGGACACGTGAGGTGGCACGTGCAAGTGTTTCTGGTTTTTCGAAATGTTTTCGAGCAGGTGTGCCAGTGTATTTATTTCCACGGCTCCTGTGTCACCGACTACGTCTTTCACAGCCGATAATCCTCTCTTCTCATTTCCCTCCGAATCGAGAGTGTGTTGCACAGATTTGAGGCGTGTGACATTAATAAGAAAGTCTCTTTTTCATCAAAGGACTCCAGCAGAGCTTGTGGGGCTTATCAGAGGTGTATGTACGGCACATGTGCCCAAGAGACAGAATAAGCAGCAGGGACAGGCCTGTCATGTACGTCTGCCAGTCAGTGACCTTCTATAGGACAGGTGTGTGTAATCATAGTTTGAAGACTTCAACACTCAGTCTAGAGTAGGGGTGTGTGATATCAATTTATTAAGTGCTGCTGTTAAATACACCTACTGTTTGCTTTATTTGTATATTATATGTATTTTTATTGTGTATCTTTGTTCTTTTTTTTTTTATAACAAATATAAAGTAATGACAATGATTTTTATCTTCACCCACTTAATGTCTGCCATTGTTTTTATTTTATAATTTGTTACTTTGTAAGGCTTTGTTTTTAAAAAATGGAAATTAGTTTGGCTGTACTGCTAAGACAACTCACAAAATAGTAAAACCAACATGAAAAGAACCTGATGAAAACTTCATTTTTCTGGAAAATAAATTATGATATTAAATTTTTGCCATATTGCCCACCCCTAGTCTTGAGCTGAATATCTGTTGCATCTGTAGTGATGCTAATGTGATATATTAACAGTGTGGTTCATTTTCACAAGCTGCGTTTCTGGCAGCATTACACTACAGTAATACCTAATTAGGTGCAATATGATAAGAGTGTGATAAGCCATTTGTCTGTTCACACTGAACATAAAAATACAACGTGATGAGACACAATCAATCAAAAACAACAGCCTATAATAACAATCATCTCTGATTGCTTCATTATTTATTTTGCCTGTGGAATTTTTTGGATTTGTCATATATTATCAAATTTATCCAACCCTCTACATTGCGAGTAAATCACTCACATATGCAACTAAATCTTTACCTGGGCGACTAAATGATGTCAAATATTAGCCAACGGCCAATAAATTCTCAGATTTGACTCACCAGTGTGTGAGTTGGAGGCTAAGTGAAAGTTTAGCACAGATATATTTCACATACCAAACACTGTCTGACTGAGCGCTTCAGAGTTTCCATCAAGCGATCTGTGATATTTTTCAATTTTTTTATGAATGGATGTGCAACGCGCCTGTATTTGACATACCGTAAACTCTAGTGTAAAGGCGAACAACATGCTGTCGCTTTGTCTCTCACACACACACACACAGAGAGAGAGAGAGAGAGAGAGAAGAGACAGAATTGACACGCCACATGTAAACAATATTCTTTGATGCATTTTCCTGTCAAAATAACGGCGTTCCTTTGGAATTCTTCAGCTTAAGAACTGCCGGTTTCTCTGGTAGTGGGCGGAGCTAATGCACAAATGGCAATCTCATTGGCTGGCGCTCACCTATTATCATCCCTGTATCAATTTCAGCAAATCAGTTCAGGCGAACGTACACAACCTGATTAACATTCATGAATTAATCCTTAGTGTGTCTTATTAGTAGAATTTGTATCATTATTTTCCTAACAGTATTTTTGTTAATTTTTCCCAATATTTTTTTTTTTATAGAAACACTGAATGATAAAAAAGCACCACCACCAGTCCTAAGTTCAGTTAAAATGACTAATATGTATTCCAACATGGTTCAAGTTTTAATTCTAATTACTAAAGTTCTATTATTAAATAATACTTAATAATAATGCTTGACTGACTGATGTTAAAAGTGTACTTTCAGATATTAAATAAACTGTGCCATTTTACAAGCACACACACACACACACACACACACACACACATATATATATATATCAGTCTGGCGAGTAAACAAGTAAACAAAAAAAAAAATTACTAATCAATGGCGATTCAACTGCCAAGGTGTCCATAGAGGGTTGTTATCTATTCTATATTATCTATATTCTAATTTATATCTAATTATCTAATTTCACAACTTTTTTTGTCAATGATTATTAATCCGCATTACTTTACAACCAACAATATGGGAGTAGTACATGAAGGAGAAAAAAGTGAGTTTCATGGAAGAGATATTTTCTGTCATGTTGTGGCAGACTATTTTCCCACATATTTATATTTCATAGAGCTGTATTTTTTGAAACTTGGACAGTAAGTTCTCTTCAGCAAAGTTTGTGGATGTTCTATTCCTGTTCTGAAAGTCAGTTGGAGCTGCACACTGCTGACAGCACTGATATAGAGGAATGAGATCGCAAAAGAAGAGAAAAAGCTCTGCCCTCAAGTCTCATGCACTGTCCGCCACTAAATAACAGACAGAAGAGAGGGAAGATGTGCTTGCTAGAATGGAGTTGCACCAGCGAAGCAGATCAAAAAGTATAGCTGAATTATTAAATATGCATTTTGAATCAACTACGTTGAGTAAACTTTCATTGCAAATGCATGACTATTAAAATATTACAGTTCTACAAATCTATGGCAACTCTGTACATTAAATATTGACAAAAGAATGAATAGGCTTCCTGTGTCCTTATCTAGCTGGCTATAATCTGTCTGAACTGCCTCACAGTTTGCATATGTTGTATATTGTTTAATATTCCATCTTGTACTATACTGTATGGTGTGAAATAACTTTATGCTGGAAATTGTTCTATCGTACAAATGATATTGTATTTTTTTTTTTTGTACACATGCACTAAAAGATTTATTCTTCAGGATATAATCCAGAATTCTGAAGTTCCTTTTACATAAAATAAATTGTTTCCATTTTCATTTAGGTTGTGAAACCTCTTTACACTATTTAGTTAGTATAAGTACTATGTTTGTCCCTTTTTTATTATTCACTTTTTGTCTGTACTAAATCCAAAATAGTGATAAATCTAAATAGTGATGAAACACGACCCATTAATGCATGTTAACCAGGAGTCACTCCCATTTATGATCGCAACATCGTCTGATAAAATCAACATGCATGTACAGCAGATGCATGTTTAGCGGCTATTAGAGCTTAGATTCTCTGCCCGAGGCCCTTGATAAAGCACATCACTTGTCATGCGCAGCATCTCGTCCACTCGCAGTCTCGCATGCGTGACGCATCACACCTGCTGTGCGCGCTGTAGCCTACTATTCAGTAGATTAAGTGCAACATGGAGCTTGAAGAAGCAAAGAAAACAAAACAGGAGAATTAACTTTGAGCAAGTTTGGAGGAAAATCGGAGGTATGGAAACATTTTAAACTAGTTGTGGGGAGTGACAACATATGTGTTGGCTTTGTCTCGTGCATTAAATGCGGCACGCATATATATATATATATATATATATATATATATATATATATATATATATATATATATATATATATATATATATATAGCGCTCCCCCGTAGCACAGCAGCACCTGCGGTAAAAAGAAAAAAAAATCTGGCGCCACTTGAGCTACAGCTAAATAACACACCCCTACCAACAAGTGCACAACATTAACATACAAACTATGCTCTAATTTATAATTTATAATGAATTTATAATTCCAAACACTCAGTAAGCAACAGGTACTTGGAAACTCTGTTTTGTACTCTTTTTTTTTTTTGACGAGTCCACTGCGGGACAGCCAGCTGAAAGCAATGCTTCTCTGATGCTCACTGCACAGAACAGACATCGAGAGAGACGATGCTGCGCTGGGAGAGTCTCAGCACTGGCACATCTTCCAACTGAATAGCTAAAGTTTATCCAAAAAAAGTCGCTAGGTTTATCAGTCTATGAAAAAAAAAAAAGCTGCTAAAAGTGTCTGAAGGTTGATAAATCTAGCGCTGAAGTTGTGCTCGTGTGTGTGAGGCACGAGAGCTGATGGCAACCGGCAGTGGATATGTGGATACACACTTAGTAACAGAAACAGCTGTGTCCTCACCACAGTGCAACAGTGAAAAGAGACCCCTCTCAGACGCGTTCCGAACATTATTTAAACAACACCGGTATTGTGGTATTTGAAAAATGTATATCATAATAAAAATAAATGCTGGTATTCGGTATGAACCGGTATACCACCCAGCACTACAATAGGCCTCTTTATATAAAGACGGATATATATAAGCATATCCAACTTAATATTTATATACTTTATCTTTAAGACCCCTTTTAAAAACCCTTTTTGTGATCCCTGCTGCATTCAGTCATGCTCCAGCTAACTAGAACACAAAAACATGTCATGTGTGAACAGATCCTAAACTACCACTAGATGAAGTGTCCAAAAGACTTTAAGCAAGTCTGGTTTGTGTAAAGGGAAGTCTCTCTATAAATAAACCCTAATGGGAGAAGAGGTTTTAGAGACCCACCACAAAACTGCACCTCCCACTGTGAAGATGCAGACCTGACCTCATATGAATCCTCTCATTAATATCTTTCCTGCAGTCACTACTTGCAGCTCTGATAAAAAGACGAGAGTCTTACGCAACATGCCCTCAGAATGACACATTATATGACACACATGAGAGCAGAGATAACACACAGGTAAGCCACAGAGGTCTCACTTCCTGCCACACAGCTGCTGCTGATGTGGGGGTGCTTCCTCTGGCATCGCAAGATAGATGACAAAGAGAGAAACAGTAGTATTATGACAGGAAGCAGTGCTTGGGGTGACAGACAGGGTTTTTTTGTGTTGTTCTTTTTAAATGGGAGTCTCAGTGAAGGGTCATTGTATTTTTCTTCTTCTTCCCGTTGGCCTAGACAGGTCAGCAGTTTAGATTTTACCCTGCTGACATTTTAAATGGATGCAACACAAAATGTTTTATCACTGTATTTTCATGTGCCAGAATATGTTTTCGGGAAAACTTCTTATATTTATTTAATAATAATAGGTGAGTGATATGCAGCTATAATGTAGCATTTTTCTGGATAATGAAGGCATATGATGCCAAATAAATCAAATGTTCAAGTATTCACGGCATAAAAACAGCCAACACCACATTATCATTCTTAAAACTCACATTATCGTTCAAAAGTTAAAATGCTGTATAAATATATAAGAAAAAACTATTTTGAACTTTCATACTAATCATTTTATAGTATTTCTGATCAAATAAATGTGAGCAAACATTTAAACACTAGTACTGCACATAGCAGAGAACCTATATGTGAAAGTAATGGCATAAACCCATGCAAATTATTGATTTTAACCATACACAAAAATTTTGCACGATTCACACACCACAGTAAACATTTAGATGTTCATACAGCAGCAGAATTTGGTTGTCAGTTCTGTTTAGAGAGCTAAATACAGTTACGTTCATACATATTTCAAATTTTCAGGAGTCACAAAATTTTTGAGGGGAAGTTCCACATCACTGACAAGCATATGACATACAAATGCAAGCGCAAGCTTCATAGTTTAAACTGTATATTCCTGTTAGCACTTATTTTCCTTGAGTGTGGAAACCCATAGCACTGCACACAATTATTACAGCAGTGTGAAGAGAAGAAATAAAAAGGGCAATGACAATCAAATGAATTCTTGTTTTACAGTATATAGGTTGCAACCTCATTTTCCCATGACTCTATGGAGTTCTTAAGGCTGAGGACTAAACTAAGAAACCAGAATCACAAGCAAGCACCGACACAAATCAAAGGCAAATGTGCAGAGGAGGGTTTAGGTGAAGTCATGTCCCACACCCACCCATCAGCCGGGCTTCATTACTCACAGAGACAGTCCTTTCAGAGCCGCCCCAGGCCATCCCTGTATATGCTGCTGTCTATGATTGCTGCTATTAAGCAGCCAGCTGCGCTGCTGGCAGTGAAAGATGTGTACTGCTCTTAATGTACAAGGAGTCCGTACCACTTCACTCACACTGTCTCTGCACAAAATACACATGGATGTTCCTTTGTCCTCTGCATTGCCAACACACAATCTGACGGGACTGGCAAACTCAATGTCCTGAAAACGTCATATGACACAGACAGACAGACATATGATACTACAGCAGGAGAGAGAGTATTTTCCCCTCAGGCTTATTTTTATAACCTGTCAGAAAGCAACTAAGCAAAGGTCACAAGAAGTGAAGCATCTTTAACCAGCAGCACCACATAAACACAGACAGAACCCAGATAAACAGAAAACGCTGTGGTTTCGGACAGCAAGATTAATTATTATGGAATACTAATAATAATAACAATAATTATTATTAATATTATATTTCTGTCTTACAGATGATGATGATAGTACTCTCATATTATTGTACATTTATTATTATTAATATCTCTAAAACAGAAAAAAAATTAAAAATTATTATGGACTTAATAATTAAATTCATTATTTAACAAAATTCAAGATGAGACCCCACTGCAACAAGTTTAGTTGATACTGGATACAATTAAACAATTTATAATCGATGACTGCTGAGAACTTGTGTTCATTCAAATGGTCTTATGCAAACCAGAAAGTGTATTTCACTAAAAATAGCAAAAGTTCTCTGTTTCTTGCGGCAAACATTTTTTATAGAGAAATGATCAGTAAGGACTATAGTGACCACATGGTAAACATTCTCTAGGTGTTAGCTGATCTGATGCTATGCCACATAAGAAACACTAAACCAATTATCAGCGCAACAGCTGTTCGGCAAGATCACAAAAAACTAAAAATAACAATGTGTGTTATACAATATCCATTTCACCATCTGAACTACCAAACCTTTGCTCTTTAATCAGCGTTTACAGTTAAGATTATAAGGAGAACTCATATTACTCGCTGCACTGTCCAACAGCAGAAAACAGAAAGGGAAGAAAAGGTTTTTGTGTGTAAGGCCTCTAACACACTCTTTTCACATCATAATAATCAAGCCAAAACATTGTAGCCAAACCATTTATTAAAGTCACTCATGTGGGCTGATGAAAATAATGGGTTTGAAGATTATAATCCACAGCGTTGTTCCTTCTACGGAGTGACTTCATCCCTAGTACACAATAAACGCAGACAGCTTTCACTAAACAAGACAGCGGGGCATGGGTCTATGCATTTATCAGCAGTAAAGATCGCCCTTGAGGCTACGTGGCAAGCAGGGCTAAACACAATTAAGCCATCAGAGAGTTGGCCAAATAAGCGTCGATGTGTAAAATATAGCGCTGGACAAAGGAGATTTACAGCACGTTGTAAATGCATGACGGCCTTGTGAAGCATGTGCAGGAGGAGCTGTGACAATGGAAGAACGAGCATCCACAGTCATCTCTAATAATCAGACAGGAAGTCAGACAGTTGCACCACATCTGTAACAATGTGAACTCATCTCAAACAAACAACCAACAGGCACACAAATAAATTGTCTTTTGAATGGTGGTGGATATACCAAAAGTTAATAATATCACAAACAATTACGATTCAACAATTAAAAATTATTCATGAGTTTGAACATGATTTGAGATGTTTTGGCTAAAGAAACACAAATCATACACAAATGGGACTTTGCTGCATGTTTCTTGTTGCATTCAATTGGGAATAGCTGTACAATCCAATGATGTGCAGGAAACACAGAAAAAAAAACACGCCCAGGTCATATTCAGCTAAAAGATCCAGTGCTCCAATCTGAACACAGGAGAAAACAATCAGCTTGCTCAGGCTGGAGCACATATATCAACAGACCTTCAGAGAAAGGCCAAAGTGTGCAGCAAAAACAGAGAGAGAGAGAGAGAGAGGAAGTGCTGAGTAAGGGGATTTGGTTGCAGTAAACTCTCTTCCAATGGCAGCCATAAATAATGGAGCTGTGAAGGCAACTGTGTGTGAGCTAGGACACAAGAAACTTAAAAGAGGGTAAGACGACAGCAAAATAACAGCTTTCAAAGAAGATCAGAGAATAACACAATTAAGCAAGGCTAGTGGGTTAATTGCTGTTTGGTCAGGCGTTGAGTAAAGTAATTAAGTTGTTATTAAGCTATTTGACAACTGTAAAAACCCATCAGAGCCAGAAGAGTGTAAAGTGTAAAGAATGGAGGAAAAAATATTTCCTGGTTTTAAAAAGCAACACAAAAAGAATGGAGAATTCTAATTCACAATGACAGTGCGTGGTTTTTCTGAACATCGGCATGGTCAACATACTTGAGTGTAGTATACTGACTACATCATTATTATCTCTCTCCAGTTAAATCACTCAGAAAATAAAGGTTGAATCACAAATTTTGTGTAATAATCCATCCAAAGACAGATAATGTAATTATAAACATGTGGTTCCAGTCATCCTAAATATGGTAATAGCTACGACCTAGTTTACCTGAACACTGTTTACTGTACCTGTCAAAGTTTGGAATCATTAAGACTTTTTAATGTTTTAATGTTGAAAAAAGTCTCTTATGCTCATTTTAGCTGCAGTTATTTGACTGAATTTTCAAAATATTATATTATTAAATATATTATTATTAAAATAACTGTTTCAATATATTTTAAAATGTAATTTATTTCTATTAGGGATGCTCATTTTAACTAGTTAACCCCTTACTAGTAACCCCCCTTTTTTGGCATGGAGACCGAAATTACATACCCAAAATAAAAAGGTTTCTGCTCATGAATCTTTCTGACTAGATACATAATCAACCTTTGTTCACAAAGCTGACACTTTAAAGTTTACTGTTCAGGAATCAGAATCACTCAGACTGTTATGATAATAGAGATATATAAGCTCAAACATAAAAACAAAAATAAAAATATTAAAAACATATGTTTTAAATGTATTTAAAAAAATGTTGATGTAGGAAATGAGTTTGAAAACACAGTGTAGCTAAGGCCACAAGTCTTCCAAGACTTCATAAAAAATTTCATAATCGAATCTGTAAAACTGTGAATTTTATGAAATATTTTCTAAGGCCATGTCATGTGTGTTTTTAGAGAAGGCTAATCAGATTGATTTATGGCCCTTGTCATCTCTGTAAGATCTCACATGTAAACTTTCCTGTGCTCTTTGTGTATGTTTCACTGTTGAAAACTGCCCGAATCATGATTGTATTGTTCTCACCAAACGGTTCTTTCACACCTCCGCCAAGTATGACACATTATCCGCATTATTCTTTTATCATTATTCTTTTGTTTTTATTCCACCTTTATTAGCCTTGATTGTGGTTTTTCAGGCTTTACAAAGCAACAAAACAGCGATCTCACTTAAGTCTCTCTTTGCATTTAGCCCTTATTTATCAAAAGTCTTACTATAAAAATACAACAAAACATTTTCTTACGACCTTACGTGAATTATTGAGACAAAAATGCATTATGAAGAAGAAAAGCACCTGCTATTAGTAGCATTGGTGCTAACGTTAGCATCAAGCTACATCTGACAATTTATGAAATTATTAGTACACTTTTACTCAAAACTCACTTTAAACCCCGATCGAGTGTTTATAATAACTTCCTTTAGCGATCAGGGGTGGAATTTGGTCGTTTACTGTTGTAAAAATATGTTATTTGTAGCCTTTTTCATCGCTGCACAAGTTAGCATTTCCGATGTACATTTTCGATTTTTTTTTTTATAAAAACGCCCCAGATCTCAAGAAATTCTGATAACAAGCTTTACTATCGTAATCGCGGGTTTATTATTCGGATATTTTGTGTGTACAGAGGTGTTTCAGTGTTGTTTTGGCCAGATAACTACCAGGAAGTGTGCAGGAAGCATGTGACACGATGGGGCGGTGTCCAGATATGAAACTCTAAGATTGATGTTTGAAAGACCCAATCAGAGTCTGAGTCACACACCGCACGAGCTGTGACTACTGCACGCACACAGAGATCGCTGGGAGAGGCTGTTTATCATCTGATCGCGTAAATCCGTGGAAAATGAATAGAAATGACGATTCTGTCTGAAGAAATATGAAGTAAACATCAGTAAATATATCCATATATCTCCGCAGATATGCATCTTTGGTCTGTAAATCCTTATTGACGCTGTTCAGTGAGTCTATGTGAACACAAATAAACCGCTCTTGACGTGAATGAATATGAGTGAGTTGTGAATTTCTATTCAAAATGTGGCATAATACGGATTTATTATTTTGCACTCCTGACATAAATCACTAAATATCTGTCACTGCAACAATGTTTAATCAAAATATTGGTCAAATATCGAAGCTTGAGTCTTTAAACTTTCCATTGATGCACAGTTTGTCCAGATGAAGTAAGACAGTGATGTTTAATGTGCTGTGAAAGTGAAACAATAATAAACTGGGGCCGTCAGCGATGTTTGCACGCAAAGGGGTTAACCGACTATAAGAATTTTTACCAATTAATACAATCAGTTAAACAGTTTAAAAAGTCTTTTTTTTCTGTAAAATATCAAAGTATTTTAAAAGGTTTGCTGCATGGTTAAAATACGCTATGCGTGTAAAACAAAAATTGTGTTTCTTATATATATATATATATATTAGAAACACAATTTATATATATATACTAATATATATATATATATATATACTAATATATAATTTATATAACAACTAATATATATATATATATAAACATAAGTCACATATAAGTAAGATTTTATTATTTAATTCAGAATTAGGCCTAATGCCGATGCGAAAGGTTTACAAACATTATAACAAACACTGTAAACATAGCTAGGCTATTTTAGTTCTCCTCGCTCCACAACCAAACATTTAACAGTTTAACAATTTAACAGTAGCCTATTTAGAAAAGAACAAGAATTAAAAATATAAGAAGATATAAATGACAAATTAATTTAGGCTAAAGCGAACCTGAAACTAACATTGGGTTTCTCATTCGACACAAAATCAAATTTTCTGTATTTGCAATGTATTTGAATGCTAAAATATTATTTACTATGTACCTCACTCGCATTCCAATATCCATATGAAACAAAAGGTTTTACATGACATCATGGCAGTACGGTGATAACGCTTAGTGGCACACATTTTACTACATATTTAAACTGAGCATTGTGTTTTCTTCCATATGTCTGACTGACTGTATTTTATTATGATAATGAACAGGCTGCATTGTCAAGGTAGTAATCTTAACCGTGTGCGCGCATGTGGCGCAAGAGCAATCACTCTAATTTGTTTTCTTCTCACAGTGGAAGCAACTACTCCTTTTAGTCATAAAGATCATCAGCATTGTAAAAGGTTTGCTTTTATTTATGTACATTCACAATAAAACAAATCTTTGTGGTTTTGTAAAATAGGCCTAAAGAAAAATAGGATTTCTAATTTCTGCTGTCTGTTTCCTTTTGTGCAGCACAAAATGAACCAAAACTCTGCATACTAGGGGACTTGTTTTCTTTAGTTTTCTTAAATAAGTAAAAATGTCTTGTATAGGCATGTTTATTTGTCAACACACTTAAGCTTAGACTAAATTCACAATATAACAACCTCTTGTACCTTATACCTTAATTAAAATCCATTTAAAAAACAGCAGGAATCGAATAGATGCTTATGTTTTTAAAATACTATAAGGGAAAAAAACACAAATGCCTAGCAAATGTCATGCATATGAAAAACTTCCTGGTTGCTCAGCAAGGGGCTCACAAGTTTTCAGTGTGACATTTGCTGGGTCGTCTGTCTGTGCATGTGTGGGCGCTATGACAACCGTCCTGTGTGCCATACTAGGTATTCTCTTTGAACTCTTTTATCGTGTGTGCCTGGCCCAGATGGCGCTGTACTGCTGCTCACGTTACATAATCAAACAGAGTGAGCCATGAAACATTTACAATTCTTCCTCACTGCCTTTCCGTCTCTTATAAAGGATGTCAAACCCTCTGTTATTTTCCTTCTAAACAAATAATGATCTTATTGTCAGATGTGAGCCATTGATCTGAGAGACATCCAAACCCCAAATCATCTCAGCAACATAAAAGATCCTGTCGTATTGCCTCCGCAGAGCTATTGTTCCACTTTAAATACTCCACAGCTGCAGCTCAACGCACAGCGCATCTCTGACTCAAAGATCTTGGTAGGAATGACTCACCAGAGCTGGCCACTGGATCTGCTTGGCTTTTGTTCCCTGCAGCTGGGCACCCTCCTTCCTTTTGGCCCAAACCAGCTGATGTTCCAGCAGAAAGATCTGGAAGTCTTCGTTCACCTTGACCCACTCACGCTTATCCCACTCAAGATCATCAAACTCAACGTACACCTGCAGAAAGAGCAAAGAAAAGGGGTCACGTTATGAGCACTCATCGTGTAGAGCCCACGTTAACCTCAAGCTATACAAAGGGTGTGGGAAAAGTGTTGATGTGGAACACGTGATTCATATCAAAGTTACCCACTGCACTGAACTTTAATGAGTGAAGCGTCAAGATCCAGCATTAGCCCCGGGTAAGTGTTGTGCCAGATCAAGCTTTGTACAACATGTAGTAATTGATATACAATTTCAGCTTTGATGTTGTTTGCTGAATAAATTCTGAAGCACAACTAATATTTCCCAGACAATTTGCATGAATAAATTCAGAATTGACAAAATTAGTATTCTAATAAATAAGGTTGTTACAATACCAAAATTTTAGACAGCAGTAAAAAAAAAAAAATTCCAACTGCTTACACATTAATGCCGGTTCATTAGGGGAGGGTTTCCCAAATGAGACATCACAACTGTATGGGGTTCAAGATCTGATTAAAAATGGATTAAATAATTATATAGAATGTAAAATAAAAAAAATTAGTAGGCTCCACAATGATCATGTAGCTTAGTGTAATTTTCAAAGCAGTGGCTGCAATTTAATTAAAGAACTGTTTAGCTTGATGTGCTGCGTTTCAGAGAGAAGTGCACCACTGTGTTCATCTACTGAATTTGAAATGCAGTGAATTCCATCTCTGCATGTGCTGAGAGCTTAATGTACAACATGTGCTGGGTTTACTTTATTTACACATTAACATTTTTAGAATTAAAACATAATGATTAAATAATAAGAATTTCTAAAACTCCAGTGTAAAAGTAATGTGACTGAGACACAATCATAACTACAATGTTTAAGTCTACTTTAAAGTCAAGGTATAAATAAAAAACTTACTAAAAACATATTTTTTGTAATCTATTAACCTGCATCTAATTTGACCATTAACCGATACAGATAACCAAGAATATGTGAATAGGCCATACAATTATTGAAATATTAACTTTAAATCTCACTGGGTATTTGGTGTTAAAACAACAATTACAGTTAACACTTGAGTAATTTTCAGTGTAATTTCACAGCAATAAAACCTCAGTGACCTTAAATGACCTCATTTTGGTTTGATTTCATGGACAGACGTGGTCACTGCAGACCAACTGAATGTCCAGCCTTTCTCACAGTCACAGGACTAAAACCTCATCTCGGTCCCATTCTTGTCCTCAACTGTGAAACAACCCATGGTCATTTGATTCAAAGCAGAGCTGGTGTGCAGGACTTTTGTGTGTCTGTGAGACAAGAGGGAGAACATGTTTGAGCTGCTGGATGTTTTCAACATACGCAGCATGTCATAACAACATGTTTCAGGCCTGTCAAAGTCTCCTCTTTCCCCAATAGCTCCTGCACACAACAACGTCCATCAGTTGACAAATACAAACCTGCGCTCAACATTTTTACAATGTGTACAGAAAGTGCCCAGCTAATGATTTGAAACACACAGATCTAGTGCTGAGAGCTGTGGGAATCATCAGCGTGAGTGAGTCAGCCGAGAACACATTGCACAACCCCAGTGCTGAGCAACGTGCAGTAACAGGAGCTGGTTTCATAATGTGGATTCATACCAGAAATGATTCACTGACTCTGCCTCTTGTGGTTTTCTCACCATGACTAGGGTTGTGAGGATCTAATGAGTGTTTAGAAGAGTGAAAAACAGACCTGTCAGGACAGATTTCACATCTGGACCCCTCTGTTATGTGTAGGCTAAGCTAAAGGAAAAAGCCAATTCTAAAGCACTGCTTGAAGCAATGTCCTATCCCACTACCCCTATCAACAATAATAACACAGTGCTGTTTTATAGAGTAACCCAACAACCAATGAATGAATGAAAACAAAACAATTTATCACTAAAACAAAGTGAATGGAGCTTGCATTTTTTTGTCTGCCGCTCTAATGATCATAAAAAAAAATGTTTATAGTTATAGTTATCGTGCTTGGTGCAAACATCCATATACCGGCTCCAAGTCAGACACCCTCCTACAATGCAGGTCTAAGGAATCAGATAAATTATTATCACACCTCTACTCAACAAGACAAACAATTTGAACTATCATTTAAAGCTGCACCAATATTAAAATCAATTTAAAGCCATAAACCATTTCATCAACAATAAATTAAAAATAAAATAACTAAAGACTAAAATCAGCCATTTTAAATGCTACTTTTTAATTAAGTCCATATTTGAAAAAAAAAAAAAAAAAAAAAAAAAAAGCTTTGAGCAGTAGATCAAAAAAGTAATGTAAAATGTCGAAAATAAATAAATGAGTGACAAAACATCCACAATTAAATATCTATTATCGCAAAAACAGTCCAAAGCCCGAGTATAAGCAATAGCAATAGTGATGATCAGTCAAATATAATCTTTTTTTATTTGGGTTTCTGATGAATATCATAACCTCAAGATAATTATCTCATATTGTGTAAATCTGCTGACTGCTGCTTCAGGATTAGGGATGTCAACGATTAATCGATGATCGATTAATTGTCGATAAAAGATGCAATCGATTAAGGCTATCGATGGTCGGTTAACCGATTCAATGTTGGGCTGCGTGCGGCTCATGCGCACTCAACACGTGCGAGCGGCTGTGAGTGACGGTGACGATATATAAAAGCATCATCATTCATTCACAATGTACAAATTAAGCTTTTAATGTGATTTAAACTTTAAAGTACATTAAAATAGAAACAACATAAAAGTTCTTCAACATTAAATGCAATAGAAATGTAGTTACTAATCATTTCATCAGATAACTGTTTTATATCGTGTGCTTTGCAGGGCTGCGGGACACAGTGACAGGACAGGTAGTCTATTCATTCCTACAACTTGTTAATTCATTCCTACGAATTATTAATGTGGCAATTGTCCATGTTTCATTAATTTTGTTCCCTAAATAACCCATGATTTAAGTGAAATAAGGGAACAAATGAATAAATCGAACGAATTCTTAATTCATGAAATCTTTAATTTCCCTTCCCATGTTTACCACAGTAAGAGATGCGAAAACAGTTATTAAAAGCGAAAGATAATAAAATAAACCTGGGAAATTAGAGGGTTAGACTATGAAGATTTAGGAAAAGAAACAATGCCTAAATATACTGAATTTGTGGAAATTCGTGACCAACCGGCAAACCAGAACAAAGCCGCGTAAATGAAGACTATGGGGTCCAAAAGCATGGTCGCGATGTAACATTTTCCAGTTAACCTATTATTCCTCTAATAAACAAAGCTTTTATACCACACTTGTCATAATCAGATCTTATCATTTCTAAATAAATAATTGCTGGATTCAAAACAGCGATTAATAGGCGCTGTGACCGACACATTCCTGGAGCATTCAGTTTAAATAGACCGTAGTATACCGGTCCACTCTGCTGTTATGCCAAGGACGTTTTTGCTCATATGAAGAGGATCATCTTTTCCGTCTATATGCGAATGCGTGTTAAGTACAAGCCTAGTTTACATTATAAATAATAGTTTAACATTCAAATACATTGCGAATATGGAAACATTTCGATTTGTGCCGAATGAGACATGAGCAATAACCTCCAAATAAATCTAGCGAAGCCGTGCTCGCTCATCCTCGTCTGCACGCATGCACTGTCACGATCTAATGCGCTGTATGCCGGATTTTTAAAAATCTGGCATTTTCTAGGACAGAATCCAGCAGGATCAAATTAATGTGAGCAACTGTGTTTTGGTGCAGCAGCGCCGATGTAGTTCACTTAATGTGCAGCGCAGTCACACGCGATCCACATTTCGGATAATTTTATACAATAATGTCAGTTGAAAACATCGCAATTGTGCTTTAAAATACAACAACGAGCACCACAAAACCATTTAAAGATGCGCGTTCAGCGTTCTCCGTGCGGGATTGGAAACTGTCAACAAAGTAAAATGACCTCAAAAGTATGGCGCGCTCTCTTCATTTTATCAAATGATCATAATCGCATCTATTCATTTTATAATCCTGCTACTAGCATTTTATTCAGACTAAAACCTCTTTAATTCAAGTGAGAAAGCGTTTTGTGTGTGTGTGTGGCTTTTGCACATCCTGTCATACCGCTGACTGTGTGCCTGCAATAGACGCATTTTGCAGTATTATGGTTAACGATTAATCGATTAATTGATCGTTAATTTAAACGACGATCGATCATGGAAATAATCGAAATTTGACATCCCTATTCAGGATATAGACATTTTAGACAGTTTTCTGGGTAAAATGTAAATGTGTACTGCTGGCATGCCAATTCCCATCCCAGCTATTCTTTTTCACCATTTTAGGTGTTTTAGTTGGTCATATGACCACAGCAGAGCACAGCACGTGACCTTCCATAACACCCACATTAACAGAAAAAACAGACAGACACTCCCACCTCAGTATCTGTACATCTGGATCAGAACTTGAAATGACAGATGTTGCAACCTCTTAAAAAAAATTTATTGGCATCTATGGTTCCATGAACAATTTTTAACATCCAAGGAAACTCTGCATTCAGCAAAAAGTTCTTTATAGTTAAAAACACAAAGTGGTTCTTCTATGCCCTTGCTGTGAAAACCCCCTTTTGCCTTATTTTTAATATGTAACGTCAACATTGCAACCTATTCATTAAAAGTCACATTTCTTATTGCTACTTATCTCCCCACCTCCAAAATGACCAATGTAAACATTTGAAGTCTGTGAAGCCCAAAAATGGCTAGTCAGCTTACTAAATTTTTAAACACCACCTCTGTGTGTGTGTGTGTGTGTGTGTGTGTGTGTGTGTGTGTGTGTGTGTGTGTGTGTGTGTGTGTGTGTGTGTAGGCATGTAAAGTCCAGCCTTCGTTCCTGTAGTGACACACGTGACCGAGGCTTCTCCTCTCCCCTCCCCCCGTCTTGCTGACCCCTCCCTCCCATAATCCCCTTCACAGCAGGGATTATGGAGGATGGCTTCCCTCATTCGCCCTCTCACTGTTTTAGAATGAAACATTAACTTCATATTGTGTTTCTGCTGAAGCAACCCTCTGAGTCTCTGCTGCTGGCTAGATGAAAAATTCACTCTCATTAAAAATTGACATGGGGCAGAGAGCCAGAATGAGTGTGTGTGTAGGGCACAGTTACTTCTTATGCTGGTTATTCAGACAGTGACCTGCAGGCCTGAGGTTCTGGTATCAGTGAGAGGCTGGCATACACCACTGCCACAAATAGTCATCAGTAATTAGGCCTGCATATTTCATTGCAATGAAAGCAAAATCCCAACAAGTATGGCAAGTGCAATTATCAACAAAAAAGGCTCTAATTTTATTAAATAAATATAGACTGTGTGTTTCAGAGTAAAGTGAGACACTGTTTATTGAGGTGCATACAGCTCATGATCCAGTGTTTTCAGCATGTACATGTTTCACTGTACAAAATCAGGCATAAGCCACAGACAAACTAAAGGGATGCAGCAGATGACTGGAAGAATGAGAAGGTTTCTGGACAGAAGTACAGTACACAGACAGATGGTATGGTTCTGGCCCTTCAGCAGGGTGGAAGCCGCCTCACTAACAGTGACTAAGTTATTCAGATTGATTACCAACCTGAACAGAAAGGAAGCCTCATGTGCAAGATTAAAGAACAAATCAAACCTCCCTGCATGCAAGACTAGACTAGTATTACAAATCTCATCATGTCATGCTATTATTCTGAGTCTGTGTATGCATGTGTATGAATGTTTGTGTAGCAGAAAGTGGATCAGAGCAGGTTATTCTGTCCTTTCTCCATAAATTCCTGTTCCTGGTCATGTATGCACTGATGATTCTGTGCCAAAATATACAGACGTTTCACAATATTTTAATGACTTCAACTAAGAAACTAGAGTTTACATTTATTATCAGGGCTTGACATTAAGCTTTATGAGCTTGTCCTTTGGACAAGTAAATCCATCATTCACTTGTCCGAGTAAAGTTACTTGTTTTTTTTTAGCTATTTTGGCACAAATGTAATTTATTCTGAATCAGCCTCATCAGTGCTCTATCAGGGATTATTTTAATCAGCATATTTTTTATATTTGCCTTAAATTGATTGCTGTTGCACTTTTTAACTTTACGATTTTCCTAAATTGATTAAATGTATGTCTCCATTTACGTTGATTCTTACATGTGATCAATATGTAAGAATTATAATTCTTAAGTTATAATAATAAGACACTATGGTTGTTACTATTCAAATGAAATCCGTATCAACAAACTCCATCTGTCCAAATGCATAAATAATGTTGTTAGATTAATGTTTTACTTTTTGTCATACAAATATGATATGTTGGAAAAATGCAATGATACTTTTAAATATGCAATTAAACCACGAGTAGGTGGTGGCAAGTTTCTGTCTTAATGAGTGAATCACTGATTCAACCGATTTGTTCAAACGGCTGATTCATTCAATAAATGAAGCAAGTAACCCTTTTTATAAATCACTGAATCATTGACTAGTTCAAGAATGAATCATTTAGTAATGAAAGACTGTTCTGTGTTGCTCGGAGTTGCATGAATGTGCTGCTGTGGCTTCCCTTAAAACTTTTTTTTTTTTTTTTTGCGAAAGGGAGCGAAAATGATCAATAATGTGTCTAAAATGTAAGTCACTTAATATTACTTGTTTATTTAACTTAAGTTATATAAAATCAATATCACATTTGCAATCTAGCTGAAAGTCAGGAAAACATCACTCCTGGTCATGTGATGTTGCATATATTATATAGAATATTTAGATTTTTCCTACAGCAGTATTGTTCATTTTTGTTTCTCCGTGTGTGCTGATGCGCTCATAGTGTTGATTTCTCTGTGAGTCAGACAGGCTGCACGAGCCTCAACTGAAGTGACCATGACACGGCAATACATTATCTGTTATTAGTCACTGTTTACACTGAAAGTAATAAAATCAGAATCTTTCTCTTCAGTTTCGGTGCTGCCCTAGTTATTGTTTGTTATTAAAATTTTGATCAGGTTACTTGTCCGGTCGCGCAAGTAAAATTCTCTTTCACTTGCTCCTTCACAAAATCCACTTGCCTGGGACAAGCATTAATGTCGAGCCCTGATTATATTTCTTAAAAATAATACTTTTAAAAATGTAATAATTTTTCTTTCTTTACAATGCTACTGAATATAGTTGACACAGTCTATATCCAAAAATAACAAAAAGCACCATTAAAAAGTTGTACATAAATATTTCAAGTTTTCTGAAGCCATATAATAACTTTGAGTCAGTTCCTGATTAATCTTTTGGAGTTTGAGAAGAAACCATTCTCAATCTGGTCAGGGTCATGATAATATAGGATGACATCTTCATAAGTAACTATTTCTTTCATTTCAGTTCCAGGAAGTGAATACTTTTAGGCCGACAAACACATGACTTAACCATCACAGTTGTGCAGCAAATCCTGAAAGATACCAGAGCTTTTTTACATTCCACCCCATCTGTTTAACTACAGATGAAAAGGGGCAATGTAAAGATGAAAGCACAAGGATAACGGCAGTGAAATCTGATGCGGGATCAGATTTGATCTGGGATCAGGTTTACTTATCTCTGCTAAACGAATAACTCCCTTTTCACAAGAGAAGTGTGAGGAAGAGCACTCTCACTATAAAGACTGATCAAAACACATATGAGGACACACTAAAGCAATAGACTCATTAGAATTCCCATGCACAGTCTATGAAAGCAGGATGGGTTAACCTTGGATAACCAGCAGAACAAAAGCAGGAAGGATCTGGAAACACTGAGTACAGATGACACCTCCCCGTCTCGTATACAGATGGAGGAAGCCACCACACGTGCCTCTTCCATGGCCTACAGAACTGATCAGATGTCAGGCTCTGCATTTAATCTGATTATGGATTCAGTGCCAGCTGTACAAGCAGAGCAGGGATAACGGAGGGTTAACTCAGTATGCAGAACTCACAGACAAAGCAAGACTGGGGGGGGGGGGGTGACTCCAAATTCATGCAGGCAGCAGGGGTGTTATATAACTGCATTCAGTCAGACACTGGAGGAGATGAGAGCTGCCTGCCTGGGTGCTGAACCCTGCACCACTAGATTAGGGTCTGGAAAAGCAGTTAGGCTGGGCCAGGCAAGTCTTATGTAAGACTATGGAAATGCCCAAAAATGGAAAATAACGAGGCTGAAAAATTGCTTGTTGCTAAACAAGTGTTGGAATGTGGCCATCTGAGTTGTTGAGAGTGTTGTGTAGCAGAAGCAAACCCCTGATGAATAAACCGACTGTATTTTAAGGGAAAAAAGTCGCACATGACTATAGAAGTCACATTGGGTAAAAATGGCATTGCTGAGAGAAAAAGTTGCATCGATGTAAGTCACATTTTATTATTATGTTTAGTAATAATTTAAAATACTGGACAATAAAGTGTTTACAAACACTATTAACATTTTAGTTCCCTTCACTCCACGAAAAAATTCAAATGTAAAGTATAAAACAAACATAAATTATAATGGCATTCATTATTAAAAATATATATATATATTATAGCCTAAACAAATGAGGTCAACTACTGAAGGAGATAACAGCCGCAGTGTATTTGAGAGGGGTTTAATGGTTACTGTTAGCATAAAAGGAGTTCAACAGAGCAACAGAGCTATAGCATCAGAAACAATGCTGATGTATGAAAAATGATCTCAGTATTATGCATAATCCATAGGTCTCTATGATAGCTTTGTACAATGAAAGGTTAAATTCCCTGCTGAAGAGAGTGCAATAGGGTTGGAAATTGGGAAAATTGATCAGAACTGAATTATTTTTAAGATTCAGTTCTATCAATAGTTTGAACATCTGTTTCCCTCTGCTGATGTGGACCGAATGTTGTAGTGAAATATGCAGTAGATGTATCAGAGCCACCTGAAACTGTGCCGTTGTCATGACAATCCGTTCATGTTAAATGATCTGTCTGCTGAGCATGAGAATCAACAAACTCATCGTCCCTCATAATTAAAAGTCTCTTTAAAAAGCACTGTTTTTATAATAGCTATATGCCACTTCCTTGCAACGCAAAGATTCACGAGGTATGCCTCAGAAAAAAGAATATAGCAGTTTTAGGTTTAGCAGCAAAGTAGCCAGATGCAATAAATGTGAATGGTTAATAACATTTCCCCCCCAGAAATATTATTATGTATAACACAATTTTATGTATAGAAAATTATGTATAATACAATTTATTTTTGATTGAAGTTTTTTTGTCTGAAATGTAAAATGATGTCATTTCACAAAGTTACAGAGGATGAATGCAATAAGTAGCATTTTACAACCACTGTCCATACTTTCTTCCTGAACATTAAGCTAATGGAATTCATTGATTGCAAACTGCATTGTAACCGCAAGCCTGGGGAATGCACAACAGCACTGCATCTGAAACATGCAGCACTCACATTTATTAAATTAAATCACCGCCTTTTGAAGTTTCATAAATTACATTTCTGGCCTCAAATTTACCATTTTAAAATTGTAATTAAGACTTTCCTTCACCTTAAACGTGACCAAACTTATAAGACAAGGACCCCAAGGAACCCTGAAATTATCAGTCACATCCCTTGTTTTTAATGTCTATTCATTTGCTAAGCAATGTGTCTGATGGAGTCAGGTGGACGTGATCCTAAACCAGTCAATTATACAGAATCATCATACAATTCAACAACAATCAAACGTGTAGTTTTGCGCCTTATTTGTGGAGCAGTTTTGGGAAAATTTATAAATAACTTTTTTTATAAAATCGGTACACCTTAAAACCAGCCCAGTGGTAAAGTCATTGTCCTGGACTGAATGAAGTGAACATGTTGAAGCACATCCATGGATCTCTAAGGCGACTGCTCGCAGGCATACAAAAAACACAACTAATGTGCAGACATTACGATATCTAAGAGCTGGTTGCTATGCAACTAACAGCACATAGGCCAGAATGCTCAGTCTTTATCTTTCTCTCCATTCTGGCTTTCTTTCAAAAGGACTATGTCTGCTCTGAACGCCTGGGGAACGTGGCGAGCTGCTGGATTCACTGTGGGTCAGTGAATTTACTGGACTGGACTCAGAGAGAAGACATGGCTGGGTGGATTCATTAAAGAACTCAACTGAAGTGACCCTGTCCAACAGCAAACTGTCACCGATTCACCTTGTGTATGAGAATCATCCCATCACATGGGAAAAAGGATAGTTCAGCCAAAAATTACAATTATATTTCATATATTCACGCTCATGTGGGACACCTAAAAGACAGGAAGCCAAATGCTGACACAGCACTTCAAAAAATAGTAGTTTCCCAATATTTTCCGCAGCAATAATGTATCGATACACGGTTACAAGTATTTTTATTTTATTACGTTATTTGATGGAATAATAAAATAAATTTCTTTACATCCCACTAGATGGTGGTTGAGATTTTTCTGCTGAGGTCAGCTGGGTCACCTTCTGCATGCAGTAAGTTAATAAAATAAAGATCACGGAAGCATCACGGAAAGCCCCATTCATGTGTAAATCGGCTGTAAGACTGTTTTATTTATTTTAAATTAAAAGTAATTTACTTGCAAATGGCCCAATTGCTGAAGGATCTGCACTAGGGCTGCACGATTAATCGAATGCTATTGTAATGCGCATCTTGTCAGTAAAGCCTGTTCTGTGATTAGTAGTAAATCTCCATCACATGCTTTCAGATGGAGCAGCATTTACTTCACCGAGTTCACTGCCAAGCTACAAAAAATGCGTTCATAATCGCAGACGATATAATCACGCAGTAATAAAATCGAAGAAATCATTCTGTTATTATTTATGAAAGCTGTTTGCGTAGCATCTCAGTGAACTATGGCTCAGTGTAGTAAATGCTGCTTTATCGGAAAGCATGTGCATTATTGAAAAGCACCACATTTAATAATGTTTTTCCTCCTAACATAACATCAGTCGAGTGGCACGTAACATATTTAATAGTATTCTAAGCAGTAATAAAGACTATGTCGATTAGCATTGCATTATTTTATATTTTATTATGATAAAAATTATAATAAGGAGAACCCAGATAAACCATACATTGTCGTAGTCATGTGTTTATTAGTCATGTTGAATCAATGAAAGCAGTTAAATCCTCTGTTTATTCAGCTGCAGCAATAGGCATTTCCTGGATTTCTTCTTCGGAGCACATTTGGAAATTCAGCGCGACAGCACCCTCAGGCCGATTTACTACTGATCATAGGACTGTGCTTCTCTGAATGATATGTATGACAATTGCAGCTTCTGACTAATCGCGATTTATAACCTTTGCAATTTAATTTCAATTCATCGTGGAGCCCATGTCCTAGAACTAGCTGTTTCTGTTTTCTAAAACAGACAATTAATTGCCATAATTACAATTATTTGTTAGACTATCATCAGCCAAATTTCATAACCATGACAGCTCTAGTGGAAGGACACAACTTTCATGTTTCATAAAAAATATCTTAATTTGTGTTTTGAAGATCAACAAAAGTCTCATGGGCCATTTATTGGTAAACCATTTCTCTAAGAGAATACACTAACAACCATAGAGATGCATGTTTTTACAATCAATTGGTGAAAAACTATTTCATATGAAGAATCACCTGTGCTTTTATAATGCAAGTCAATGTGTAGATTACATACGTATACACAGAAAAAGAAAAAACAAGCTCATAACAAAACCAGTGACATTTCAGAGAGCTCACAGAAAGACACTTTCATCAATAAATGACTTCTAAAAGCACGTCTGCACGTCCTCCCCACCGCTTCAGACCGTAGAGTTATTATCATTCACCGCGCCGTGTTAGAGTGTACATTGGAAAGTCTGCCCGTCACTAACAGCAGCAGGACTTCCCTGACTGGCTGGGCCCAGACCGCTGCAGTCCAATCACTGCTGGCCCAGACGCCGCTCTACTACTGCTGATTGCTAACCTTAAAAAAACTGAAATCTCCCTTTCAAATCACTGAAGGAGAGAGAGACAGTGTGGTGGAGAGAGGCGGATTTAGTAATATTTTCAGGGGGTTTTGCTTCTATCAGATTTATGCAGATGAAAGCTTCTTTTGCTGCGTGGAGGACAGAAACACTGTCAGCTTCCGTCTTGTAGATGGCATCCTTGCAGAGAATTGAGAATGAATGAAGGGACGGAGATGATGAAATGAGACGTTATTGTCAGTCAAACTATAGCCTGTGCATGTCCCCTTCTTGTCATAGACCGCCACATCTTTTCTACATGTCACTTTCCTACAAGCACACATGCGCACATAGGCCAGACAGAATCCTGTGTTCTTCAGAGCCCGGGGGAAAGGGAAAGGACAGATTCTTGTTTACAATGCCGTTTCATCATACAGCATCAATGATCCAGCCTCAGGGCTCAATGCTCTTGAACAGCTCCAAATATTATAGACAGTGTTGTCGAGAAGACAATGGCTTCAATTACACTGCGAGGCTTAAGGCATAGATCCAATCTGTTGACCATATCATTTTTTGTCCCATCTGTTTGCATTCACTTAAGACACATTTGATTATCCCACTTATACCAAGGTCCCTTGCCAGCATGGACAAGTTTTAAAGGTGCCATAGAATGCAAAAATCGCTTTTATAAGGTGTTTGAACACAGTTGTGTGGCCGCAGTGTGTGTAAACAACAAGCCTGTAATGTTAAAAATCTACCCACTCATTGTTTTATAATCCCAATCATTCCTCAACAGTCTCTCCACACTAGCAGTTCCAGGTCTCTCAGACGATGACGACGCAGTAAGTGAAAGTCCCGCCCATTTGTGACGCACTCTGCCCTATTAGCATATACACAGCCGAGTGAGAAAAAGCGGTCTGTCATTACTGTTTTCTAGCTGTAGCTGCTGGAGATAAAATGTCAGCGCCAGAGAGCTGTTAAAAGTGTTATCTGTTGGGATGCACCAACAAACATAGGAGTCTCCATAAACCTCTGAGGACACAGTTATTAATTGTTTTTATGATATCATTTTTCAAGGAAATATCCCGAAAAAAACTCTGAAAAGTCCTATACATTTGTGCTAACATTTTACACCGAACTGCCCCACAGACAAGGATCATTTCAGCTCTGAAGTTCTGAAAGAGGGATCAATACCAATGCTTCGCATGCAAACATCCAGACTACAGACAAAATAAGCATCATGCATCATATTTTTTCCAAAAGAGCTTCTTGGCTCTCTGTAAGGCTAATGTTGCTAAAGCTACAATTGTCTCTGCCTGTTTTTACTAATGCTGCCTTCATGTGCTACCAGAATGCTCATAAATAGGAATATGGTAGTTAAAAATCGCATGTTGAAGCAATGTAAAGTCAGTAACACGGTCACCCCAGTTAAATTGTAACACTGGTATGCCCGCAAGCATAAGCTCTTGAAGCTCTGCCAGAGATGCCATGTTTCCACAACAAAACCTGCCCAATTACTACTCAAAACTAGCCCAATCTCATTTTGAGGGGGATTCCCAGCAAAAATTCTAAATCCAGTGGGGTAAAATAAACGTTTTTGGTCTGATTCCCCTGGTAAATTTAGCATTTTAGGGGCTAAATATCACGTTACTGGGGTACCTTAAACCCGCAGGAAAACAGTGGATTGCTCTGCAATCATCTGAAAGAGAGGCGGGAGCAGCAGCTCATTTTCATTTAAAGGGGACAAACACAAATAACAGCAAGTTTTGGCTCATACCCTAAAAGCTGCAATTTCAACAAGCTATAGAAAATTATTTGTGGGGTATTTGGAGAACTGCTTCGACACCTTTTTTCTGTTTATATACTCTTTGTCTCAATAAACGAAGTTATGGCATAGAACAAGAGCATACAAAAATGGGAACATTAGGAAAAGCTATATTTGAAGACAAATTTGTGTCATCATTGCCTTGTGGTGGCTTGACATTCCAATGTAAATCATATATGTTTTTAGACATTGAATATATGTCTAGATATTGTACCACATTTAAAAAGTAGCCTATAGATTTTCATGTTTACACAATCATCCAATCTAAATCATCCAATCAAAAAAACAAAAAAAACATCCTATAATCCACAGCCTATAATGAGGTCTAGATGTCAATCTACAATGTAGATGTTATGATTTAAAAGTAAACTATTTGTCAAAATCTGCAGTCTTTCTCTTCCAAGTTGCCATACATGCCAAAATGCACGGAGGACTCATCTGGAACTCAGTGACTCAAATAAACGTGTCCTTCCCAAAAATACCACCTACCATTAATGATTACCAATAGCAATTAACACATGGTTCAACAAAGGGCAGAAAACTGCCCTTGCAGAACCTTTTCCAAAAGGTCTTTAACATCACTAATGGCTACATCTACATAATTGATACAAGACTCCTTTGGAAGAAAGGGCATTTACTGTATCGTTCAACAATCACTGGCAAGGAAATGGACATGAACATGTGTTAGCATCTGAGCTAACAAAAGAAAGCTTACAGAAAACTGCTTGTTGTGCAAGACTTGTAACCACATGAGAGCTCTTTTAAGTGTAACACATTTTTCTGGTTTCATTTTAAGTTTTTTTCCTAAACTAAAACAGCTCAAGATGTAAACAGGATGTGCATACATAATTTCACCAGATTAATTCCCATCTGGCGTATTAGCATGCAAACCAGGAACCAAATGGTTTACGAGCTGAGTGCTCTATTCAGACTCCGCGGTGAAACCACATCACACACAAATCTCTTCAGCTGTAAGATTTTATCTAACAAACCTCAACTCACTGTACTTCCTGTCTACAAACCCGCTGACAAAGACACAGCACAACAAAAATAACAACAAACACAGCTATGTGTGGAGAGAGTATTAAGAAAACGCTTCTCTGCCATGAGCCCAGGGAATATCTGCAGTGAGAGCATGCTCAATGCTTTCTCCAGATCAAAACAATGCCTTTGTTTACCACCTTTCTGCTAAAGCCCAGCCTCACACATGCTTTCTTCCTCCCACATGAAAACAGAGATCGGTCAACACTGCAATGTTGCTGAGCTCAGCTACAGATAAGACACAGCAGGGCAAATGCCGTCAGATGTCCTTAAGAAGAAGAAACAGTCCCTCTTAAACACATATCTGTTTGATGACCGCCATATGTAATATGTGAAAGCGAAAAAACCCTTAAACGGAGCAGAAATCACAACAATGTTCAATACAGATTTGCCTTTCCACAAAGCGAGGCAGCAATAGCGCTGTAACCTGTGAGTAGAAATTCCCAATTCAGATCAAATTCAAATGGCCAGTTCTTATTCAGTAGATATCTCTATGAGGTCATCGTTTTCATGTGGTTTTCAAACTTTTAAATATATATATACACATACACAAATTTATTTTTAGATAAAATACCAAAAACTGAATGTACACAATGCTTAGACCCAATGTAATGAAAGTTGTGGTAGAACAACTTTTCTTCCATGCTGTGACATAAAAATTATTTTGATCTATCCATCAAATGCTGGCTGAAGTCAGATCTAAATGCAAGTTTACAGTCGACTGTAAGAAACAGACGCAGTTTACAAAAAGCTAAATGACTGGGGGATTCTGATATATGTCATGAGAAAAGACGTCTGTGATTTTACCAGAAAATCAAGGAAATTTTTAATAAAAAGATTAAGTTTACAATAAGATCTATAGCATGCAATAAGAAAAAATACATAAAACAAGTTTCAAAGCCATGAGTGTTTTTATAAATAAACTAAATAAATTAACAAAGAGCTCAGTGTCCAGATGTCACTTTCACACAGAATAAATAATTTCAGGCCTCCCATCTATGGATGCATTGGTATCGGCTCCGATACTGGCATTTTCTGCCTGATCGGGTATCGTTCAGACGAAACGATCCAAATCCGATACTGTGCTTATTCTATTCTGTGTTACTGTTAAGCCCCACTAAAGCACAAACACATTATAAAGCACCATGAAGTCAAAGTCCAAGTGTTCTGAAGCTGTTCCATAGTTCAGTGTAAGGTACAGATGAATATTTAAGTAACTAAATTCAAGTTCACGTAAGCTCTTCTCTTCGCTGCGGCTGTCTGTCATGCTCCATTGGTTGGTCCACATGGTTGGTTACGACAGTCAAGACGAAGAAATTCTCTCCAAGAGCACACAATAAGTGAGATTTAAAACTGTTAAAAGAAAAGGTTCAATATACTATGGCACAGATTTAATAACTATGCATCAATATCTCTTTCCTCTGTGCTTTGAACGTCTGTATGCGGAACTGCACTGTGACTCTGTGTTACTTCAAGCGCATCATTCTGCACACACTATGCGCATAAGCGCTTTGTGCCACTCTGTATCAGAGCTTTATACAACATATCATTATTATATTATTATTTATTGTTCTGTCCCATGAGGCTACTAATAATCTAACCCAGTAATGAAGGCAGCAACTTATGATAGATAGGACTGTTTTCATTGTTGCATTTTACAACAATACAGAGTAATGTGTAACATTTTACCAGATTTAGTCCTACACTTATTCACTTTTATTTGTTCCCCATTAAATAATGTTATTTCACTATATCATGTTGAGATTTTATAAAATTGTGCACTCATGATTTTTCTAGAATAAATTTGCTGCTAAATTATCCACTAACCTAGTATAAATGCTTATAATAGCTAGGGATGCACCGATCATGATTTTTCATGGCCGATTCCGATACCGATTTTTTTACAAACAAACTGGCCGATTTCGATACCGATTTCCGATTTTTTATTTATTTATTTATTTTTTATCTATAAGCAACAAACAAGAAGGAAGGAAAGTGTGCATAAACAAGATGTTTATTTGGTATTTAATAGGCCAAACTGGCTTTTGGCTATTGAAAACAATAACTGCAACCATCTGAAATTAACAGCTACATTACAGACATCAGCATTTAGCTTTTGTTTTTGAATTGGGTTGAAACTACAGAGAACTGGCCTTAAATTTAAAGATTAACTGTAACCATGTGAAATTAAAGGCAATAACTGCATAGTTCTATATTCCAAACAACACAATCAAGACACATTCAATAACATGTTTCTTAATCAGCATTCAGTATTTTAGTTTTTAAATATGGTTTTAAATTAAAAAAAAAGGTCTTTACCAGTGTCTTTATTTACAGACTAAATAAAAGTATGCTATATAAATAGATTATTCCAAAATGTTAAAATCAAATAATGTTGGTGCGAAGAGAACAAAGATGCAAAATGTTTTCATTCATCCAATAAAAAAAAAAAAATTAGGGTAATGATTCACATCTATATTTTGTTCACTTGAGCCAATTAAAAATAAATAACTATTCTCTCAAGTAAAAAAATTAGATTAGAATCATTACCCTAAATTTTTTTAATTGGATGAATGAAACACTTTTTCTCAGTGTGCTACAGCAGGTGATTTTTAAATCAAATTAAGTCGATGTAATTTACTTCTGGCTTTTCAAAAGTGTATGCAAGTTCCACTTTACGAAAAAAAAAAAAAAGTTTCATCACAGTTTAGTCCGTTTCGTTTCTCATCCAACACGTGAGACGTTGATCTGAACATCTCTTCACGGTCTACTCGTGTTCACTGTTCAGGGCTCAGACCGGTAACAGTAAGCTCGCGCAGCTTTAGTGCGCGCAGAAAAGGGACTCTTATTTGTGCGCCAGTACACCAACGGCTGATCACTTCCTGCTGCTATCTGTGCCTCAGACATGTAACGTTAGCTCTGTATTTCCAGTACTGATCGGCTGCCCGTGTCCTGCGCACAGATTTCGAAATACTTCCACACAAATGACATAGCGAACGGTTACAATGTAGTCTGTGCATGCGGCCGCACTTCTGGAAAAATCGGCCTAAAGAAGTCCAAAAACCGGCCGATTGCCAATCGCGTATTTTAAGCAAAAACCGTCCGGTTCCGATTTATGGCCGGTCAATCGGTGCATCCCTAATAATAGCATTTTGTCACAGATTATTATATATTTTTTATTAAAATTAAGTTGTCTATTTTTAGTAGATTGTGTTAAACAAACAAAAGAATGACGATCAGGTCAACACACAGAAGTAAAGAAATACTATACTAATTTAAAAAAATCGGATGGGATACAAATTGGTCGATTTTTTTGGGATTGGATCAGATCTAAAAAAAAATGGTATCATTGCATCCCTACTCCCATCTATAAAACATTATTATTGAATAAAAGCTATCCAAATGATCTTTCATCTGATAGGACCGAGCCCATGCAACAAAAACAAACACCATATGAAACAGAAGGACACTCTCCCATATGTCACCCGAAACAACGTGTCTCGCTGTAGACAAACAGTTAACAGAGAAACAGTGAGTGTCCTAAAATAAACAAACAAAAGTAGGTCAAGTCTACTGCGCTTATCTTTCAGCCATAGAGCTCAGAGTTCCCTGACCACAGCAAACACAGCCGTCATGAGACACATCCTCACCGTCTCACTGATACTACGGAGATCATGCTGCACTTACATTAGAGAAGAGCATCTCATGCTCTCTGAGCTGAGATTTACAGCACCTTGAGCAGAAAGACAGACAGAGACAATAACAAAAGGCCACAAAAGAAACAGACACATGCTCATCTTCTTTCTTTGTTTTTGTGAGCACTCTGTTAGACTTTCCTCACTGAAAAAAAAAGTATGTGGTAAGGCACAATGATGGAAGACAGCATAGGAGAGGGAAAGCAATAAACCATAAAGTGGAGCACCAAAGTATATTTAAAAGAAAATGTAAATGGTGATGGCAAAAGGCAATACCCACAACATAAGGGTTTTGTCATTGCTGAGCAAGAACTCCAAACCGATTTACTTGACCGAAAAATAATAACCCATCTCTGCTCAACAAGTGTTTGTGTAGGTCACTAACCTCAGTATAAGCAATAGTGCCCAGTGATACTGGACTTCAGCTCTAAATAATTAAACAGTCATTAAAACTCAAAGCAGTATTACTTACTGTTTAAAAACAAGCCAATTTCCAAACTACATTCCCCATAATCCTGAAGAGAGAATTCACTGTTACCATAGAAACCAAAACTTCAGCTCAGCAGATTGCTGCCTCCATTCACTGCTCTTTCACAGCTTTTGTAGTTTTATACAGTTGAGTGCACACATAATCATAATAACATAATTACATAAAATGCCTGCCTTGGCAAGTAACCACATCCATTTATTAGGTCTTTAAAGTTTGTATTCGATCTTATTTTTAATTACAAAGGTAAAATGAAACAACAAAAAGAATATCAACCACCCCTGGTCAACAATTGAACAGTCACTGTGGTTAAGTCAATGGTTTATGGGATGGGATGAGTAGTTCATTCTCTCAAATTAGAACAAGAATAGTTAAAGAGACCTGAAAATGATAATTCTGTGATTATTTTCACATCCTCATGTTTCAACAAACCATTCTTCTGCATGAAATAAATTTTGTGAAAAGTCTCAGTGTTCACTGTTCTATACTGCTCTATGTTTCAAAGGTTTGTTTTTTTGTTTGTTTTTGTTTGTTTTTTTGTTTTAGACTCCGGGCCAGTCAACACCGATACGGTTTCATTTTCCACTGTGGTGCTGATAACGGCGCTCTTTGGAACGCAATACAAATGCATCAGTCGTTGCCTTGGTAAAGCAAGTATAATGTAAACAGTGATATGGATGATGATCAGATATTTTTGTTTTATGGACTCTTCTGATATTTACTTCAAATAAATTAAATAACAGACAAAAAGGGCAACCCTTGATGTTAAAAATAAAATAAACAGAATAAGCGCAATAACTGCAAGTGTTTCCTCCACAGACCAAACTGTCTTGAGCAAAGCTGTTTACGTGGCTGTTTGATCAAATAGTGTGCTTCCACTTAGCCAGCCATGGAGAAACTGCTAGACATGCAGGCAACAGGCAACTCTAGCAGCATAGCTCAGCATGGTTGTCTAACAGTGCCGAAAATTCAGTGCCGAGAATGGTTTGTAATTGTGCCGCGCCTTACCAGACTCCACTGGAACCGTACCTGACAGTTGTAAGAAACTTTCGGCCTGATAGTGGAAAAGTGGCTAATCACCGAGGGGTCTTCTGAAATTAGTGAGGGTGCTTTCATGCAAATCTATTTTGAATTTTTTTGTCCATGACTATCACTTTGTCAATCCTTGCTATTTCGAGAGGGAATCCCCAAAAACTTTACAGCATGTTCACCACGCAGGTCCTCTTATCAGCATGAAAAACAAAAAAATCTGAATGGAAAATTCCATTGTAATCAATGAATCTCTCTGAACTACACAATAAATCTTTTATTTACATTATGTCTACACTGTTTCTTATAGTGAAAGGATTAGCTTGCAGAATTCAAGACTCTGCATTTTGAGTGGTGACTGGATTCTGACGATCAACATCTTTGTCTGTGATTGACTACAATGTTCAACGCTGTAAAAACATTGAGACAGATACGCACTGGTGTCTGGCTTGGGGTGGCTGCTCCTTACTTTCATTTTGTTGTTTATGTTTATTTTGTTATTAAAGTTACGTTGGCCGATTTCCGCTTCCTTCTTCCCTGAGTCTTGAACTTTGTTTCATACATATATACATTTTCTTTAAATCATCCTTGTAGCCTGTTTTTTAAGTTTCATGACCCACCCAGGGTCGCGACCCAGGGTTTGAAAACCACTGATCTATACAATGGAAGTTAAATAGTCACTTAAACTGTCTGATTACCAACGATCTTTGAAGTTTCTTATTTTATGTTGCACAACAGAAATAAAATCATATAGGTATAGGCCACTAAAACAAGTGGGCATTCTGTGTTGTGTTCTATTTATGGCTCCAGGTGTGAGAGCTCAGAATGAGCAGTCTCTGTTTCCTACATGTCCATTCCTAAGATTAACTGAGAGAGAAAGCATGAGAACAGGAGCAAATGGACATGAACAGAGAAAGAATTGAAGGGAGAGGGAGTATTTGTGAGTGTTGGAAACTGAAGGAATGTTTGACTTTGTGTGTGTTTTTGCACACTAATGCATCTCACATGAGTAGGCGTGAGAGAAAGCAGAGCTCATGTGCTGTACTCCAGCTAAAGGAAGGGGATTTCCACAGGCCCTTAATTTACCCATCCCATCTCCCTCTGATGACCTCAGTGCTGATTAACCCCCACAACTCCATGGTTGCAGTGATTTTGCCCAGTAAGACATGTTCCTGGATCAACATCTTTTGTTGATGCTGGATCAACATTACTGTCCAAAAATATAGACCTAACCCAATCCCTACCCATAATTTATTCCTAAAATCAGAGAAACAATAACAATATAACAAGGGTGTAGAAGAGTCTTACCCTGACTGTAAACCTAAAAATAACATTTCTTAAAAACCTAACCCTTCAATTCTGATTGGTGGATTGGAATATTGTTCCAGGATCAACAAGGATGTTGGTTATGTAGTCCTGCAGGCCATTTCTGTGCTCCTCACATGAACAACAGGTGAGATGCTTATGACATGTCCCTCCAGCTCAAATTTTATTGAATTTATTCAAGCTAAATTGAGTAAATTTATGATATGTTCCTTTATCATAAAACAAGAAAACTGAGAGAACGTGAGAAAGAGAAATATGCAAAAAGAGCCAGAAACAATCTGTAAACCATCTACAATCAGAACAAAGCTCTTCAGTAAGAGAAAATGTGCCAACAGAGACAGGAAGTGAATTTTATGTTTAATAGAGCGTATTAGTGCCTGCCCACTTTACAGTGGTAACCTGTTCAGAAGTAGAGACTCCTTTAGACTTGATGGTCGACTCTCTTGAATTGGTTCAGTAAGCCACCTAGCATCCACACATGCACTAAAAACCAGTCAGAACACCTTAGCAACCATCTATCAATGCCCTTCAATTAATCTATGCAACCACTCAAAACACCCTAGCATCATATATATTTCATATCAAATGTAAAAATGTAGTAAGGATTATTTTCATTTCGATTCATAAGAACAGCTCTGGCATCTGGGGTGTTAGTGAAAGTAAAGCTCTGTGACTCTGTGTGTGTGGGCCGGTCTGTGGGTGGTCAGAGGAGAGCGAGTGACAGGGAAGGGCACCTGCACACACACACACACACTCACAGGTCTGTCTGTACTGATCTCCAACCGCCCGCTCAGCAGCCCTATTAAAAACAATGCTGACAATCAGCGGCCAAAAGCGAGCATGTGTGTTATGTGTGTGTGTTTACATCAGGGAGGTCCACTGCTGCAACAGAACAAAAATACTCGCCTTACATCCAGTTTGACACTAAAACCAGATTAAAGTGGCCCATCATAATGTTGAGAACATATCAAAATGACTTTGACATGCATATGATATCAGAACGTGTCAAATGGACAGCCACAACTATTTCTCCATCCACACTAACAGGATTGAGAATATTGGCACTAAAATCACTAAACAAAAGCATAAGCAGGCTGTCAACATGAAGAGCTCCTTTTTGAGACATTTTGATTTGCTTAAGTCTTCACATAAATCAGAGATTACCACAAATTATGCAAGCAGGCAATGTCCCTCTGAAGAGAGGAAAGATGAGTTTCATACACAGAACATAGTTCAATCTTATGCGCCCTCCAGAAGTTTGCGCTCTGCAAGTGAACGACCCCTTGTGGTGTGGAACTTTACCCAGGAACTAGGGACTTTGGCCTGGTTTCTTAGTGTGTTTCCACCACAGGAACCAGGAACTAAATAAACTCCTTTCGGGGGCGGGACTTGGGCACTAAACATGCTGAGTTCACCATTTATTCGGATAATTCAAAATATTACTGTTATTGTGTCATAAAATGTCATTTAAAAAGTATTTCAGGCAAGAATGTATTTGTTTAAAACTCAAATCTGTGGTCTTTAAAAATGTGTTTCACCGATCTCGGAGACGGTGAGCTCCACGCGATCAGCGGGAGCTCAGTGCTCATGTATCCGCCGAGAGCAGCCTTATCTCTGATGTTTCTTTCATTGGTTAAACAAAAATATAATTCGTTTTGGGTAAATCTAACAGGTAATCTTTGGTCTGTATTCAATTTATCTATATGTTAAAATTAAAATAAAAAAGGCAAATTTATATAATATTTTGTTTCATTGTAATGTCTGTATATATACACATATCCCTGAAGTACATTTCTGCAGCTGTTATTATTTTTAAATGAAAATTAAAGGAGGCAGTAGTATTTGATATCATATTTCGTTTTATTTCAAATATACAGAGAGGAAAATTGCAGTAGCCAAAGCGAGCTGACTGATGTTATCAAGTACGCTGCTGTTTGCAGAATTACCGGACTTGCGTCGTGGCAGACATCACACTCGCGAATCAAATGCGTAAAGTCCGAACTACCAAGGATGCAAGTCCAAAATCAGCGTACTTTGTATTGAGAAACGCGCAGACCTACATCACCAGACTATTTACCTAATATTCCCGGTACTTTAGACTTCGGTGGAGACGCAAAAACAACAGGTCTTTGGTTAAAATTGGTTAAAAGAACCAATTTCTGTACCTCCAGATTTCCTGTTTTTGGACTACTATTGCAAACTATATATGGAAATGAATTAACAAAATTTAATAGGGTTTGTTAGAGTCGATGGAGTGGATGTGTATATGAGGGAGAGAGAAATAAAAAGACAAGAATTTCTCCCGAATCCAATTAAATACTTTTTAGCTGAACCTCTGGAGCCATGTCATTCCCAAAAGGCACTCCTCCTCATGCCTGGCGATGAGACACACCAATTAACTCTGTCTCTCTCACACACACATCTGTGTTCTCATCATGACTGGAGCTGCCAGTGTCATTAAAGCTGAATAAAAGAGCAAGACCACATCGCTTTGTCTTTGGTCCCAACACAGCCATCATTTAACAAACTATTAAAACAATTAATGAGACAATCTTCCCTTTGCACGCTGGCAAGGTTTTTTTTCGATTTTTGCTTCAATCATGACCGCTGTCTGAATGGTGACCGTTTCCAAGAGTGTTGAGCAGGGTAGCATGGAAACTAGACTGGGATGCAGGTTTCTGGTGTACACATGGTGCATACAAATGACAAGTACGTCATGCCACAGGAGGTATGGAGTGCTTTACTGGTCAGCGGGAAACAGCTAGCAGTTGTTCTCAATTATGGGGAGAATACAGATAAAATGTTATCATGCAACGCCGATCCACATGAACAGATCAATGAATCGTGGAATAAGCGCAGTGAGAATTAGAATACAGTTGTTTCTGTCAATTGCTGCTGTTTGTTTGGCAGCGGACTGCAGTGCAGACTCATTGTGTCTGAGCATTTCCTGCTTGGCGGAGACAATGCTGTTGAGACTGGCAGCAGGAAGGTTGTTCTGTTGTACGTTGATGCTACATATGAACTAGTGCAGTTCAGCCAGCTGCAGCCAATGGGCTATAAAACACAGGTCTTATTGCATTAATAATGAAACCACATCCTGTACGAAACTGATCCATGTGCCTCTTCACTCTCCAATGTCAGTCATTAACAAGCAACGACTGATAAACAATACGGTTAACGCTGAGAGGTTAACCGTAAGGGTTTTAATAGTGAATGAATGTAAGATTGGACAATAGAAATTACAGTATTCCTCATTTGAAAGCTGGATAAAAGCATCAGGTAAATAAATGAAGGGTATATGTAATGCTCTCGGTAACTGGTGGGCGCAGGCTGATGCTCCACACCGTGGGGAGATGATGGGTTGGGCATCTGGATCTGGTGAGATCATCTATGGGGCAGGTGATGGATGGTGATCAGATTCCACTCCACCGAGGCAACAAAATCCTCTTGAGGACCATACTCGGATGAGGGCGCTCTGCTCTCGGTGTTCAAGCTTCAGAGTGTGTCGTCCAGGTAGCTGGTGGTGCTAGCTAAAAGTCAGACAAGTCTTGTATGTTCCTCCAGAAATCTGTCCCCCTGCTCGAGCAAGAGGAGGAGGAATTCTGGGCGGATAAAGGGATCCATAGACAACAGGAAAACAAAAACACTGGGAAAAACGTGAAAACAAATAGAGGGGAAAACACGGAGGTAGCTGTTTTTGGTCAGGTGTTCTGTCACGATTTCCTGGGAAGAACGAGAAGACATGGAGTAGTAATCAGTCTTTAATGACGAAAACACAGTACAATCCACGATAGGAGCTGGGCAAACACACATAGAAACAATTAGACCCAACAAAACCAAACTGAACAGACCGGGGCTTATAAACACAGGGCAATCTGGGAAACACAGATGCATGGAATCATAATCAAAATAATTAACAAAACAAAGACACGAACAAGACCACATAAGGGAACAGAAACAGGGGCAAAACATGACACAGACAGTCCATGATCCTGACAAAAACAACACTGGACACCTCTAACCTTCCTTGAAAAATAAATAAATAAATAAAACTAAATAAAATAGAACACTGACTCCAACATATCATCTTTTGTTTTCCACAAAAGAAAGAAATCCATACAAGTTTAAAGATGGCTTATAAGGTGGGGTAAAATATAAAATAATCAAACCAATACAGTCAATAATCAGCAGTTTGCAGCTGATTCTTTATACCAACTGCACACTTACTTTATACTGCATAAGAGGACCTGACAACAAGAAAAAATCTAAAAAAAAAAAAAAAAAAACAGCAACCATATGTACTTTTTTTTTTTTAATGCATTTCTGACATTGTCAACACCGATTTGCTATCCATTAATTTTGGTGCATCAGAGCATCTTCAAAAGGAGGCACAGCTTCCCCAAAATTTTGAGGTGAAAATGAGGACAATTTAATGTTAATAAAATTCACAATTCATTTCAGTTCATGTCTCAGAATATAAGAAGATATTGAATATTTGATTGCCTACAGATTTTCCAAGCGGTCATTCATATACAAATTAAAAATAAAGGGAGCCAGAATTAATAAGAGGGATGGATAATTAAAGAAAGGATGGGTGTTTGTTTCAAGTGATAGGACAGGTGAGTGAATTTATAGTATCTTGCTGTACGTGTGTCGTTTTCTTTACGTTTTCTGACTAAAAGCCACCAAAAACCCAAGCAAATAATAATAATAACAATCGGCATGGATCTCCAGACCAATTCAATTAGTGTGCCTCCTCTATTTTAAAACCCACAAGCCGCCACTGACTGTGAAAGGCTTGATTCACAGTGCGGACATCACCGGTGGACTTGAAGACAAAACACTGCAGTGTATTTCAATAATGATGGAGAGCAGCAAAGGAGCTAAAAATATCTCAAAGCATTCTATTAACATAATCCATTTCATTCTGAGTTAGCATATGTCTATAGTGACAGAAGAGTCAGTAGGCCATGGCTGAAAAATCAGAGATATATATCTGTAATGACAGAGGAAGATTGAGTGCATTTGACTGTCTTGTAATGAGGGCTGGAGCACACTATTCATCCCTATAATAAAAATCGATGAGAGGACGGTACTGAGAGCAGGATTTTCTTACACTGTTCTGCTTAATCGCAGGCACGTCACTGCTGAGAGATCTTAACTTCCAGCACACAATGTATCCTTTTCTTTTTTTGGCACCAGAATTACATGTGGTGAGACAAATGTAGAAAATTGCTCACACTAAGCCACCATTATAAGAAACAATGACACCCATTTATGGTTTACGTGGCAGGTACAATTTCACCGAGAGACTGGCTCATCTCATCGGCAATATGATACTGTCAGTGACACAATGACCTGCACTGCAAGAAATACGCAAGAAAATAATTGGTTAATTAATTCTATTATCATAGGAACAAAATGTATGCATAATAATGTGACAAATAATTATAACACCTGCATGGACAGTAAGAAATATTTATGTCAGTAAATTCTTAAGGCAGGTGCTAAAATCTAAATTCTGGAGCCTGTCAGCACAGCAAGGATCTTTTGTTTAAATATTGCATTATTTACACATTTGCATCATCTGTCAACAAAACAGCTCAGCAAGAATGTGTTCATTGGTTTAATACATCCTTTATTCTATGAACAAAGTGTTCTAAAAATAGTATATCTAGATGAGATGCTGCTGAAATCTAGGATGCTCTCAAAATAACATGGGAAAATACATTCCTCCTCCATGCCAGAAAGCTTTTGTTTTGGTTTGGCAGGAAGACAAAAAGTTCATTCTTAATGTAAAACTGCCTCTTAAAAACAGGTTGTGGACTACAGAACTTCATAGTCAACTTCCTCTGGATCAAAGAGAGTGAGTTAGTTAGTGCTCACTCCACAGGAAGGTTGCCATTATTCTGACCAGCTGATAAGATCCAAATGTAAACTAACTGGCCACACAAGTTCATCTCATTACAGTCTGTCTACTGTACTCATACATGCCCTCACAAGGCAACAGTTTTCTAACAGTGCCATATAGAGGGAAATCATAAAAGTATTCTGATGTTAAAGACCAATGATAATTTGTGCTATTCACAAAAATGGTAATTAATTTAAAGGGTTAGTATGATAGTCACATAACTGAGAGAAAAGTGCTTGTTACGTTTGAAATATGGATATTTTTCTTACAAAAACGCATGTAGTCACTACAAAAGGCCTTTATTCACCCCCCGGAGCCATGTGTGGCACATTTTATTTTAAATTTGCCCGCTTTATTTGATGACTTGTGGACTGTTCAACTGCTACACCCGCTGACTGCAATGAAAGAGCTTGGAATAGCCAGGATCATTTTTTATATAACTCCAACTAGATTCGTCTGAAAGAAGAAAGTTGTATATACCTAGGATGATTTGATGGTGAGAAAGACACAGTCTAATTTAAATTTTTGGGTGAACTAACCCTTAAGGGTAGTGAGATAACATTTGTAACATTCAAAAGCTGATCTTTTCCTCACTGGCTGATTCTTTGCCAAAACTATGGTCAAAAGCTATATCCAAAACTATATTTTGAAACAAAAGCATGTGCATAATGCATAAGGATGCAACATACAAATAATTCACTGGAATCCAGTCAAGCAAGCTTGAGAGTGGCACAGGCAGTACTCAGCTGTACTGGATTTTATTATTCATGGGCCTTTCCCATACACCCATTTAGACGGCTCTTCAGGAAGAACCTGTCAGAGGCAGACTAAAAACCAGATACTGTTTCCTACCAAGTCTGGACAAAATGTGTTGGTATGACAGAGTGGAATTTACTGAATTTAGTGAAAACTGAGAAATTTTAGCACCTTTTGAGACGAAACCAATTCAGAGCGATAATTTCTAGGTTTGATTGACATTAACAATTTTGAATGATTAATTAAAGCATTCCAACTGCTAAAGGTGACTGATCAAGGAGTTCAAAGTGGCATGATTAGTGCTTTATAATTGTTGTTGCTTGCAGTTAGGTATGTGCATTTATCACTGTATGGCAGCCAGTCTTTCTGTTTTACAACATACATTTCAAACTGCAACCCAAAACAGTTGTGCCATCAAGCTGTAGATCTGGCAACAGGGCATTGCATAATGGTATAAGACAAACAATAGAACATCAGGTTCTTGACATACAAAAATATCTCCGTTGTAAGCTGACTGGAAGGATCTGGAGAGTATTTACTAAGAGGAAATGACTGCTGTTATCTAGGCGAGACATGTATAATCACCATTATTTACTAATCACCATTTAGCAGCACTCCACTAGCACCCCCGAGGAAGCAGTCTTTTTAACTTCACTGAGGTAAAACGCCATTGTACAATACATTAAAGCTGATCATAACCCCCATCTCCATTTCATGAAATGCTTCCATAAACTAAAAGCATCAAAGTAGCCAAAAGTCTGAAAACTAAAAATTTCTTAGATCTGGAGTTTATGTGCAAAACACATGTGTAACATTAACAGTGTGTCCTAACCAAGTGTGACATGACAGTTAAACAATAAATCACATCTACTCCATGATAATCTGACTGTCAACAATGTCATACACCGATGATTTCATTGTTTCTATTTCTAATGCAAAAAAAAAAAAAAAAAAAAAATTATATATATATATATATATATATATATATATATATATATATATATATATATATATATTTTTTTTTTTTTTTTTTTTTATCCTGGTCCACGTAACTGTTATTTAAATATCAAATATGTTCTGATTTGCTAGCATTTTCCCAATTTATGCCACTACTTGAAATCTGAAGGGTAGGTTGATAAGTTCCCACTCTTTTATGAATAGACATCTGTTCTGCACAACCCTAAAAGAGAGTTTGAACTGTCCAGTCATGCATTAGTACAATGGAATGGGCATTGATGAGGTGCCTCTGACTCTCTGGACAAGAATTCCCAAACATCTGGCCATTAAAGTCTTCGATGAGCTTCTAGAGCACATCAATTAAAGAAGACATATGGATTTTACAAGATGTGCTATGCTCAAATGAAAAAAAAATGGTCATCATCTTCCACTTTGACCTTTCTGAGTCAAAAAAGATTTATGCATCTGGCAGACGCTTTTATCCAAAGCGACTCACAAAGGTATACATTTTTTTATGAGATAATGCATTTCCTTGGAATCAAACCCATGACCTTGGCATTGCTAGTGCCATGATCTACTGTTAAAGGCAGGGCCTGAATTTCGTTTTGGAAAATGGGCTTGTTAGATTACCAGATTAGGTGGCTATTATGGGGGGGGGGTTCATTTGAGGGGGGAGTTAGGGTATTTTTTAGACATATTTTTAAACCACAATCATCGAAAATAAATATTTCGTCAACCAGTATATTTGTGTTTTACAATTTATAATGTTGTTGATTCATATTTATATTGTGAGGAAGATATGTTTTATTATATTGTTTACATGTCATGTAGGTTAAACAACTTCATTCTGTAGTCATGCACTCTCAAATGTGGCTGTATGTGTGTGCACTTTGGGTGCCACCTCACAGAAAGGCGTCTCACAGAGCCGCACAATTACTGAAGTACTAGTGTTTAAAATTGTAAGACTCAAAAGCATGTCCAAATGATACATTCAGTCATGTTTCCAGAGTGTCTTTCACACTGAAATATTTGCAGGAACTTCTGTGTTACAAGCACGGAAACTGTGAGAATCAGTAGAATTATGCGCAACCTAGGGTTGGCGGATGTCTGTAAAATTGGCATCGGATGATGTATACAGTGAAACATCATGATGGATGATGACATCGGCGGGGGGTTAGGGGTGTTCCCGAAGCATGAAACAAATAACGCGTTCTATGAAGCCACTAAAAGTTTAACTGCTTGCTAGCGATAGCCTGTTGAATTACAGTACATGAAAGTTCACTTACCACATAAACAGAGTAAGGAGAGATGACTGAGGAAGATGGCAAATTATTTGCAGATCCTGAGCACCAATAACAAATATCTAATCTTATAAAATGTGTGGTTAATACTGCTGCTCTTCGTATAGAGTCCTTGTGATCGTGAATCTCAAAGGTGAAAGTAAAATGAGAGCGTGCATTCAGAAGCGGTTTCCATAGCAGCTCCCCGATGCCCACAATTTACATACAGTAGCCTTTAATTACCCAACAATATAATTGCTCGAAAAATGATTTAAATATTTTTTTAATCATCCCATCTCACAGACTATTTATTCCCTTTAGGATTTCTGTCGTACACTTAATTTCCTTTCCGAACACTGAACTGGGATGTGGTGAATTGGGGGAGAAGGCGTGAGGGGGAAGGAATCACAATGTCAGCTAAACATTGTGATGTCTGTCAGCCATCGGTGATGGACGATGGTATCATCTATCGGCCAAACCCTAGTGCAACCCCCGAAATTCAAGCCCTGTTAAGTTACAGGAAAATAGCATCACATGGAGTGGGGTAAAGGCAATGATTTTCCACATGGTGCACGAACAAAGAGGGCCTCTGTTTCTTATTACACATGTGCTCGCTGAAGGAGCGTATTAGGTTAGTGTTTCTTTAAGCACCCGGCACTTTTTTCAGGCGCCTTCCAATGTTTGGCTTTCAAACTGGGCTGAAGAAAGATGATCCCCTGACAGTACTACTTCATTATGGAACAGGCTGGTACAAGTGGAGGGAGTGGCCGGCCAGTTTTCCTGCACCCGGCCCCCTGGCTGCCACACTGCTGGTCTCACCATGCCTGTGCACATACATGAAAGCAGCACCTCACTGAAGAATTAAAAAAAATAGTGTGCCGACTTCCAGCAACAGCCCTAACCTCCACCTCCTCCCCCACTTCATAGCCTGGGAAAACAGATTCCTGTGTTATGGCTGTGAAACCCAAACTTGATCAGCTTTGCCTTGAGTCGAGCGAAACCAGTTTCCTGGGTTGCCATACAGGTCGTGTTAATTACACCCAATGCCAAGAGCTCAGGTCTCCACATGGAGGTGGGTGTAGAGTTGCTATAACTCAAGAGAGGAGGCGTTAACCGAGAGCCAAGATATAGCAGTTTAAGCAAGAGCACAAACGGTTGGAAACATGAAAGCAGTGTGAACAATTGGCCTTAAAGTTTGGAGTTGTTCGTTGCACGTGATGTCAGAAAGCATTCAAGCGTACTGATCAGGCCCAGTGGTTTTGTTCCTGAGATAAAAGCATTCATTAATAATGGACAATGCACTGGCTCAAAGGTTCATCTCATTATTGCAAATGGCTTGATATTCATCCTAATTATCAGACTGAATTGAAAGACTACGATTCTGTGAATGACAGCTGACATCACTCTTGTAACACAGCACCTAGGAGCATCCCATTACTTGAGGCCCAGCACAAGACACTCATGTAAAAACAGACCTTGACGAGCCTGAAGGACAGATAATAATGTGTGTGGCAGTATGGAGCTAGTCATGAACTGAAAAATAGTCTATCACTTACTGGAACAAATTTGCGTCGATTGTATGCAATATGCTCAACTTATATTCATCCATGTTGGTGCATAAAATGGTATAAGAGAGCCTACATTTCATTTTGCATAACAAGCTAACTATTGTACAAGATATTTTTTACAATAGGCAGAGATAAACATGCCCGCTCCAATCTCCAACCCTCCTGCAGGGCTTTTGTAATTTGGATGTTATGTGGGTTTGCAGCTAGCATGCCAGCTCCAGCATAGTATTGACTGATCAGCACGCACAGCCAATGTGAGCAAGCAAACAAAGCAGCCAGACAAATGATGTTGATTTATTCACATAAGCCTTTACTCACAGAGCAGATACATTTAATAGCCAGAGAGCTGCTTGTATGGGTGGAATTTGCCCAACCACAGATGAACAAGTTGTGTTTTGATTACAAGACTATCAATTCAGCTAGCCATTTGCATTGAAGAAAGGTATAAACAGTTATGTTATTAAATCACTGACAGGCATAACAAAATATTCTCATTAGTGGTCAACAGATATGGGTCTTTCAGTGGTCAGTGCAGATAATGGTATCAAGTTCCAGGTGGATGATGGCCAGTATGATTATTTAATGAGATCTACATTAAATGAAAAATGTAAACTGACTTAAACTTAACTTAAAATTTACATTACAAAATATTTTCTCAGAATTCCCTAAATACAATTTAAAACACCAGGAAGTCCACCAAGAATCTACTGACAAGGTTAGATTTTGGTCCTATTATCAAAATGGCCAATAGTTTGTTGACTGCACTATATTCAAAGAGACACATTTAAATAATTTTAACCTGATGGCTTCAACAAAACATAGTCCACTGATTAACAATCTAGGAGATCACAACAAGTCTGTCTTTGAAGGTTTATAAGTTATTTATTGTTAAAAATCAAACTTTCCCTATGGAAGAAATTCATGGGATTTTTACTTCTGCAAGTATTTTTACACACCATCTTTAGTACTGTTCCAACCTTATTCTGCTAATGTACCCCTGAGGATCTGCTCATCCTTCCAGAGCTTTCCAAATGTTCACTGGTGCTTTCTTTCAGCTGTTGAACAACTTCAGCCATTTCAAAAGAAGTTGATTGAGAAAAACAATTCTGTGCAGAGTTTTAATGGGTGTGATGTTTGAAAATTATATGAAAGCAAAGCTTTCCTTCTCTCTCCTCTGCCGTTTAAACATCTGCTGATTAAGTGAGAGTGCCACCTATAAAAAATGGGGATGGCCGAGCAGAAGAAGAAATGTTTGCCTAAACACAAGGTCATAAAATGCCACCCTTACTGCATCTGTCAGAATGCAAGGCAAAGGACCAGATGTTTCTATCGCTAGTGCTGTTTAATTTTGGCACAGGGCAGCGGTATTAGTTCATCTGTCTATAGCTCTGTCTCAAAGCCTGTGATCAATAATTCAGAGAGCCCATGAGAGACCAGGCTGTATTACAGCTGATGGGAACCAAACACAACCGCAGAAGCCTGGCAAATCACAAGAGCTGATGTGAGAACTATCTTTGATGGTTCCAAAGACAAAATTTAAAAAGAGTTTGAATTCCGGAAAATAATAATAAAAAAAAAAATCTTAAAGTGTGGACATCTGTTCTTAAAGGTCCCCTTCTTCGTGATTCCATGTTTTAAACTTTAGTTAGTGTGTAATGTTGTTGTTAGAGTATAAAAAATATCTGTTAAATTCTAAAGCTCAAAGTTCAATGCCAAGCGAGATATTTGATTTAACAGAATTAGCCTACAAAAAACGACCCGTTTGGACTACAGCCCTCTAGTTCCTGTAATAATGACGTCACTAAAACAGTTTTTTTGACTAACCACCACCCACATGAATTCACAAACAGGGGGGGCGTGGCCTTGTTGTGCTCCGACGGAGAAGAAGGAAGAGCTGTTTGTTTTTGTCGCCATGTCGTTGAAACGCTGTTTTTTCATCTCTGAGTCCAATCACCTTTGTTTGGGCTTCCCAGGAACGCTGTACTTCGAGATTAATGGTTACAATTTATGTTTAACTCGGTTCCTGAGTTAAATATGCACATGTAAAACTATGTGCAGCTCAATTTGCTGAGGACAGCTTGCTGAGGACAACTTTCTCAATCTCAATCAGTTTAATGCCGGATTTGCACAAAGATTATTCTTGAAAGATGGAGCAGTTCCCTCTTTGTCTGGACCACAACTGGTAAGTGTATTTTATTATTTAAGTTGGTGCGTTTAACAGTTTCTGTAACTTATTACACAAAGGGCAACGCTGTTTAGCTTTGTTAACTAGATGGTAGGGCTGTGCAAAAAAACGAATGCGATTTTCATGCGCATCTCGTCAGTAAAAACGCTCCTGTGACTATAAATACATCTCCAGCACGTGCATTCTAGCCCAATCGCGTTACCAGGAGGGCAGCCTGCTCTCAGCTGCTGTCGAATAACAGCACAGGAACCGCTGACCCAATCAGAACTCGTTACGTATTTCTGAAGGAGAGGCTTCATAGAACAAGGAAGTCATCAGCCAGTTTTTATGACAGTGAAAACAGCAGTATACAGATAGGTGAATTGTGTGAAAAATACGGTGTTTTTTTACACGCGAAACATGAACACATTATATTGCACATTGTAAACACAATCAAAGCTTCAAAAAAGCGCGTAAAACGGGACCTTTAAAATCTCCAAAGTTAAGAATATTAGGTATTTGAAAGAATATTCTAGTGAAGTTACACCATTGATTGATAATGTAAACAAAGATTGGTCATGATTACTCTGAATTTAAAATTAATTTAAAATTGTATAATAACATGATTTCAGCAACATTCAGCACATATGAATGTCATTTGTAGGGAAAAAAAGATGAAACTGACTGACGCAAATGACTGGTTAAAGCACATGAAAAAAAAAAACTGGAAAGTTAACTTTTTTCTTACATTCTCACCACAGTCTAAAACATGTTTTATATATCTTTTTCTTAACTTTTGATTAGATAAATCACAGAAACAGCTGAGAAATAGCCAATATACATGGACACATGACCTCACATCAGTTTAATTCTATCTTAACAGAACAGGGACTCGTCCAGCTCTATATTTTCGCATTACTTCATGTTGTTACGTCTCTATCATGTGCAAATAATGTGAAGCAGTCCTGCCTAATTATAACTGTGCAAACATACCTACCACAGTATAAACAGAACAAGGAAACCTCCTTTTTGACCATTGCACAGTATATGCTGTCAGACCGTGCAGACCTAGTTCCCAATGTAAGATGCCAGACTGTCATTTGGGAATGCTATAAGCTGTGGCCATTCTCTTGCAAGCAGAAGACACACAGTCCTTATTCGACACCAGAGAAAGCAGGTCATCTGCATTCATACATAATTGGGTATTCAAACAGTTATCTAACCACAACTAGCAGTTATGCATGAGCACATGCAAGCACACAGAGAAATGATGAGTGGCCTAATACAGGCTTAACACTGAGCTATTTTGTCTTGCTTTGGTACAACAATGATAACGCAGTGATCTGGTTATTCTGTCAAAAAAACAAAAAAAAAAAATGGAAGGAAAAAAGTGGAACAGAATGAGACAGCCATCTGTCCACCACAGCAACATTCAGCCGAGCATTAGTACCACATGTGCGCTCTGCCTAACACACCACTGCCTTCTTTTTCCTCACAACTAAAATGTCTGTGAATTAGCACATGCTGCTTCAGTAGAATCCTGTTGTGTTTTCAGGACAGGCAAATGTCACTGCAGAAATCCTCTTTCAATATACTTTAGTCACACATAAAAGAGCTCTGTATATCTGCCCACTAGAGACCCAATAACAACAACACTCAAAAATTATGCAAAAACAGTTTGACATTGTTCAGTTCACTGGAGAATGCTTTTCAAAGTACAGAGGATATAAAAAAATAGCTCTTACATTATTTTAAAAATAAATACAGAGAAATTCAAATAGAAAGCACTACAGAAATAAAGGTGAAAACAGATAATGTCATTTAAAAAATAATTTATAATTATAATAATAATTTCAAAAGGAAGGAATAAAATCAAGATGAATAATTTCAACATTTAAATATGTCTGTATTCACAATTTTAAATATGTACATTATACAACTGAAAATACTGTGAACTCTTCATGTCTCAGCATAATTGGGAAGTTATCTTCAGTAAGACAGCGAGGGAAAACTGTGACAAATGTGCAATATCATCACTCTCTCTCCTCCTACACATTCATTACAAATCTGAAACTGAATTACAGCTCTGTTGAAAAACCCATCGTGCTGCCTACCTAGACAGCCGTTTTGGCATCAGAGGCAGAATCCTGACAACAAGGCTGTTCCAAAAGATCAACAGCAACATCATGCTGCCTTCTCTGAGTGTTGTCCATTATTCTGTATTTCTGGTTCTTTTGGTCCAGACCAAAAGTTTAGATTCAGTCCTGGTTTCAGAGCATTTACAATCAGGGCTTGAAAACGAAAAAAAATTCAATTGTTTTACTCTGAGCAGAATCGATATTTTAACGTTTCTGTTCTGCGTTCCTCTGATATTATTGCCGTTCCAAAACCGGTTCGGGTGGAAGAAAAACCGGTTAATAACGTTATTTTTTCAACAAAAAAAAAACAAAAAAAAAAATATATATATATATATATATATAATAAAGTGTTTTCTTTACTCAAAAAGAAAAAAAATTGATATCTAACGCTTAGTCACAGCCAATAGGCCTACAGCATCATCTTCTCTGGATTTTGGCCAAATGTAAGAAAAAAAAAAATCTATCAACACTTTAAAGACCTCAAACTATTTTTAAGATATTTAAAAATGTTTGCTGCATTGGAAAAAAAAAAAAGACACTTGCATAAGATTGCGTTTTGAGAGTGAAAAAAAAAAAACTTAAGTCACGGCTCACATCGCATTTTATTAGCCTAGAAACAGTTATTAGTTTATCTCCAAAGCAAATCCTCTAAAGTTATAGGCTATAAAAACGTCAATACAAAAACAAATTAAAGGTGAAGCTGATGCCTACCTCTCTCATTTGGCAGGAATCCAAATGCTTCCATGTTCCCGACTAGGGGTGTCACGATTCTCCAAATCCTCGATTCGATTGCATTTTCGATTCTAAGCTCACGGTTCGATTCGATTCTCGATTTTTACATTTATTCTTTTTAAAGCACAGATTGTCATTTTTCAAACTAGACTTTTATGCAATATAATATCTGACCTTTGTTTGCAATGTACCACACTACATTGTCAAATTTAAAACTTTTATTAACAACATAATGTAACAATAACTACATATCTTAAGTCAATTGAAAACTTAAAATAAACTGCCATCCAGTTTCTCTTTTGTAAGTGTAGTCTTCTTCACAAAAGATATTACGATGTATCTATTTAAAAGATTAAAGATAAAACACTTGTTAAACACTTCACTGTCATTCATTTAGATTTAGATTTATATATGTATGTATGTGTGTGTGTGTGTGTGTGTGTGTGTGTGTGCATCATTAAAGTCTGTAAAATATGTGCATCTCTTATTACAAGACTGCAATCACTAGCAATCAGAAGAATTCCAGTTAATCAAGTATCTACAAAAGATCTACTCTATAAACAATGCATTAAATTACATTAAAGACAAAAATAAATTAAACAAGCAAAATAAATGATTACTCACATGTATCTGGTCCACTGATGAAGTCATGGGTCAAGTCAAGTGAATTATTAATCATTTTCTAACAGACGTCGAATACTGACTTTAGGAAAAGGGGAATAACCAATGACATTTGAGATAACAACTAAAACAGCAAGCCCCGCCCCACGACTGACAAAAATAAAATTGTTCGCGCGAGCAGAGGTGAGATGATCGAGCGAGGATGTGGGGAATGAGCATGCGCGCGAGGGCTTTTATTGCGCGCAGAGTACATGTCACGCGCGCGCGAGAGAGTTTGAAATGAGATCGCGGGCTCCCTTTTCTTCGCATCCGATTCAGTTTTCCTCTCGCGGAAGCCATATAGCGCACGTGCCAGCATCAGTTGTATGCTCGGTTATTTTTGTCATTGATTTGCCGTGATACAACATGGGGGCGTGGCAGCATCGACGATTACATTTTTTAATTCGAAGTTTGAGACTGTGACTTAATTTCGATCGATTTCGATTTTGACACCCCTATTCCCGACATATCTGGATGCTAAAATGTTATTTATTATATAGCGTTTATACTTTCAGTTATTATTATTTAAAATAATCTTGTCGGTTAACGGTTGTTGGTTAGGAAAAATAAGGAAATTAACATCCCTAGTCAGTAATGTCAGTGCAAAGAATACAGAATAATAGTTACTGTATAATAAAAGGAAATAGGTTACTGCAGTAGATTGATTTAGAATGCCCTATTTAATACTGTCATGATGAGGGAATATTGTAGAAAAATTCCACTCTTCCGCTCGTGTATGTGAGGCAAGGGAGCTGATGGCAGCAGGGGGTGGGATATGTGTGGCGGGCAGTGGATATTGTGGACAAGTTCTTGTGTGTCATCACATTTTACAGCTTCAGTTTCTGAACTTTCATGCTTAGTAAAAGAAACAGCCATGTCCTCGCCACAGTGCAACAGTGAGAAGAGACCCCTCTCAGACGTGTTCTGAACATCATTTAAACAACACCGGTATGGCGGTTTTTAAAAAATGTATAGCATGAGAAAAATAAACAACGGCATTGAGTATGAACCGGTATACCGCCCAGGACTAGATTGAAGCAAGCAACATAAGTCACAGCACGCTGCACTCCACATTCCAAATAGAAGAGATAAGATAGCAAGATTTTACCTACACACCTAGTATTATAATGGGAATATATATTCTTGGAGAGAGAGTTTTTCCATGCTGAGTAACTTTCATAACTGAACGTGACGTGCTGTTTGAATGCTGAGTGGAGAACAACTGACAGCTGCAGCAATTTCGGTAAACATAAATTTAACAATGTAAATATAATTCTGTCCCTCACATTAAGATATGGAATGACCTCAGATGATAAATGCTATACAGTGCATGAAAACCAAACTGGTGCTCTTTTGTTCCTTTTGGTGTTTGACCTCATGTGTTGCCCCCCCCCCCCCCCCATTGCCATATAAAAAGCACAAAACAGCTGTTGTTACAGACAACAGCGGTTATTGTTAGATCAAATAATCGTGATAAGATGGTTATTTGATTATCGCGACAGGCCTAGTTGAACCACAATAGAGTTTGTCTGGAGGCAGGCTAAGACTTGAAAAGAGGGAATATCTCTGTCCACTTGTCTGTTCCAAACCAAGGTTCAGATGGCAGTAGAGGCGCACAACTATAACGACATATGAATAATCCCACCCAATCTAAAGCAGAACTGAACTGTAGTGGAAATGCAAACCGAGCCGAGCCATGCTGTGATGTACCATACTGAGCCGTGCCGTGCCATACCATGCAGTGGAAAGGCGCCATTAGACATGCATGCTCATAGTGAAGTCAAAACCAGACTTCACTGCAATAATTTCATTAAAATAAATCATAATTTTAACAATCCACAAACAACTATTTAATCTAATTTTCAACAGAATCACCTGTGAATTCCCTAAGTATCATACAATGCAAACTGTAACACTTACTATACCTTGCAAGTGACACATCAAAACTACAATGCTTCCTTTATAATCATCAAATTGTAAAAAGAATAAAAAAAGTGTTTGTGAGGGTACAAAACTCACACATGGACTGTCAATGAGTTCATGCTGAACTCCAGAGCTCTATTCTTTAACGTCATGTCTATTAATCGAAACAGTAATATGAAATAATCGAATGATATTAGTCATAATCATGCACTGCTCACAGTTCAGTGTTTGTTGATGACAGGACACTTGCTGGGTGACCTTTATCTGGGTGCGTGAAGGGAAGGGATCTGAAAAAGGGCTCAGGTTCAACATGGCCTTAATGTCTTTCAGCTGTGTGGAGAAATGTGAATTCCTGCAGCTATCGCAATAAATCTCCACAATCTCAACCCAGTTCACATGCTCTCTGATTCTTTTCCTTTGTATCACTTTTTCCTGCCATGAGGTGCCGAGCTTATGCTATGGTCTTGTGGTTACCATAGAAAAAAGGATGTGATACAGGAAAGGGTCTGCTGGATGGACAGTTGTAATATTTTCTCAAAATTACAGGCAGTGCAACTTTATGACACATACATGTGCTCATCAAGCAGGTTGGGTGAAACCTCAAACAAAAAACATGATTACTGGGACAACATGTTCACACACACACACATTAACACACTTTTTTAGTTCATTTCAGGGCTGGGACTTGAAGCTTTTTATTATTCACTATCATTACTGGCACTGTCTGTATTTCCTTTCAAGATGCCACTATATTTCTCAACAAGCAGCTCACTTTCTAAGGGGCTGACGGCATAAATCAAGCAAAATTAATTTCAGCTGTTTAACCAAAGAGCTGCAGACTCTAGTGCATGTTAGACGCCTGCTTTGGCTAATATTTCAAGTTAATGATATTAAGTGCATACATGCATACGCTAACTGAATAGAACATATCAATATGTGGCAGTAATATAGTTTGGATGCACACAGACCACAGTTAGCTGGTATGAAACAAAAAGAAAACTAACCACACAAACCAGCTGAATAATAATATGCTTATAATGTCCCGTGACATTAAACATAAAGTCCTAATATTAAAAGAAATAGTTCACCCAAACATAGAGCTGACAGACGCAAACATAGAGCACCCTCTCGCTGCTGTAGACGGTAATGTTTTCTCTTGGTTCTTGGCTCTAAATAAATGCGACTTATAGACAGGTGTGACTTATATATGTTTTTTTCAGAAAGCGCATAATGTTTTTCTTTTTTTTTTTATAGAAGTACTTTTTGTTAATATTGCGAGTGCACACAAACAAAAGTAGACCCTTTACAGTTACTAATGACGTGTTACTCTTTATGAGTAATACTGTTGTGAACAAAATGGCGGCGTATCCACTGAAAAAAAATGCAAGTGATCACACTGGCACCTTTATGTCCTGCAAAGCATGCTTTAGCTTCCACTATCGTGCTAACTATTAGATAGAGCGCACATCTATCTAGGTTTAACGTTTAAACATTGTTACATGCTTGAACTGTTTTATCTCTATAGATTTTATTTAAGGAATGTCATGATGATTTCAGAAGGTTAAATTGATCAAACACAGGCTTACTGTCTGAGTCTGGCCACTTGCTTATTACTTTAAAAAACAAGGCTCTACTGGAGTCTTGTGGACTACTGTGATACCTTTATCAGATTGTTCCTGATGCCATTCACTGCAGAGGATCCATCAGTGAGCAAGTGATGTAATGCAATTTTTTTTTTCAAATCTGTTTAACGGAAGAAACAAACTCATCTACATCTTGGATGGCCCAAGGGTGAGTAAATGTAAATTTTTGGGTAAATTACTCCTATAATAGTATAATAAAGGGATGTAACGATGCACTGCAAGACAGTTAGACAATAGACACAAACATGTGATGATTCAAATCGCTTTGAGATATGAAACAAATCATAATACAGTTGGGTGTAGGAGTTTATATTAATGTATCTCTGAAAAAAAGAGATACAGTACATTAATATATACATATTCTCTTTAGAAATGTTTAGATGATATTTTCTTTTCATCTTGACTCTGTCAAATGCATATTACAGCAGCGTTCATCAATAGCACTGTGCTGCTTTGTTTACAGTGGTAACCAATGCGCCAATAAGCGCACCTGCTGTCAGAGAGTCTATTTGCATTCTCAATCAGCCTGTGTGTTGTTTTAGTTTTGTTCAGATGTTTGAAGTTAGACCATTCTGTTTTTGCTTCAAATTTCAAAATTATACAATCTAATTTAGATTAAAAACTGCTCATGCAGCGTGTACGCAGAATCTTTGTCTGGATCATGATTAAAAATGATAAATGATTCTGATAAAAAAAAAAAAATTAGTTTGTTTATATGAAGATTTATTTTATCTGTTTTGGGGTTTGTTTTAAAATTTTATATTTAAATTTCACAAAGAAATGTAACAAACAATAATAAAAAGGACAAAATTTCACTTATAATTTGTCTCAAACTAAAAATCGTTAGAAAATCATATAGTGAAATCAGTATCGTATCGCATTGTGAGTTGAGTGAATCGTTACATATAATAATATTTGGTTTTGTAGCACCTGGACTAATTAAAACAGTGGCAAAGCATCCCTCAGACTGTATCGAGTAAATAAGTAACATAAGGTGTAGAGTTCAAAGGACACTTAAGGTAAAGCTCAGACTATGCAGGCCAGTTTGTTCTGGTACACTTAACTATGTTAATCATCTGTAGTCTACCTCTGGGCAACAGGATGCAGGCGATATCCCAAGATAAACATCATAACAGCAGAACGTGAACTACTGAAAACTACAAAAATGCAAAGTCATGAAAAAAGCCCGTTACCCCATGCAGAACAGCATTTGAATTTTTTAATTAAAAACACTCAACAAAAGCTGCATCAACTGCTTGTAGACATGTTACTCAATAAACAGGCAAACACCAGCCAAGCAATTTCAAAATGCTGAAGATGATGTATACATCCTGATGCCAAGAGTAGAAACACAGCGGGGTATTTCAGCCTCCTAATGGAAGACAGACGTCTGGCCACAGGACTCCCGCCAAATTGCAGTGAAGGCAAACAACTGCACCACGGAATGGAAACTTAACTTCCACTCTTTTTCCTTTTGGCCTCTCTGTCTATCTCTTTCTCTTTAATAAACAAATGTTAGCCTAGTCATATACCTAAATTCCCGCATTTGATCAGGGCCCATTATGTTGCATTATGGTACTGCTGTACCAGCTTGTCATGTTATTTTACACACCTGTAATTACAGTGGCTTTAGCTCCTTGGTGAAAAAAAATAAGTTTTTGGAGTCAGTAACAATGACGCTACCAGTAAAGACTGTTTGGGTCCAATCCAAAACAGTCCTTAACATATGAAATTAAAGTAACTTATTACAAGCTCTGCATTATATGACTGACATGTCTAAGCGTTTGCATCTTACTGTTACTTGAGCAGTTGCTGCGTTTCGTACAGATACATGGGGTATATTTAAAGAGCCCAGGTGGCAGTAGTCCAGGCTCTGTCTGGTATTAAGATGCCTTCTGTCACTGTATTTATCTCAGACCTGGCCTGATTCTCACAGATGGGATTTTCCAGCAAAGCACTGCAAATGAGTACAGCCCAAGAAACTCACATTCCATTAACATTCCTTGAGGACACGGCCAAAACCTCAAGTGAACATTCATACATTTCATAAGCATGACAGGAACTGTCTCTGACTTTCCATTGTGTTTGGAGAATAAAATCATATAGGGCCAGACTTTTGACTATCAGCATTAAGTCTGGTCCACTCACTCATCCACAAACACCTACTTAAAGGCTTTGTCACATCAAACCATTATCAAAAAACTGATGTCGTCTGTGCCTGGGCCAAAAAGTTGCATTTGAAAACCCCACAAAGACAACTAACTAGTATGTACGTTTTGTGGCTGCGTGGGAGAAAAATAAATGCCTATTCCAGCAGGTGTCAGTAGTCTACATTTATCATTCAAAGTCAGGACTCAACATGCTCAATTTTGCCAAAACGTGACCGATGGGGACCAACTAGTGATGATGGTTCAGAACACACTGCGAAAACAGAAATGCAGCGACAGTCTGACTTTGAAAAGGCCAACAAAATCTGTGTGGAAAACTTTTTAACTCTAACGCAAAACTCTCGAAAACAGGGATTCCAAATGACTGGATATCGCCCACTTAACAACAATGTTACCGCTCCTTTTGGCAGGAAGAGAATCAAGAGATCATATGACTGACATGTAAAGTTAACAAAGTTACAAGTCTTTTAGGTTCAGGTAGCTCTGAGAAACATCACTGGATATTAAATCGCCATGGAGAAAAAAATTATTCAGATTACAGACAACAGTCTCTGTGAAACTCTGGAAATCAGAAAATAAGGCATAGGAAATAAGAACAGACACAATATCTAGTTAACTTTTTTCTAAATGCATATTTCAAAGATTTGAAGTCACAAACCTCACAAATGTTTTCAATTCCAATGATTAAGCTCCTCTTCAGAAGCTTTAAATATGATTTTGTGTACCGCCAGACTGATATAAACCCATTCACCATGACTTCCAGCAGCTGCATAGCAGTCGAGCAATATGAAAGGAGCTTGTGATTTTCACATGCACTTTCCAGTTTTGTGCAGACATGCATCAAACAGTCACAGAACCAACTGTGGGCTGCCCATGGCCTTGACGTCTGAGACTTATATTAAAGTTGTGATAGTGACTGTAGTGGAGTTCAGCTCAGGTGAAAGCTGCAGAAAGGGACAAAAAAAGTGAAAGTGACGTGACATACAGCCAAGTATGGTGACCCATACTCAGAATTCGTGCTCTGCATTTAACCAATCCAAAGTGCACGGACACAGCAGTGAACACACACAAACCGTTAACACACACCCGGAGGAGTGGTGGGCAGCCATTTATGCTGTGGAGCACGGGGAGCAGTTGGGGGTTTGGTGCCTTGCTCTAGGGCACCTAAGTTGTGGCAGGTGGCAGCATCACATTATCTAACACAGAAATTAAACAGCATTTAAAAAGATAATTAAAAGTTTAAATGGCACAGAACTCAAATGTAAAGTTAGACTTTATAGGTACATGATAACAAACCACTGGTGATTACAAACCTCGGCCATAACTGAAGGAAGGACTTCAACTGCTATAGGCTATATGCTTTCAAGAAAAACAAAAGCTGCAGATGAAGAACCCTGAGGCCCAGGGGTGCCAAAAAAGAGGTGGGAACAGTGTGGGTGGAACAGGGGCCTAGCTATGGCCAGAGAGCGAGACCTCCTGCCTCTGTGTGTGAACTCATAAATGTCTCCCCATAGCACTCTTAAATTACCGCCAACTCCTACGCAGCTACAGGAAACATCTCCACATAACTTACCATGTCTTCTGCTTCCTTTATATACAGCAATAGGGTCTCCTTATATACAGCAATATGGTCAAAATGGTCTCCCAATTTCTCAAGGATGTGAGCGTTTAAAGAGAGCATGGGACTCACCGCTGTCTGCGTTCCAGCATAAAGCTGCAGCACAACAGGCCTTTTCAGTGTGTCACCCACGCTTGGATGAAACCACACTCTGACATACTCAGAGCAGGCCTCCAGTTTCTGGCCCCCAGGGGAGCGGCCAGCAGAGGACTGGGTATTGAAAAAGCAAACAAAGTTCCAGATGAGGGCATGCTGCACTCAGGCAGGACGTTAACCCGGGTCTACAGAAATTCCATCCCACTGCTACATGCTATCCAAGAAAATAATTCACAAATGTTCCCTAAGACAATAGATTTTTCTCTTTAGAGAAACGCACAGGTCTAATATAGTGTTACACTGAAAGTTTTGCTGTTTTGCTTCTCAAAGGTTTACATTTACTTAGCCTATATACCGACTATAGCCGTCTGTGTTTACGTGAATACTAGCCAAGATAGGCATTTTGACAACTTTGTATGAATTTGGCCCTTTTCGCACTTAAGGCAACAGAACTCTATACTTTATATTTGCCTGCTTTGCGTGTGGGCGCACAGAAAACGCACAGAAAGCGGTCTATAAGAGAGCATGCAAGTACTGTACTGAGCTATCTTTCGAGTGTTTTTTGAGCTTGAATGTCTTAAAGTCACTTGAATGTTTAAATTGGTAAGACTTAAAAGCATGTACAAATGATATATTCCGTCATCTGTTATCTCGTTATATGTGTGTGAATTAATAGAATAATGCACAATGCCCACAGCAAATTTAAGGTCCTGCTCTGTCTCTTCCTCTAATTCCTCAGCTGTGAATGATGTGAGTGGTGTCACTGTGATATCACTGAGAAGCTGCAGCCATGGCCGGGATGATTTTTGGTGTGGCAGCCTGCCAGAGCAGAATGAATGTAGAGGAAACACTGTGTAAAATCTTTTACTACTGAATGTATCCTCAAAATGAACTGTCTGTTATATAATTAAATAAACTGAATTTATCACCAAGGTTAAATAATCTCATTCTTGAGGGCTTTCCAGTGGAAATACATCCCAATCCATGAGGATTTTGAGATTTGAGTTCATAACCGCAGGAATGTTACATGCTTTTCCTGAAGCAAAATCCTTAGTGTAGCACATAACAAAGGAGTTATTTAACATAACAAATGTAGAAACCCAGCAAATGCAGAAAAGGACAGGTGAACGACTCATTTATCTCATTTGACTGCGACCAGGTTCATTTGTATCTGAAATAAAATGTGTTGCCTTGAGGTTTAAAGCAATAGCAGCGTGTCAGTCATTTACCTTGTCTCTGTAAAGTGAATTTATTCTGCATTAAAGAGACACGTTTCATCGTCTGTGTGTTGACTAGACCTACGCTGACAATGAATTACATAACAACTGACTATCAAAGACTGATGCTTTTTCTTAAGCACATAACTTGCCTGAGGGATTTTGTTTTGTCTAACATTTAATAACACAAATCCCACTCTCAGATGTTCCGTTTCTTAAGGGCTCTATTTTCCCTCTCTAAGCATTCCCATTTTCCTTTTCTTCAAAGTCTCTAGCAGCAGACAAACTGACAATAGAGCACAGCACAAAACATGTTTTATTACCCATGGAACAATGGAGTCCATTTTTCATTCCATATTTTCACAGCATTCCTCTCTTTTCCTTCAAGCCTGACATGGAGTGCCCTACTGCCAACAATCACCTTCAGGAAAGAAAATTCCAGCAGTGGGTATGTGAATGCATCCAGACTGTTTCCTGCATGTACACACATGCTTGTGAACACACACACATACATACAAAGGCCCGGTGCTTTCCTGCGGTTCTGCAGCCGAGCTGGGATGAAGCAAGCTTGAGGAAAACAGTCCTCACACTGTTCGTTCCTAAATCCCTCTACAGGGCAGCCGTGTCTGCTCCCATTAAGCCGGCCTTTAGGGAGCTGTGTTCACATCAAATTCACAACATCCTGCACACTGACTCTCTGCTCACACTGCCAGACTTCCAAATGGCACGTCATCATAAGCAAGTCTCTTTGATTATCTGTTTTTCTTCGGCAAGTAAGATCTGCACAGAGAATGAAAATGAATTTTGGTGGAGCTTGAAGAAAAATGACAAATCCTTATCTCTACAGTCTCTGCTTTGTGCCATTATGTGGTGGCTCATCCATGACATGCACAGAGAAAATCCAAAAGAAAATAGAATAATCCGCAAATATTACTCATTTGGTGCGAGAGCAGAACCCATAATCCAGATGGTGATATTTCTGTGGTAGATAATTTTGCAAATGATAAACGATCAGTCCTCAAGACCTTTAAGAAAGTCAAGTGCAAAGGGCATCATTCTTTGAGCAAGTGGATCTTCTTGTGCGAGTGCCTTTGAAATAAATCTAGATGCATTTGCGGTCACGGGACGGGTTAACGCACGGTACTGAAATGTGTGAAATTTGCCACTGTGGTGAAACACTAGCACGGGCTGCTAAAGCAACATGGCAAATCTCAGCACCCGTTTATCATGAGCTGGAAACTTAATAAGAAATCCACATGTGAATTTTCCCAGCATTATATCTCCTTTGATGAATTAATTAATTTAGCCTAATTAGATTTAATACTAAATTGATGTGTTGTAAGCATCTTTGCCCAGTGGAAGTGGTCCTCTTGCTAGGCTTAAGGAGCCAAATGCTTTGTGTATTTGAAAAGCTTACTTTAATCACACTGTAGCCCATATCACCAGATTTAACCCAATTATTAAAGCTTATTTTCACCCTCAAGATGGTTTTAATTCCTAATCACAAATAAAAGGGGGCATTTGCATGAGATGGAGGAAAGGAAACAAAGCAATTAATTATCTGGGTGTGTTGGAAATTTTTGCACCGCAGGCAAATCTTAGGTTTACATTTATTTACTTTAATTAAATGTATGTTTAGAGTAGACATGTGCCGGTATTCGGTAATGCAATATATTATGGTAATGAATATGCACGATATTGTTATCATGGGCACTTCTAAATACCATGAATAATTATTAGGGGTGGCACAGTTCAACTTTTTCATGGTTCGGTTTGTTTCATGGTTTTAGAGTCACGGTTTCGTTAGAGTTTGGTATGTTCTATGTTTATGGAAAAACTATACTTTCTAATAATAATAAAAAATAATATTATATACAACTACAAGCAACAGCACAAATACATACAATAGAGTAAAGATACAAAAAATAAACAGTGATTTTCAGGGGGGTGGGGGTTTTAGGTAGGTCTAGCATTAGTTTTTAGGTACAGAAATTGAATAAAGTAATCAAATGTAAAACAGCATTGCCTATTGGACTGTATAAATTAAAGATTATTCTTTAATAAAGTTACAAAAGGTTTTTAATCAAGGGCATTGAGTGATTTATTTGTTGTTGCTGTTCAATTAATATAAAGACTATCACTTTAAGAGAATACACTGATCCAGTGCACTAGTACAGTAGGCCTAAATTCAGCCGGATATTGTCTGCTATAGGATACTTACCAAGACGGGCATTTTGACATAATTTTTGTCTGAATCTGTCCATTTAAACACAATACTTAAAGGTACAAGTTATTTTAGTAAGTTTATTTTAAGATATTTGCAGTAAAATAGACAAAAACCACTAGGCTAGTGTTATATATTTTGTCCAGCTGTTTACTAACAATATCTCTAATGCAATGGTTTTCAACCTGTGGTCCGAAAATAATTGGCGGCCCACCTGCAATACCACCAATTATTTTCTGTTAATTTCCAGTCCATTCTAGGGCTGTGCGTTTAAAAGAAATCATCATAAACTCACGACTGTATAGCACGATTTTCCGCTGCCCTGACCTCCCGTAGTATGCTATCCGATCCAATCAGAATGCATTGTGCCTAGCACGAGAACAGAACAGACTGGGCTTTTTCCCAACTCCAGGTTCACACATTGTCTGTGATGCGCCTTTTTTCCGAGCCCATGTTAACGGATCAGAGCGTTCACACTTCATGCGGTAAAAGGCTAGAAATAAAGTCTATACATTTTGTTACATCTTTACTACAGTGATAATTTTGACTTATGTCTGTTCTAGAGACATTACAACTTTTTGATAAAGCTCTACTTGGTTTTCTTTTCGAAATATGTTTCAAATTAATCCTGAATGCATTTATGACTGTAAAAACATATAGGTGTGTGTCACAATCGCAAAATTGATCAAAGAAATTGCGATAGTTTTTTTTTTTATCGCACAGCCCTAGTTCATTCAATACAATAAATACAGTTAACAATCTAGCTTCTGAGTACTAAGTTATTAACCCAACAATAGGGGGGTCAGTTAATTTTTTGTTTGAAGTGGGACGCGCAAACATATGTGTGTGGTTGTGTGGGCCACGATGCTGAAAAAGGTTGGGAACCACTGCTCTAATGTTTTCAACTACTTGTAAATCATTAGAAAATTCCCCTTCGAAACAGTGACACGGGGCAGTGCAGTCACCCATCAATGACGTTAGTTTCCCTTTGTTACCGTCTTTACTGATGTAAAAACCACATGACAACAGTGTGTGGACAAATGCGGAAGTAGCTTCGCGACAAACTTCAACTAGAAAGAGGTGCCGATCTCGCTTGTGTTTTACTCGACAGGTGAGTTGTTTTGATTCGTATGATTTTTTATTTTTATTTTATCTTATTGGAATCGAAACTAGGAATCGATAAGAATCGATAAAATTCAAACGATACCCAACCCTAGTAAGAAATGTTACAAACATAGATAAAATAACTGCTGATAGTCAATCATATTTACAGTACAAACCTTGTCAGGGAACTATGAGGGCAAAAAAAACTAAAAACAAAAACAAAATAATCGTTCAATAATCGTAATCGAGGCAAAATGTTCAATTAATTTGATTTTAGGCCATAATCATCCAGCCCTACTATACTATAAGCATATAATATGTATTATATATTATATGTAGTATATATAATATTTTTATAAAAGTATTACATTAGTATACTATTCAGAACATAATTTGTGTTCACTGAATAATGTAAGGCACATTTTATTAAACTGAGAATCTCCAGACATCCTCCATTCATATGGGTACACGCTAAGGCAAACCATTAGGATCTGGCATCATGTTAATAAAACATAGGATTTGTATGAGAACATCAGAGCTGTATTCGGGTCATCAGCCATGTCCATTACAGATCACCCCCTCTGAACCCTGTGATGACTTAATGGCTGCATCGTGCAAATACATCAATAGTTTAATTTTTCTGTATCTTGTCAGAGATAAGCACCCCTTAGTCAACATAACAAGGAGAAAGCTGTCTAGATTGGGGATCAAACTGAGTCGTGGCAGGACCTCAAACATCTGCTAAAGGTCAGGTTTCCACAGTATGGAACCAATCAATGAAGCCCATAGAGCTTCCAAACAAAGAATAGTGTTTCACACTGCAGAAGGAACCTTGCCCTTCATTTAAAGGACACTGATTTTATGCACTCAGTAATCCCCTCTAGGCAAGACAACCTTCAATCCATTGGAGAACCAACAAAAAGACATATGTGAAACTTGACTTGTACTTATATGTTATCAATTTGGATGTAACTGGCCATCCTCATTGCATCACATCTACTGCTTCTTCTGAAACAGAAAAACTCTGTACAAAACAATTATTTGTTGTTTTTAAAGCATTAAACACAAATGTGTAAGAGTGATCTTTTAAATGGTTTTGATGAAGCATCTAAACAATAACTGAATTACACTATTTCATTAGCTATAAAATTTTATTACAACAGCAATTTTACAGTAGGTTGTGGGCAGCATGACCGTCATTTTATATCATTTTTAAGTAACCCAATTTTATATTATTGTTATGCTATTTATAATATAATAACTTGGTTTTAAATGTTAATAACTACATGGTAATGCCTATTTTTGGACAATCTAGCAAATGTAATTGTTCTATAAATCAAATGTTGTCTTTCTGTTATGAACTTGAATGCATGTGAATGCAAACAACATAATTCAAAAGAAAAGAATGAGTCCGGCATGAGTGCAAAAGTAACTTCACAACTAAAATAACTAATATTATAAAACCGATAGTCCTGACACTCAGTTCTTATTGGATTGATGTGTAGTCTCTGATTTCATTTACTTGGCATTAACATCTGCTTTTCAAGTACTCCCAAGTACCTGAGTACTCCACATCATACCTTGCATTCATCTATTATTTACGATATTGCTTAAATGCCATAAACAACTAAATGTTTTACGTTGTGCCTAACACCCCTTAATAACTGCAGCCTCTTCCAGCTGATACATTTCTATCACTGCACAACATACACTGTCATACAACTCCGCCATAATTCATTGTGGTATATTCAGCCACTACAAAGAACAATACTGGGCTCAAAAATGTAAAACTGGCACACGTTTGCATCAAAGGTTTCTTGAGAGCAGCAGACACAGTTCCACCACATGATGAATAGACCAGATTTCAGCATTGTTCCTGAACGATTCTTTGCTCGCTGTAATTGCACTCAAATTTCCCTGGAGATTTTCACAAAATCTAAAGAGCAGCAGCCACTTGCTGTGCCATGCCAAAGGTATGTGTAGCTATATGTGTTTGTGTGTGTGTATCTCAAAGTCTGTTGCGGCTCCAGGCGTGAACACACCTCCCACTGGGCCTCTCTTTAAAGGTGTGTCATGGTGCACAATAATGCCTCCAGCTTGTGGGTGTTGCTTTTCAGCCCCAGGCACAACAAAACAAAATAAATGTGGGCTCTCAGCAACCTCCTTCAGATCTTGCCAAGCTACCTCAAGTCAGGACATTGAGAAAAAACAAAACAAAACAGCCACTTAAACTCAGATGTATATTTCCATCCTGAGCTAGATTTAGGTACAAAGCACGTGCCCATAAAGGTGGTCTGAGCAAAAATACTTTCTACTACATCAGCTGTACTACGCCACTTTCTCTGTCTCCTGCTTTCCTGTGCCCAAGCAGCACTTCCACATGCATCATTGGGCAATAACATATGTGACTATTCAAAGAGAGAAGTTAAGATATTGCTTTCTAATACTGCTATCCGGACGTGGGACAGTATTTCTCAAATCAAATCACTCAAGCCGGAATCGTCCAAGCCACAGTTGCATTACCTTTGAGCCAACAAGTGTTCATTTGTTTGAAGCAAATTTAATTAAGAACACATTCCAGTATGCTTGTCAAATAGCATGACGGCCACCTCAGATGGAACTGCTAAAAAAAGCCAAGCCCTTATAGTAACAGTCCATTTATTTGATTTGTGAAAGTATGCGCTGAAAAAGAATATACAGTACACTCTAAACGGCAGACATCTGGTTTCGCTTAAGAGCACATTCAACAAAAGCAGAGAAGGATCAGCACAAGGAGATAGTGCTGGAAGCCTGCGTTGGCTCAGTCAACCATTCCCGCCTACAGAAAGCCTTGTTTGTGTTTCATTTCTGACCATTTGCTGTCTTAACTCAGGCTAAAAAGACTCTACCATCACAGAAACCAAAATTAACACTTCCAGTGCGTCGGAAATTAGGAAGCCAATATTGCCCATAAATTGAGCAAGATAAATAAGTTTCCCTGCTTTCTAATGGTAGTGTGATTCAGATATAGTGGAATAGGCTCTGTGTGTCACTGCCGAACTAACAGGATATTCGACACTACTTACTCATTGCATCATCCCAGAGCTATTCAGACCTCCATCACTAATGTGTCCATGTCCATTCACAAAGAAAGAGGTCAGTCAGCGCGGCGCCAATAAATGAACTAACATACTTTAATGTGGGACTGTACTGATATCCTAAATAATTTAAACTATACACATTTACCTCAATTAAATGCTCAAATATGCGCTAAAATGTTCTGTAGTGCAGCCATTTCACAGCAAGACATAGGCGCTGTTCCAAAACCTAGTGAGCTGTCTTGCTGTCTGCTTGGTACATGGGTAACATCCTAACTGTAGTGGGACCAAACAAGTAACCGATTTTTACATAAAATGATATAACCTAGTGCGTATGATAGATTTTTTTGTATACTTTTGTACTGAATGAATTATATTCATAACTGAAATCTCTCTTATTTTGTCCTCCACCATCGCCGATGGCTAATAGACATCTCTCCATGCCGCTTTACTAAAGATATGCACCTCGCCTATTTTGGAAGACAAGAGTATGCACTCTTGCACGTATATTATCCACCATACATCATTGCATCACTATATCATTGATATCGTGACACTTTTTTTATCATGTAAAAATGTATACCAGTATTATCGTGGGCAGTATGATATGGTACACCCCTAATCTGCACAGTGATTCACACCACTGGGTTGTGGTTGCTATGGGATACAGTCCAATGGCTGGACTGAGATGTCACTTCACCTGTATGTTAAAAAAATAACAACTGCAGAATTGAATTGCATTAAGTGACAAATGTCATGATCAAGGAAGTCATCGCAAGACCTTGCGTATCATTATAATTGCTCAGGTTGAAACAATAAAAAAAAAAAAGGAGTGAGATAGACAAAAAAATTACATTGTATTGTATTGTATTGCTACAACATTGAAACAGTGTTGAGTAAGCATCATCATGTAATTGTTCTCATATCAGAGGAGCTCAGAGTTTTTCCAGAGAGGTCTGGCTGGTACAGGACAGGGGTCAGTCCAGGTTAAACAGGCAGATTCTGGGAAGAGCATGTGCGTCACACACTGCAGGCTAAAATCAGTGTGACATTATTTGATCTTCATTACAGAACTATTTTAGAATAAAATGTGAAGGTTTTGTCAGTGGACAAATGTGGCAAATGTAAAGGTTTAAAATTTAAATTGATAAGTTTAAATGCCAAACACACAGAAGAAGTGAAAAATGATCAAAATGCACGTTTAGCTTGAAATATATGGGGTACGAATATGAAATCATGTAACATATGCATGCAGTATAAAATGCATATTCTGCAATATTCTGCAAAAAAATACTATGCACTAATTCAAACAACATACTGTACCTAAAAATGCAATCAACTTTGCCTTAATAATTTGATTAAAGGTGAAGTATGTAATTTCTGGAATGTAATTTCATCAAACTAGGGCCCTATTAAATCCTCCAGCTTTTTTCCATTTTTATGACTGGATTCCACGATTACATTCATGTTTTCTGAATTGCAAAAATCATATGGTCCTACCAAACACATCTTCAAAAAAAACTAAAAGGTTTCTTGAATACGAACAAACAGATGCAGTCCGTATTCTTCAAGTAGCTTGTATTTTATTTAGATATTTATATAGCCACAAACTGTCAACTACAAGGTTCAGTCTTTAAAATCCAGCATTCAATGGAAGGCTGTTACTTTTCACGAGAAGCCTGACAAGGAATGCACATCAGAGAAAGGGCATATATCTAACTCAATAGAGTACAAAAGTTCAATGTTTTTCCACCACATTGCATTCACTTATGCTGCGTCCTTCAACACTCCTGGCAAACTACTGTCGCAATCCACCCCTGAAAGGGAACACGCTAGAACACTCTGCATTCAGGTTAACGCTCCCATCAACCTTTAATGTTTAAACTCGAGGCCTTCCAGTCATAAACCTCTCCCGCCGATAAGTGTCATTTCTCTGGTTTTGAATCATTATTTTACAACTGCAAAAGATTACAATGGGTTCTTTATATTACGTATGTCTAATCCACCGACAATTAAGATAGGAAATGTATCATTGGCGGGGCTCAGACAGAACTGCTGTCATTCCCGGAGTAAAGGTGCACAAAGAATGCTCAATAAATCCTTTTAGAGACGTTATGGAAACGGCGGCTCACTGTCAAAGGAAAACAGTGCAGGTTTATATTGACAGTCAGGCTGAACAAAGAGCAATCTCTCTGTAGGTTAACTCTGGTTCAGGGGAACGGCTGAACATAGCGCCCTTTATGCTGTGCTGCAGTGGGGGAGGGCGGTGAACGACCACCGGTCTCAAGTTACGAGCTGTTTTCTTAAGCCACAAATCACATGGCCACTTCCAGCTCTTTGCAGCCAGTTGTTGCCAATGTGATTGAATGATGTAAATAAATCTGCATTGGTATTTTTTGCAATTAGAGGCTTTATCATCATCCCTGTTATCCAGGCAAAAACAGTGGTGCGATGTCATGGGAAAAAAGGCTGAAGAATTTCACGACTAAACGATATGTGATTTTAGGCTTGTTTACTGTATACTAAATATATACTGCACATACAAGATTGTAAAATAGTCTTTAATTTCATGCCAACTCTATAATGTAAAACACTTTTTAAACTATTCTACCTCAGACTTTTTAAATGACTACTTTTCCATGTTACCATTAAAAAAAATGTCCTGCAATATACAGGAAAAAAATGGAAAGAAACAAAAGCGTTTACAGCTTGAACTTTCAGCTGCAAGGCAGCTATTGAGTATGGAAAGTTCTGTGTGCTGATTAGCAGCGGTACAGTTGGTGACCTCAGGACACAGCCCTGAAAACAAACGGCTAGCAAACTGTACACACTTACTCTATACACACAATGACAGGAGCCGCTCCATTCATCTCCACCGCATGAGAGCTGTCTAAATGATCAAAACCAAGCTAGATTTAGCTTCAAATATAAGGAAGTTAGCCTCTAAATTAGTCTAAATTCTTAATATTTTCTACTCCACACCCTTAACTTAAAATACATTTAAAAAGTTTACATTTTACACTTCAGTGTTATAATATTATTATAAACTACTTCAAACTATTTTGTATAATTTCAGATATATATTAGTGGGGAGATTTTTGAGACCCATAAAAATACAGCATTTGAAATTACTTATTACATTAAAAAAATTGAAATATATGAACGTCAAAATAAGGGGCACATAATAAAACTACCTGTACTAATTCTAACGATAAAAATAGAAATAGCTATTTAAAATTTGATGTAAAAATTTAAAATGCAGATATTAGAATTCTTAAGACATTTAATAACTAGAAGCGCTACAACAGTTTTATGAGGGGGTTGGGAAGATTTATGTATGTGTTATTACATTTTACGACTGACAAAATAAAAACTATCTGCAACGTTAAACATCACGGATGGCCAGGGAGTTATTTACTATGTATTCATGAATGAAAATAGGTCAGAATTGTTTTATGGCCCTGACCATTTACACAGATGTGTTACATATGGTCCATCTGTTTGCAAAATATTAGATTGCAAAGTGCACTATCATGATTACACTGAAACAAAACAAAGCAGCAAAAATGCTTATGTCTGAGGGGGGGGGGGGTAATATAAATCAGGATTTTAGATGTTACAATTAGAAATCTTGATGCAAAACATTTTCATTAAACATTATTTCGTTACTTGTCACTTGTAAGCGTTCAACAAAACATGATACATACAATAAGCAACATTTTATTGGTATTGCAAAAATGACAAAAGTCACACGCTGACAACTAATATTATAATCCACCAACGATGAATGACTGAGATCCACGTAGAGCTCTACTAACGTACACGACCCCATTGCCTGATTGACTACAAGCCTGTTTCCATGTACCAAACGATAAAATCTAGAATAAGCTAACATTTAACAGGCTATTTCAAAACGACAAATCCCCACTGAGATCTTCCGCTCGTACAATGTATTTTTCGCAGCATGTTGACCGTTGTCTTACCGTCAGTTCGGGATTGTCGTGGTCGCGGTGAGTGACGGCTCGGATGACTCCGGCTCGCCAGGACCAGCTCGCGATGTGCGCGGGCTCCAGCGGCTCCTCTCCGCTCACGCACAGGAACCGTTTCCCGACCACCATGGCGAAAAACCCCTCGAAAACTTGAACACTCGCACCCTACCGACCGCACATTTACACTGTCAAACTGCGTTCTGAACAAAAAGAAAGAAATAACCGTGATTTTTTTTCGCTTTTTTGCGTGTCGACCGCAACCCGGGGGATTTAAATTTCTCTCAGCCTCCACCCGCGAATGGTTGCTCTCGCGCTCAGTGAAACTGAACACTGGACCGGATCACTGCGAACGTAGAACTGGTATCCCTCCGCCTCACACAACCCTCGAAGTGAAAACCTCAGTAGGGAGATTTCTACTTCCGCCAGACAGATTAATTCTCAATGGGAGACTAGCTGCTTTCACACTATACGCCAATGTGAGGAAAATAGCGCGTTAGTTGTTGTTATTGTTGTACACATTAACAGGCAGTGCAGGAATGAAGAATGTAAAAACAATCAATAATAATAATTTAAATATAAATATTATAAAAAATATAAATATTTTATAAAACTAATTTACCTAATGACATTAATAAAGTATATATCTGTCTGTCTATCTAGCTCTGTTTTCATATTTCTGATGCAAACATTATATGTCTGTATAATAATTATAATAAATTATAAATGAATAATGATAAACTATATGTAAATATAAATATAAATTCTATATTTATAAAACAAATAAATGATATACTTAATATTTAAATACTTAAAATGCAAGTGATGTACTAATAATGCTATAAAATATGATTTTGATATTAATAATACCTAGAAACATACACAGCAAATGTTATTTCTTTCCATTTAGTCATGCAGATGAAAATATTTTTACATTTTATGTCCTATTGTGTTCCACACTACTCCAATAGCTGCCCTGTGGGCCATTCATTGATGAGCACAAGAGGAGCACTGATATATGGGAAGCATATCCACTGGATACAATCAGTCCGTGTCACCTTTAGGTCAGAGCAGAAGATGAAGACAGATATCTTGTGGCTGATAGAATCACAAATCATAGAGTGCTGCTGAGATTGTTGGTCTTGCAGACACTCTGCTGAAAGCAGGAAGGCTAATCTGTGCCTGACTAAAATGTTGAATGCAGCATGGCACGATTCCAATTTACAGCTTCTTGAGCATCAATTGGTGCATACAACAAAGTGCATACAACACAATATTTCTGTTTCTTCACATGCAATATGTAATATGTGATTACAACATATGCTATGATTGAATGGTTGAATTTATTGTATAATAGACCTCACTGTAACAGAGACTCATTATTATGTGAACATTAAACATATTACAAATGAAAGAAAGGATATAGTTGAAAGAAATAATTACCTTCTGCTAAGTGCTATTATATTACCCCAATATGTAATTAATACACAAAGAGAAAATTAGATCCTTAACACCTCAGATGTTTAATTACATGAAGGTGCAAGACACTAAATAGCTCTCTTACAGGAATAATGCATGAATTTCAGCAAGATTACCAAGAGAGACCACAATTCACAGATGCCATCTGTTGCCGGATGTGTTCCACTACCCAATATGTCTGTGCTTGATGTACTATTTCAATCAGTTAAATTTTCCACAACAAAATAAAAATAAAAAATTTGGTTCAACTTATTTACATCATTTATTTAGTAGCATTATTATAACATTGTTCATGTTCAAACATCTGTCACTTTGAACTCATATCCCATTTAAAGTATGAAACTCTATTTAATCCTTAAGGTTTTTTTTAAGATTCAGATTTTTTTTAAAGACAACCTACTATATACAGTAGATTGGCCTAGAAAGATAGATAGAAAATGTGTTAATGCCGTTAGGTAAATTCGTTCTATGATACTGAATTTATTCATTTATTTATAATTATTGTTTGTTTTTGAGTTCTTCGTCCACGTTTTAATAAACAGTTACAAGCTTTTTTTTAACCATATCTGTCTGTCTATTTATATTTATATTTATATTTATATTTATATTTATATTTATATTTATATTTATATTTATATTTATATTTATATTTATATTTATATTTATATTTATATTTATATATGAAATAATATTCGAAATAACATTTCGGGGAGAAAAGTATTGAATTTACTTGCGACAAAGGAACACATTACATTCCCCCAGTTTGTTTTTTGCAACACAACGAGATAAGATAATCGATTCTGAGTTTTTATTTTCAACGTTTCTGTTTAATTGGTCTGTTCCTCTTTCCAGTGGCTCTTAACGAATCAGCATCAAATGCGTTGAGCGTGTGGTGTTTGCGTCTTCAAAAGACGTCACTTTTAACAAACATTTTGTCTAGCCAACCAATGCCCGAGTTTCATGTAAACAAATCATATAGACCAATCACGTAACAGGAAAAGCGGGTCCTTGAATCAAATTATTTCTGACGTCAACGTGAAAGCGCACCTTTTACAGTAACGGCGTCGGTTTGGGCGAGAGCACGACGAAGATGGGCACAAGAATGCCATTGTTTTAACTCATATTACCCCATAGTTAGTTTTATACAACATGTTTGCGCGTAATACTGAGTAATGAGCGAGTGGAGGCTCTCAGGAGACCGTTAATGTTTGTCCTCGTCTGAAGTTGATCACTGAAGTTGAAGTAAGGTTAGCTTAGCTAGCATCTCTCTGCTCCGCTCAATCCTGAGGAAAATATGGTGTCCTGGATTATATCAAGATCTGTCGTGTGAGTTTAATCCTCTTTTATTCTGTCTCGCTCTCCATAAATTGAATTTATTTTTTAAGATCGGGTTAACGTTAAATTAAATTAGCTCTTTATTTTACTGGTTTGCCTATTAGCATCTGTATTCCGAATACTGGACATTGAGAATTGTAAAAGTAACGTTAGCTAGATTTTTTTTTTCAACACCATGTCTGCTCTGATTGTTTAATCCAAGAGCTTTACTCTTTTTAAAAAATAATTTGTGGGAAGGGTGCTTGTTATTTGGAATATAAGAAATCAGAAGCAGCAAGCCAGTGTTTTCAGTTCACTGTCCCGTTTGGCATCGCTATTGCATTGCTGTTATCAGAGGTTTATGTATCAGTAGTGAAATTATTAATATGGCAGTGATGTCAATTTATGTTTTTGAGTTTACCTCTTGTACAAAAGTTTTGTTACTTGAGGCTTTTGGGTTGGGTGGAGCTGTCATAAGGTTCTGACTCATCTCTGAACATTTCCTCTCCCTTATATTAACGTGTGGCGAAAGTCATTCTACAGGCCTGAACACATACAGAAAGTCCCAAACAGGGAATCAAAAAACAAAACAAAAACTGTCAACATTAGATGTCTTATGATATAATTTCTACAACATATTTACAGATATCTACATTTTTTTTATATCATGTCTGTCACAATGTGTCATCAAAATTAAATTGGTGGGTCCATAAAAGCCCAACACTGCTGTTCAGCAAGAAACAACAGTGTTTGCAGGTTAGGTAACTTGCTTTTCTATTGATTCTCAAGTGTCTAGCATTTTAAACATAGCAGTTACATGTAACCTAAACCGAAGTACAGTACATTTGCACACATTTAGATTGAATTTTGCACAAATATATTGACATGATTCATATTCAAACTGTTGTGTCTCAAATAGAAATTATACTAGAATAATAACTATATTAATTAATAATAAATGATTAGTTCTGTAAATCTGTTATTGAACATTTAAAATAAATAGTCAGTATCAAACCTCTTCTACAAATAGAACACATTTGGCTCTAGGGTTGGAAAGATTTAAATGATTGATGATGTGTCTGTCCTTATTTGGTAGCTCATTTGCAAACAGCAGAAAGAGTATCATTGTGGTTTACTTTGTGGGCAAGACACATTTTGCAACGTGGTCCTCTCACAGTCACTGGCAAGCAGTTAGGAAGAGACATAGTCAGTCATAGAAACCAGCAAGTACCAATTATAGTCCACCTTGTTAGTTTAGGGTTATAATTCTGTGGTTAGGATTTTACAACATATACGATGTAGAAGTTCAAATATAGGACAGTAACTGTAAAGCTATGGCAAGATGATGAGAAATCAAGACCACATTGTCTGGTTGAAATGCTGTGGGTTTATATACTGCATGGACATGTTTTGTTTTCCAGCTTTGTCTTTTTTCTATTTGAAGATGTAAAGCACCACATATGTGAATAAACACCTAAAACTGTAACAGATTTTTAAAATGCACTATTAAGAGCAGGTAAATGGTAATATTGAGGAGAAAAAAATAGGCATGTCTGTTAACTTTGTTGGATTTATATCCTCTTGCCATGAATATAGCCACTGATATGGCATTAAATCAGTAAATTGTTGGATTTATTAGCTGGTCTCTGAGAACAGGTTTGTCCTCATTTTCTTTGATCAGTATCACTGTGTTATGTATGAACTACAGGGATGTTTTTCTGATTGCTAATTAGGGCTGGACGATATGGCCAAAATAATTATCACAATCAAATCTTTATTTCTTTCAGGTTAAGGCAGATATTTGTTCCCAAGTGAAAGTTGTAGAAATCAGATTGTTAGTTGTGGTTTTAAACCATTCTTTATGGTCAGAACATGATAAAAAAAAACTTAACATTTTTGAATTGTTTACACATCTCCAGTCATTTTTCTTAAAACAAATAAATAAATGTCTTAATAGACAAATTAATATCTTAGTTTCTGCATTCTTATTGTTTCAAATCATGAAAGATTACTCCTTTTTTGTCTCTTTTTTTGGTCTCTTAGATATGCAAATTTGACAGTAGCTTGAGTTGACAGTAGAAGTAACTTGAATTAGGATGTAGATTTAAATTTATGTTGATTATAACAAACAGTAACATCTGTAAAAATTGTAGCAACCTCTTTTATTACAGGCAAAATTTAATTATTCGGACTTTTTGAGTTTTATTAAAATTTACCATTTGTCTTCCATAGTTAAAACCTCAATACCATGGTAAAAATGCATTTAATACGTTTTCTAGGTAGCCTATTTGTATGAATAACAGTAGTCTAAATGCATTAGTATAAATGCACAAATGCTACAGCTTAATCACAAAAATACTTTATTAGTTCTATTCCAGTACTCTTTTAATACATTTAACCCTTAAAGACCCAGAACATTTTTGGGGAGAACATCAGAGTCAGTTGTTGAAATGTCAGCCCTCTTGAAACATCCTTGTCCAATCAAATTAGTGGACCAGAACATGACATGTTTTATTCCATTACAGTATGCAAACTGTGGAGGCTACATCTTTTGCATTTTCTTTTCAATATTGGTTGGAATACAAAACAGTTCAAGGGCTGTGCACCTTGTCAGCCTTTTTTACATTGAGTCCCAAGAGCTGAACCATATGTGGTTTTGAAGGATCTTAACATCTGGCTCCAAGTAATAGCCAATCCACAGCATCATCAGTGTGAGCACTGCCTTTCCGTTTCTTAGCAGGAAACTCAAAGTTGACCTAAACCTGAGTGTCAAGGCCCGTCTGATGGTTTTATTTTTTCAGCTGCACACCCTGAGAGCGATACTACTCTTTACAAAAATACTTTCAAGACCACTTGGTGCAGGTCCCATTTCCTTCAGGGGCCCACTGGAGGAAGACCAACTGCTTGTTGCGAAAACAATGAAAGACTGATGTGCAGCACATTTATTTGTGTTTCATAGGGGCCGTGCAGGTTCTGTAGTGGGAGGAAAGGCCACAGGCAGATAGTGAGGAGAATCAAAGCCTTCCAGCAAAGTGATTGCTAAACCAACAAGTTGAGCGGACTTTATGGCTTTATTGCACACACTGTTAGTGCTGGGCGGTCTGACAGTAAATAACCTGCAATGATAGAAACCTCTTAACCGGTAGAGCGGGATGTGTCCCAAACAAGTAAAGAAGGGGAAGAACCTGTTATTAAGGGGTGTTTGTTAGGCACATCACAAAGCTTTTGTTTTTAGTTTTTGGTTGCCAAGCAATTAGCTCTTTCACATTAATAATGAATGTGTGGTGGCAATGGTGGATATAAGCTATTTTACATCAACTGTAATATTTTACAATATTACTTTTATATACTTTTGTTTTTAACTTAAATCTTACACTTTGTTAGATATATGAATTTTTTGTTATTTTTTTTTTTTTTTTTTTGCAATCTGTTGCAACCTTTTGGTTTGCAACCTCTGACAAACACCCTGGTCAGCTTTTTTTTTCATACTGGTAAAGAGCGAATGGTTCCTCATGCATATTTAGTTATTCATGAAACCAGACATGTTTCTGTAGTCTGTTCTGAGAAATTTATTGGTTTTTCATGTAAACTGAATGATAAAGGAGTCAGCAGCAGTAACTTACATGACTGATATCTAAAAATGTGCAGCGCTGTTGGAATGTTGTTGATAACACCAAACTACATGTTTTGCATGGTTGAGAGTTGTAGTAACCATAGACTATTTTATTCTGTTAAAGGACAGTTATTTCATGTATAAAACCATAAATTGAATGTATAACAACTCATCACAAGTCCTTAGGCACTCAGAATAGTGCCATGCCCTAACCAGGGTTATAATTGTAAGAAAATATCACCAGTTTGAATATCTTTGCTCTGTATTTTTATGATCCATTTCCGTCTAGTTTTAGTTAGTATTATTTGATTATTACTTTTTTTTGTTTTTGGTGATAGTAAATTATTTTATAAATGACTATCTTAGTTTTTGTTTCAGTAGCACTTTCTAGGGCTCTGTATTGCCAAGAATGTGACGATACAATACGTTTCAAGATACAGGGGTTGCAATACAATATATTGCGATACTGCAAGCAAGGCAATATATATTGGTATATTTCTTATTTTAGGAATAGTATTGTAAGGAAAGTTTTCTTTAACACGACCTAATGCAAGCCTTAGCATTAATAAATAAATAAATAAATTTTTTTAACCAGAACTCAGTGTGATCTGCATTTGTAATAATCAGTCCCTGTAACATTCAACGTTATTGAACCACTTTTTGTGCTGTACGAGTAAAGGGGGATAAATTCATAAAAACAAAACAAAAGCATAATCTGAAAAACCAAGCCTTGTGGATTATAAAGAATAATATTCTGAATATAATACAGTTGGTTTGATACCTTTAGATCAAATGGTGTTGTCGTTTAATGGATCTATATTATTGCATACATTAAAAGTTGTAAAATTATTATAAAACACAAAACGGTAATTAAAAAAACATCAGTGGTGTGCTCTAATAGTAATACTAGTATTTCCTGTCACTAAGGATTTGTACAGAAATGTAGACTGTCATGTAGCGGTCGGGAAATAAACTCGAAACGAAACAACTCAAGTATGTAAAAATTGACTCGAGTCATACAATTTTGAGAATCGATACATTATCGCTAAACAAAATATTGCGATACTCAAGTGTATCGATATTTTCTTACACCCCTAGCACTTTCATTATTAGTTTTATCCCTCGTAACTTAATAATAATAATAATAAATTTGCAGTAAAAACTAAAAACCGGCAGCCTGTAGCTTCCAGAAATCGACAGTAAAAGTATAGTAGTGCAATTTTAAGTTTTACATAAGCTTTACAGATTGAACATAAATTGATGGTAAAGAGAAAACATATTTTATTAACTCATGTTTACTTTATGGTATTTCACTTTAAATTCCAAAAACATTTAAAATACATTACTAATATTGTAGTGTAAAATTACATGAAATGTCTTCTTAATTCTAGGAATTGACTGTAAGATCTGCCCAATGGCTCGGGGCCAGTGTAGAAGATGCACGGGCCAGTCGCCACATGGCCTTTTTTCTTTCAGTGTAGACAGATAAATGACTTGCTGCTGGAAACAAGCCGCTTCACTGTCTGTTTATTTGAGGTTTCTTCGTGGTCTTAAGAGCTAGAACTGAATTGTGGGAAAACAGTGTTGTCCAGTGTCTACAGTTTAGCCAACTGCAGCTCATTGTTAATTACTGAGCTTCGTTGTAGGTGAATTTCCTCATTTGACACTGATTAAAACAATCGTCCAATGAAACAAAAATACTAGTCATTAGGCATACACAGAGCCACATGAATGCGAGTAACAGATCTGTAAATTACAGTGCTCGAGGGACAAGGCGGGGGGAAGGGTTGAGAGATATTTGGAGCCGAACACCATTGTTACAGCCTGGTGCCGCTGCTGTTTCTATGGCAACAGGAAAATAAACTGCTGCCAAGGTGGTTCTTTGGATGAGGACCATGCAACAGGGAGAACTTTGTGAACGTTTGCTTTGCACATCCCCTGCACAAATAATATGATTCCTAAACGTAACAACTACCTTACTAACTATTAGTAAGCAGCAAATTAGGAATTTATTGATGGAAAAGTCATAGTTAATAGTAAGCCTAGGCGATATATCGCTTGCGATGATCGCGCATCTCGTCAGTGAAGCCGGTTCCCTGATTAATGGTAAATCTCCATCACCTGCTTTCAGCTGGAGCGGCATTTAATACAAGCTTCACCATATCACATTCATTATCAAAGACGATTCATCTGCAATAATGAACGCAATATTGCAAATCTTGTCAGTGAACTGTGGCTCTATGAAATGCCACTCCATCTAAAAGCAGGTGATGGAGATTTACCGCTAATTAGGGAACCGGCTTTTAGTGCTGGCCGGTATACTGGTTCATACCGAAAACCGGTGTATATTTTTTCGTTACGATATAAATTTTTTATATATCGCCATACCTATGAATTTAATTACTTAACGTTCGGAACAAGCGGTGCATCTGCAGCAGTACAGCCATCGTTTACGTACCGAGTCTGTTTTTGCTGTGCTGCAGGCACTGAATTAAAGTGAAAGCACTTTATGGAGGCAGAAAAACAATGTTCATTAAGATCCGTGGGATTGCTTGTGATAAAGATGTAAATGCAAAAGGCACGAGACTGTTTTTGTCCGTGGTGTTTTAATTGTAAATATTTTAACAAGAAAAGTAGGCTTATTATTGTGTTTAAATGTTTTGCCGCTTGCTTGAGCAGCTTATTATACAAACCTAGAAGTAAAATGCATGAATAATGCTTTGTTTATATTTATTGAGTTTAAACTAATGTCTACTACTATAAAAGTTTGTTACTGTTCTGTGATAAGACTCCCAATGCTGAACAAAAAAAAAGTGTATATATATATATATATATATATATATATATATATATATATATATATATATATATATATATATATATATATATATATATATATATATATATATATATATATATAGGGGTGCACCGATCGAGATTGGCCGATCATTAATGCGCATCTCGTCAGTAAAGCCGGTTCTGTGTAGTAACAGCAGAGATGCTCACAAGTCTCTGAGCTAGAGTCCAAGTCAAGTCTCAAGTCTCTTATATTAAGTCTCTGGTTATAATAAATGTTGCATCACGTACAGCGACCCATCCAAGCTGCTTAGAACACTGCATAGCTATATATAAGGAATTCAAAGCATGTAATATGTTATTATGACAACTCTATTTATTAGCATACAATATCAACTTTGATTTTGGTAAATAATCAGTGTAAACAGGCTATTGCAACATGACAAAAACACCAAGAATGCTTTACTTTTAAGTTAATATCTTTATTTTGCATTTATGGATTCAGTAATGGCCTTCTGTCTGTCCTGGCTGTATAGCTGCACACCTCTTGTCTGGCTTAAGAATGAACAAAGCTACGCTGACTTATGTTATTCATACAATACCTACTCACAAATAAACATCAAAAACAAAGCCGGCTGCAATGAATTTCTGTGCAAAACAGCTTTTACTACAAACACTTCAACACAAGAACATTGTTATCACACAAGAACATTTTGATAGAGAACCAAAAATATTTAAAGTAGATAAAATTTAGAATAAATAAAATGGAAATGTCTACATACTATTACTACTGTAAACTTTGCAAATAGGACATCAGCCCCTTCAAGTCAATGAACAATAACAAAGTGGGCTGCAATGAATATCTGTGCAAAACGTCATGGCTCCGCTCCTACCCAATGTCAGAGGCACGCAGGTTTTTTTTCCACTGGAGTACTCACGTGAAGGATGCGTGCACAACTAATAACTAATATCATCACGCTATAAAGGGTTGGCCTGCGCTGGGTGCGCCCCTCCCCCTATAACTGTTCTATCTCGCGGAGGAGCTCATTTGTGTGCATCTGTGTGAAACACGCGCTCTGAAACACGCATAGGAAAAAAGAGCGACAGAAAGAACGGCTCCCCTCCAGCCGTGACTCGGCTCCCATCGTTCATGTTTATGAGCCGTTCAAAAGAATCGGTTCGTTCGCGAACGTCACAACTCTAACAGCGAGCTCATCTGACGTTTACTAAAAATTAACATTGTTCACGAGTCCCGGAGCTCGAGTCCGAGTCGAGTCTGAAGTCTTTCGAGGACGAGTCTCAAGTCGAGTTTGAAGTCACTGTTTGTGCGACTTAAGTCGCACTCGAGTCCGAGTCTCAAACTCGAGTCCCCATCTCTGAGTAACAGCTGCTCTATGTGAAATCACGCACCTGAGGGAATTAACCGCTGATTAGAGAACCGGCTTTACTGATGAGATGCGCATTAATGATCGGCCGATCTCGATCGGTGCACCCCTATATATATATATATGTGTGTGTGTGTGTGTGTGTGTGTGGACTAAACAGATGTGAATCAGTAGCGGACTGCAAACGTGTCATGTGTGACAGCACAATGAGTCCGTGCTGCAGACTGCATATGCACTGCAGGCGGAGTATGTGTGAAACAGGTGTTACAGGGAAGATGGATGCTGCAGAACTAGTAGAACATGACACAGAAGAACTTGTGCCAAAAAGAGGAGCCTGCGCTGTTGTTTGGAGGGTTTTGGTTTCCAAAAATCAGACGTCGACCAAACAACCATTTTATGCAAGTGCTCTCAGGCTAAAAGCACGTCTTGGAATATCAACCAGCAGAAAATGCATTGTACACCTAATTATGCATGAAAAAAAAAACCTCATAAATTGTGAAACCGGCATAATTTAGAAAAAAAAGTTATTTACATTTTTGTTCAAACCGCCAAGCACTACCGGCTTTACGGATGAGATGCGCGTGATCATCGCATGTGATATATCACCCAGCCCTATTTAATAGTGAATAAGTGTTCCCTGTTCTAAAGTGTTACCAAAGGCTCATAGGGGCCCTTTTCCCAGTGGGTGTTGGAACTTATTATTATTATTATTAGATAATTGGTTAACCTATCAATTTTTTTTTTGATTAATCGAGTTAAACATCACAGAATTGAACAGAGATGTTTTCTATAGCTTGAGATATAGTGCATTTTACTGATACCGATAGCTAGGTTGTAGGAAAAATAACATCAGCCTGTCCACTCAGATGGTCATAGCTGAAGAAATAGAAAGAAATCACAAATTCATTACGGTCTTAATAGACTTAGTTTTTTTTTTTTTTACTGCACCAAAGCTGAGTTTTTGGCTGATATTGGAGTAGGCTGAATTTCTGGGTCACACACGGCCTATAATTGGCAGTGTAAACGGTACAAACCTTGTCCCCAAATTTAACTGCACTGCTGAGTCAAGAAGTATGTCTGTCTGCAGAGACACAGTACCTCTAAATAATCCCAGTGCAGAGGTAACGTTTCAACTCGAGACCTTGAATGACTCTTTTTTAGCCTTCTGGGAAATGTCATTTTTCAAGGCACAATTTTAGTATGAAAGTGAAACACTGGTTTCAGAGAACAGCATTATCATCTGGGAAACATCAAGGCTGGATCCTGCCTGTGAAACCTCAGAAGAGTCTGCGTGGCATGTCGAAACCAATGCTAGCAGAAACTTTTGTCTGTTATCACATGCTGTCTGGGCCACAGGCACTTTGGGGCCAAAATTCAGCTTCACATCTGTGTCTCACCCTGCTTTTGGTATGTTTATCCCTCTGAACTTATTTGTGTGGGTCCAGATGAGAAAAGCATCTGTTTTGTGTATGGCACCTCTGATTGTGCATTCATTTCTCAGGGCAAACAGAAGTCTTGCACAAGGAGGGGGTTCGCTGTTATCAGTGGGTTCTAGTATCTTCTGCTAATTCCCCAACAAATTTAGTCGAGCGGAACGTAATAAACGGGTCTCGTGTGATAGCAGCAGGCTGCAGATGAAGGGTTGGCGCTGGGCCCATCTGCCAGTTTATTGGCTAGTTTCAGGTCAGTCGCTCACAGAGTGAAATGGAATAACAGGAATAATGATTTATTGAAATGAACATATCAGTGTGACCTCTTCCCACCTTCTGCCCATGTTTACATTATATCCAATTAAAATGGATAATTTCCCAATGTTAGGTCAATTGCTCAAAGTTTCTATGGATCTGTTTAACTATTAAAAGCATAGTTCAGCCAAAAATTCTGTCATCAATTACCACCCTCCACTTTTTCCAAACCAATATGAGTTTTTATCTTTTGTTGAACACAAAAGAGTAAAACTGGGCATACACTAATCGACTGATCACACACTGCCCAGACTTTCAGGTCGTTACAAACAAAACATGTGCCATGTGTGTTTCTAGGAGATACATGACAAATGTGTTCTAAAATCAGCCCAAAATATTAAATGTTTTATATCTGCCAAATCGATAAAATCAGTGTCTCAAGTAAAAAAAATCGAAGTCTGTGACAATTTTTGGGGGGGCAATCTGCCAACTCTGCCCAAAGTCTGTAGACTCCCTCTAACCTTTAGCAAATAGCACCAACCCTTCCAGACTTTAAATTGATGCAAAAGTTGTGTAGTGTATTCCTGCTTTTAGTTGCACACAGTAATGCACACAGCCCTGCTCTCTGTGGACCACATGGATTTGAACTCTATTAGGGCATGTTTTACATTAGGTGTTCCCTTTTATTTTTTCTTTTGCAACGGAAGAAAAGGAAATCGTTGTTTTCCTTGTAAACAATCAGACGGAGGAAGTGAGTGGCTTTTAATAGAGCTATACACAAAGATGGGAGTATTCAAGCCCATTAATCATCCTGCTTTGAAGAATATCTATAGAGAGTTACAGTTGTTTTTCCATTGTTTATTAATTTTACCCTCTGTTTCTTTACACAGGCTGGTTTTTGGTAACCTGTACCCAGCGTATTACTCCTACAAAGCAGTGAAAACCAAAAATGTCAAAGAATATGTAAGTATAAACACAGTATCCATTCATGTATAGTTCTTTTGGTTGTTTTTCCTTTAGCAGGCATTTGATTTTCCAAACCAACTTGCAGTGTGATTGCTACAGGCTCAGTCTGCTTTGAAATAACCAGAGGTTAAGTGTCCTGCTCAAGGGCTCAGTAGTGATCATTAATCAACACTTTACAACATTTGGGTTACTAGCCCAGATTTTTAACTGCTAAGTCACACCAGTCCTTGAAATGAGATGTGAACAGCCCAGGACATTATTGTTTCTGTGCATGTTTGGGCATGTTTGGAGGGAGTGTGTGTTAACTTGTATGTCCGGAGCAGGTGACACATTTTCTCTGCACTTTCTTGTTTTAAAGGATCATTTTTTTTGTTTCAATGCAGGTGTTACGCTGAAATGCTAATTCAGCTCCACCCAGAAGCAGTGTCATTTATAGTCAACAACACATTTGAGCAACATTATATACTGCAAAGCAGTATGTAATGAGGAAAAATATGCAGAATGTGGTTTTGTCCACAAAAGTTCACAAAAATTGTGTTTTTAATTTAATTTACTTACTTTACTGTTGTTCCATGGAGCCTAAAGATTCAGATGCTTTCCTTTTGTATTTCATGGTTTGGAACAGCGTGAGGGTGAGCAAATGAAGATTTTATTTTTGGGTAAACTATCCCTTTAAACATTCCTCTTACTTGGCTGTCATGCCTTTGTTCTAATACAGACAGCTAATTTTAGGTTTCCTTAGTGGTTGTACTGGTGGTATTTCAGTACACTAGTAACTTAGAGTCTGTTTGTGTCAGTGCTGCACAGGCCCGTCGCCAGAACAAACCAAATGGGGGGGCATTTAATTTTCATAGGGGGGCACACTTTTTTTAATGATCTGAGACAGACCATAACATAAACCCATATTAGGCTATAACTAAAATAGACCACAATAGTCTTGTTTTGTTGAATTATTCAAATAAAATACTTCACCGTTTGATCTCAACGTATCTGTTTATTGTCTCTTAACATTTCCAAAATCGCCAAAAATTTATTCTGAGATCGCATGCAACGCGCAGCTGAGCTGCGCAAAGGAATTGCGTATAAACAATACAATACTGTATGCTTAACTAAATGAATTGCATGATTAATATATACATATACTTACACACAAACTGCATATTGTAATTTGAATTAATAAAACTACTAACACAAAAATAACATATTGAAAGGTCTGCTGCTGGAGACTTGCCATTGGCTTTTGTATTTGAATAATTAATGAGGTAGGTCTTTGCAAGGTTTGGGTGCTGTTTTTGGGATGTTTTAACAGTCATTTATGAATATAATTATATTTAAAATTATGTTCTGTGTAATAATGCGTTGAATAATGAATCGTCTGAATCATTTCTGAAGGTAATGTGTAATGCATTTCTAGTGTTACCGTTGTAGTGATTACTGTTCCTGCTGTTCTGCTGAAACAACGTTAGTAGTGCAATGACCCAAATTCAATAACATTCAATAATAAACGTGTAATTGCGCGCTCCCACCGGCGGCGTCGGGAGCGTCTAAGTCGCTTGTGCCGTTTTGCTCACGACGCTGCAGATAGATTCGTGAGTGTTCAGATGCTCTGATGTAGACCGAATGCTTATTTTGTAATTAAAGTGGCCGCAAAGCAACAAGACTTGTTGATCTTATGCAGACTAACCACAAGGAGGTTAACGTTATAAGTTGATCTCATTAAATGTTGTTATGGACGAAATATTAAGATCCTTTACTTAAAATGAACGATCTCAGACACCTTGGCCCACGTATCACTTTTAATTATTTTTTTATGTCCCTGTACGCAAACAGGGACACATCACAGATTACTGCAAACGCGAAACGGCAATAATCAACCTGTCCTCTATTTTGCTTTGGAACTAATGTGATCGGAGCTGCGTCCTCTGGAATCCTCTCAAGCGGTTGACTTCTACGTTCCGATTGGTTGCTGCCCAACCGCGTCATAGCTCACTACCATTAAGTTGCCTTGATTTCAACTCTGCTCGTCGCTCTCAAAGGCCAAGTCGCGCCGCGCCGCGCCGCTCCTCGCTGGTTTACATTGAAAATGAATGACTTCTGGCCACTTTGACGCTCTCGACGCCGGCGGTGTGAATGCACAGTAATGCAAGTTTGGTGCATTAAGTTTGGTTAATTGTTCTGTGCGTTGCGTTTAGGGGGGCACAAAAAGTCATTTGGGGGGGCACTGCCCCCCGATGCCCCCCCTTGACGACGGGCCTGGTGCTGCATTGCAGTGAATCGAGTTACTTCTACTGTGAAATCCATTCCCCTCTACTTAACTTGTAGTAGTTACACCAGCACGGGCTCTCCTAAACACGACTGTTCTATTTGTCATTCAGAATTTCAGAAAGTCAGGAAAACTATGGAAAATACATTATGAAATTTGTTTTTCTTAACATTGCTGTAACAGCCTGCAGCCAACATTTGTTTATCAACAGAGGTGTTTTACGTTATCTGTGGTCAGTAGGCATATGTCAATAAATCTACACCAGGGCATCAACAATGATTTTCTGAGCATTAACATTTCTTAGAAAAAAGTTCCTGATGAAAGTCATCATCTGTTGGAAACCACCTAAATACTATGCAAAACTAATGTTCATTTTATGACGCACTATGCACTCATTCAACTATGTACTTATGTGCTCAAACATGTAGTGAATGAATGATATAAGGTTATTTTGTCATTCATAAACGGAGGCCGATAGTCCCTCCCCCTTCAGTACGTAATTACAGCTGTGACAGTTGAGTGCATGAAGTGTCCAACATACCACACTTAGTTTTCTGGTTATTTAAGTGCGTCATCTGGGTATTTAAAGTGCACTTTTTCCTTTTGGAATTTTCAGTGTGTATGCGATTTGGGATGCACCTTCACTCTTCGTATTTTAAATTATTCTTAAGGCTAAATGCGAAACAGCAAAATGAATATCAGACACTAGGGCTGCACGATAAATCGCATGCGATATTTAATGCGCATCTTGTGAGTAAACCTAGTTCTGTAATCAGCTGTAAATCTCCATCACCTGCGCACTTCCACATGGAGCAGCATTAACTACACAGAGCCATTGTTCACTGACAAGCTGCGCAAAAACACGATCATATTTTGCGCATGTTTTGCTTTTTTAATGAAAACATTAAAAAAACATATTAATATAATGTTAATATACTGAAGTACTAAATTCTGTTTTGTATGTTCATAATGTACTAAAAACCACTTGAAATTCTGAAATGTTTGTCATAATATATATTACAGTTCTTCACCATATATAGTTAGGGAACCGTTAACGAAGTAATTTGTTTTGTTGTTGTTGTTTTTTATTCTGAATATTTTGCAGTGTAGCTCAGAAAATCATGTTGATGCACCCTTCTGTGTTTTATTTTTTATTTTTTCATAAGAAAATAATGCAAAATCTATGGCTATAATAACACCTTCAGTAGAAGAAAATCCAGGCTGCTATTCTGGAGTGTTTCAAGGCAGAAATGTGCTGCTTGAAGTTTTGTTAAGATTAGATTAATAAGCGATTATGTCAAAGTAGTCTCGTGTTAAGAAATATTTAACTGGCCTAAAATGCTCTGAAACCAGCTTTCAGGCCAATATTGTCAAGCACATGATATATTTGATCTGTATAGAGATTGCATAAAGCGATGTAAGGGCATGTTTCTGTACACGGCAGTAGTGGGATCGCTCAGGAGCACTGACGCTGACAGCTCAACATCACGGATGTTTATATGCTTCGCCAGAATGTTGAATGTTCCTGAATCTTCAAATGGAAACTCAGTTTTGGTAAACTAAGACTTTTAATAGCAAATCCGTGAAAATAAAGAGAAGAAAGCTCAATTGACCACAAAAGCTGCTTTTTAAAAACCTGTCATAACCGTTTCTGCGTTTGCCTTTGAGTTCAGACGGGTAATTGAGAAATCTCTTTCAAATCATTTTCAAAATAGATCTGGACAAATGATGCTTTGTGTCGCAGGCCTTTTATAGGGCCGGTGGACAAAGCCTGTGTTTACTAGCATAGCCTAGATGCTCTTAGAAACCACACTGTGGTTTTCCAATCTTGAGTAAATCTCTACAATGCCTACAACTCCCGTTTGTTAGATAAACAGAGTGGGTCAGCTCATGTCTCACTGCTCAGTTTAAATGTTGAACAAAGAAACCTCTGCATGGTACACATGCAGAGCAGGAAAGAAATACATCCATTCACAATCAGGATTCTTCAAAGGGATTTTTCCATTGGAAATCCAGACTACACAACTGCTTATCCACATGCAGTGCTGAACAGGATAGGCATGCTTGTCTTGGGTGCCGGCCCATTCTCGAATCGCCTTCAACCCAGTTCTTTAAACGAGATGGAACAAAGCGGTAGAAATTCTGCTTACATCTCCCATGCTTCTCTAATTGAAGCCAGGTAATTGCAGACTTGTAATAAATAGGATTGTCTGGAGGATTATTGAAGGCAGGCTTCTACATCTGATTAGATTTCTTGCATCGATGCAGTCAGCTACCAAAGCGCTCCATGCTATGAGAAAAGATCACCGCTGGTGGATTTCGATTGATGGTTTGTCACGGAGCGGCAGCTTTCCTGCGGCTGATGCAATGCATTGATCTCTCTCCGACCGCTGAAGGTTCATTGGGAGGACACCAATTAAATCTGACGCCTCCTGTCAGGCTGGTAATGCTGCCTCTGCATGGATTCATTTATCTTTGTTCAGTGAGGCTGAAAATATCACCTAATACCTTCGAGAGCTGCAGCTCAAGGCTGGGGATCACATGACCGTCTGCACGGGTGTTTGAAATTGAAATGCTAAGAAGCTGGCTGAAAGCTCACTGTGGTTGGGAACAGAGGAGAGGTAAAGCATACCAAACAGGTCCTTCTGCAGAGAGACACACACAGAGAGCTGGGATGGAAATTAATGTCACGGCCATAATGATTTTTTGTTACACTCGACTGTGTTTACGTCTCCTAGGAAAAGAGGTGCACTTGGATTTGTGTTAGCGAGCCACTCTGTGCAGAAAGAGAAAGGCGTTGTCTCTACTGAACAGGGAAAGAAAATGCATTGATTTTATTTTAATATTCTTTTTTTAGTTTTATGTTAGAGTTACTGTGGTGTATCTACTGACATTTGCATTAAGAATAGCACTCGGAATGCACAATATATCTGTGCAGTGTATTGGTATCATCCAGTTAGAGTTTTTCTTTGTTTGTTTTAATTAGTGTCCAGCTGTTAGAGGCACAGACAGCTTATTCTTTCACTTTAACTTAACATCAGTCCATCATAGAGTACAACAGTTCCTGTCCCCTTTTTCATTGGCTTTGTTTCTGGAACTATGTAGAAGTGCCCACATAAGCCATGAATTAAACCAACCAGCTAAGAGGTGAATCACAAAATTACAAACTTTAAATTAAAGCAAAAAAAGGATGTATAAATCAAGGACAAAAAGTACAAACCTATGTATTTAATGGATTAAATGAAGGAGAGGAGTACAATTCCAAGAAGCACTGAGAATGACTTGATTGTTAATTGAATTTTGAAAATGGAGGAATATTGGAGAAATAATGGATTTAAAAGATTTTGATTATAAAATATAGTTTAAATTTGTTCCTATTGTATTAAATGGAGAGTGCAGGGCGACTTTGTCATGGGAGTGGGTGAGTGCTGCAGAGATTTTTATGCTGAATCATGAGTAATGTAGTTTTTCATCACAAATGGGGAAAAATGTGGAAGGTGGAATAATGCAGGCTGTTTGGCTCTTAAAAATCACATACCATTGACTAATAGTGGTTTGATGAGACCCTTTTGCCACGAGACAAGATTGGGTTCACGACGAGTTTTTTTTTTTTTTGAAGAAATCCTCAATGATGAAATATATAGGAAAAAGCTGTCTTTTATTCAACTGAAAACTAAAAATGCAAAAAATGAAAGTGCATCTTGAAAACTTGTACTTTATGAAATTAAACTTCTATTTAAATGAATTATATGTAGCATTATAAACAATATACATATTATATGTAAATACATATATATATATATATATATATATATATATATATATTGTGTGTGTGTATATATATATATATATATATATATATATATATATATATATATATATATAGGCCTATAAATTAGAGATCACAAAAAAAAAGGATTTCGAAAACTAAACAAAAAAACTATTTACTAGTGGTTCTGACAAAATGTTAATTGCTTAAGTCTTTTTAAAAATGTATATTAATTTGAACAAAATAAAAAAAATTGTGTGTCGGTGTCTCAGCCTGTTTCTCAATTTGAATTTTTTTAATGAACGATTCAATGACAAATACTTTTTTTAAGAGCAGTTGTCGCCAACTCGTGACGGAAGGGGATATTGCTTTACAATACATACACGTGTTAAGATACTTTCGTTTTGATCGCTACTGTAGAGAGAATACGTGTTTATACCCATACTATAAACATTTATCCCAGTACTTCTGTTATCTAAATGTATTTAACACTGAAATAATGATGTGTGGTTGAAAAGACTGTTTGTGTTGCTCTTTCTGGATCACCTGCAGCATGAATGATTAATTAACATGGGCAGAAACTAAACGTGCTTCTCACGCTCCACTGACACTCCCGAAGTGAAACAGTCATAATAGAATAGCTGAATCATTGTCATTCAGAAATAAAATAGTATGAGTGTTTGAATTGAGATCGCCATTTTTAAATGATTAATCTTGCAGCTCTTACGTAAACACTGTAACTTGTTTTGCGAGGATTATCATCACGTTCTCGCGAGATCTCGTGTCACATCCCTATTGACTAACAATCTTGCAGTAGGTACCTCTTTATAATTTCCCATGGAGAATGCGAATATAATTTTTAATTGGTGAACTAAACTGTTGTACTCTATACTTAAAGGTGCAAAAGGTGATTGTCTTCAGAAATTTTTTTTGTTATGCTGGTTGAAAGTCTCTTCACATCCCGATAGCAATCATTAAGTTAAGTGATCTAAATGTATTTATCTGTATGTATATTTTCTGTGGAAGGCGTAGAACCAAGAAATGTACGTCCAATCAAAAGCTCTGTCCAAGCGTTTTAAATGGCTTTCCTACCTGCTTGTCAACGTATGTATCTGCATACCTCTGCGCACCCTGTTCGTGCAGACCGGATACGTCATCAGGGCATTCATGCACACTGTGCAGACAGAGTTAGAATGACAGACAAATATATTGTTGTTCTCGCTGGTTAATGACACATGATGTAGCCCAGCGGTTCCCAATTCCAGTCCTTGTACACATATTTTCCATTGGCTGGAACCACTGATGCAGCCTATTGTAGTAATGTTGTCTCTGGTATTCTGGTCTGCGTTCAGGGGGCATGGCTTTAGACGGCGATTGTAGGGAGGGTGGCACGTTCGCTTTCAGTGCTATCCAGCTAAAGTTGACATTTTCCAAATTCTTCTATTGCACCTTCAATTGTCAGTCTCCAAATTCTGTGGTCAGATTTATTGGACGATGACTATAAACTGTAGATCTGATAATTTATCATTTACAGTCAGTTTAGGTGTAGCTGTGTTCGGTTCATGTCTCAAGTAATGGGGTACTGTACAGGACAATGATCACTTCATGTCAGAGTTTATTTTGCAATATTGACCAGTTTTGACCAGAATTAACCAGGGTTTACTTTCAAAATTAAATATGAACAAATATTGGTTATTAAAAAAAAAATTTGATTACTGTATAGGTCCCATTTACTATATCATAACTCCTAATGTGTTTAAGGTTTTTTTTTCTGCTGTGCGTGTTTATTTCTAATTTAGTACATGAATGTGTGTATTATGCAATCCTCAGTGAAATAACGTATTTTGTTCCTTTTCCAGGTGCGATGGATGATGTACTGGATTGTTTTTGCCCTGTTTACAGTAGTGGAGACTGTCACAGATCTAACCATAGCCTGGTGAGTCTTCCTTCACTCCAGCGACGCATTTACCTGATTACAAGTGATTCCTGTCAGGCTAAAGAAGCAAGCCAGTTCATTTAAGATCTGGTGTTTGTTTCCCTAGACCAAGGAATGCAGGGAAGCAATCAGGGTTTAATGAAACGAAGTTGGCATTTTAATTTAGAGTAGCACAAATTAATTTGTTGGAATACAGCTTTAATGAGTGTAATTATGTTAGCTGATTAATCCGATGTAACGTGGGTCGTCATATCTTTCTTTCTCCTCTCTGATCTGAAGGTTTCCCCTCTATTACGAGATCAAGGTTGCGTTTGTGATCTGGCTTCTGTCTCCCTACACGAGAGGAGCTAGTGTCATCTACAGAAAAGCTCTTCATCCTTTGCTGTCCTCCAAAGAAAGGGTGAATCTACGCTCCATACACTCGTTTTGCAAAGCATTTGACCAAATATTGTACTATTATTCACCATATTCAAAATCATTCAAAAGCACAGGCTTTGTCCAAAATAAAACATATGGAGGGCTTGTTCTCCTCCTCTTTAAAATAATATATTGCCTTTTTCCCCCCTGCTGTTCTGCGACACTATAAGAACAGACCAATAGTTGAGAACTATTGATCTGGTTCTTCTTTTGCAGTAACATATGTTTGCATGTTTTATTGTTTGATTATGTGCTTCAATGATCAGAAAGTGATCAATCTTGCCCTAATGTTCCTGAAGGAAATCGATGACTACATTATCCAGGCCAAAGAGCGAAGCTATGAGTCTATGGTGAACTTTGGCAAGCAGGGCCTGACCATCGCTGCAACTGCTGCTGTTTCTGCTGCTGTCAAGGCAAGTGTGTGTGTTGAAGATAGACGTACAGAATGAGAGAGCGCTGTTTTGAACAGTTCATACATAGTTCTGCCTCTGATATGTACGTTTTTACTGTGTGGGTCAACATGAAATCAAAATAGACCCCATGTGCTTTCTTTATTATCTTTTCAGTCTCACTCAGGAATACACTACCCTTTGTTTTAGGTTTGTTGTTTTTGAAATTATTACTTTTATTCAGAAAGGATGCATTAAATTTATCAAAACTGATAGTTAAGACATTTGTAATGTTACAAACATTTGTATTTCAAATTAATTGTTCTTTTGAACTTTCCATTCATCAAAAAAAATCCTATAAAGAAGTTTTACAGTTTCCACTAAAACATTAAGCAGCACAACTATTTTCAACATTGATGATAACAGCAAATCAATGTTACACTGAATTTAGCTTCAGAAAAATTTAGCTTTGTGTCAGGAATAATTTACATATATTACTTATGTTAAAACAAAACTTTTGTTATTTTAGATTCTAATACTGTTTCCTATTGTAACTGTTTTTACATAAGGGACTTCATTAAAAAATACGTTTTTTTTTTTGTTTTTTTTAATTATACCAACTCCAGACCTTTGAATGGCAGTGTACATCAGATTATCAAAGTAATCATTTGGCCACTGTTCTGCCTAGGCTCACTCTGAAAAGATGTTTTTATTGAAAGACGTCTTCAAAGTGGAGCCAGTGAGCTTGTACAAGGCTTGTGTCAATCTTTATTCTTGAACGCTGCCAAATTTTCCCCATCATACTTCTTTTTCCTTGCTTTTACTCTCTTTCTGGCATGTTGTTTGTTTGGTTTGTAAAATCCTCTCTTTGGCAATTATCTTTTTCTTCTTAACTTGTACTGATATGTGTACTGCCCAATAGGAATCCTGCAGCCCTGCTCTCTCCACTGCAGGTAATGCTATAGAGTGTCTACAGCATGTGGAAAAGACATCATTTTAACAGCTTTGAGCTCATGTTTTCCTTTTTCCATTTTTTCATTGTTTTTCAAAATCTTTGCTGACTCCGACATGGTGTTAAGCACTAATAGTTTTATTACATCATTTTAAAACATTGTTACGAGGCGTAACGTGCCGATCCAAATCTCATGTTCTTTGTTCAGTTAAGTGCAAGCAACATTTTAACGCAGACTTCTGTTCTAGCATATTTATGCTTCCTTCTTAACGTATGATCACTTTAGCACTTAAAAAATTACTTTCAGTAGATATTGGAAGGTGGTACCACTCTCAGATCTTGAATCTACCCTAGTATATCAACAAAATGCAAAATGAATAAGTGTACAAGTGTGAAATGAAACCTACTGAGAGTAAAAGTCGCTTATTATTATCATTAACTGCTGGGATCAGATCATTTATAAACACTGCCAAATAGGACATTCCACCCAAATTTCAAATGGAGATCCACTGATATCCTCTTCATGCCAGAGTCCATATCTTATTAAATAGTTGTAGTTTGCCATGAAAATAACCAAGGAAACTGACATGTTTAAAAAAATACAAAAAAATACACTAACCAGCCATGTCCGTATTGATAATCTAGTAATGTTTTAAGCACATCTCCCACAGAAATCAATCTGTGCTGTTTGTACAGTTGACAACAGGGCAGCTCACTAGGTGACAGGTCACTTGGAATAGATCCCAAATCTTTTCAGCATTCATTCATACATACATGCATGTCATAAAGATGTCATCATGGATGTCCATGCAGTCTTAAAGCTGTTCTGTGTGTTGTCAGTGCTGACGTGTTAATCCTAACTGGGGGCTGTTTTGTCTCTACAGGGTCAAGGTGCCATCACAGAGAAGCTAAGGAGCTTCAGCATGCACGACCTTACCCAGATCCCTCATGACGATGCATATTCATCATACAGCTCTAACCCAGCCAGAAGAGCTATCATGGACCAGCCCGACGGAGCTGGTATGTCTTACCTCGCAGATGAATTATTAACACACCATCCTTTGTTCCCTTTCACACTGCTGTTTCTCAGCTGTGTCCACAACAGAAGGCAGATGCCTAACAGACAGAAGCTAATTGGTTTCAAAAGAGATTCTCTTCATAAACCATCATAGTAGAAGGATAATACACGAACATTGAATTCAGACGTGATTTGAAAAGGTTTTAGACGCAGCCTTTGTGTGACACATCTGATGGGAAAGCGTCTGTAAAGATGTTCAGTAGCGCAAAAAAAGCCATCCAGATCTCATAATGATATCTCCACTAAGTCTCACATGCTTCAGGAAGTCACTGCCGTGTTTAGTGGTTTTGGAGCAAAAAGAATGGATTCTGTATTTGTCTCAAGCATGGGAGGGTAATAAGTAATAGCAGCACGTTCCTAGCATGAAAGGTCTAGTGCTGCTTTGTGAGAAGATGAAGAAGAGGAAAAAACAGCCCAGGGAGGCTCTGAGCGGAATACATAATGTGCTTCTATCTCAGTATGTTTGAAATTCCGCTGGCATCCAGGTCATTTTCATCTCGTCTGCACTGAAGCCATCAGAAAGCTAGCTCCTCCAAAATGGCAGTGCCTTTCAGCGGCTCGAAGCCTAGGTGAAAGTTCTCGACTGATCAAACGAGCTGCTAATTGCAGTTTGAATTAAAAAATGGGAGGTAGCCTATAAAGAGAGAGGCTCAAGTGTGTTATTTATTTGCTCATGCTTCGATGTTGGGTTTTGCGATTTCTAAAAGAAGCAGCGATCAGCTTTGAATGACAGGCATAGCATAAAACAGCTGTATATATTTTAAGGCTCTCCTGTCTGTTCACAATGGTTTCGCTGGTTTGCTATATTTTATAAAAAATGCAAATGTTTGAATGCAGCAGGATTTAACCATTGTTTTCTAAATAGAAAATATATGTAAAATAAAAATACAAACATATCTCCTTCTTTAAACATAGCAGATCATTGCTATAGTTTTTCAGTTAATGTAAAAGACAATAATTGTCATTATAATAAATACAAATGTCATTATAATCACATTATAATCGCTAAATATTGTGCTACATGTAGCATTTCAGTTTATCTAAAACCTTCATTTAGATATATTTAATATGCCTTGATTATTGGACAGCCCTTTAGAGCAGCTAACAACACACAGAAAACAACAGAGCTGTATGCTACGTCTTTATATTTGACATATTTCAAAGCTCTTTCTGCTTAGCTTGCACAAGGACTTAACAGAACTAGAATAGTTCTGGAAGATTCATCACATACTTTTCTAAATCCCAAGGAAGTTATTTTATTTCAGTAATTGAAAACAGCGTGGGTGTGGAAACAAACAAAGGAAAGCTTTTCCGCGTCATCGGTTTCTGTATTGCTTCTGCCCCCTTATGGCGGATTGGAGAAGTGCAATACTAAATTAAAGCTACAGTTCTGTGCGGTGCAGTATGGTCTTGTTCTAGCCTGTCCTTTGGGTGATGGAGTGTGCAGTGAATCAGCTCTGGCTGGATTACCGTTAGACGTCCTGGCACAGGCTGGCTCTGCCTAGCTCCCAGCTCTACCCGGGGAGCCCAGAGGTGATGGTGCCAGGAGCGGCCTGAACCCGGCAGCTGCTCTCTCTCTTGCTCTCTTCCCCCACTTGTCCTTTCTCCACGGCTGAAACCACATTCCCACTCTTCACAGTAAAATGGATGAGTGGTTCTCCACTGGTCAGTTGTGATCCAAAAGTCTGTTCAGGACTTTAAAAATAATGCTAAATACAGAATAATACACAAATAATAAACATAATCTTGTTGACATGTAGTCAAATTCTGCTGTATTTTGGCACGAAATCATGTCACCTGTTTCCAGAAAAATGTCATGTGCTTATGAAATTTTCCTATGTAGCATAATGTCCTGCTCATGGTTTTTCCATATTATTAGGCCTATACTTTAATATTAATGTATTTTAATATTATTGACTAAATCTGTAAATGTTTTCTGCTCTTTGTAGACGTAGCACATATTTTTTGTACCCTAGACAATGTTGATTCTGTGTTACTGGGTCGGCAGTGTAACATCAGTTTGAGGAGCAGAGATCTCGATCATGCCTGCTGTTCTATCCGATCAAGCGTTGATTTGTGTATTCATCTTGTTCTCCTAACACTCAACTTGCTTGTTTTGTAGAGTATTATCATGGTGATGATGATGACAGGAGTGATGACGAGGGTAAAGCTGTGTACTCTGAAGATGAAGCTGTATCTCATCATGGGCTCCGACGATCTCAGAGCGTTAAAATCACCCGCTCAAAACTGCGCAGAGATGTAAGTCCAGCAAAACCTGATAGCACATCCCTGTTTTGTTCTTCAAAGACTCGGGTACTAAACAAACATTACATTACACCTGCAAAAAGTCACTTTTTATTTGCTATATTTTATAAAAAATGCAAATGTTTGAATGCAGCAGGATTTAACCATTGTTTTCTAAATAGAAAATATATGTAAAATAAAAATACAAACATATTTCCTTGTTTAAACATAGCAGATCATTGCTATAGTTATTCAGTTAATGTAAAAGACAATAATTGTCATTATAATAAATACGAATGTCATTATAATCACATTATAATATAAATATTGTGCTACATGTAGCATTCCAGTTAATCGAAGACCTTCATTTAGGAGAATAGCTCACCCCAAAATTTGCTGAAAATGTACTCACCCTTGAGCTACCCAAGATGTTGGTGAGTTTGTTTCTCAGCAACCGAAATTAGTCGTGCGAAAATAGCAAAAAAGGCTATTTCGGTGTTTGGTCAAATAAATGTTTGTATTGTAATTTTACTGTTAAATAAAATAAATTAAAAAGTAAGACGTATATTTATAATAGCATTCATACGTGGTGTTCAGATTTGGATTTGTAATATTTTCTAATATTTTAAAAGAAGACTCTTCTGCTCAGCAAGGCTGCTTGTATTTGTACAGTAAAAAAAAAATACATGTCTGATTATTGTGGTTGTTGTTGTTGTTTTTTTCTTTGAAAAGCAAGACAAAACAGTAAAAAGCATGTTTTGGCTATTTCATTTATGCGATGGTGAAAAAAGCTGGTAAAATGCATGGGGGGAGGATAACGTGTTTGATTTTGGCTTCTTTGGCAAGAACTTTAATTTCAGTGCATCTCTAAAATTTTCATTTTCGGGTGAACTAGTAATTTAACGTGTAACATTGACTTTTTGATAATATATTTTTTTCTTTTTGTCTGTTACAACACCTTTTTTTCTATTGCAATGTGCTGAAAGAAGCATTTGATGTTTAATATTCTTAAAATTGAAATATTCACATGGATTTGAATTTCTAACATGCATTGTAGATATGCATTGTAGCAAACCCACATTATTCAGAAGCACTGTTTCACTACTGTAAAGTGACATCAGTGATAGACGTTTGCTGTGCCAATTTTATACTTTAGTTGTTGCAGTCCTTAATCAAATCATATTTCCTCGAGTCTATAATTGATTGTGGCTTCACTCTTGATTTGTCCTGTGCACGAGTTTAATTATGGTAACCAATGCCTGTCATTCATTGGTCACAGGCGGCACGGTATGGATCTCTGAAGATCAGAGGGAAGAAAAGACCAGCAGTCAATACCACTAACTCCAACATGGAGAACTGAGCTGACTACTGATGTGTGGGAAGATGTGGCCACTTTATCAGACAACCAGTGTGTTCATATTCTTCTCTTTCCATAAGGGGTGTGGACTTTTTTTTCATGGATATACCAGCGCATCTATTTATTACTTCTACCAGCAAGTGTGTACATACAGTGAGTATCATGAGTTAGAGTAGTATATGAAACGTGTGGGGTTTGAATGATGGGTGTATTTGTAACGGATGGCTTTATTGGTCTGAATTTGACATTTAGATGTCTTTAGCTCCAGTATTTTGTATTTAGAAATGTCCTCTTTGGATGGGGGTTTTATATTTCTGCTTTCAGACCTTTGCTGCCTTTTAGATGATGTTTTGAGTAGTTTTTACAATTGTAGGTTAGGTAAAAATACAGATTCTTAAAAACTTGAAAATTATTTGCCAGCATCAGACCAAAAGTTTCTCTTATCAGTAATAGAGATAATACCAAAGAGAACAAAAAGGCAGTGTTGCTAAATGTTTTTAATACAATTTTCAAATGTAAAAAAAAAAAAATCAGCTGTTGTTTTCTTTATTATTGATGTTATGTTGGATTAAAGAAAACCCCTTTTGCACATTCTTTAAATCCTCGATTTAGATCCTTCACTTCTGTTCTTCATGCAGAGTGTTGTTTATCTGGGAGAAAGGCCACACTAATGTAACATCTCTGCTGTGTGTGTGTGTGTGTGTGTGTGTGTGTGTGTGTGTGTGTGTGTGTGTGCGCGCAGATAATTCTGTGCTGTTGTGTGGCTGTGTCATTCAAAATGAATGCAATAATATGAATAAAGCTGGAATATTGTAATGCAATTATTTGTTAGTGTTTTATACTTTATTATTCTTTTATACTTTATAATACTTTATTAATCTGCTGTTTGGCAGTTGACATTTTGGTATTTCAACTGTCACTTCCGGGGCTTGATTGTGCTTGATCGATATATATATATATACCATTTTTAACAATCATGACCTCATATTACTGGTTTAATAAATATTTGCAATTTATAAGAGAGAGGCATATATTCAATTTTACCTTCAATGCATGCATTAAAACATTATATACTGTATGTATATATGTATGTGTGTGTATATATATATATATATATATAATATTATTATTATTATTATTAATTTTAAAAATGTCATGGGCATATGTACCTATAATTATGCAATACCACTGGGCTAAGTCAAAAAATATTTACAATTTAAAATTATCATTCAACATACTTAATATACAGGTGATGGTCCTTAGTTGTTAGTTATAATCATCAACATTAAAAGAAATAATCATTTGAAATATATCAGTCTGTGTGTAATGAATGAATATAATATACAAGTTTCACTTTTTGAATGGAATTAGTGAAATAAATCATTTTTTTTATGATATTCTAATTATATGACCAGCACCTGTATGTAGTAGATAAGAAAATGGGTCTGCAAAGGTGAACTTGACCTGATTTTGGAGAAATTATAATTCCAGTCAAAAGGATTGACAATGTTTCTCATGATCTTTTATTTCCAGCATACATGTATTCTCTTGAAGTTGCTTTAGATAATGCTGGTTGTTGACTTTTATTATTCTACAGTGCATTATCAATAGAGTAGGTGTGTGGAGATGTTTGACTCGTATGCTCAAACACCCCAGGCACTAGTTTAGGACAGATGTTGAGCTGTTCTTCTGGAAACAGTTGAGCTTGTATGACTATTAATGAAGCGTTGGGAGATCCAGAGCAGAACCTGAGCTTTGCGCTTCACTCAGAATGAGACCGCAGAGGAGTGAAGATGTCTGAAACTCCCGTCAGACACACATCATTAAAGTATAACAGTACAGCTTCATCATCTTATCTTCTAATGTCTCTTTCATCCAGGAGCATTCGTGTACTTTGTTTAAATCTCCTTAGAATTCAGACTCAAATTAAGTTTAATAAATGCAATACAGTAATCAGATTGCAAAGGGTAAACTTAAAACAATGTTTAGTCTTGATCTTGCTAATCAACGAGTTCTGTAGGATGTTATTACACGCATCGTCCACTAGATGACAAACTTTGTTAAGGTGTGTGTAAATCTTTCCACGAACAGTGTCCAGTCCAATTAGTGCTTTTTCAAAGCCTAAGACATAAAAATTAATTTTTGTAGAAAAAATTAATAGATATGCCACATATACTATTGTCTAAAACAGCATAAAAAGTAGAACATTTTCAGATTTAGATTTCGCTTTCTTGATCGTCTCCATTCTGTCCATCAATTAAATCATTCAACAATATCATAATTTTACGATCTATTGAATTTCTCTTCAATTTACTCCAGTAAGGATTAACTCATTTTAATTAGCAGAATGTATGACTTGTATGATGACCCTGTATGGTTTTCTTAGTTTAAATTAATAAATAAAAATTCTGTATGTGGGATGTGACATCTATTTTGAACACATTCATTAACCAATTCAACCCTGTTACCAAAGCAAGCTAGACATTTTTTTAACTGCGAGATTTGCATTCTATTAGATGTCCGCTAGGGGGAGCTATAACAGTATACAGTATTGTTCAAAATAATAGCAGTACAATGTGACTAACCAGAATAATCAAGGTTTTTCGTATATTTTTTTATTGCTACGTGGCAAACAAGTTACCAGTAGGTTCAGTAGATTCTCAGAAAACAAATGAGACCCAGCATTCATGATATGCACGCTCTTAAGGCTGTGCAATTGGGCAATTAGTTGAATTAGTTGAAAGGGGTGTGTTCAAAAAAATAGCAGTGTGGCATTCAATCACTGAGGTCATCAATTTTGTGAAGAAACAGGTGTGAATCAGGTGGCCCCTATTTAAGGATGAAGCCAACACTTGTTGAACATGCATTTGAAAGCTGAGGAAAATGGGTCGTTCAAGACATTGTTCAGAAGAACAGCGTACTTTGATTAAAAAGTTGATTAGAGAGGGGAAAACCTATAAAGAGGTGCAAAAAATGATAGGCTGTTCAGCTAAAATGATCTCCAATGCCTTAAAATGGAGAGCAAAACCAGAGAGACGTGGAAGAAAACGGAAGACAACCATCAAAATGGATAGAAGAATAACCAGAATGGCAAAGGCTCAGCCAATGATCACCTCCAGGATGATCAAAGACAGTCTGGAGTTACCTGTAAGTACTGTGACAGTTAGAAGACGTCTGTGTGAAGCTAATCTATTTTCAAGAATCCCCCGCAAAGTCCCTCTGTTAAAAAAAAGGCATGTGCAGAAGAGGTTACAATTTGCCAAAGAACACATCAACTGGCCTAAAGAGAAATGGAGGAACATTTTGTGGACTGATGAGAGTAAAATTGTTCTTTTTGGGTCCAAGGGCCACAGGCAGTTTGTGAGACGACCCCCAAACTCTGAATTCAAGCCACAGTACACAGTGAAGACAGTGAAGCATGGAGGTGCAAGCATCATGATATGGGCATGTTTCTCCTACTATGGTGTTGGGCCTATTTATCGCATACCAGGGATCATGGATCAGTTTGCATATGTTAAAATACTTGAAGAGGTCATGTTGCCCTATGCTGAAGAGGACATGCCCTTGAAATGGTTGTTTCAACAAGACAATGACCCAAAACACACTAGTAAACGGGCAAAGTCTTGGTTCCAAACCAACAAAATTAATGTTATGGAGTGGCCAGCCCAATCTCCAGACCTTAATCCAATTGAGAACTTGTGGGGTGATATCAAAAATGCTGTTTCTGAAGCAAAACCAAGAAATGTGAATGAATTGTGGAATGTTGTTAAAGAATCATGGAGTGGAATAACAGCTGAGAGGTGCCACAAGTTGGTTGACTCCATGCCACACAGATGTCAAGCAGTTTTAAAAAACTGTGGTCATACAACTAAATATTAGTTTAGTGATTCACAGGATTGCTAAATCCCAGAAAAAAAAAAATGTTTGTACAATATAGTTTTGAGTTTGTACAGTCAAAGGTAGACACTGCTATTTTTTTGAACACACCCTTTTCAACTAATTGCCCAATTGCACAGCCTTAAGAGCGTGCATATCATGAATGCTGGGTCTTGTTTGTTTTCTGACAATCTACTGAACCTACTGGTAACTTGTTTGCCACGTAGCAATAAAAAATATACTAAAAACCTTGATTATTCTGGTTAGTCACATTGTACTGCTATTATTTTGAACAATACTGTATATTTAAAGGGCCTCCTTAGAAATCATCAATGAACGTTTGGTTTTCTTTTACTCATCCTCAAGTCGACTTGCTTTCTTCTGTGGAACATAAAAGGTGAGTTTAAAAGTTTTCAAATCTCAATGATGTTTTTGAATGTTTCAATTATGCTGTATGAAGATGATCTAAGAGGGAGATTGCAACTGATTAACAGCTTAAATTTCATTCACGTGAAACCATAATATGACTCATATGACCACTGACTAAATGCTTTTAAATCATATTTTGTGTTCAGTGGACACAATATGAGTTTGCAGTGACACTGTGGTCTCCCATTTTGGGAGCTGCGGTGATTATGTATTTCTGTACGTTTTAGGCCAAACCGGAAGATAGCATCACCCAGGATTTTTTCTTTAGCTTTTGTATTACTGGAGAAAATAAGATATGTGACCAAAAAAAGTCTATGATTTATATAAATTTTTTGAATCGTAATCCATAATTAAATTTTGGTTTTTATAAATTTTGAAGCCTAAACACAAACACAAATGTTTGCTATTACCAGACTACACCACATCATTAAGCTTCCGACAACCCTTTCAGTCTTTACTTAAAATAATTTTCCCTGAAAGTTTGAGTTAGAATAGTTTGCGCAGAGTGATTATGAGCACAATGATGCTGTAAAAGGAGACTAATGAGGAGATGAGTTTACCTGTTCAACATGATGACGTTTAAATGTCCCAGAAAACTACCATTTAGCTACTTTTTGCCTTATTTCAAGTAAAATAATTGAAAACTGAAAGGGTGTGTAACTGATGTTGTTAAATAAAATGTGAAAATATCGCGAGCTTCTGTTAAAAACAGACCTTAGTTTAGGCATGTAACCAAACCAAGATGATGGAACTCATTTCCAGGTTTTGGCCTAAAAAAACACGTCATCCCTGCAGCACTTCTATCCAAACCTTCTTGACAGCAAACCCCATGAATGACTGAACGTCCTGGCTGAGCTGGAGTCAGAACACATGAATAATCTCTTGTTTGTTTGTTTGTTATCAATCAAAGCTGCTTATTTTCATACCACATTCTTGGAATGCTTAATCGCGGCTCCAAACACATGTACGGAGTCAGGCCGGCCTCCTCCGTCACGGCTGTCCCTCAGGGTTTGACCAGGATTTGACTTGATGATTAGAGAGAGGTCAAGCAGCCGCTGCTGGCTCTTCACGTTCTGCTATGGAATCATACATTACTGCTCTATAGAGATAAGAGCCAGCATCGTCTGAGGAGTCGTGTGTCCCGGTTTAGTCATAACCATAACCCCCAGCAGATCTGCAGACTTAACCACTCCACGGTTACTAATATCACACAAGAGAGACATTAGGGATTGTTGGAAGCTTTGCTGGCATATCAGCAAGGATTGCTGACAACAGTTTAGTTTACCCCCCATCAACTCATTATCTGAGGTGCATAAGTTACATAAGACAAGCAATATGCAGCAAAAGTTTATCTGCTCTCTGCATTGCACATCTGTGTGGTGGACATCCACGCACACTAAACAAAAGTTCATAAATGGGTTGAAGAAAAGGTCAGTCACACACTACAGACACACTGCAACATTAACTAAATATTTCCTTAATTGTTTAAATTATATGGTACTTGTGTCCCTTTTCTCCTGCACCCGCCCCATCGCTAATCCTCATGACCCCTCAAAGGCTGCTCAGGTGTGTGTGTGTGTGTGTGTGGAGGAGGGAGGGCGGAGGGGAGGAGCAATGTCTACACTGACCCATGGCTGAACTTTACACAGATTTCCTGTTGCTGCTGTAGACGGAGTGTGTTGTGCCGTGGAGAGGTGCAGATGGTACGATCTATCCTTCCATTCCCTCACTGTGAACCTCCATTAGTTGGCTGTGTATTAACAGATTTACTATTATCATCACCCCTTGGTTTTGCATTTGTTTGTTTGGGGTGATTATGTTAGTACTGGAGTTCAGATTTTCATACAAAGCCTTTTATTGTGGTGATATTAGTGTCATTGAATTTCACACTATTTTTTTTTTTATTTCATTAAATTTTATAAACGATTTTAAAGGAATCAACTCATATAAAAGGCAAACAAATTATACCATGGTTAATGAGTTAAACAAATCATTAAAATGTATATAATATGTAATATAATATGTATACCTTTGTTCAGATTAGATAACTGTAATTATATTTTTCACTTTTAAGTAGTGATTATTTTAGGGATTAAATGTTCTTAATTGTAATGAAAATCAAAAGAAAATAAATGATAATGAAAACAAAACTTGAAATGTTTTTTTTTTCAAGCACGTCAGCCTTATTCCTGGGGGTTGGTGTCACTGGAGTGTTATTGTGAATGAACATGCACTGGGGCAGGCCATGCAAGGAGTTAGAGGGGACTAAGCAAACAGAGCTGCCCTTCAAAGTGAGAGGAAGCATCATAAATCCAGCCTGGCGACAGGAGATGGTGTACCTCCTCAGCTCCTGCAAACGGCTGCTCCGCCTCACCCATTCTCCATACAAGCACCCAGCAGCCACCTAACTAATGTCCCTGCAGGACAGAGTACAGGTGAAGGACCAAAGCGCACTCATTCATCCATTTAAATGATTATAAACCTGCCTTTTTTGATGCTGAGAAGGTGCTGAATTGGCAAATTGTAGGACACTTCATGTCCCACAGCAAGCGTGAAATCTGGACTGGTTTTGTTGCTTAATGGGAGCAATCCACGTCTACCCAAAAGGAGGCATTTTGCACACTTCCCTTTCTCATTCCCTCTTTTTAACACACATGCACACGCGCACACACACACACACACACACACACACACAGCTGTTCTTGACCTGATGGCCACCAATAAACAAGAAAAGTTCACATTCCCAAAGGCGGCGGGGTCAGGACCTCAAAATAAAACGGACAAATCTGATTGTGGAATCAGCACGTGTCGCCAGGCTGGGGTTGGAAGGGGGGTAAGGGTAAGTTGAGGACAGGCGCGAGGGGCAATACTGGCGCCCTCTGTGTTTGAGTTTATGAGAGCTTTCCTGTGGTTGTCCCCTCGCCGACCTTGTGACGCTGTGCTGCTTCACCTGTGGTGTGCTTTCTCATCTATAAACTGCAGTACAGCATGTTCTGATGTCACATTTTCATTTTCTTAATAAGGCCCATATTCTAATTATGCTCTGAGAGAATATTGCTATAGTCCTGCACAGCAATCTGCATAATACAAATAAATGACAAACTATGTCACATAGTTCCCCACACAATATTAGATTATGAGCTCAAAATGCTCCATCTTTATGACTTCTCTGATAAAGTAAACTTGCTTAGTAGCTCACCTGGTGAAGTGTTACACCTATGATGCAGAGCACTCGGGTGCAAGTCCCGCGCTACACAAATGCTTTTTATCTGTTTTATTGTTTTTGTTAACACTATTGGTTAGGTTTAGGGTCAGGTTTAGTATATGTGGTGCATGTTTTTGCCTTTTAGCTCCACTCACCATACATACAAAATACATTAAAAAAACATAATTAAACGTTGCCAGATTTGTTTATCTGTTTCGCATAAAACTGAACACACTTTCAGTGCCACTCACTGGACATTTGTCTTTAAACATGGTAATATTCCGTAAAATGAATAGGCACAGATTGGCCTATCAGCCAAAAAAGTAAGCCATTGTGGAAATAACATTCACTACACCATGATGTTTTATTTTATGTTCGTAAAATGTTCATCATCAATACATTATTCGGAATAAGGTGATTTCAGTCTTATCTATCTTATTCTGTTCTCTAGTCAGTTTTTACAGGTTATTTGGGAAAATCTGGTTAATAAAATTCTTGTATAATCAGAATATGACCACAATATTGATTTGCATGTACTTATTCAGTGTGTCGGCATAGTTAGAATCAACAGCATTGCTGACCACAAAGAGAAGCGTCAGTGTGAGTTTTCAGGTATGCGCTCACAGAATTGAGGGCCGTGGAAACATAACATGTCAGAGATGCATCTTTCCCCTCCACCTCACACTGAACTCCTGGCTCACTGGTTGACCTGATGTTATCAGTCGCTTTCACACTTGGTGCCGCTTCTGGTTGTAATTACACCGTGTAATGGAGCATCCTGTCAGCGTCTCTCAAACGCCGCTGGGCTCTTATCTCCCTAGCTAAGCATCTGCCAGGACTCACGAGAGAGATCTGCCAGGACAGTTGCACAGAAAGAGGGAGCCAGACAACTGCTCTGCATGTGGACTGTTTGGCAGGTGCAAGATCAAAATTGTTCAAATTAAATCACAAGGATAGGGTTTATGTAGCATCCAAATAAACCAATTGGTACAATGTTTGCTACTGCTAAGGAGTTCTGGGTGTCTTAGGATCAAGTTAAAAGAGCCTGCCTGATATCCTAGTATTTTTTCCGATAAGGTTAGGTTTTTATCTTCTGCCAAGTAAACATCATAAGTCTGGGTTTCTTAGAAAAGTAAAAGCCACCCTTTCTCAACAAATTGCATGATTTTAGGTAATGGTGTTCTCATGTTTGAAGCACCAAAGGGAAGAGACAACTTCAACATGTGCTCAGTCATTAACCCTATGTATGGTTCTGTTTCCAGCTAGTATTACGTTGGTTTTCTGTGATCCCATCACAAGTAGTCCGTGTTGACAAATGAAGTCTAGATTATTAGGGCTATAGTTATGAGGTCTAGAATATTTTGTGATCGAAACCCCGAAGACGCATATGGAAGTAGTCAGTAGTGGAAACGTTCATCCATCCTGACTATATCCCGTTGTTTTGAGTAATCCTTTTTTTATTGTCCTCTTTCTAAACTTTACTGCAAATTTTATTTTTTTATTTTTGTATCTTAATATGAGATGGGATTTGGGTTTATGAGCAATAGTAGAGACAGTTGCCTTAACATAAAGCACTATAAAGTGGATTGCACTTCAGTGGTATTTCCCAGTTCAGACCACTGAGATCCATTACAATATTTAGTGATCTATTTTCTATGACTCTTCGGTTTTCTGTTGGCTCCTAATCAACCAACTGAAATCAACACCTCATCATTCGTGAAAGATAATGCAGATGGTGCAGCTTTTAAAATGCCTAAGTTGCTCGCCGTTGGACTGTTGCTGGTGAAGTAAGGCAAATATGAATATATCTCAGTGGCATTTTCACAAATATTGTATAAAAAACTGATCCCTTTATAAAACGTACGTAAGTGGAGTAGTGCTTATGTGCATTTATGAATCCACACATTTTTGGACACACCGTTGTATGTTCACAATGTCATGGCAGTCTTTTTGTTCGACTCTCATGTCAGCTGTGTTTCTGAAAGAGCTGATAATCATGGCACCGTCAAGGCAGGTTTTACAGTCACTCATGCAATCATCTCCTCATCTCCCCTGCTGAAACACAGCGCTTCCCTGTTTAATTTGAGGTCGCGTGAGATGATTTCAGGCACATGGACAATTCCAGTGAACTCTTTGATGGGAGCAGTGGGTTCACCCACAGTTCAGGGTAATTCTGGGTGCAGAGACAACTCCCATTCAAGCCTTTATTTTGATCAGCTACCAATTAGCTTTGACACTGAGGTGCAGTCATTGCCGCTTGACTGGCTCGACTTGGGTCAGCGAAATGCCTCTCTTTGAAAGGTAAAACACAAAGCAATTGCAGATAACTGCTGATTTTGAGATTTTTTTTTTACATACTGGTAAAAATATATATGTAGCCTAAATGCACTGTAAGTCACTTTGAAAAAAAGCGTCTGCTAAATACATAAATCTAAAATGTCTGAGAAGATAACCTAATTAATTAATTTTTACGCCATCATTCTTTGATGAAAATCTAATTAAACATTACGTGGATACATAACACAGACATAACCACACCAAAACAAAATAATTATACTGTTAATAAAAAACCCAAATGACTACATCTGAATTCAAACTTAGGAATATTATTCATTTCTGTCACTAATGTATGCATGGTATGGAAAGTAAATGTCTACAGTAAACCTTGAAAGTCAGGTTTTTAACTTTATACTTGTTGTCTATCAGCTTTTCTCTACATCACATCTTTATAATAATTGAAATACAGAATGAAAAATGTTAAATAACTTGCAAAATCATTAATACCTACTTGGCAACTCAAGTATCCTCGAGAATAAGCTTTCCACTCATGAATTACAACTTTGCACAATCATTCATTTGTTCTGAACTCATAATTATGACATTTTTGTCTCAACCTAAAGGGCACATTTATCTGCTGAGCTATGAATGGAGAATTTCTGAATTAAAACTAAAGAAATAAACAAATTTGCACATTCTGTTGCAGCTCGTTGCATATGTTTTGCCATATTTTGGACAATTATTTGGGTAATTTTGATGTATTTTATTGCATTTTCTTAAAAATAAAAAAACACACCTTCATTTATAGCTACACATTCAACAAGATTAAAAGATATATCTTTATAAGAAGTGCCATGGGATTTTTAGTGATCTCTTTACAGTATAATGTCCCCGTCACTAGGGACCACACAGACCACAGGGTGAGCGCCCCCTGCTGGCCTCACTACACCTCTTCCAGAAGCAACCTAGTTTTCTCAGGAGGTCTCCCATCCAGGTACTGACCAGGCTCAACCCTGCTTAGCTTCAGTGGGCAACCGGTCTTGGGGGTGATAAGGCTGCAGACTCGTAATAAATGTATGGGTGAAGCAGATCTGCTAAGCAGCCATGTTTGTGTAGTTTCTGGAATGTGACACAAGGTGAAAGCACCAAAGGACGGCTGGAATCACATGATGGCTGATCTAGCACAGATCAGGACTGTTCTAGATCCCACTGTTATAAACCCCTAAACTCTCTCTCTCTAATTGACTAGTGTATAAATAAAACTTCATAAGTGTGAGAGGGTCACATGCAGTGTGTGTGGTTAAAACACATTCCTGGTGAATCTTGGCTGAACCCAGATCTGCTGTTCGTGGATCCAGCCGCAGTAAAACAGAGCTTCTCTGCTGGTGACAGATGGAGAGGGATGGAGGTCTCGGCAACAGCTCAAGGTGAACCGGAGGGCAGGCCGTTGAAAAACCCAGCACCCACGGAGAGATGCTTGGATGGTACACCTCGGATTCTCTTGAGGCGACAGTGTGGTGTTAGGATGAGACCTAGTGCTCCTGTCCTTTAGCCCCCTCTCTTTCTTTCTCTCTCCTATAAAGGAGAGGAGACAGTCCTTTGATGGTGACAATGAAAGATGACCGATGCTAAGGAAAACACTCGGCTATGAGTGATCATTTGATGCATGGCCTCAACAAAAGTGAAAATGGATGATAAATGCACCAGCAAGAACATGGGGTTGGGAGGACATGTGAAAAAAAAAAGAAAAAGATAATAGAAGTATTGAAGCAGTTGGTTTGTAAAAGCATCTCAAACTGTTGCTGGACAGACGTGTGCCAGCCAGAAAGGATTATTAAACATGCACAAAATGCATGTGCCGACAATAGAAGAAATTACATATCTTGATTTTGAGAATAAATTAAATTGTTTAAATACATAATATATGTTTTATATAAATACAAATGGATATTATATACAGTATATTGTCCTTTTTTGTTTATTTATACATGAAATTAATTTATAGTAATGGAATATTTCAAAGTATATTTCTAGAGCTGAATATAATTTAAAATTTAAATGTAAAAATCACATGTATTCCAGTATGGCAATCTATATTGTTTATTTGCAGGACTGTTAAAAATCCATATTAATTAGTTTTAATTTAATTTATTTACATATACAAGTAAATTTAATATACAATAACACTTACTACATATAAATTCACATGGATGTATTACACGGTCTAAGAAAATATTTAAACCTATATTAGATTTTTTTTTTTTTTTTCTAAAATATATATGTCATCATATTCAAACCTGCATGACATGTTTCCTGTGTTTAAAGACACATTTCAAGTGAACAAATAGACCATGTGAATTGAAATGTAGTTACAGGAAATGAATGCATGTGTAATGAGTCCATTTCACTTGACATCAGGTAATGTCAGATATGACGACCAAAACTTTCTGGCCCATGATCCACTGTTATTCAGAGTTCAAAGAGGTGACAGTTTAGTGTAGAAAACAATAAAGCGGAAATGATCTATGGCCTGTGGTCTCAATGAGAGCAATGCAATCACATACATTTGTGAGCTGTCTGAAACGGCGGTGGACTGTAGTTAACCCCTGGCCACGACTCCTTTCACTCCTTGTTCTGACAAATCAGGGCCTATAAAGTTGAGTACGAAAGCCAGTTTATAGAGGAGAGCGTCTTTGATTGCACCACCTAAATAGTCCCTGAGGCTCCTGAAGATCTGAGGACGGTGTCTCACACCACCTTCAGAGCGCCATTACGACGTTAGTGTGCATCAGACTGCTTTGACACAGGCATAAAATGCTAATGAACTCACCGGGGTTCAAAGAAACGGGGACCTGTCCTGATAATGTGTCTCTGCTTTTCACCAGCAGGTGAGGTGTCACACGACATAATACATCCCTAACTGAAAGTGTGAAATGCGGCTTCGCAGCTTGCTACTGTCGACCTAATGCCAGTCTCAAACAAGATAAGAGGGGGGACAGACAGGATGACTAGACTCGGACCGTCACCTCTCTTGTTCCTTTGTGTCCTTCTGTCTCTTCTCTTCCCCCAGCCCTGGTTCAACCTGAAGGGCCCCAGGACAATTCACATCTCCAGGTCTGACAGGAAACAAGGGCCGTGGTGCACAATGCAGATCCTGTAGACACTTTGACTCCAGCTTAATGACGGCACTTAGCAGGTACCTCTTCAGATGGCCCTGTGCCAAGTGCCATAAACGACACTCTTTTCATACAAGTCCATTCTTCCATTCAACCCACTTCTCCAGCTATTCCTCTTTGTAAATGTAACCTCACATCATAACATGTAATACGACGTGAGAAGACCTGATATGCATAGAAGCCTATTTTGTATGTATATGAATGGTTTTGGAAATCACTTTAACACTAAAGCCCTGTTTGTTCTATATAATACATCAGAATTTGCCTGGGGAACAGTAAAGTATAAAATCTCAGTGACATCATGAGACACATGACCAGAATGCTACTGAAACTTTTAAACTACACTCAGAAATTGGACCTTTATATGGTACAACAACCTGTCACACAGCCTGCAGTAGAATGCACTAGAAATGTTTACAAATTTAGCTATTGAAGTTACCAATGACCTGCTTATAAAGTGTTCAGTACATGATGAAGCAATAGGGTGAGACACTCGACTTGAGATGTGCTAAATCACACTACGGCATGAGAGGATGAAACATTGCTGTTTAATAGGCAATAAATAAGAATTAGCATCAGTGGGGTTATGTTCAGGTCAGGAGGGGTCTGCGCAGGGCTGTGGAGTTCACTGATAGACTCTCTGGCCCTGACTGGATTCCCAGCTGTGAGCGCCAGTGGTCCTCATCTGTCCCTGTCTGTCTCAGCATGAGCTCTTCTTAAGTGTTCCCCACCACACTCCTACACCGGCCAGACTGCGGGGTTCAGAGCTTCCCCTTCAGCCTCCACAGAGTAAACAGGTGACATCTGCTCATCAAAAGGTCAATTCTAGGATTTCATGTCCTGAAACTCACTGTGCATTTGGTTTTCTGTCAGCTAGGAAGAAAATACCCATTACTATCATTGCTGTTGATTATTTTAAAATGTGGAACACTAACATTTATTCAATCTTAAGAGGTTTTAAAAATGTCAATTAGGAATACAATTTACATTAACCAGAATGTAATAAAAAAAGTAAGGAATAAACATTTAAAGCTGAATTAATTGCAGAAAATATTTGAGTGCGTACTACAGTTTTAGAGTTGGTAAATATTTTAAAATGTTTTTTAAAATGTCTAAAGATGCAATTATTTGATCAAAAATAATATATTTCAATTTTAAATACTTGTTTTCTATTTTAATATATTCTTCAAATGTAATTTATTCCTGCAATGGCAAAGCAGATTTTTTTAGCTTCATTACTTCAATCATCAGACACGTGATACTTCTGAAAACATTCTGATGCTGATTTGCTGCTGAAGAAACATTTAGTTATCAATGTTGAAAATAGTCATCCTGCTTAATATTTCTGTAAAGAATCATGTTTTTCAAAATCAGCATTTATTTGAAATAGAAGTCTATTATAAAATGTCTAAATGTCTTTATTGTCACATTTGATTATTTAATGCATCCTTGTTGAATAAAATAATTAATTTATATATTTTAAAAAACTAATCGCTGACCAAATTGCTGACCCCAAAAATTTGAACAGTATTGAATGAAATTATTATTCATTTTAAGGCGAAGAAATCCAGTTATAAATAACAACAGTAACCTATCGCAGTTTTTACATCTATGGATCTTTCAGATTGATTTTAATGTCTTTATGTTTGGGCTCCCATGAGACCCCAGAATCTGTTCAAATAACCATAACCAATTTTACAGATATTATTGAAGCATTAACCCTCTCAATGCACTTTTCATAATTTTGAAGTATAATCTGTTTATTCTCAATCTGACCACAGCAAAATCGGGACTATAGTAAAAGTCATGAGGTTTCTTTAAAGTGGAGCCTATTAGAACATCTGCTAAAGATTCAGTCTGCTGACACATGTTCTCCAGGCAGTGATAGTGTAAAGAACGACTCGGCACTGAACTTTCCTGAATCAAAGACAGGACTGAAATTGAGGGACAAAGGCAGCTCTTGACAGATGGGCCGAATGAAGGATTAGGTGGCTAACAAACCAAGTACAGCTATCCACCATTACAGTTTTCCACAACTGATAAGTTACACTTCCAAAGCCGCTCCAAAAAGAGTTCACTCATCCCCGGCGCTTCAAACCCTCAGCGTACAAGTAATAACTCATCGGTTTTGATCATTAAGTCAGAAGATGGTGTTAGAAACCATTCAAGCCTTCCCAGTACATCCAAAACAGTGTTTTCTTTTTGCAATGACGGATGTCGAAAATAAATGCCGCTGCTTGCTCGGTCTGGCATGGGAATGAACCCGAAGAGTATTGGAGGCGAAGATGATGGCAGCTTGGACGAGGGTGAAGTGTTGCAAAGAGTTCCTCTCGTGAGGGAGGTAATGGGAGATACAGAGGTAACTCTTTCAGCATATGTGTGTGTGTGTGTGTGTGTGTGTGTGTGTGTGTGCACAAATGTCACAGACACACCACTCTATATCTCCTCTGCCCTCCCAATGAACTGGGCAAGTCTTCCTCACTTGCTTTCCGAGTCCATAGCAGCTGTTCATAGACCGTCCTTTTGATGGGAACAGCAAATGAATCATTTTGCGGGAATCTCCACCACTATCTGTTTCCACATACCAAAACAACTTAACATACCTCTACCTGTGACATTGTGCTCTTTACAGGATCAGCAAACTCATTAAAGGCCAGAGCCAGCAGTGAACTTTGAGAAATATCCTCAGAAAGTACCCCCAGAAAACAAAAACATCTTAAGGAAGCCAGAACATTCAGTTCCTTATAATGGAATCAGTTTATTCAAATTATATTATGAATACTTGATTTTTATTGCTCAGTCATTGCATTTATATTTTAGTGTTTCCACCTTATTCTTCCCGTGCAATCAGTTTTACTGCATGTTGTTATTCTTCTCGTTATTTCCCTGTAGCAGCTAATGAACCGAAGACTTACCCATAGGCTTACTTCCGCATTGAAGAATAAAGTGGATAACTGACTGTTGTTACAGGCAACTGATTTCCTGTTATGTTATCTATACTTTCCTTCTCGCAAAATAAAATGATTTTAAGTCAAATCTGTATTTTACGGACTCCCGCACCTGGCATGCAGGAAAAAATAGGAGGCTAAATTGTGTGCACGATTTACTATTTTGTTCCCTCTATTTATAAATTGTGCACACAATTTATAAATTGAGAGAACAAATCAGTAAATTGCGTTTCACTTTTCACTAAATGAGAGTGTCATAATCTCTGCTTCATTTCTCAGGTAAGGAGAGGAATGTGATTAAACAGAGAAAGGTTTGAATGAGGAGCCACTGAAGTTCTCCCCTCTCCGAAGGCCTCTAACCCTCTAAGGTCTGCTTATGACGAATAAGATATTTTCATGTATTCATTCACAACTATATGACAAGGGAGAGGTTTCCACATCTTATCTGGATGAAGTTCAGCCCTGTTACGGCTCCTGTGACCGCGGAGCAACCCTGTTTCACTTCTGAAGTTTGCAGAGTACAACACTGTTTTTAATTTCCTACTATTTGTTTGGTTGCCGATTTCACAGAATGAGTTTTATTATATAATTATTTTTCAGAGAAGTAAGCAAATAGGCATTTGTATGTATTACTTTCACAATAATTAAATCTGTTCTCCACAGAAATCTGTGTTTCTCGGGAAAGAGCGTGGGTGAAAATACCTCGACTGCAGAACAACTTGAGTCCTGACAAAGTTCATGGCTAGACTGAACTTTTGAACTTTCAGTGGTATGTGGCTTTGTGCTGGAGTCCAAATCAAATATTTAGACATGAAGCAATAAGATGCAGTAGTGGATTTGGGCTCAGGTCTCACAATGATCTCACAGGTTATCAGCCCATGATTTGCCACTGAATGTCAAGTGCACTGGGCTAAACATCTACAAAACTCAAACAACCCTAAAGATTTATTGCTGTTATTCATCAGAGCTGAGCTCAGGCATATAAACCTTTACTTTGATCCCCAAAACCCAATTAGTGAGCCATTAATTAGATTACAGTACACTGTTATTGTGGTATTATTTTAAAGGAAAATTAAGTAATTTTCCAGTCAAATACTCTTTATATTTGAGTTAATCACTGCTATTTTTAACAGTTCTATAAGTTAGGCTGCTAACTAATTTTATTTCATTCATTTAATGCACATGCATTTGTTTATGTTTAATGCATCTGTAATTTAAATCAGTTCTGTACTGATTGCAAATTGTCATCCAAACGTTATGGCCTGAAATACTGTCCCTTAAATACACTTAGCTTCCTTTTCTTTACTTGGTAACTACTTCTCTGAAAGCTATCGTATACTACTTCAATTTATGAGCTTGTGTCTTGGGAAGTTGCAATTTCGAACCAGCTTCCCCAACTGGAAGTAAAGCCAAAACCACCTAATGGTTACAGTCATGCAGCTTCACGTGAAAGCCACAAGTAAAAGCAATAAATCATCTTCACTTTCAATAAGCTCCAGATATTTAGCTGCCTATTTGAATGAGGTCTTCTTTCCAGGAGATTTAGGGAATTTGTTTTCACTTGCTAGCATTGATAGTGATATTCTGAAGACTAAATGGTGCATGTTAACTGTTTACGCTGCTGGTCGAGTCAGAAACCTGAGCCGCGGCTACTTTACCAGAGTAAAGCTGCCTCCTGAACTGTGTCGGTGTGGATGTACAGAGAAATCATTCATCATGAGCTTTGAGCACAGCTACTCACTTTGACAAAAGCTCACACATAGAATCTCATCAAAGAGAATGTTTTTCATCTCTTTGTTTTTCTGTGGTGTAAAACTTTCAATGACTATATTTGAAGTTTGGATATTTTCTGGAAGAAAATGTAAATAGGGTTTACCTGGGTATAACTTGTTTACCATCCCAAGTTAAGTAAAAAATCTGATCATAATCTAGTCTCCCGTAGGACATACTAGATGTTCTTCATCACAAGAAATGTGCTCACCATCGGATCCTCTGCAGTGAATGGGTGCCGTCAGAATGAGAGTCCAAACAGCTGATAAAAACCTCACAATAATCCACAAGTAATCCACACCACTCCAGTCCAGTCCATCACTAACTATCTTGTGAAGTGAAAAGCAGCATGTTTGTAAGAAACAAATCCACCAAGACGTTTTATTCTTCAAACTGTTGCTCATCTACATTTTGGAGGGCCCGAAGGTAAAAACATATTCAGCAAATTATCATTTTATGGTGAATTATTCCTTTAAAACAGCCAATCCCAGACTGCACAACCTTCTGATTTCTACATGTTTATTCAAATATATTTTGCTGATGCTTTTATATATTAGAAGAAATTTTCAGTACATTCAAGCTGCACAGTTTTGTTGCTACACACTGAAGGGTTTCCCGTTTTTTTATTGTCACTGTCGCCTTTGGCTTGCTCAGTTGGGGTTTTAATTAATTTGATATTAATATTCAGTAATATTATTGTTTTATCTGCACTGACACTATTGAGTGAGAACTAAATGAAGCTGGACAGTTATTGAACTGAACTAAACTGAATAATGATATTATCATCTTCTGAGGAGCTGCACTACAGATGAAATTGAATTTGTTTCATGATTCATGAATCAATCTGCTTTGAAACAATCTGTACTGTATAGAACAACATATCAATTAATGTGACTTAACTAAAGTTGAATATTTATTGTTAGAAGTTCAAAAAACCCAAGTATGAGCAAAAGTAAAAATGGTGCGTGTTACAGTTTTTTTTACACCATTAAAAATAAATGTGTAAATCTTTTCTGATTTTTTAAAAATATACATGCAGGAGGTCACATACTTCTTTTACTTGGCCTTCACATGCTAGGTAAAGCGTTGTTTTTTTTTTTTTACATTAATAGTACTAAAACAGAGACCTGCAAAACTTCCACAAGAAACGGATAAATTAATGTCTCTGTGAGGTCATGACTTTTTTGTAAACAACTGAACTTTTCCTGACCCTGGGGACCTGTGAAAAACCCCCTCTTGATTATAAATAATAGCAATGGGTTGCTAATAGTTAATCCGATTGAGAGCTGGAAAAGTCTGATATGATTCGGCAGGAGGGCAAGAGGGCAGCAGACGTGTAAATGCTTTTAGAGGCATTCTCATTGACCCTTGTGGTAATGAAAAAGCCATTTTCACTTCAGTGTTGGAGAACCATATCAGTCAGCTCAGACTTCTTTAACACTTCCCCTGTGGAGTGAGTTTAGCTGAAATTACATGTTTTTTAAATGAACCAATAACCTATAAAACAATTTATGTAACAAAGTCACATTTATTTATAGAGTGCTTTATCCAATACTGATTGTTTTAAAGCAGCTTCATTAAAAATAGTGCAGTTAAATCAATAATATTAATACTTTTTGATCCCTATTACTTTTCTAAGTGATCAAATGTTCAATATTTGCCTGGTGGATGATAAAACAGGTGAACAAATCACTTAGATTTGCATTGAAAAGGGGACTCGTATGGAGGACTAAACCTGCAGAAATAAAAAAATTAATTAATTAATATAGAGATAAATAAATACATGTAATAAAAGGAAAATAAAAAAATAAATGTTGTGATAAAAACAAAAATAATTCATTTATTTATTTTTACATTTATTTAATTATCTATCTATCTATCTATCTATCTATCTATCTATCTATCTATCTATCTATCTATCTATCTATATATATATATATATATATATTTTTTTTTTTTCTGCAGGTTTGGTCCTCCATATCCATAGACTTGAGCCATTTTTGTATATCAGAAACCAGCAAACCAAAAATGCTTTAGAAACCATCTGAAACATCCTAGCTATCAATCACAAAGCAACACTAAAAACCATTCTGAACACCTTAGCAACTACAACAGCACAGTACTGTGACTTTTTTACAGGCATCGCTTACATTTTGTGCAGAAAATGTAAAAAAGGACACTGAAAATGCTTCTTTTGTCCTCTTCCCTTACGCTAAACAACAAGCAGTTCAGTGTCTGAGGGAAAACACCCTGCAATTCCACTGATTTACACTGTGTTCAGTTAGTGAATAAAACAGGCCTCTTTCATTTGCGTGCTATAAATTCTGTATATACTCACAAATTTAGAGAAAAAATGGCTCTGGGAATAAAACGTTTTGTTGTCGCCCCTAGATGTCAAACAATAGGCCGGACAGACGTTCTTTACAAGGTGATAGGAGGAAAAGTTCAGCTGCATCTCTCCCAAGGCCTGGACCTGCAGCGATAGGGTGGCTGAACATAAAGGTGTCAGCCTTGCGGCGGGACACATGTAAATCAGCAGCAGAGAAAAGCAGAGAAACGGCCGAGAGAGGCATCTGCCAGCATCTCACCGCCTTCTCTGTCTCTAATGCCGTGTCACACAAGGACAAGTCCCTTCCACATGACCCCTGTGCGCTGGGAGACGTGCCCCCATGGGGGGTAATGCATTTGTGCAAAGCTGCAACAGCTTAGGTGGGACGCCTATGGGGGTCGTAGAAAAACCATACAACAGTGTAATGAGCTTTTGAGACAGGCTAGGACAACTGTTTGCAAACATTTTTTTACAAAACATTAGAACTCAAAAGAAGCAGAGAAACACAGTAGCTACCAGTAATTATTAAACTCAATTCAATTAATTCAATTAAATTAAATAAAAATAGAGACATCAATTTCTGCATATGTATATCAGTGGTCACTCTATTTCTCCCAGTAATCTCAGTAAAATTGTATTTAAATGTTTGGTTTTATGATCAAAGCTCTTATTGTGTAGTGTTTAAAACATATAAAGCAATGCAATACAATAATGATTGAGAGATGGACAAATAAACGTTCCTCAAAAGCCTGATCATATTTACCACTTTAATACATTTTTATAAAAAAAATTCTAAAACTAATGTCATCAAATAAACTTAAGATGCTTCAGTCCAGTAAATGTACATTTTGAAACATTAATGAAATAGCTCTTATGTTAACTTAATAAAAACGAGTAAAAGTTTACTAAAGTAAACGACTGGAAGATGGAAATTTTGCAGTTTTACTTAGACAAACAGAAAGCATGTATAAGATTGTGTACAACAGGGTTTTTTTTGTGTGCAAAAGTTTAAGTCATGTTGCAAGATTATAGAGTGGACTTTATATGGTTAATGTCAGGTACTTTGCATTTCATTATGCTTTAGCTGTTGAAGAGATCTCAGTGTTGCTATTTGCCTGAAAGACCTTTTCAGATAACATACTGATACTTTTTTTACCACGAGAAAGGATCAGGGCATGGTCCAGAATGTGCAATCTTAATTTGCATTAACATGTGCTTTGCATGTAAATCACATGCTATTATTAGCATCAACTTATTGCCAGTAATGAAAAACAGCTTGAGATTTAAAAACTTGTTTTATAAAATAAAACCCATACAATAAAGACCAAGTTAAATAAGTTGCATACAGTACAAAAGCTATATATACATATAACACAGCTACATTATAAATATACATCACAGACACTTTGTAGAATTGCAGCGATCCGTGAAAAAGTAGTGCCCTCGTTTCTTGTATAGACCTATATACACATCTTTTATATAAACAAAATATAAACTCCAAGACATCACAGCTCATCTAAAAAACAAACATATGTACAAAGCTCACGTTAGTTCAGGACTCATTGCTGATATAACTACTGAACTTGGTAGGCAGATTGTCCACTGGGTAAACGGTTGGGCCCGTTTTCATTGTCGGGGGTCCATTCAAAAGAATCCAGTTGCACTGCTGTGTTAGCTCAACTAAAAAGATCTTTAGTAACACTTTGGCAAATTCCTTGCCCACACACATCCTGGAACCGCCTCCGAAGGGGATGTAGTTAAACCTGGAGCCGTCCTCCAGGCCTTTGCTCATGAACCTCTCTGGCTGGAACTCATCTTTGTTAGGAAACACCTCAGCAACATCATGTGTGTCGCAAATGCTGTAGATGACGTTCCATCCTTTCGGTATCTGGTAACCCTGAAGGGAAATAAAAGAACATTTAGTGTGAAATAATTTAGAAGCGGTCTATATTATTAACGATCAAGCCTTAAAGTTGAACTTACATTGAGTTCAAAGGTTTTGAGTGCCACTCTGAAGCCTCCAGGTACAGGAGGGTTGATTCTGAGAGTTTCTTTAATCACACATCCAGTATACTTCAGTTGTTCCAGCAGCTCCATACTTAAGGTCTTTCCAGGTGAATAGATGCCCATTTCAAGCTGTGAATAAAAATGTGCATATTAACGCACACATTGGTTTAGATGTGCCATTGAATTGAGAAGAACTCAAAGTGAAATGCTTTGGATCATACCTTCTCCTGAATCTCCTCTCTAACTTTCTGTACCACTTCTGAATTCAGACCCAAGAACATCACCAGTGAGGTTGCAGTGCTGGCGGTGGTCTCATGACCTCCAAACAGAAGCTCAGTAGCTGCTTCTTTCATTGCCTGAGAGGGAGACAAACACTATTAATAAAGTTCTCTGACTGGATGTCACTCGCTTTTGGGAATAAAACAATATCCGAGAAGTCTAATGAGAATTAGTTACCTGCAAACTAAAGGGCTCTTCACTTCTCCTGCTGTTCTCAATCAACAGCTGAAGAGCATCTTTGTGTTTTTGCTCATTTTCATTGTCGTCATCTTGAATTTTCTTCCTGATGTTCTCCTCGATTTTGGAATGAATTAAATTGCGCGCTCTCAGACCCTGCCATACAAAAATACAGGTTGTTATTTTCCGAAGTTTAATTCACATGTCGAAAATGCATCATTGTAGAATAACTTACCCTGTACAAGCCACTGAAGGGAACATCAATAGGCAGCGAGAACAAGTTTTTGATCATTTCCTCAAAAGCTTCAACCAGTTCCTGCTCATCGGTCTTGATTTGCTCAGGATCGAAACCAAGCAGGATTCTCATGGCTATCCGAAACATGAGTCGTTTCATCTCTGGGTAAACCAGCACACATGGATCTCTTTGCAGCCAGTCTTGAATGGCACTCTTCACCTCCTCCTGGATAACTGGGATGTAGTGCTCAAGAGCATCTTTTTTGAATGCTCTCATAATGGCCTAAACAAAACATAAAAAAAACAGTGCATCTTTTTAAAACATGTTTTCCTTTCAATGCAAAAACTGAAGATAAGGTTTACAGTCCTAACACTGTAAAATGAGAAGATGCTTGTGGGAGAATGAGAAAGTTCCTGCAACTCCTAACCTTAATCTATTGTTTAATCTAGAAACATCTCAAGTGCTTGAAATCCTCTGGTATGTTACAGCTTTATAGGAGGAACCGCTGACATACTTCAGTGTTCCTCAGAGAACATTGTAATGTAGTAAAAGTTATTTTGTAAATTACTTCAAATATTAATGTAGTTTAATATACAAAACCCCTAAAGTACTGATTCGCATCCTTACCTTTTTCTTGTTTTTGTGTTGAGTGCCATGAACATTGGAGAGCGTATCAGAGCCCAGGATAGTTCTCACTGATGCTGGCCACTGGACAGAAACCAGCTTGTGTTCGCCCAGCAGAATCTGCCTCACGTTATCAGCCCCCATCACCCTGACAGTCGGGTTCCCAAAGAGGTGCGTCTTGTAGATGCATCCGTATTTCTGGCGCTTCATCCGGAGGAACTTCCTTCTCTGTGTGTAAAGACAACGCGTTATTGGCACAAATATTCCAAACGCACATTTTACTCCACATGTGTCCCATAACACAACAAAACATTAGTATGCATCGCATTTAGGTAAGTTCAGCTGAACTTGCAAATGGCAATAAAAGCGCACGCGTACCTGCAGGATCAGCTGGAGCGTTTCTCCTATGAAGGGTAAGCCCATGGTTCCTGGCGGCAGGGGACTTCCACAGTTCGGATCGACCCGGCGAATCAATAACATCTCCCATAACTTAACCGCGGCGAGAAAGAGCAAAACTGGCAGCACGATAGTGCAGAGAAAGGTGACTATGAGCGTGTACAGCCCCATGTTGAAGCGCGCAAAGATCGCAAAATAGTTTCTGGAGAGGAGACGCGTCTTTACGCACTGACTGAAAGCGTCCTGGCTGGTGCGTCCTTATATATCCATCGCGCGCAGGTCTCCTCCTGTTACCTTCCTCAGATAAATTAGTTCACACAAAGTTCATCTTTAATTGTGGTGTCATCTCGCCCCGCCCACAGGGCAGAAGCTGCTCCAAACTCTGAACCATTTGTTATAGGCGCATTTTAATACCACCTCCTGTAGAAAGCAGACAATCCTGAGATTTCACTTTGAAAAGGTGTTAATTCCCCGAGCACAAAAGGAAGCATCCGAGGCTCTTTTGTTACCAATATTCCCGTCGTTTACACTCATTACTCTGGGCTTGTGTGGCATCAGAAATGCCGTGGAGGATTTAATTGAGGAGCTTAAACTGTGACGCTCTACTTTTACATTTTAAATCCCTTAAATGTTCCTCTTTTGTCCTTCTTTGGCATGGGGGTCCTTTAAAGGCCATTACACAGGTTTAGAAAGCTTATCTACAAATGTACAGTTTATATATATATATATATATATATATATATATATATATATATATATATATATATATATATATATATATATATATACACACACACATATATATATATATATATATATATATATATATAAAATGTGTGTTTGTGTGACTATATGGAAAAATTAAAAAATATATGTAAGATGATTTCCTTATTATTTAGTAATATTTTTAACTTACATTGTGTTCTCTGTAGATTGTGTGTTTCTATTAATGTAGACCTGTACAGATTATTTGCTATAAAAATAAAATACATTTGGGTCATTATCAGAACTTATCATGAACTTAATTTTGTGTAAAGTTGCTTTGCAATGATTTGCATCGTAAAAAGCGCTATACAAATAAACTTTAAATTGAACTAAATCTGATTATAATATCAATATACATATAGTGAAAATATGTGAACACTGTGCAATATGTCTGTGTATATCACATATTTAAGTGATTAAACTAAGTTCTGACAGTTCTGTGTGTTGTCAGTTCTGTGTTGCAGGATCTGATCTCATATTAGACTTTAACCTGGAAGCATGCCATAGCTGTTATGCCCTGTTTTCATGTGGAGCAGAGTGTGCAGTAATATCATAAATATGATTATTGTCTCGCTGCAGGTTCAAACTCGGGTCAGCTTAAAAAGTGACGGAGCAGAGCAAGGTTACCAGTACATGAAGAGCAAACACCCACAGTCTGAATTACTGTTTTTACGACAGCCATAACGTGGAAAAAAACAACCTGGGAAGTCAGTAAGTTAAAGAGACAGGATGGCTCCAAATTTTTCCCTCTCTTCATTCTTTGATGTGTGTTTGCCCTGCATTTCACCTTTCGTCCTGTGTGATGGGATGAGGAAAACTCATGCATGACACATCTTTGAGGGGATTTTAGGCATGTTGTCTATGTTAGCAACACGTTCACATGTTGACCCATTACATGGCCATAGACATTTATTCTTCAGCATGACCTGACCGTGCAAAATGCCCTAAGTGTATCTTCAAACTTGGCCTTATTTGTGAATTTGTCCAATTATGAGACTTGTTTTCCTCCTAAGAGTCATAGCAGTTGTGAAATGCCTAATAAACTCTTTCACCTGAGCCAAGAGCAATGCAACCTGAAGTTCAAGGATAGGTCACAGAAGAGTTTTTTATTTTATTTTTCTATTTATAGCTCTCAAATAGTGTTTTATTATTTGTATGTTTTGTTTTGTTTTTCTTTTCTTTTTTTTATATCCTGTATGTAAACTGTGATACTATCCAGTGTGGTGTTGTACTGGTGTGGTGTTGTGGTGTTGAACCCATTTAATCCACTGGCAATATTTGTGACCAAACTTTTCTGTTGAGTTTGAGTCATTTATATATTTTAGAAATAACTGTCAACTGTAAACTAAATTGATTTAACACCAACATGTAAAGTGGTTAAATTCCATCTGCCATCTGAAAGATGTGATACAAGCTATGTCATAGATCCATAAATTAAATAATAAACATACCAATATACCAATATATATGTGACCCTGGACCACAAAACCAGTCTTAAGTAGCATTAGCCAAAAATACAGTGTGTGGGTCAAAATAATTGACTTTTCTTTTATGCCAAAAATCTGGAACATGTTCCTTGAAGATATTTTGATATTTCCTACTGTAAATGTATTAATTTTTGATTAGTAATATTGCTAAGAACTTTATTTGGACAACTTTAAATGTGATTTTCTCAATATTTAGATTTTTTTTGCACCCTCAGATTCCAGATTTTTTATATTTTCCTATAGTATATACAGTACACATATACATATACATAAACATACACACACACACACACACACACACACACACACACACACACACACATATATATATATATATATATATACATGGTTGCATGCCATGTACATGTCCATGGATCCAAAAATGGGAATACTGTGGAATTCAAATTAATAGGCCTGACAATAAAACTGAATTGAATCAAGGGTGCCTATTCTATTCTTTAACATTTCAGTCTAAATATTCTTTGCACTGATTATTATTTTCCCAACAAAATTGAGCTAAATCATGCAGTAAGAATTTCTATTACTAAAGCTAGCACTCCAGAGGGAGTTTCCCGAACGCAATGCATCCATGCTGTTCGCCATTTATTTCTTAATTCCATGTTTATTTAGCGATTTTGGAGAGTAATATTCTGAGTCATCACTGACCATACACTGCACGTATGAGCTGTAATACCCAGCGCTGAGTGTGTGTTGTTCTCAGTGCTCGTTCCCGGGCGCTGGTGACCCGCTGGTGACCCTGCAGCGCGGACCCTGACATCTCTGTGAACTCTGAGCGCAAAGCTCGCCAAGTTCACTGTCCATCAAATAACGAGATTCACAGCCTGAGCAGCAGTAATTATCCACACTGCCATGTCTTCTGCGCTGTCCATCACAGAAATCAAATCAAGGGCATCATTAAAGCCACTTACAGTAATGTTCTAACTGGGTCGAGAGATAAACAGCCTTTCACTGCTGCGCGCGAGAGAGAGAGTTTTAATTGGAGCCTTGGATGTAGAGCGTCACTTTTATTACAGTTTCATCACAGAGTTCTTCCTATGCTTAGATATACAGCTTTAAATTGGTCGTGGAAAGTGACTTCAAGAAGGGTTCGACTTTTTAAATAATTTTGTCAGGACGCAAAAGGCGGATAAGTTTCGCGCTACCCAAATTGTCTATTGTTGGGCACAGTTAAAGGACAACCATATGAGTGGTTTAAAAACACTTTTTGTGATAAACATGTCAATGTTTAATAAAGAGAAAAGCGTATGGTTACCTCAGGAGAACGTGACTCGTTCGCAAGCCTCCATTTAGTGCGCCCTTAATTGTAATTAACTTTTTATGTTTGGAATTGTAGGCTATATACAATTATACGGAAAAGGACTTGAGGAACCAAGCCTTAATTAGGGGCGTCAGATTCCCCCCCCCCCCCATAATTCGCACCCATGATGAAAAGAAATCGTTTTCGATTACCATGTTTAAAAATGTCTCTGGGGAAATCACTTTATATACCCTGTGATCATATAAAATTATCCATTATCAGCTATTTCAGAATATATACTACAGATGATAACCCGCGCGTCTTTCCCGTGGATGACGTGTACGCAGCCCTGCTCTGTTGACGTTGTTGTTAACTCGCATAAAATGACTCACATCAGTGACACGTGGCACAACTATAGGTAGTGAATTTGTCTTTGATTTATGAGTTTACATGACATATAGACCCGCGAACGCAGTTTGAACCGTGAGCACCGCGGGAGGGGGTCACGAGAGCACAGCCAAACAGTTCACTGAAGGGTCAGACTGAAGACTGACTGTAAGCTACAGAACCTCCAGCCTCAGGAGCCTCGTTCTGCTTTTTATTTGCTTTAAAAAGACTGCTATTAAAGGCTCGTTCCTTGCCAAATTAAACAAAACGATTAGATAGCGGAATATATAAAATGTTCCTAACTGTGTCACTAATGGATGAAAAGAGTTTATATTCCAGTATAATTCCAGTTCTGAAGTAGCTTTTGGATTCTTCAATATATATATATATATATATATATATATATATATATATATATATATATATATATATATATATATATATATATATATATATAAATACCCCCCCCCAAAAAAAATATATATATATATATATAAATCTAGTTTCCACTAATGTATGTGTGTATATATGGTGGCGGTATTTTTATATATATATATTTTGAAGAATCCAAAAGCTACTTCAGAACTGGAATTATACTGGAATATAAACTCTTTTCATCCATTAGTGACATCTAGGCACTGTAACTGTAATGCCTAAAATGTCTACAAACTCCAAATGCTAAAAAATTTAGAGTATCCAATGTAACAATAAAGCTGCATTTTATTTGAATATTACAATAATTCTTCACAATTATTTAGAGTATTCAAGTTATATGTCTCTAAGTGCACTCTGGTTAACTCTTGGTGTGAAGAACATAAAAAAAAAAAAAAAATCTAAAGAATCTTGGTTTACTACTACAGAGAAATTGAATGGAAAAAGGTTTTTCATGGAACCACAGATGCCAATAAAGAACCTTTAGATTTAGTTTTTGTGTGAATGTAGCTCCCCAAACCTGTGTGACTGAAAGCATTAGATCAGGATTGGTTCAGCCTGAGACTCTTAAATCTAAAAATCTTATGATTGAGATTTTTTTTTAAATTAGTGTAATGTCTTACTTTGTGTTTCTTCTTGTGAAGGTCCCTCGAGGAGTTGACCATTGAGTTTGGCTAATTGGCCCCTTATTTACTCTCAAGTTGTCTGATATAACATTCAAAAAGGCACATTAATGGGTGAAAGAAACTTGCAAAGTAGATACCCCAAAAAATAAATATTGATTTTCTTAAGCAATCTTTAAAATCTGATCTGTATGTACAGTAGTTAAGATATTACAAGCAAAAAAACAATGAATCAAATGTATTTTTGTGGTGATATTTTATTAAAGCACACAAATAAAAATGGGTGGACTTTGGAAACGACTGTAGTCACTTGGGTTTGTGTAACTCCAGGTAATGCCAGTTACATATTTTTAAAGATTGTGATTCTGTTTGCCTCGTTGAAATGTTGAATGTCATGGTGCCTATTAATATTAACACACACTCCATAATGCTTAACAGATCATTAGTTAACGTACAATCAAATACCTGTTATGTGTTGAAACATTGATAAACATATCTGAATGTTAAGGAACTAGTGATTTGTTAAGCAAGTCTTTAAGTTATGAGTGCTATTTTAAAGTGAAACTGATATTAGTGTCGTTACAGCCATCAACCGGAAACTGAAATATGAAAACAGATGACAAATGCTTTATCTTTACATTCATTTTTTTCCCCCCATTTTAATAAAATATTATGGTATATACAGTGGTACTTTAAATATATAAGCAGCATACAGTTGCTTGTTAAAAGGCAAACTTAAATAATTCTCAGTGCAAAATGCCTGGTCAAAATACATTTTAAGAAACAAAATAAAAAAATGAATCTAGAATTTTGTAGCCGGAGTCTGTAGCAGGGCCAATTATTGCTTATTTATTTTCAACTAAAAATGAGATTCTAAAGCGCCTTAACCCTAAAGCTTAAATTTCACCCTGAGAAAATAAAAATGAAATATAATTCTGTGGTGCTTTATTCAGTGAAATGCAGCTGACAAGCAGATTCTTTTCAATAGAGAAGTGCTGTTTGTCCACAGAAGTCTGCCAACGTAAAAGAAAAAAACGACGCATTCTCATGCAAATGTTTAGCATTTATAAGTTCAACTTCAACTCAAGGCAGACCAATGGGAAGCATGATTCCATAGCAGTGTTAAATATATTTAAAATTATTTACAATAAAATCTTCATCCATGTTACACTAGGGAGAATTTCATACAGGTTGCAATATGACCATCAGCATCAGCAGTCACATCCACACCTCCGCTCTCTCAAGTGTAGTGTTAGGAGTCATTGCACTTTCACAACGTACAAAACATAATTCTCAACCTTTAAAAATACGTTACAAAAAATTACTGCATAACTTTTTATGCTCACATTTTTTTTTTACTCTTCATGTTTGCCGTATATTTACATTATTAACCCTACAGTGCTGAACATTTTGGCAGAACACATGGAGGATGCAGTCAAAATATACCACAGTACTTTAAGAGTAGTTACCTTACAGCAAGTAATTGGATTTTGAAAAAAAGGGGGCCAAAGCAAGAAGTTTAACATAGTTTGTAAGTTACATTTTCAAACCCAGCCCAGTGTTTGGACGACTCTAGGAATGCTGGGACATTCCATTCACCAGACTTCTGAGCTGCTTCACCACCGTCTCGATCAGTTTCTGCTTGTCACGGTCGTTCTTCCTGAACTGGGAGAAGATGTTGTTCTTTTTACTTGTGTCTTTCATCCTGGAAAAGCAAAATTAGGACATAAAATTATAGGCAAATAAATGTATGGCAGACAGATTCACAGTCCAGAAAACTATTATTATAGTTTTCAACATTTTAGAATAATAAATTAGGCGTAAAGTCTAATAACTACAAATAATACAATTAATGACCAATATATTAAACAAATCTACATAGTTTTATACACAGACTGCAGGGTTATTTAAGAATCATTTAACAAGTAATCATGTTTTTGTAAATATTTTGTATTTTTTCATAACATCAATTTGTAATTCATAATCATGTGATTCATGATTTCATGATATCAGATGCTGATTCTAAACAAACTTTAATATGAATTTCAAACAGACATTTTTCAGTGCAGTAAGAATTAGTAATAATATAGTGATACATGACATGTGTATCATGATATAGGAGTTATTCAAATGATATCATTCAGCCACTCTGTACAGTATGCATGCTGCAGTGGGTGTGGGGTGAATAAATGATGATGAAATAAATGATATTTCACATGTATGTAAGATTCTATTCATGCAGCATATCACAATACTATGGAAAAAGAGAAATCCATGTTGGATCTACGTACCCTCTGTTGACTCTGGCATTGGTAAGTAAGAAAAAAAAAAGAGGATGAAGATTATATATCAGGTTTAAAGGACAAAACAGAGCTCCACTGATCAAATCACTCTAACGTTTGTTCACTGATGTTTGAGGTTCTGTTCTGAAACTAGTGAGCCTCCAGCTGCCTTCTAAGGCAACATCATATTCATAATGATTTCAGCGGAGTTTGATATTAGCATTGAGCTGAAGGAAAGGGTAAAGACAATACATACTTCTCCAAAAGTGCCAGCGCAGTGGAGGGGTTCACCCGCAGGTATTTTGAGGTGGGTTGTCCATAGTCTGCCAGGTACGTGGACCAGTCCCACACCATGAAAAGATCTAGAAGCTGAAACACAGGAAAAAGATAACCATAAACCATACTTTCAAAACCAGAAATTTATAAAGTTTAAATCAAGTTCTTAACTTTCACCAGAACCAATAGTGCAGGTAGCAATACAAATCTGAAGAATAACATGTGTATTTTGCATTTGTTTAAATTAAGCATACACATTTATGCAAAGTGCATAAATGTAATGCAAAGTGTATTGTATTTTATACAACTAAAAAAATATGTATAACAATGATTAAATAATAAACAGCTTATAAACAGTTATTTGCATAAGCAACATTTCTAATTTTAATTGAGTTAAATTTGAAACTAAAATAACTAAAATGCTGATAAAGATTGAAACAATATTTGTATAGTTACATAATTTTTATATTTTAAAATGACAAACAACACAACAAAAGTACTTAAACTTTAAACAAAAAAGAAAATTAATGTATACTATCAGAGGGAAATCGTGGCCTAATGGTTGGAGAGTCGGACTCCCAATCGAAAGGTTGTGAGTTCCAGTCTCAGGCTGGTAGGATTTGTGGGTGGGGGGAGTGCATGTCCAGCTGCTCCCCGGGCGCCGCAGCATAAATGGCTGCCCACTGCTGCGGGTGTGTGTTCACAGTGTGTGTGTGTGTGTGTGTGTGTGTGCACTTCGCATGGGTTAAAAGCCGATCACGAATTCCGACTATGGGTCACCATACTTGGCTGTATGTATGTCATGTCACTTAATACATACTATAGTATTAATAAATACTATCTGGGAGTTTCCAGGATACACACACACAGTCATGCCCAAAAATATGGACACCTTTGGTAAATATGATCAAAGATCATGAAAATTAATCTGCATTGTTAATCCTATTGATCTTTTATTTAAAAATGAAATGAAAAAAAAAAAATTCTAACCCCTTTATTGAATAATAAAAATTTAAAATGGGGGGAAGTATCATTATGAAATAAATGTTTTTCTCTAATACACATTGGCCACAATTAAGGAAACCCTTTTATTGAATAATTTTTTAATCCTCCATTTTCCAGTTTAACAGCTCTAAATGTTCTCCTATAATGCCTGATGAGGTTAGAGAACACCTGACAAGAGATCAGAGACCATTCCTTCATCCAGAATCACTCCAGACCCGTCAGATTCCCAGCTCCATGTTAGTGCTTCTTCTCTTCAGTTCACTCCTCTCATTTTCTATTCGGTTGTTAAGTGATGACGTAAGAAGCGCTGTTTGCGGTTCCAAGCCTCAACTTGCTTCACTTGAGAATATGACTTCTGCAGCCGTTTATGAGCACTGTTTATTCATATTAATAATTTAAGCTAAACGCTTTCAAACTTACGGTATACGCTACAGTCTCCATGCTCACAGCGTCCCAAACGTTTATCTCTGTGTTCACCAAACCCATCTTGACTGTTTAGTGCTAAACAGTTCATTTTATAGTTTCATCTGACCAAAGAAGCCCGTCCCATTTGAAGTTCCAGTCGTGTCTGATAACTGAATATGCTGGAGTTTGTTTTTGAATGAGCTAGGAGAATTTTTCTTGAAACCCTCCTAAACAACATGTGGTGATGTAGTTGCTGTTTGACAATTTTTTTAAAGGTTTTCTGAGCCTGAGACTCTCCGAGGTCCTTGGAGAGTCTTTAGCCACTCAAACTGTCCTTCTCACCGTGCATTAGGATGATACAGACACACATCCTCTTCCAGGCAGATTCGTAACATTTTCTGTTGATTGGAAATTCTCAATTATTGCCCTGATGGTGGAAATGGGAATTGTCACTGCTCTAGCTCTTTTCTTAAAGCCACTTCACCAATTTGTGAAGCTCAATTTTCTTTTGCTGCACATCAGAAATATGTTCTTTGGTTTTTGTCAGTGTGATGGATGATTAAGGGAATTTGAGCTTTATTTTCCCTCCTTTTTATATTTCTGAGAAACAGGAAGCCAGAGCTGGATAATTTCATGTTTACAATCATGCTGGAGTGCCCAAAATTGTGAATATGAATGGGAATTTACTTCAGAGTTATTTTACTCATAAGAATTTTTTGGGGTGTCCTTAATAAAAAACATTTATTTCATAATGATATTTCCCACCCATTTTAATAAAAAAAAAAAAAAGATCAAAAGGATTAACAATGCAGATTGATTTTCACAGCCTTCTTTGATCATATTTACCAAGGGTGTCCATATTTTTGGGCATGACTAGTATATATATATTAAACATATCTGGGAGTTTCCTGGATATATATATATATATATATATATATATATATATATATATATATATATATATATATATATATATATATATATATATATATATATATATATCCAGGAAACTCCCAGATATTTTAATAAATAACTAACTATTGATCATAACTAACTAAATAATTCCTAAGTTGCCCAAAGAGAAGTGTGTGAGGTCATACACTAATGGTGGGGGTTAGTACTAGGGCACTTGATGGGGATCTGGGAGCACTTAAATGCAAAAGGAAGAGAAATCCCTCCGTGACCTCCAGATAACCCACAGAGGAGCTAATCCTGGCTCCACAGTGCTCTGGTCAGTGGACTCCCTGCCACTTGGCAACTCTGATTCAAAGAAAAGCTCTGGACACATTGAACTTAATTTGCTGGAGAAGGGCCAGATCACTCACCTCTATGTATGCAAATCAATATCAATCAATGGGGGACTATTCCTTGATGGCTCGTTCATTATGGAGGGCCTGGAGAGGAGGGTTCGGGGGGCTAATAGCACTTTACACCTACTATGTGGTCCATATTGAGGAGGCCTGTTTTTCAGACCATTATTTAGTTCTGTTTGCTGCTCCTGCTGGGATGTGACAATATTGCTGCTAAACAAAACAAGACCCTGCGGAGCATCATGGCCAACAAGACTGTGCTCGTAAATGTCAATATTTGCAGACCTTGGGCTGGGCGATACAGTTAAATCAATTATCCAAATCAGATTTAACTGTCATTTAAGGTATACATGATATAAGGTCATGCATTCCCTGCATACCCAAACAAAGACTAGTTTGGACTGTTATGAATTAGTTTAAATGGGACCCAATTGGACCCAAAAGTCCCAGACCACACAAATCTAATTTGAAGATGAAAAACGTTGTAGAATTTCAAAAATAACCGCGTAAATATTTAAAAGAATCAAATAGCATTACAAAAAATATTAAAGCAATATCTAAGATACTTATAAATCATGTTTTTTTTTTAATTCACTAATCAGACATTATAAGATTATTTGTGTGCCCTTAATTATGATTATTACAAACCAAGTAAAGTGCATTTCTCCCACAGGGCAGCTCCAGTCTAAAAGCCCCGATATACTTCAAACAAAGTTTGTTTTAATTCTTCATTTAGGGGCAAAAAGAAGTTCGAAAAGGCTGAGCGATGGTATACTGTTTACGACAATTCCAACACCCCCGCGCTGCTGGAGGCGGGGTAAACGTGTGTCGCGACGCTTGCGCGAATACCCTAAACAAAACAATGATGAAATGAATCTAGGTGTGAGATGGGAACCAATTGTCAGAATATTATAGACAAAAGAATAATGATTAGCAGCAGTTTAGAGTCAAGTATCATGTTTGCAATACAAAAGCACCTTTCCATTTCCATAATCAGCCCTTTATGCGAAGTGTGAATGGCTCACAGTCTGAAAACTTTAGCATGATGTGGAAAAAAAATATTGGAGTCAGTTTGTTACTTTATTTTATTAATGTTCATTTATTTTATTAAACTGGATAAATTGTAACACCTTTTTAAATTAAATTAAAATTAAATGTATGCATTAAGCAGACGCTTTTTTCCAAAGCGACTTACAGTGCATTCAGGCTATCAATTGTTACCCATCATGTGTTCCCGGGGAATCGAACCAACAACCATGCGTTTGGAAAACTTGTCTCGGATGTTTATGTCACTTTTTGCATAACTCTGGGTCAGCAATAAAAGCAATAACAAGAGACAAATTAAATTAACATAACTCAGAACCAGAACACACCCACCAATTGCACAACTGAAACAGACCAATGGAAGCTCAAAGGTGTTTAGGAGTTAAAACAAACTCCTCCAGAAAGTTCGCTTTGGTGAGCTGTTTCCAACTGCTGAAACAAACTCAAAACAAACTTTGTTTCGGTCTGATTTTGTTCAAAATGACGTCATATTGGTTTGTTCTTCGTTTTTGTTTGAAGTATATCGGGCCTTAAGTGCAGACCTTTTAGAGATCTCACGGCTACAGACTCACAAACGCCCAACAGGACCTAAAAAGTTAACAGTGAGTAATAAAGTAAATAGTCCACCTCTGAATGTTTTAGTGGAAGATGAGTTGAAGGGGAGATATATAACTATCCATAGCAATGAGCATTTATTCAGAGCTGCATTTTGTCTGGTACAAAACAATGATTTTAAATTTCATGATGACAACATTACTCTTGACATTCTCAATACACTCTAATATATACAATAATACTCCCTATATATATATATATATATATATATATATATATATATATATATATATATATATATATATATATATATATCCTGCTATTCAAAAGTTTGGGATCGGTAATAGTTTTTTTTTCAGCAAGGAGGCATTAAATTGATCAAAGAAAGAAATTGAAAATGATTTCCTATTTAAAGAATCTCATAAAATGTATAACAGTGTCATTGTATGAACAAAAACATTAAGCATAACAGCTGTTTCTTGAGCCCCAAATCAGCATATTAGAATGATTAATGATCCGAAATTCCGCTTTGAAATCAAAGGAATAAATTACATTTTACAATATGTAAAAACTGAAAATTTTAACTGATTTTTTTAACTGTAATAATGTCAAAACATTAGTTTTTCCCCTATATTTTTGATTAAATAAATGCAGACTTGGTGAGCATAAGAGACTTCTTTCAAAAAATTTTAAAAAATTTAACCGACCCATAAGTTTTGAATAGTAGTGTTAAAGATAAAGATAAAGCAGTAATGTAAGTAAAAGTAAAATTAAAAAAGAACTGAATACCAAAATTATTGCTATATAAGAAATAATAAGGGCATTTTTGATTATTGCCTATGTTTGCGACTTTTTCATGTTTTAAATATTGTTTTAATTGCTAAAAAGTTGCAAAAAAATAACTACTGGAAAAGCTGTACTACCATGAACAACTGATCTATTGTCACACTACTGAAAAAAGGAGTCAGGTTAACAGCATCGCTACTTTTAGATAATTTCTTGCAATGGTTCTGAAAGTTCAGAAATGTGCCTTCAGACATTTAAGGTTCTCTTAAGTGATGTGAACAAGTGCATTTTTAGCAGTATTAGTACAAGCCTCTGCAGCCCTGCACAGCGTCACCTTACAGACAACAAGAACTTAAAACATTTAAAACACAACCGAGTAAACAGGAGCCTCTCCATTAGCCGCCGCGTGATTGGCAGGGAGACTGGGACCTCTCTATTGGGTGTTGCTACATGCTCCAAAAAAGAAAAAAGAAATAAGACTATAAGAGCTAAGATAAGAGCTCTTATATGCGATAAGAGCTCTGCGCTGTAATGCATGATGGGGAGGTTATCTATACGAGGGGTTGGGGTGAATAGGTAAATTCTGATGGCCAGCACTCCGCTCTCCTTATCTCTGACCTTGTCTGAGCTCGCTCTGCCTGAATTGGAGCCAGAGCTCACTGAGAGCACCTGAGAGAAGCTGTCATCAAATCCTCCAAGAAACCAGGCGAGGATCAAAGCGGCGTCTCACTAATGCTAATCGAGAGGTCTTGGCGAGCGTCGCAGCCGTGACAAGGTGAAAGACACCACCCTGACTGGAACGTGGTATGCAGATAAAGCAAGAGCAGTGTGTTTCTTCATTTACAATAAACAGGGTTTGAAATTGCACCTAAAAATAAAATTGTGTCTTCGTTTACTCTCCCTCATGACATTCCAAACTCTATCACTTCTGTGGAATACTGAAGATGAACCCATTTCACGGAATGTGATGATGCAAGTCCACATGTACTAGTATTTTAATGTAACACACTTATAACATATTTTGATTCAACACAGCTGCATGAGTGTTTCTACAGCGGCTGACAGGAGTAACTAAATTTGACGACTTTCTCTTTTCTGACAACTGTAATCAATCTCTCAAAAATGTTTTAGCTCTTTTGGAAAGTCATAGAAGTGATTTTATGGATTTTTCCTTTTGTTACCGAAGCAAATGGGAATGCAAAAATTATTTTTGTTGTAGTGTCTGATTACTCTTTATAATGAATGTAAATAAGGACTTGGGCTGACATTCGTTAATGTATTTCATATAAATTGTGTACTATATTTCAAAACCTTTGAAATCATACAATAAATAGCATTATGTGAGGAAGAGACTTAAAGAGGTAGTTGACCAAAAAATGAAAATTACCCCATTATTTACTCACCCTCAAGCCATCCTATGTGTATATGACTTTTTTTCTCCTTTCAGATGAATACAATAACAGTGGTTAAAGCAAAAAAAAAAAAAAAAAAAAAAAAAAAACATTCCACAGCCATGCCAGTCACACACCCAGTTTATGAGCAGATTTTACTTCTTGTAATTAGGAGCGAATGTCCTTCTGATTTAAAACAGTTTAGGAGCACCTTCTGACTGATGAAAAAGTTGCCTTCCTAATACGAGCTGATATTTGACTTAAATTGATTTACAGGGGCATTTTCTTTTAACCTTTGGAATGGCATATTTTCTAATTCTATTAAATATATGCAGTGTTTTTTCCAGGACTAGGGATTTTTTCCAGCTGTGGTGGCAGGACAATTTCATGCTATTTTAGAAATATTTTATTTTCAGTGCATGTGATTCTTCTCACCCAAGAATCACATGCACTCGGAAATGAATTTATTTTAACTGAAAAATTAAATTTGTAAATAATAAAATAAGAACAAATGAATTAATGACAATCAATAGCACAAACAAAAGCATTAAGATACAAATTAAATTAACAGTACTTAATATTGTTTTTTAGTTTCAATCCATTCAATCTATCCCCAAAATAACATAGGGTTGTCTTCACTGTATGATGAAAGGCAGCCGGAGGCTTATTTAGGCTGCTGTCTCTTTAAGACCTCATGCACGGATCTAATATACTGTAACACATGGCTCTATGCTGAACTTTCTTTTTACCTTTGGAATGGCATCATTTTCATCTGTAAAATTCAAAAATGTATTTTTATAAGCTTTTACCATTTATTTTTAAAACAATATAAAAAGAAGTAGAACAAGACAAATAAATGCCCAATCATATAAAATTAGCATTAAAACCTTAATTTATACTTCAGCGGTGGCAAAGAAGAACACAAAATTGGCTTGTAGGTACATTTTCTGACGTTTAACAAGGCTCAGAGGTGGCATGAGTGCAATTAAACTCACATTAATGTTGAGATTAATGTTTTAAATACCGTATTTTCTGGACTATAAGTCACACTTTTTTTCATAGTTTTGCTGGTCCTGCGACTTATAGTCAGGTGCGACTTATTTATCAAAATTAATTTGACATGAACTGAGAAAAATGAACTAAGAGACATGAACCAAGAGAAAACATTACCGTCTCCAGCCGCGAGAGGGCGCTCTATGCTGCTCAGTGCTCCTGTAGTCTACACTGAAGACATAGAGCACCCTCTCGTGGCTGTAGACTGTAATGTTTTCTATTGGTTTCTTGGTTCTAAATAAATGTGACTTATAGTCCAGTGCGACTTATAAATGTTTTTTTCCTCATCGTGACATATTTTTGGACTGATGCGACTTATACTCAGGTGCCACTAAAATTTTGAATACCTAAATATTAAATTATTTAAATAACTGAATTTATATGCCAAACATTTTTATAAATCCACCAGCAGGTGGCGGCAAGTCACTGATCTTATCACTGAATCATTCATTCAATTGATTCATTTGAATGACTGATTCGTTCAGGAATGGAGCAAGTGACTTTATGGATGGGTAATCATGAATCACTGACTCACTAGATTCGGTCAAAAATGCAGTTTCATTCATGAATTAAACTTGGCTGTGTTTGCTTTTAGAGATGCGAAGCAGCTGAACTAGTATATTCTGAACAATTTTCGTTGAATAAATAGAGCAAAATCAGGCAGTACTTGTTTATTGAACTGTTGTATTAAATCAATATCACATTTGCCATCTCCCTTAATAACTAAAAGGCATCACTCTCCTTATCGCAATCTGTGAGCGCAAAGAAATGAAAGTGCGCAAGTGAGTTCTCAAGACTCAAAAGCATGTGGAAATGATACGTTCTATCATCTGTCATCGTGTTATAAGCGCGGAATCTGCAGGAATGAGTTGAATTGGTATTAATAGCCGCAATCCCACACCGAAATTCAAAGCCTGCTCTGTTCTCTGCTTATAAACCGACTGTGAATGATGTGAGCGGCGTAAGTGAGAAGATGCAGCCGTGGAGGGACCTATCAAATTATCTTACCAACACTGTATTTATCCAATAAGGGTAGGTTTAGGGATAGGGTTAGGTGTACATGTTAATAAATCCCTGCAATCAGAGTTATATATAAAAATTTTCCTGATTTATAATGGCAGTGAATGGTGATCGAGTCTTTGAAGCATGAGATTTTGAAGGAAGTCATCCGCTGGAATGCCACTCTCTCGTAAATGAGCGTATGATAAAGATTAGAGTTTCTAAAGGCTTAAATATGGATCTTTTTCTTATACAAACGCATTAATTCATTTAAGAAGGAATTTAATAACCCACGGAGCCGTGTGGAGCACTTTTTATGATGGATGGATGCACTTTATTGGGCTTCAAAATCTCGACCCCCATTCACTGCCATCATAAAGCTTGGACATTTATTTATATAACTCTAATTGTATTAAAAAGTGAGCAAATCATGGGGTAATATTAATTTTTGGGAGAACTATCCCTTTAAATGGGAATCAAAATTTGGGTACCATGCAATCAAACATCCTTGAAAACTTGAAGTTAACGGCATGTAATCGAGTCATAATGGTGTACTTTTATGGGTGAACTATCCAGTACTTGTACTAGATCAGCCAGAACATCTTGAAAAACACAGCTTGTGTTCTGCACAAATAACGTCAGGACAAGAGGGGGAGTAAATGATGACAGAAATGCAACAGCATGCCGATTATTTTTAAGTAATACTGCAGCATGTGTGATTTGAAGACTTTCAGCTTTTTCCTGAACATAAAAAGAGGTATTTAGAAACCAACGAGTATTATTAACTCCACACCCTAATAATACTTCCTTATATGAAATACCTTTATAGAAGAAACCTTGACATGACCTCGGTTTCACACCTTAAGCACCTCAGGCCCAGATTATAAGTTCAAACTTCAAGCAGCACAAAAAACAGGACCAAACGAAGAAGAAAATCCTGATAGCATAATGAACCCCACTGCGACTAAGTGATTTCCCCTCCTGAAGGGAACCGTCTTGGGGATAATCCATTAGTGCCTGTTAATGCTGTATGTTCTCCACCCTTCCCCTCAGCTCCACTCACAGAGACTGTGGATCAAGAATAGTCATGTCTGCAGAGAGGCCTGTACCTGTCGGAGGTCAATGAAGGCCAACTGCAGCGTGTCCCCCTGGAATCCTGGCACGGGCTCTGAACTGGCAAACACTGCGGAAAAAATAAAATAAAAATAACAGGAAAATACTATTAAAAACAATTAGTTGAATTATTGTTAAAACTATTGAAGAATCTTTCCAAAGCATTTTTTTGTTAACATTAACCATGTACCATGTTGCTTGAGAAAGCCAATATACAGATCTGCTCTTTATTATTACTTGACTCACTATTTTCCAAAACCAGATGATCAAAAATACCTATAACCAACTAACTAAATCACTCACTCACTCCCTCTCTTCTGGAGCTGCTCCTGTTAGTGTTTATCCATACAGGGATCTGGCACAGGTTTTATGCAGGATGCCTTTCCTAACTACCCATCTATAGCTGTCCAAAACCAGATGTTCAAAACTAACTATTTAACTATCTGATCTAGACCTATAGTATTCAAAAATGAGATGATCAAGACTTACTCTGCATCTATGGGTTTCTAAGACCAGATGAGAAGAACCAGGGGTTTCCAAACTTTGTCCTGGAGGGCCAGTGTTCTGCAGAGTTTACCTCCAACCCTAATTAAACTAACCTGAACCAGCTAATCAGTCTAACTAGGCATAGTAGAAAATTCCAGACAGGTGTATTGAGGCAAGGTGTAGCTAAACTCTGCAGGACACCAGCCTCCAGAACTCATTACTCACTCTATGGTTTTCAATAAGCAAATGATGATTGATTGATCGATCTATCGATTGATCACTCACTTACACACTCACTCTATGGTTTTCTAAAAACAAATGATCATAATTAACTCATTCTATGTTATTTTCTAAAACCATACGATCAAAACGAACTATGGTTTCCTAAAACTAGACGATCTTAATTCACTCAATGGTTTTATAAACCCAGATTGTTAAAACTATTTATCTAACAAACCCAACTAACTAACCTATCTCTCCATCCATCCATCCTCTCAGGGTGATTTGAGAGACAAAACTAGCTCAGCTATGCCGAAAATCTGTCAGTTATTCAGATTTGGAATTATTTTCTACAGATATCTGACTGTTGAATGCCGGATCAACCATAACAATCAAGTATTCCAGAGAACTTTGTAATAAAGTGTAACAGTTTATGAGAACAGCATTTGTGCTGTTCAGACAGTGAACTACACTGGTTTCAAGTTTGTGCAGCCAGCAAAGACATTTTTTCTCAGAGAGATGTCATTAATGATAACACACCTACCATGAGCCATGAGATTAAGCAACAGTCAGCCAGTATGTGTTCATGTGCAATTACAATGAATCTACAGTATAGTCTAGCTGCAGCCTTCAAGTATACAAGAGACAAAATAAAATATTTTAAGAACTAAATTCATGTTGAACATCCCCTCTGTCCTTCAGATCAAGTGCACCAAGGCCATTTGTGGTTCCATTAATGCGTATGTATGCTGGATGAGGCCAAACTACAGAAACAATACTGCTAAGATTTCAGTTGGAGTAAGTTTTGAAACATTTTAAAAGACAGATTTCCGTTTAAGTCTGAATGAAAGTGCATGTACGACCTTGATCGCATCCCAAACACACGTGACTTCTATTTTACTTCACTTCCCTGTCAGTGAAACACTGACCCACTGTAAATTACAAGTGAAATTCAGACAAATCAGACTGTGAACTCAGAACATAAGTATTGGTATGGGTGTATGGGTCTTAACTGTCTGTGTTTTGACTAGCGTAAGATGAACTGCCACTAATGGGACGGACACCATTCAGACCTTAGAGAAGGGTCAGATATTCCCTGGCGTACCGGTCCGGTTGAACCCTCACAAACTCTAGACATCTGTGACCTGAGGCCACAGATACAAGCATGCACACACACACACACACACACACACACACACAGCCTTTTCACTTCTGCTGACAGTGATGTAGCGTGACTGAAACCTTAAATGGCCGAGGAGCAGAAGATGCGATGCTAGAACCAAAGAGCTGTCCACATTTGAACTTTATTGATGAACACTGTGCGATTCTCTATTGTGCCAATCTCTATTGTGCCAATCAGAACCAAAGGGGCTCATGGGCTTCCCAGGTTCTACATTTCACAAAAACAGAATAACTACAAAAACAAAACACACAATACTTATGAGCACCTGCTATAATTACAGCATACCCTTTTTTTTAAACCTACCAATAAACCTGTCTGTTGTGACACCCAGCTGTACACATTTGATGTGCTTTGAAAAACTGAAACATTGAAGATGATCAGGGATAGAAATGGACCCAAAAATTTAAATATGATGTAAATGTAGCTTTTTCAAAAGAAGTCTCTTGTGCCTATTCCAATATACTTTAAAATGTAATTTATTCCTGTGATCCACAAGGTTGAATTTTTAGCAGCCATTACTCCAGTCTTCAGTTTTATCATATGGCTTCCAAACAGCTTTTTAATTTGTTGGTAGAACAATAAACAATATCCTCATACGGGTGGGTAATGCATACAAATGAAGCACTCGTAAGATGAATGAAGGTTCAAATGGATCAGCGATTAATGTTTCTCCAAACTGTTCCATATCAGCTCATATCAGAGCAGGTGTGGATATCCAAGAGCAGGTGGAGTGCGGGTAATCTGGAATGTTCCTTGAAAGAGTGTAACTCAGATAACTGCTTCTGAGAACAGCAGATAAAATCAATAAAACCTGCTGCTTGAATGCATGTATCGTCATGCTGCGCTTCACAGAGCATAACACTGACATGCCTGTCTCTTAGTGCTTTAGCTATACTGCACTTCAAAAATAGTTTATGGTAATGCTCAAACTTTCAGAATGGACATCTTTTCTAAAAGGTCTAGTTAATTAATTATTTTTTTGAACAGACGAGGAGAAGAGACATTAAATATTTTGTTTTTTGAACAGAAAACTAACAAATCATCTTATAAATTATTGTGAAAAAACTTTAATTTATAAAAAGTTTTTGTGTCGCATCTTATTTTGTCAAATTAATGTTTACTGTGTTTTTTTGTGTCGTGTGTAACATGAAGGTGTTTTGTAATTGTGTGTATTACACTGTGTGCACATTAATATTTACTTCAGCTTGAGGAAAAACTGCTTGCTGATGAGCTTTGGCTTTCTCTTTTATTCCTGTTTTATGTGTGTGTGTGTGTGTGTGTGTGTTTTAAAGTTTATTATAAAAGGTACAAAACAGGTTTTAGTATTTAAGTGGGTTGGTATATTAACATTTTATCAGGCAATGAAATATTTGTACTACTTTATAATTTAAGGTTAATCCCTAAAACCTGAAATGTTGCTACTGTATCTTTTATGGTAAAGTTTTGACTATTGAAATGAACGTGGAGGTGCCATTGTAAAAATGCAATTAAGAAGCTGTACTCACGTTCACACTGCATAACGTCCAGGTTAAACTGCTGAATGGCTCCCATACTGATCTGTTTGAGCTCAGGATCCAGCAGCATCTGCATCAGTGACGTGGCCAGGTGTTTACAAGCAGACATACACGCTGTCTGTGCCACCTTACCCTGAGGAACGGCACACAAACACACCAACAAACCGTTACTACAGGTGTCCTCAGCTGCACACGCCATCAGTGCTTTTCTGTCTCAATATCATAATGAATTCAAAGTACCAAAGTTAGTATCAGGGTCTGTGCCACTCTATGAACATAAAGCGATGGCTAGTTTAGAAGTGTCCCTGAAAAGCAGTTTCACTCTAAAATGTTACTCCAAGCCCATATGAATTTTTATGGTATGTATTATTCTTATAAAAAATAATTCAGAATCTAAACTATTGAATCAATATTTATTGTCTGCATAATGCCTGATTTCACCAGTAACCTAGAATAGATTTTAAATAAGTTTTAAATAAATTATTTTACTGAATACGCACTTTTTAAATAGTTCAGACAATACAAATCAGACAATATAATTGTTCAATTATGAAAACATGAGATATAAATGTATCAAATTTTAAATGCATATTATATAATGATTCTGTGAGACAGTGACAAAGTGTATGTTATTTTCAGCAAAGCAGAATGAGTATTTATTTATTTGTTGCTGTCACCACTGCTTTGTACATGTGAAATCACAACCATAATTTCAGTAATTATGCATAAAAGTACTAACAGGCTATTGTAATCTTACGGGAACCAACACCAACAATTAGTGGTCGACCAATATAATGTCAAGGCCGATATATTGTCGAGGTCCATTTATCGGCCGATATTTTGCATTTTTTTAAATATATTGGAATCGGCCGATAAGTTTTCCTGCTTGGCCGATGTGTTAGATGCGGGACTATTAATTTGACCAAACTGAAAGACCATTTTGTAGGCTCAGGAAACCTTTGCAGGTGTTTTGAGTTGATTAGCTGAGTGGCATGTCACCATATTCTAGTTGGTTGAGATAGTGAATTGGTGGGTTTTTGTTAAATGTGAGACAAAATCATCACAATTAAAAGAACCAAAGACTTAAACTACTTCAGTCTGTGTGCATTGAATTTATTTAAAGGGGGGGTGAAATGCTATTTCATGCATACTGAGTTTTTTACACTGTTAAAGAGTTGGATTCCCATGCTAAACATGGACAAAGTTTCAAAAATTAAGTTGTACGTTTGAAGGAGTATTTCTGTTCCAAAAATACTCCTTCCGGTTTGTCACAAGTTTCGGAAAGTTTTTTTTCGAGTATGGCTCTGTGTGACGTTAGATGGAGCGGAATTTCTTTATATGGGTCCTAGGGCACGTCTGCCGGAAGAGCGAGCGCTCCCGTATAGCACAGCACTGACTGAGAGCACAACAGACTTCACTGATCAGAGCGAGAGCGTCGCGAAATGTCACAAAAGAAGTGTATTTTTGGTTGCCAGGGCAAGACAACCCTGCACAGATTACCAAAAAAAAAACAGCATTAAGGGACCAGTGGATGGAGTTTATTTTTACAGGGTTCCCTGCATTTCGAAGATGCTTGTTCACAAGGCCCAGTTTGACGACGGATTTGCGTATCGTTTCTTTCTTAAGGATGATGCAATCCCAACGAAAAAGGGCCACGATCGTGTGTTGGAACCGCAGGCGGTGAGTAAAATTAGCCTTCTTGTTAGTGCGTCCGCCTCCCATGCCGAGACCCGGTTCGAGCCCCGCTCGAAAAACTAAAGACTTTTTGGAGTTATGAAGGATGCAGTACTACTCTATAGGTACTCAAGATTAACAGGATATTGAGTGAAAACAAGCCTGGTTATCCTTTAAAAAAATCCTTTTTTCTTCCAAAGAGGCCAGAAAAACATATAGGTTTGGAGCAACATGAGGGTGAGCAAATAATGACGTTATATGTGAACTACTTTTGGGTGAATGTATGAAACTAATAAGCACAGAGAACATTTTGGAAGTGTAAATTGATTCATTTCCAAATATGTAACCATAACTCATAGGGCTGGGACAACGCGTTGAGGTCATCGATGACGTCAACGCAAAATATGTGCATCGATTCGTCGACCTGTTTTTATTTCTCTAAAAAACGTTTGCAAAACGTTTACCTTATATGCACTGAATATACGCTGTCAAAGCCTTATTTGATTGGTGAGTGATGTAGAATAGAATGACTGCTGCGTCTGACAGGGCGCATACGAGAGAGAGCCCCGGCTATGCGAGCGCACTCACAGTCTTCAAACAACACTTGTTCTCTCTCTCCCTTGTGCATATTAATCAAAATCATTAAACACGATAGAAAAAGGGCGAAACACCAAAGTTTCACACGCGCTCGTTCACTCAAAGTCTTCAAACTACAGGAGCGCTGTCTTGCTCTCTCTCTCTCTCTCTCTCTCTCTCTCTCTCTCTCCCTCGTGCATATTAACCAAAATCATTAGACACTATAGAAAAAGGGCAGAACGCTAAAGTTTCACGTGGAGCATTCTGAGATTTTTTTTTTCTCCATGACAGGCTGCTGGCTCCCACTGTAAATTATTATTTTTTTTTTTGGAAAAGCACTCTCTGTATTAGCTTAAAGCCCTGAAGTTTACATTGGTTACTGTATTCTTTCAATTGCTCTAAACAAGCATTTTGGGTGACCTTTTTTATTGAATGCTAGACATCAAGTTGTTGTTATTTTCATCTGAAAGAAGAACTTTTTTCAGTAAGCTAGGCCCTATGTGTTCAGTAAGCTTGTTTCAGTAAGCTATGTGTTTTCAAGGCTTCAAGGTTTTATTGAATGCTGTCTCTATACAAGTGCAAAGTAATGCATTCTTAGTCAGTCTTTTATTTTGTAATTTTAAGAGCAATAAACATATATTGCAATGTTAAGGAATTCATGTTTTTTTTCATTCAGATATGTAAATCAACATGTATAAATTGTTAGTAGTCAATTAATGGGGAGATAACTGAAATCGAATTGGTCTGAAAAAATTAATTGTTATATTAATCGATGCATCAAAAAAATAATCGCTAGATTAATCGTTTAAAAAATAATTGTTTATCCCAGCCCTAATAACTCATAAAACCATCCTTAACACCTAAAATCTAAATCGGTGGAATTCCGCAAAATAAAGATAACAAAGGTTTTCTAGCTCTTGAAAATCCACCATCTGATGGATTTAAAGAAGACACAAACACATGGTAACATTTAGTCTCATAGCTACAGCAGACATTCATGCAAGCCAACACGCTCATGAGGAACAGGGTTGTAAAGAGGAATAATAATAGGAAAAGGTAAAAGACCACAGTTAAACCTGGCAATACCAGACGCCAAACACTCAAAAACACACAAAACTCATGCAACAGCTGCTCCACCAGTACATGCTGACAACTAGAAAAGAAATGAATAAACTATTTTGTTTGGTTATTCTATCCAAAGTAAAAAATACAAAATACCTCTTCACAAAGTGTTGATTTCCATTAGACACATTACTGTTTTCTATAAACAAGACTATATTTTTCACTTATTTCATCTGTAAGCTACATAAAACACTCCAGCACCACACTGCAAAAAACCAATACTTAAAAAGCAAATGCATAATAAAATAAACCCCAAAGCCAATAAATTCACAATGCATGGACATTTTATTTCTAGAAATAAAAATATATATGTATTTTAAAAAAACAGGACTATAAAAGCAGCCCCCTAAAAAAATTGCTCACAATTAAAAATCGGTGAGATACTCTCTGAGACCTAAAATTTCAAGAATTTCTATTCCACACTTAAAAAGATGCTTCTATATAAATGTAACTACTTAGCTTTTTATAAAAATAAACAAATAAATAAATAAATATAAATAAATACAATTGTTTATTTGAAATAAAATGATTGTTAATGGGAATGAAATATATAAAAAATATATATATAAAAAATATTTTTATATATTTTCACCATCTGGCTGCCAAGGAACATTTTCTCTGTTTCAGTTAGTGTAATTTGATTACTAAATAACTAAAACTTTAACTTAAAAAAGTAAAAAATTAAATTAATTAAAAATATTAATATCAACTATAACAGTTTCTCCATGATACTAAAAATAGCACTGATGTGAAGTGGACTATTGGACCAATGAGTTTCGACTATGGGCGGGACACATCACAACAATAGTGATTCATAAAATTGGCTTGCCTTTGTCTCATCCCATTGGCAGGTTTCATTAAAACTTAAGCTGAATGGCTATGATGTCATAAAACTCTTTTTTGTCTTCAAGTCTCTTTCAATCACAATTTGTTTTATATCCTGTTTATATGAAGTCAGCTTATATAAAATGAACTGGTGTGAAGTGAGTTAGCTGCGCTAACATACAGATTATGTAAGGTCGGAGTATTCTTGACAAACTGCTGTAACTAGGAAGTACATGTAGGTTAGAAAGAATGTGTCATTATGCAGCATTAATAAAGCAGCATTCTGAATTGAGAGACACTCATTATCGAGACTATTTATGAGATAGATCACCCAAAAAATCAATGACACAATGTGAAACATACAAAATAAAATATTTAGAAAGATTTGTCCATGCAATCAAAGTCAATGAGGTTTTGGACTCCATTCACATTAATTTTAAGGGCAAAAATGTTTTGTGTTCTCAAGTCAGTCAGTCAGTCAGTCAGTCAGTCAGTCATACAGGTTTGGAATGACATGAGGAGACAGATTTTTATTTTTGGGTGAATTTTCCCTTTAACTGGTTGTGACTGGTGCTTGTGAATCTCAAATAAGAATGGCATGTGTGTTCTGCATGGTCAGACAATCATGGGCAGCATGCCAATCGATCTGGTTTACATTCTGCATTACACATGAAAGGGAAGCAAAACAAGGCTGGCAGCAAGTCCACAGAGCTGACATGAACATGCAGTTGAAGGGTTTTTTTTGCTTGTAAATTAATTTTCTCTTCCTCCTCTAGGGTTCGAAGAGAGTCTACTTACCGACATTGCAGCATGATCATTGTTGTTATTCTGAGTGGAAACACCAAGAAAATAAAACACGGACAGGGAAAGAAAGTATAGCGATAATAAATGGACAGACAAAGGAAAATCAGAAAACCAAGCGTGCCTGGCAGAAAATAAACTGAAGAATACATTCACTGACAGGAAAGATGTTATACTGTTGAGAAACCAAAGCATAACCAACTTAAACTGGAGGTTAAAGTAATTTATTTAAGAGGACAGGGCGGCTGAAGAGAAACGCAAGCAAGCTGTATCATTCTCAGTGAATGGATGGCTTGGAAGTTATCTGTGTTGATTATGTCCAGGAAGAGACAGAGATTTGATTGGTTTTGGGAACGGACGTCTTATGTTTGTGTAATTACACTTATAACACCAAACGGGACATTCCTGTGCCCCTCAGTATTGATTTAGTGTCAAGTCAAAAGTGGGGCATAATATAGAAAATGTGTTATTCTGGAGGGCTCCTAGAACTTCCGATCCAGGTGTGACCAACTTAACATCTATAAATGCAACACAGATTGATGCCACACATGCAATAACACACATTGCATGAACCCACGGGTGAAGAATGATCACAAAATCATGGCGAGACTGCATTTCAATAGGATGGTGTGGAACTTACCGGAAGGTGTGTGAAGACCTGGAAGGTGCTACGCAGGAAGTTAATGAGGTCCATGAGGTAGCCGCTGGCCCTGCCGTCCGACTCTGCCATGCCCCATTCATAATCAGCCAGCTGAATGAATTCATCAATCTTCTGGTTGAGTTTGGTGTATATTTCTCCTTCAGCTGCATGTCTGGCGTCCTAAAAATGGGAAAAAACGCATTAAAATTTTCCAGAGGTGCACAAACACTGGTATAACCAACTGCTAAATGATTCCTGGGATGCTTTTTAACAGTATCGGGAAAAAAAAAGTAATTTTGCAACCAATCAATGTCTGCTTTTTAGTTTAACTTCTCATGCAACCATAAAAAAATAAATGTAAAAATCCCTATAAAATGCAATTCCAACATTTGGAAAATTCCTTCCTCCGGAAGTGTACAACAACAGCGGTGCAACCAATTGCCAACTGAATCCTGGGATGCATTTAAAGAGCACTGAAACAAATTTCCTATCAAATGTAACTCAAGATTCAAAAACAGTATCAATACCCAATTGAAGCAATAAATGTTTAACCCCTTAAATCTTCTTGAAACAATCAAACATTATTCGTAAGGACGTCAGATGGTAAACATTTTGCGGATCTCAAATGGTAATAATTACCTATCAATGTGATTCCAAGTCGCAAAACAACAAAATGCAAAATAATGCATAGTAATCAAACTTGACCACTGCTTCTGAGTGTTTAATGACTGAAAAATAAGTCACCTGGTAACGAAATAAAAAATGTTTTCATGCGTATCAAATGGTAAACATTTAGTGGATCTTAAATGGTTATCAAATGCAGTTTCACATTGTAAAACAACTAAATGTGGAAAGAGGTGGGGGATGATGCATTGTAATCAAACTTGAGCAATGCTAACATGCTGCTGCATGTGTAATGACTCAGAAAAAGGTCACCTGATAACACCTCTGTTTAGATACATTTAACACAGTGGCATCAGAACAAGCTATGTATGGAGTTTGTGAAGCCCGAGGCGGCAGCTTTACTCTGAGGGAACCGCTCCAGACGGCGGATCTCTGATCACAGTGTGTGCCCATGGCAGTTATACAACTGAGTGAAATATGTAATTAAAGAACATGTCTGTGAATGACTTTTACCTTGAAGGTGGAAAGCCCGTAGAGTCTTGTGGTATGAACCGTTTCCGGCGAAACATTAGTGATGTTCGTGATAAAATCCTCTAGGTATTTACATGCGTGCTCTAAATGGGTGGTGTTGATTATAATTTGAACTAGCTGAAAAATATAACAGAAAGGAAGGTGTATGTTATTATCAAACTGAGCTCCACATGCAGAATGAGGCGATTTGTCACGTTAACGTCACCTCGGTTAATCCTATGTGTGGCTTTTTGATGAGATTTTGTAAGCAGCTGCTCAGCGTCCTCGTCAGCAGCAGGTTGGTGGATTTACGGAGCATGTCGTCAATCTCGGTTGAGCTGAAATACATGTGAACCATGAAATATGTTCAATCTATATTTTTATCATCTAAAGTACATTTCATATCAACAAAAAAATAAGTAGAAAAACAATATGCTTTCCCAATAAAACACTTTTTTTTAAACTTGTTTCAGAATCAGATTATATATTTTATAATAAATACAAGTAACAAAGTCGAAAGGACAAATTGCACGTGTTGTTAGCTCATGCACATACGTACTCAAATTTCCTCGGATACACAGAAAGTTAAATAATTATAAAAAATACTTTGTCTGGACAACCACATTATTTTCTTGACCAGGTCAACCTCAAATCTGATTATATATTTGAAATGCAATCATAAAAAATTAAGCTTTTTAAAGAACTGAATGAATTAACTGAATTTTTCAAAACTTTATTATTATTATTATTATTATTATTATTATTATTGAGTATTTAGACTTTAAAAATAAATTTAATGTGGATATTGTTCACTGTAGCTTTTTTAAAAAAAAATAATTTTCATTCAATGGCATGTCATTTATGGGAAATCATGACTGAAACATATGATGCACAAAATATTTTGTGAGATTATAATATGCTTTCCCTTGGTTAAATTAGCAAATTGTTGGAAGAAAAAATATCATCAATGAAATTTACCTTTTAAATTATAAAATGACTAATCTTCTTTTGATTTATTGCAGATAGGTTGAATATATTATTCTGATTGGTCGGTTGCATTCTTCTATTGAATAATGAAAATAAATTGCACTAGGTCACCTATTTCCTATGCTATGCTGGTTTTTAAGCCAACCAAAACACTTCTGACACAAATCTTTTCAATTCAGAACAATATTTCATGTCCATTTATTTATTTGCCAAAAAGACACATGACGTGACTACTTGAGCAAGAGTGAGAAAATTCAAAAACAGTGTACTGTATTTTCCGGACTATAAGTTGCACTTTTTTTCATAGTTTGGCTGGTTCTGCGACTTATAGTCAGGTGCGACTTATTTATCAAAATTAATTTGACATGAACCAAGAGAAATGAACCAAGAAAAAACATTACCGTCTACAGCCGCGAGAGGGCGCTCTATGCTGCTCAGTGCTCCTATAGTCTACCACTGAAGACATAGAGCGCCCTCTCGTGGCTGTAGATGGTAATGTTTTCTCTTGGTTCTTGGTTCTAAATAAATACGACTTCTATTCCAGTGCGACTTATATATGTTTTTTTCCTTGTCATGACGTATTTTTGGACTGATTCGACTTATACTCAGGTGCGACTTATAGTCCGAAAAATACGGTAGCTGTTCAATTTGCTAGAAAATTAGCTTGTTAGCGGAAAGCTCCATTGTTTTGAAAACAACTGAGCCACAAGGAAATGTTAAAATAATTATTTGCATCTCTACTTTTGGTACATTATGCTCACACAAAATTATCTTTATTTTCTTGAATGAAAAATAATTTATTTGAAAGAATGTCAAAACAACACTTTGTTGTATGGGGAGTAAAATAAAGTAAATGATGACAGAATATCATTTTTTTTGCGTGTGCCATCTCTTTAATAAAGCATAGCATGCTTGCTGTCTGCACCCATTAGTCCACAGCTAGCCCTACTGCTGCCAAGCACGCTTGTAAGGTGTGAGTGTTTACAGGACACTGCTGGGTGGTGTTGATTTTGCTGTTGGGGACTGTGTGTCTCAGTGTGAGGTGTTGATTAGGTGGGAGTGAAGAGGTGCAGAGGTCACTCATTATCGCTTGCTTAAATAAGAAAGAAACCATTAGAGAGGAGTGTGAAATCTGCAGTTGTTTGCATTGATTAGCGGAGGGTCAGGAGGGGAGAAGACTATGTTAGATCATAAGTGCTCTGAAAGCCTCATGTGGGTCTCCTCACACTCTTCTCTCTGCTCAAAGCAAAAGCATATTCCACTACGGCGGAAATGAAGCAATGAAAAGATAGTGAAGCAATATGCTTTTTTGACGGCCAATATAAACAACTCCGTTCAATTTAAACAATAACAAATGCTGCAATTAAATTAATTTTACATAATATTGTCTAATAAACACTTACAGTTGCATTTGTGAATCATGGTGTTATCATCACTTATTAATCACATTTGGACTATTCTGACACCATACAAGGCATTTCAAGTTTCAATTTCAATTATTTCAATTAATTTGATTTCAGGGAAAGAATCTGTCAGAATATCCATCAGCATATTAGACTGATTTCTGAAATATTATTGAATATATGGAATACGGGAGCTCAGGCGCTGAAATTCTCAGCACTGCCAAAATAAGTCTTACTTTCGACACATATTGCACAAATAAAAATAAAATAAATCAGCCAATGCAATCATTAAAAAAAAACAACACCACACTTATGTGTATATATATATATATATATATATATATATATATATATATATATAGTAGTATATATATCCACTACTACTGACCTCAAAGGGACAGTGGGAGGTAAAATCCTCCAGGCTATGTGCACTTCTAACCCTCTGGGAAAGAATTTGGATTGCCAGTGGCAAGCACAACACAGACCCCTCACAACCACCAGCCGAATGCCACAGAGCTTAAAGAGAACAAATATTGGCAGAAGAGATGGCTGGAGGTGGAGGGGAGGGTGGTGGTTTAAAAGACAGTCCAGATCCGTAAATGAGTGCTTCCCATGGAGAAGGTCATGTCACGATAACAGCTCCACAAGCCCATACTGACAAGAGATGAGTGACAAATTCGGTTTCTAGATCTGCTCTTCTAGATGTGGTTGCTTTGCTAATGAGTGATTCTGCATCCAAATCTGATTTGCGGTTAATATTTGCATTTTGTTCTGACTGAGGAGAATCACTGGATAGATGGGACTGAAAATTGCAGACTGTCTGCTGATGTAGATTCATGTGTGCTGTGGATTCTGTTCACCTGCGATGGAGCGACTCTGAGAACTTCAAGCTGGCGTAAATAAACTCCTTCACTTGAGCGTAGATTTGAGGCACTGACTGGGACATGGGCAGCTTCTTTGGAAATTGTTGCTGTTTAATAAACAAGAAAGTCAATAAAGGGTCAATAGTCAACAGGAAGAGACAATCACAACCCATTTTCCGAGAAATACTCAACATGCTTTTGTGAATCATGTTGTTCACTTGTGAATCACACTGGTGTATATATATACTGGTGTGTGTGTGCATGTTTTTGTGACATATCAGGACACAACTTTGTATAATGACATGGGAATGACACAGGTATTACAAGGAGAGGGTGACTTATGAGGACATAACCCATGTCCCCGTTTTTCAAAACGCTTATAAATCATACAGAATGAGTTTTTTTGAGAATGTAAAAATGCACAAAGTTTCCTGTGAGGGTTAGGGTTGGTGAAGGGCGATAGAATATACAGTTTCTACAGTATAAAAACCATTACGTCTATGGGATGTCCCCACTTTTCACAAAAACAAACATGTGTGTGTGTATGTGTATATATATATATATATATGTATATATATATATATATATATATATATATATATATAGGGCCCTATGAAATCAGTTGTATTGTTTTCCAAATTCATTTTTTTCAATTAAAATTTTCTGGATTCCATTTTTTGTTTCCGTTTTAATTTTTCTGGACTCTTGTTTTAATGGTTAAATTACATTTTATCAGTCAAAAATGTTTACTTAGTTTCTATTTATATGTAATGTCTAATTAATTAAAATCATGAAACTTTACAATTTTACATAAATGTATTAAAAGTTTTACAAAATAATGTAATAATGTTTCACAACATTAGCATAAAAGACACCTTTCAAAGACATAAAAATTATTGAATTATTATTGTTATTCAAAATTATAAAAATTTGAGCACCACTGAGACTCTGACCAACCTTTTCAATCTCTGCATCATGGAAGGGGAAGCGACTGACCACAGCCTTATACTCCTCTTCATTTTCCACTGGAATGGGGCTGTAGTTGTCCTGCTCGAAAATATCCCTGTTTCAGCAAAGGAAGCAGAGATGTTACTGTATGACGCAGAAACTACCCACATTAATTCACTTACGGTAAATCAGCAGCAATGCCGTTGTAGTTCAGCTCACCTGAACACCAGGGCCCATTTCTTGAGCAGTGTTTCATTGTACTGATCTCTAACCTCAAACAAAAGGTCAAAAAGTCTGTTCACAGGGAAGCCATAACCCTACAAAACCAATGCAATTACAGTGAGTAAGCAGCATAAACTATAATGTACAGCATATAAGATCTTGACATTAATGTTTAGTGTAATTATTAATAGAACAAAACATAATTGGAAAGCAACATAGTTATGCTTTAAACAAAACATGGTTGAAGAATACCTGTAAAGTGTCTGCAAATATAACTATCAGGTTCTTCAGTTCTAGGACCAGGTCGGGATCATCGCAGTAAGACTAGTGGGATAAAAAAATCAATAATAATGATAAGAAGGACAACACATTTGCAATCTTCATAAAAAAAGTCTAGAAATATGAGCCAGACATTTTTTCATTCAGTTCACCCCTGCAACTGCAATATAAAACCTTGTGTTAGCCATTGGTTCAAACAGAAGATTCGAGATTCACTGAATCACATTTCTGTGGACCAGATTAGTTTAGGTTCAGCATTTCCCTCTAAATGGTAAACTCACAGCATTGATCAAATACACATGTGTCTTAATGATTCTTTAGGTTACATTAGCATCTAAATGAGGCTGTCCGGCCCTCCGCCGCCGCTGATAGAGCAGGCCTGTCCTTGAGGTTAAACAGGAGAGAGTAGTGCTTGACCCAGGCAGGGGAGTGATGATTGACAGGATTAGTCGATGTCTGCCCACCCACTGTTACATGAAACCCCACGGCCCGAGGATCTGTGATGTGAAGTGTTCAAACTCAAACGCACTTCACTACGTCATTTAATCAAATAAATAAATACAAAATTCCTGACTAACTCCAAGTTAATGTCTTGATTTTTGTTATCACCCTGTGTCAGTACGCACTACTAATTAAAACCATAAAGAATATAATACCCACTATAATATACAGTTATCATGCTATATTCTTTTAATAATATTTGAATGTTTACTTGTTTTTTAATGTTAATTACATTTTTATTACCTTTCTTGTTTACTTAAACTGTAGCTTGTTTAAAATAAATAAAAGGTTAATTAGATTTTGGAAAATTCTATTATTTAAATAAAAGGTCAATAAATAATAGTAAATCTCAATATTAATTACATTAATATAAAAAATATATATATATATATATATATATATATATATATATAACTATATATATATATATATATATATATATATATATATATAACTTAATAATAATACATATTTAAAGCTCTGAACACTGATAGGATAAAATAGTAATAACAGTAATAGAGATAAGAACAATAAATACCATAAAAGTAAAGTAAAATCATATATATATATATATATATATAATTATAATGTAAATAAAATAAAAAATACAAATAAAAAGAAGTACATTACATATTTGATGTGTGTGTCAGTGTGTGTATACGCCAAATGCATAAAATCTATATTTAACAATAGAATATTAATTATATTTGTATTTATATAAAATTGTACATTAATTATTATTTATTTACTTTTTATTTAAATAATACAATTTCTATTATTAATAATGTTATGCGCTGTGTAAACTAAGTATCACCAAAATTACAAAAATGACTTTGGATATAAGCATCTGCTAAATGATTAAATGTAAATGTAATATAAATATAATGTGTATCTATCTATCTATCTATCTATCTATCTATCTATCTATCTCTCTCTCTCTCTCTCTCTCTCTCTCTCTCTCTCTCTCTCTCTCTCTCTCTCTCTCTCGCTCTCTCTCTCGCTCTCTCTCTCTCTATATATATATATATATATATATATATATATTTATATATATATATATATATATATGAGTGTGTGTGTGTGTGTTGTTTTTAGTTATAGTAACTCGAGCTGGAACTGCTGCCCCATTTTTTGCCAACCTAATGCAGTTCCCAATCAATTACAGATGAGTGTTTAACTAGTTAATGATTTACGATTAACTGCATTTGTGAGTTTATCCTAACACTATGAGAGAAACCAATATCAACATTAACATACAGCTGGCAGCAACTATAGCATCCGCAAAGATCTCCAGAGCTTTTAACCAAGAGCCAGACGAGTGAGTCTCTTCCAGGTTGCTGGGGTTTGATAGTGAGGGTGGCTGTACAGGAGCTGCAGGTTTGATTTACAGCCCCTTGCACTAGTGTGATTCTCTTGTTAAACATTTAGATAGGGCGCAGTGGCCTGTCTCTCAGACGAGGGAAGTGAGTGCGTAAATCACACACTTAAATAAGCACTGGTCAGGCTTCAACACACGCCGTCACTCCACACTACAGGACATGATGTACTTCACTGACAAACACATGGACGAGAACGCACACACACGTGGATATCTAACCCCTGAAACAGGAACAAAACAAAGACCTTTGAATATTTTCATGGGATACTATTCAAGTCCTTACTAACTGATTGATGATGTTATATATGCTACGATGCAATTGTTTAAATACATTTTAATAATGATATTATTTAAAAAGTATCATTATTTTAAATGATCTATCAATTATTATTATTTATAATATTCATAATTCATATTTAGTTGTATTATTTATTGAATTTTATTTAAATAATATAATTACGCAATAATTATTACAATTGGAACTTGTTTAACATAAGTAAATAAACAAGGAAGATAACAATGGTTAACAATTCAAATTAAATTAACATATAAAACATAAAAAACAGAATCGTTAATATTACACATTAAAATAAATATATTTTTTAAAATAACACAACAACTGCAATATTATAGTAGTTGCTTCAAGAAAAACAAATATATTCAAGCTGTTCCTCATGACACAAAAACATGATTTTTTTTTAACTGAAATATTCTGTCATATTTTCATATAACATCGGACTAGTCATTTTTGGTTGGTTTAATAAAAAATAACACAAATCAAGAAATTTGCCTGTGCGAGTGTATAATTGCAGCCTGAAAAGTATGTATTTCAATTTGAGTTAAATGAGTTACACACTTAAGGTTCCCACACATTTTGACCAGTGAATCGCCATGACTTTTCCTTCTTTAACTATGACTATTAAGAATTCAAAACATTGTTATAGAGATTTCTGGTGTCAGGTATCAATTTTTGGAAATAATACATTTAAACGACTCCCATAAGACAAAAGCTATCTTATCTTTTTCTTTCCCATTGTATTTTTTTTCCCGAAGCTGTTAATAGAACAAAGATTACTGAAGAACATTTTACAAGAAAAAATCTGTATTTCTACTTAAAAAGGTCAGTTTATTACTTGCTGTTTCTCTGCAGTTATTTGCAAAATGAAAGTTTTTGAATGAAAAATCGTTTCAAAGTTAATCCTACACTAATTCTTTTTCAGCGCAGATAGTTCAGGAGCTACGAGGGCTTTAGTAGCATCATGAAGTGATTATTTTCAAAACAAGGCATTTGGAATGATAATTGGAAGCATTTCCTGGTGAGCCCTTTCAATGGCGATCCATTCAATCTGATCTAATGGAGAGGTCAGTTTGGCTTAATGAGGACAGATTGCAACAATAACAGCAGATTAACTGTGAATATTCTAAGATTCTGAGAGTGTGTTTGGAGGGCCAGTCAGTTGTAAATCAGTGAGGGATTATGCAAATACCCTGCGGCTGAGGCTCACAGCCTGAGTCCTGGGGCTCGAACAAAGGGGTCAAGCCAGCTCTCTCCCACTGCTAGCTAACTTTCAATCACAAAAAAGAGACTTGGTCCAGAGCAAAATGGAGACAGAAAGAGAGGGGGATGTCAAATCCTTGCATGCGACCCCATATGCATCCCCCGCAGTGCTTCGACTCAGTTGGGACAAGTGTGTGTGCACGGGACTCACGGAGTGTGTGCGGAGCACTGCAATGATTTTGGACAGGGCCATGTTCCACAGCTCGTCTGTGAAGGCTCTGGTCACCAGGCCTTGGGTGGCATGTAATATGTGATCCTCCACCACAAAGAACCTGCAAAGCATGATGGGAGACGGCATTACTTGAAGCATATCGACTCTGTAGATTAGAAAATAGACTTACAGCCCTGCACATAAATAACTTCACGAATAAATCCAGATTTAACTTACCCGACAATCTGATTAAAGTATTTCCTGTAGCCCTCCACTGTCTCGTGCTGGAGTGAAGCACATATAATTAAAAAACATCAAAACAAATAAAACAGACAGGATTGTTCAAAGATCAAAGAATACTAACCATGTTAGACTGAGGCTGCAGTACTAATCTCGCTTGTTTTTTTCTTTGCTTCCTATAGTAATTTTCAAATGTCTCTCTGTCTCCCTATAAAGAAACAGATAAAAAATTAATATCCATTTAATCTGATTTATACCAGAGCATTCACCTTGCACGGCATACAATTACCATATTTTTCGGACTATAAGTCGCACCTGAGTATAAGTCACATCAGTCCAAAAATACGTCATGATGAGGAAAAAATATATATAAGTCGCACTGGACATTTATTTAGAACCAAGAACCAATAGAAAACATTACCGTCTACAGCTGCGAGAGGGCGCTCTATGTGTTCAGTGTAGACTACAGGAGCACTGAGCAGCATAGAGCGCCCTCTCGCAGCTGTAGATGGTAATGTTTTCTATTGGTTCATTTCTCTTGGTTCATTTCTCTCGGTTCATGTCAAATTAATTTTGATAAATAAGTCACACCTGACTATAAGTCGCAGGACCTACCAAACTATGAAAAAAAGTGCGACTTATAGTCCGGAAAATACGGTATGCATTTTACCCCATAGCAAACTGCAGTGGAGATTTACCAGATTAAGGCACACAAGACACGGATCCCAAACCAGTCAACTGTAACATCACTGATTGACTACAGCCATTTATTTGCAATTTCACTTGATGTTGTTGTTGAACGGTGCTTTCTACTAAGCTCTTTTGTGCTATCTTGTGCCTCGAGTTTCATGGGAGTCATACTCCAGGACTCCACATCACAAGTGCAATGCTGGATCAGGTGGGCTACCAAGCAAGTTCACTACATCTGAAAAGCCATACATATCAACAAGGTTGGGCCGTATTTTAATGATCTAAGTGCATGGTCTAAAGTGCACGGCCCAGGTGCACTGAGGGCATTTCCGAATCCACTTTTGCAAGTATAAAATGGTCGGAGCTCCCGGCACGTGATCTAAAAGGGTTATCCCTATTCTCTTAATGAGTGATGGGTGTGTTTTTAGGCATAACGTGCAATAAACCAATCAGGGTTTATCTCCCATTATTTTACACTGTAATCCTTTCATTTTTAACATTTGGCATGTTTGTGTACTGCTGCGCATTTTCTACTAACACGCTTTTTAAATAACAAAAAAAAAAAAAATGTTGCGCCATTGACTTTAGACCAGGTTTAAGTTGGTCTATGGAGCAGTCTATTTACAGTACCTCAAAATAGTAAAGCGCCAACAATGCGCCTGAACACACCTCCTTTTTAGACCAGCACACCCATGGGCGCAAATGCATTTACTATTTAAAGGTGCAATGTGTAAATTGTAGCGACATCTAGAGGTGAGGTTGCGAATTGCAACCAACGGCTCAGTCCCCCACTCCCCCTCCTTTTAGAGAAGCTAAGGTGGCCGACACAGGTAAAGATCGTCGTCAGTAAAGACAGCAGAGAGCAATGAGATTTCTTTACAAAGGTAAATCAAAGAATTAGATTTACTTAATTTTTCAATAAATCGATGTTATTGCAAATTTTTATGTACTTGTTTATCATTGTGACAGTGTGTTATTCGCAAGAATAACAAAGTGACGAAACGCGAGGAAACTTCCATGTAAGGGGACCCGCGGTGTACATAGATATAAACTGCCCAATCTAAGGTAATAAAAACATAACGGTCCATTAAGTGAGGTATTTATACACCTCTGAAAACATAGTTATGTATATTATATTGCATTAATGTAAATAGATCATTGTAAATATTACATATTGCACCTTATGCTGGGTGTATGATAGGGCCTGTTATGTGATTTTGAGGTCAAAACATAGTATTGTGCATGGAACTGTCTCGATTTATGGATTATTTGCCCCGTTCTCAAATTTTGTGTCAAACGGAATAAAGCTGGTTGCCATTTTGTTGCATAGAGATAATTTCTGCTGGAAACTGCAGTGAAGTGTATGTACAAGTACATTTGTGTGGTTTGGCTGAAATGTAGGCAGTCATGTGTTTACAGTGATCATTTGTTGATTGAAACATGCAATTTCTGTGAATACTGTATAAAGCACCTACACCCCCCGCTCTTTCTCTCTCTCTGTGTGTGGCTGAAGAGTGGCCCTCGGCCCTTGCCAGCACCTGTGAGCGCTCGGGTAGCACAACGGTCAAAAGCGCTCATGTTCTCATTAACTGAACCACTGAGGGGAAAGCCCTCGACTCATTCTACGGCCAGTGAATGCACCGCAGTTTGTGCACAATCTGAATGCCGAAGCGAGGAACATTTTCACTGCTTTGTTTTTACGGCGAAAAGGGGGTTACTGCTCGGTCAGTCCCATTAGATGCTGCATTCTGACCCCTTTTGTTGGCGTGTTGAAGGACTCGGGATTAGTTCTGACCAGATGAGCGATTACACCAAGCGCTAACAAACTCAATCTCACCTCTCCACAGTTTGCGTTTGGTTTAAAGCAAAAATAATATTGATGGCTCGACAGTCAAAACTCTGGAAATCCCATTGCTTTTATAAGCCATTAATGTTTGAGATGCCACTTGGGAGAAAAGTACTTCAATGAAAACGCACTGTCAACTCAGAGGCTGGGGACCTATTAGAAACAGATCAACAGGAATGTTTCTCGATAAAACACATATTGTGTTCTACTGCAGAACCCAAACCGGCTTTCATAACAGGTTAAGCTTTTGATATATCAATTGTTCACTGTGTTCCCGGTACATCTGGAGTGAAAGAGACACTGGGAATTACCAAAACAGTGTAGATGTGAAGACATCGGTAGACTGGCGAAAAATCCACCAGATCCTGTGCCGTCAAGACCTTAAAAAGAAAACCGACAAGGTTAAAGGAACATTTCCTGAAGCAATGGATTAAACAATGATGCTTCAACTATGTTTATGATGTTTTGAAAATATATCTTTGAATTGAAAAGTGATCAAAGAGCACAAAGATTCAACAAAACATTCCTTCAAACAAAGGCTGTTTTAAGCATTTAAATATATTATTGGTTTATAATATGGTAAACAAGAAAAATAATAAATTTTTATATATTGTATAAATACTGTAAATTCACATATTTTCATTACAGTAATGGTAATATATTTAAATTATACTTTAAGTATAATTAAAGTTTCTATACAACATGGTATAAAAATATAAGTAATAAATAATTATTAATAATAAATTATAATAATATATATTTTTTGAATTCTATTTTAAGTATTAGGCAATTGAGCATTATATTAAGTTTAATTAAATTATTTATGCATCATGGGATTTGTTGTACTGGCCTTACATTGTTGTAACACCAATTTATGCTGCTTTTAATAGTAAACATCATGTTCAAATCCTTTTTTATTTTAATGAATTAAATATTATTACCAATAATCAGAGGGAAATGTTTGCCGTTCTAAAAATAAATAAACTGAATGATTCTAAATGAATTTTCTTTGTCAAATATAATTTTGGGATGAAATCTGGATGTTTTCTAGACGTCCTGGATGTTAATGCCAGACATCGAGCAGTGCCACAGTATGGTGCTTCAAAAAAGGATTTATTTTGGTTATTTTGGGCTTGATGACGCTACCTCCTCATCCATCTCCTCTTCATCCGCTGCCTCTGTGATCAGGCCATTGTGATGAAGCGGTGTTCGACTGTTCAGACCGTACAGAGGTTTGGCACAGCTCAGAGTCACCTGCTTCTGCACCGCACTGTTAAACGTACGGTGCTGCTGAGCCTGAGAGAAAATCAAAAACAACCTCAATAGTTTACAATGCAAGTCTCTGCAACCTTAGATTTCTATTTGTGATGTGTGCAACATATTTTGTACATATCATTTCTATTTCAAAACCTACTCAGGTGTCTACATAGATCAATTTAAAGCATCCCGTTTTTGCTCTGGCTGTTCCAAAAGTAAGCCAGCATTAACATGCATACAACAAGCTCTGAAATCAGTCTATTCTCTCATGCACTTTGAATGATATTATAGACACCTATGTACAGCACTCCAAATCATACACTTATGAGTATCTATTCAGTTAGGAAGCAACCATAGACTAGGTTTTGAAACAGCAACATTTACAACTGCCTATTTAATCAAATCAAATCATACCTGTCTCATTGCAGTTTCACCAATTTTATCCGAGTGCTTTCGGATACTCTCTAAGAAGTCTTTCAGGTCGGACATGGAGATCTCCTTAATCTCCTCTCTGAGTTTTGGGAGTGTCTCAGCCATGATTTGGCAGAACCTGTACTGGCTCACTCTGGGAATATAAATGTTTTCTAGCTGCTCCATGGTTTTCAATGCAGAGTAGTATCTGAAAAGGAAATGATTCATGTCAGTCATCAGTTTAAATGTCTCTTAAACCCCCTTATAATCACTGAAATATCAATAAGATGACAGAAATGAGATGATAATAAAGAGTAACTTGGTTTTGAAATTCTTTATAAAAACATCTGGGTTACAGTGAGACACTTGAGACACTAGGGTTAAAACTGTACATTGAAATGGACTGCGGCATCGATCAAATGACTAATAATATCATGTACTGCCACAACACACACAAACAATTAGATGCACCTTTATTTTGACACTCACGTCCATCGACTGTTCTATGCATTTCACAGAGGTGACATGAAATATTTGAGAAGTTATAACAACCAACTGGGATATAGTATTGGCAACTTTCAAGACCAATTAAAAGTTTATTTTGGTTGCCATTGTTAGTTAATAAAAATGTAATTGTAAAATAGGAACATAATTTTGTAATAAATCTTAACAAATTGTGATTGCGGCATGTTTTGATGTAGCTGTAAAAATCTGTAAAAAGAGAATCAGTGTCAGATCGTATCATGATGAAAGTGAATGGAGCCAATCTGTACTCACTGTTTTAACAGTACAGCCACAAGATGTAAACCATATGTGCATTAACCTGATTTTAGTGTATAGAAAACAGCTTACTAACCTTTTCAGTGTAATGTCATATTCAATTTTACAAGTCCGTTGCCATAAAACCCTAACATAACTGTAAAAATACAACTTTACAGCTCTAAAATGATATTCTTGACATACAAAATATTATTCTACAAAAAGTTGCCGTATTCACTTTTGTTGCAAATGCCTCATTGTAACTTTTTTTTAAAGAAAACAAGACACGATTCACTTTCTGTTGCCATAACTGCTGTTGATTTAGCTTGACTTACTGAACTCAGAATATTACTGTAACTGTCAGAGTAATTCACACACAAATGCAGTGAAGTTCACAGACCGCAAGCAGTTTGTAAATCAAGATATATGTGTGTGTGCATCAGAAATACATTTCTGAATCTTGTCATGTGCATTTGTGAATCTTGAGTGCATTTGTAAATGTTGTTTTCATTTCTGAATTGTGTGTGCCTTTCCAAATTTTGTGTGCATTTTTGAATTTTGTAAGCATTTGTGAATCTTCTGTGCTTTTTACATTTTGTGTGTGCATTTGTGAATTTTGTGCGCATTTGTGTATCCTGTGTGTGTATTTATGAATTATGTGTGTGCATGTATGAATCCTATGTGTGCATATGTGAATGTAGTGTGTGGATTTATCTTTATTGATACTCTTTTGGCTCCATATTAAATGATCCATCAGAAATCATTCTAATATGCTGATTTGCCGCTCAAGAAACATTTGTTATTATTATCAATGCTCAAAACTGTTTTTGCTGGTTAATATTTTGTGAACTGTGGAGTACCACTAAAAAATTAAGTAAGATTAAAAATAAATAAATAAAGACACAAATACTTTTATTCAGCAAGGATGCATTGCATTGATCCACAGTAAAATTAAAGACAATTATAAGGATACAAAATATTCAGTTTCAAATAAATGCTGTTTTGTTTTTTGTTTATCTAAGAATCCCCCCCAAAACGATCAGTTTCTACAAAAACAGCAGCACAACTTTTTTCAAAGCTGATAATATTTTTTAGTTATAATTTTTACTGTATTTTTGATCAAAAACTTTGCTGAGATTGTTTTTGATTATCCGAATCTTCAAAAAAAAACATAATTATTCAAAATAATTTAAATATGTCCGTTGGTATATATGCAACACGGGCTCAACTTGCACAATGCATCGTCTCATTACTCTTATTATCAAATTTTTAATTTTTATTACTGGAACATTTCAATCACCAAAATAAAAGTTTTAAGTTGTATTTGGACCGCAAAGTGCACACTTTAAAGGGTTAGTTCACCCAAAAAGGAAAATTAGGAGAACAAGTCAATCTTTTGTTCGTTATCTGGCTCGGCTCGGTGTTCATCTTCAGTTCTCTCTTCACAGCAGTTCAGTCAGTGTACGGTTTGAGTAAACGAATTACTCCGGGATATTGTTTTTTTTAACTCAGCCACATTAAAAGAGTTAACAGTTTAAGTCATTTGTGGATTAATGCTTATTGGAAACGTGAACCATTTTAAACGATTCAGTTCGATTTGGTGGAGATCTGGTTACCATATTTTACACACTATAAGACACACTCAATGAATGGCCTATTTTAGAACTGTTTTCATATATACGGTGCACCGGATTATAAGGCGCATAGAATAGAAGATACTGCAGTCAAACGTTTGACTGTGTTTGCGTTATGCATCCACTAGATGGAGCTGTGCTATAGGGGATGTCAACATTTTGACAGAGCGCCTTGATCCATATATAAGGTGCTCCGGATTATAAGGTGCACTGTCGTTTTTTGAGAAAATTAAAGGCTTTTAAGTGCGCCTTATAGTGCGGAAAATACTGTACATCGAGTGATTCGTTCGCGAACCGGACATCACTACACTGCAGTGAACTCGCTCACAACAGACCGGAAGAGAAGACAATGCTGAATAAAGTTGCAGTTTTTGTTATTTTTGGACCAAAATGTATTTTCGATGCTTCAAAAAATTCTAACTGACCCTCTGATGTCACATGGACTACTTTGATGATGTTTTTCTTACCTTTCTGGACATGTACAGTATACCGTACACACAGCTTCAATGGAGGGACTGAGAGCTCTCGGACTAAATCTAAAACATCTTAAACTGTGTTCTGAAAATGAACGGAGATCTCACGGGTTCAGAATCACATGAGGGTGAGTTATTAATGACATCATTTTCATTTTTGGGTGAATTTAAACCTATCATGATGTTACTGAACTTGTGAGCTGATTTTTATTTTTTTATTTTTTTACCTTTTTAAAGAGATTCTATTTCTAACCTATTTTGTCAACATTAATGAATATGGCTGATTTGCGAAAAAAGATAAAACCTCACATTAGCCCAGATAAGCAGTAAGTTACCTTTTCGATTCAAGCTGCTCCTTCAATTTGCTGTACATTTCCAGGACTGCAGAAGTGTAAACAAAAGACAGCAGGATTTCAAGTAAAAACTGAAACATTTTCACCATTCAGAAGTAAACTTCGACTATCCCTTTTTGAAAGAAGCAGAGCAAAGAAACCACAACCTAACTGAATTTTTCTACAGAATTATCCAATAGGTTTCTTTATTAAACCACTTTAAAAAGTTTCACTTCATATTTTCACGTGAACGCGTCATCTCACCAGGAATGCAGAGCTGCAGCTTCTCCACCGTGGTGGCCATGTTCCTCTGTTGAATTCGGCAGCGGATGACTTCCTCCGTTTGGGCCTTCACCTTACATAAGGGAAGGTCAAAGAGTGTGAAGCCCTCTCAATTAACGAGACAGTCCTCTCTGTGCTATTGTTCAATAATCAACATTCTGTGCCTCTGCCCATCTAACGGCAGACATACTAACAAAGCCAGACTGTGCCATACCTCCCGTCCGGCGTCTTGAAGTCTTCGATTGGTGTCGCTCACTTGGCCCTTAAAACATAATATCACTTTTGTTAGACAAATAAGCCCACAATTCCTCGTTGTAACTGCTCACCCTTGTAATCAGATCATACTTCATGAGGAGTCAAGAACAAAGCCATGCAAATTCAAATTAAATGTGCAGCGGGAACTTGAACTTTTGGTCGGCGGGGAGCTTTTATGGCCGGTAATCGCTTCTGACAGCCCTTTCTAACAGATTCTGTGACAAACTTCTGAATTTTACTTGGGATTTTTGAACTTTGGTTGTTCCTCTGGCTCTGTCAAACAATTCAAATCAATGACCCAATTGACCATTGGTCCCTTGTTGGTAACTTCAATGAGCTCTATGTGCCATTCATTGTCAGGGGTAAAATGCGGATTGCATTTTCTGGTAATTAAACATTGGGTTTTTTTCTTCTTTTTTTTTCAGCTGAACACAAACACTGGGTGGCTGATTAACATCAAATGTGAAAACCTCCACACCACAGCGCCAGTATAGTGCTGCAGGTGCAGGGACCGCACGGCCACAGACTTTCCCACATATTAAGTCTCATTAGGTCATCGTAATTTTCGAGTTTATTAAAAATCTCATTTATTCGTGAACAAAGAGGGCCCAGTGACCTCATTGATGCCGTATGTGCTCTCTTGTTATCTGAATATGCTTCATATAATTTGGGTCTAATTACGAGGATTGGTGAGCCACTCCTGTGCCGTTTGGTCACCATCTTTCACTCTGGGAAGTGGAAAGGGAGCTAAAGAGAACTGGCATATGATTCCAGAGCAAAACCTGAACCCCGTGAATGCACAATGACCCAACCATCGCAGATAAAAACTAGACACCATGGGCATGTCATGGGCATACAAACGTTTTTCAGGAGAATGGTGCTTCATATTTCTTAATGCAATTTCAAGGCAATATAATTGTCTACCGTATACTCCATTGTAGAAGAACGTATACATTTTATTGGGGATGACCGAGAAAAGTTTGATATTAAATTACATATGTAATGGACACCGGTTATGCTCATCATTGGTATCACTTTTGAAGGCATTTTGAGCAAAACAGCTCCATGTTTAGCTCCATATTTACCAGAAGATGGAAGTGTGTTACACAGAACCTCTATTCATCCAAAGTTAAGATGAATAATAATAGAAAGCTCTCTTGGCAAACTGTTTCAAACTCCTGAACTGAACTCTAACTGAATTTAAATTTGGCCCAATTTTGTACAAAACTGCATCACATCAGTTTCTTTGTTTTTTCAATTTCGCTTGAAGCATATACCGCGCTCTTAAATTTCAGGGGGAGATAAAAAATATATTTTTAAAGTCTAATAAGGTATAAAAAATTAGGGATGCACCGAAAATTCGGCCACCGAAAATTTTCGGCCGAGAATGGCCTTTTCGGTTTTCGGCCGATAGACTTTTATCACCGAAACAACACGGCCGAAATGTTGTGATGACGGCAAACAGGAACCGCGACCTGCACGTGCACCTGAATAGCAAAGACCACGAGCTCCCCGCGACATTCACTTCACACCAGTGAGAAGATTCTCTCTCTTCTTATTCTTTTATTCGCAGCACTAAAGCGTCTCCTAACAAAGAGATTGAGACGGACCACGAAGTGAAAACAAAGAAAAGCACAGTCTTATAGAGTCTGTTAGCACACGTCTCATTGAGATCTTTTCGGATCCTCTGCACTTCATCGCGAATGTGCTTGATCCGCGTTATAAAGACCATTACTTGGATGCGGAAATAAGGCAGCGCGCACGAGAAATGATCCAGGCGCCGCTGGATGCGGAGAACCCGCGTGGAGACGGAGAAGAGCCAAGCGCAGGAGACTGAGATCATAGCGCAGAAAAAAAGACTGGTTTCTGCACCAGATGAGGGGCATGCACCATCGTTGTCTGATATGTTCAGTGGAATTCTGCAAGAAATTGCCTCAAATAATAATAATACGTTGGCTATTTTGTTCTTAGGCTACTATATATATATATATGTATGTATGTGTGTGACATCTCATAATGTGAGATTTCTGCTTTAATTTTATAAAAAAATTATTTATGCCCTGGCCCTATTTAAATACACTCTCTCAAATATTTCTCAAATGTCAGGCAGATGACAAGCTCAACTGCTCAACAGCTAGATGGTTATCCGTCTGAAGTCCCCATCCCCAGAAGTGATAACAGTCTTGCCAACTGGAGAAGTAATGCACTTTCTAGTCCTAAAGAGAAAAATTTCAAATGCACTTCACCTAAATGCACTTTGTTTTTATGAGAGAACAGTTCATTTTAAAACCTTTCTGCAGGCCAGTAGGCCAGTACATTATTTAATATACACATGAGTGGGATACATTTTTAGTTTGAATTTTATTTTATACTGTGCATTGTTGCAATGTGCTTAATAAATATTTGCATAATTTGTAATTATGTATTTTTATGTTGTTGTTTTTTAAAATAAGTTATGTAATTGTAATTTTAAGTAAAGTAAGTAAAGTACTTAATTTTAGTAAAGTTAGTACACGGTCATAGCAATAAATGCAATGGTACTAATAATTGGCATAATTTCTTTCGGTGTTTCGGTTTCGGTTTTCGGCCTTGGATTTCTCTTTTTCGGTTTTCGGTTTCGGCCAAGAATTTTCATTTCGGTGCATCCCTATAAAAAATAAGACACTGGAAAAACATGCATTTGAAATTAACTACCCCCATTACAAAAATAGGCAAAAGACATATGTAAATATGTTGTGAATTTTCTATATATCACCCAGCATTGTTTAGTATAATGGTTTATATTACTGATACTATTTTACCACAATATTTAACAGGAAAATATTATAATTTATCTCAATAATAAGAACGCATAATATGCTTCTAATCCCTGAAATAATTGCAATTATGATTTCCACGTACCATCAGCTTCTCAGCATCTGCTCGGACTTTCAGCAGTTCTGTGATGGCGTCCACGAATCCCTGATGATGGAAGTTGCACATTTTCTCAATCTCTCGGTCATGGTTGCGTATTCTGGCATCAAGTTTCTCCATAAACCTTTTGTGTGCGTTGGGCTGATCATCGTAAACGGATCTACAGAACAAACATCCAAGTAATACATTAAACTAGTTCCAACAAACAGAGATACTGCAGAAATATTCTTTAAAGATCTTAAAGTGTCCCATGAATATCATCTCATCTTTATTTACATTAACAGTGACACATCTTTTTTTTTACATATACAGTATTGTTCAAAATAATAGCAGTACAATGTGACTATCCAGAATAATCAAGGTTTTTAGTATATTTTTTATTGCTACGTGGCAAACAAGTTACCAGTAGGTTCAGTAGATTGTCAGAAAACAAACAAGACCCAGCATTGATGATATGCAGCTCTTAAGGCTGTGCAATTGGGCAATTAGTTGAAAGGGGTGTGTTCAAAAAAATAGCAGTGTCTACCTTTGACTGTACAAACTCAAAACTATTTTGTACAAACATTTTTTTTTTCTGGGATTTAGCAATCCTGTGAATCACTAAACTAATATTTAGTTGTATGACCACAGTTTTTTAAAACTGCTTGACATCTGTGTGGCATGGAGTCAACCAACTTGTGTCACCTCTCAGCTGTTATTCCACTCCATGATTCTTTAACAACATTCCACAATTCATTCACATTTCTTGGTTTTGCTTCAGAAACAGCATTTTTGATATCACCCCACAAGTTCTCAATTGGATTAAGGTCTGGAGATTGGGCTGGCCACTCCATAACATTAATTTTGTTGGTTTGGAACCAAGACTTTGCCCGTTTACTAGTGTGTTTTGGGTCATTGTCTTGTTGAAACAACCATTTCAAGGGCATGTCCTCTTCAGCATAGGGCAACATGACCTCTTCAAGTATTTTAACATATGCAAACTGATCCATGATCCCTGGTATGCGATAAATAGGCCCAACACCATAGTAGGAGAAACATGCCCATATCATGATGCTTGCACCTCCATGCTTCACTGTCTTCACTGTGTACTGTGGCTTGAATTCAGAGTTTGGGGGTCGTCTCACAAACTGCCTGTGGCCCTTGGACCCAAAAAGAACAAATTTACTCTCATCAGTCCACAAAATGTTCCTCCATTTCTCTTTAGGCCAGTTGATGTGTTCTTTGGCAAATTGTAACCTCTTCTGCACATGCCTTTTTTTTAACAGAGGGACTTTGCGGGGGATTCTTGAAAATAGATTAGCTTCACACAGACGTCTTCTAACTGTCACAGTACTTACAGGTAACTCCAGACTGTCTTTGATCATCCTGGAGGTGATCATTGGCTGAGCCTTTGCCATTCTGGTTATTCTTCTATCCATTTTGATGGTTGTCTTCCGTTTTCTTCCACGTCTCTCTGGTTTTGCTCTCCATTTTAAGGCATTGGAGATCATTTTAGCTGAACAGCCAATCATTTTTTGCACCTCTTTATAGGTTTTCCCCTCTCTAATCAACTTTTTAATCAAAGTACGCTGTTCTTCTGAACAATGTCTTGAACGACCCATTTTCCTCAGCTTTCAAATGCATGTTCAACAAGTGTTGGCTTCATCCTTAAATAGGGGCCACCTGATTCACACCTGTTTCTTCACAAAATTGATGACCTCAGTGATTGAATGCCACACTGCTATTTTTTTGAACACACCCCTTTCAACTAATTCAACTAATTGCCCAATTGCACAGCCTTAAGAGCGTGCATATCATGAATGCTGGGTCTCATTTGTTTTCTGAGAATCTACTGAACCTACTGGTAACTTGTTTGCCACGTAGCAATAAAAAAATATACGAAAAACCTTGATTATTCTGGTTAGTCACATTGTACTGCTATTATTTTGAACAATACTGTACCACACACAGCATTTTAAAGTTCTATATTTTAATGGCAAAAAGCATTATTTTTGTGTAAACACTTTGTGATTGCTTTCAGATAACACACACACACACTTCAGTACTCTGCAGGTGTTATCAATCTAAAAGCATGTGTGTTACAGTAGCTGTAACTGTAGCTGAGAGCTGGCGAGGTGAGGGCAACAGACGGGCTGCTTCTTCAGTGTGCTATGAGATCACAGAGTGTGCTGCCCTCCTCACTGCTCCAGATGGCTCTCGCAGTGAAGAAGAACAGTCCGAGATGATTCGGGCTCTTCACTCACTTCCTGACACAGATCCAGAGGACGTGTGAAGGGAACTGCACCAGCTGACACCGTACTGCATTACTTCTCATTCACAATCAACATGAAACAGTGAACTGGCCATTCTACTTCCATAAAGTATTTCAAAAATGTTAATAATAATTCTGGGGACTTTTCATCTATTAGTGTTTGACTGGATTCAGAAAATTGTATAAAATACCTTTTTTTTTTTGGCTGCAATCTATAAAAATTGGGTTAAAATGAAGTGACTATGAAAAAATATACTACACAATGTGAGTGAGAACCACTAGAGTGCAGAATATGCTGCTGCTGAAGAGATGCACGAATAGTTTTCCAACGGCACCACCCTGTGGGCAACAAGGAAACAGAGCACGTGGGATCACTGATGCACATAGATGCATATTTTTTAAACAAACCAGCAGCCATCGATCAGTGGGTCTCATGTGGATTACACCAAACATGAAGTGGTTACTCAACATAATATACATAAAACATAATGAACCCATAATGATACCCATACATAATAGAGCGACATGGATCGCAGGAATGTTTTTAGAAATGCATGTAAAAATGGATTATTAAAAAAATTATTCGATAAATAAATGTAAAACTGCAAGTGCATGCATGGTGACATGCTGTTGGCCTAGTAAAGTTCTGCTTCCGTGTTTTATAGAGGTGTCTGAATGACCTGAAAAAAATAAGTAACTCATTATAAAGCATTATGAATCATGATGAAAATAATAAACCGGAGATTTATTTGTAACTTTTGTTCAAACTCACAGATTCATTCAGACCGGATAAATGTGTCTCCCCACGACTCTGACATGAGCATGCAGCTCCTTTCTCTGTTCACAGCCGTGTTTGTGTCAAAGGCAGAAGTTGCTGTTAAACTACTTCTGAACAGTCACAGCTGTTAGCATGGAATTCATACTAAACAATCTGCATTAAACGATCTCAACCAGCATACAAATAAAAGATATTCATAATAGCAAAGGAGCAAAGACTTGGATGGCTCACTGCGAGTGAAGCTGCCAGCTGGCTCTCTCTCTTTCAGAGGCCGAGCAGAAGGTTCAGATCAAATCCAGGTTGCCATTGGCAACACAGCCTCAACGTCTAGACTGTGAATGATGCTGATGCTAGTTCGGAGTAATTTTGACCACATTGTGATACGCCAGTTGTGATGTTCTGAGTGATAGCTAGCAGGGCTGGAACACTAAACTTGAAATTCACTAAATATTTCCAAAAATCTAATTAGAATCTATTAGAATTCCAAAGAATGAACAGTCCACAAAAAGGGCAATGAATGCATTCCTTAAGAATCGAAGCCATGACCTTGGCATTGCTAGCACCAAGCTCTACTTTTTGAGCTACAGGGCCAGAATTCAGCTGTTAAACACCATTACTTTAAAAATTAGTAGAGGTTGAATGATTGATTGGCATTTTTTTATTAATCGGCATCGGCCGATTGTGCTGCAGATTAGGCCGATTTACAGGCAGGCGGGCAGCTAGGCATTGTTGCGATGACTCGTCAAAACCACAAACAGATTTTCCAAAAGGCTTATACTTCCTTGAATAAAATGAGCACTTCGCGTTTCAAAATTAAAATGCAGCACGGGTGTTTTTATATGAATGTATCTTTGAAAAGAACCGACTGTCTTCAGAAAAACTTAGATGTCATTTTAATTTCGTCTTTCCTGTAATGCCTGATAAAGTAGCGTTTGTGAGCAGCGCTTATTTGATTACAGCCGTTACTGGGGAAACCACTGTATCTCTGCTCCAGCAGCACCTCCTGCTGGTAGAGAATTAATTTGCAGTCTGTGGGATACACTGGTGTCTGTCAGTAAATATAAACAAAAAGCATGCTTCAGAACTGTTTTGAGAAGGTGCCTAAGTTTTGAGCCATGTATTATTCCTCTAAATTGGGCTACTACTACTATTACTATTATTATAAAAAATGTTTTTTTTTTAAAAATCGGCATCATATATCGGCCATCGGCCTTGGTATCGGCCAGTGAAAAACCCATATCGGTTGACCTCTAAAAATAAATGGCATATATAAACAATTAACAACTTCATAGCTCACAGTAGGTCTTTCATTAAAGTTTTATTAGTTATTGTTAAAATCAATTTCCCTATGAGAACAAATTTATGAGTTTTTACTTCTGGAAACCAACTGTTACAGTGTGTATCAGCAGCATGTTTCAAGTACAATTGTTTTAAAATGTAATAGTGCCCTTTTCATCAAGTCTTCATTATCAGTGATGAAATAGAAAAGAAAAAAAAATTTTAACGAACAATTTTCGTTAGTAATTCACTTTTTTTTTTTCACAGAGTTGGTGCTAGCTATATTTATCACGAAATTCATTAGTACCTTTAATGGGGAAGGAAATGATTACCACATGTTTGTCAGCCCTTGAGAATCAAAGTAAACATAACTTGTGTGTTCACATTGGAACTCCAGTAACATACTTTAAAATGAAAATGTATATTTCCCTAATTAAAATTTGGTTTAAAAAAATAAAAATAATTATTATATATATATATATATATATATATATATATATATATATATATATATATATATATATATATATATATATATATATATATATATATATATATATTTTTTTTTTTAATAATATATAATATTTATTAATGAAATTAATTAATATAACTTTAATAACTTAATCTTTTAAACTGTAATAAATATGAATGTGACAATTTACAAAAAACATTCACTGACAGACTGATGTCATGTTTATTTCTGTGGTGTGATAGGCTGTCAGATCAACAGGCCCTTTCCTGTCACCCTATGGAAAATGCTGAGGGCCAATTTCTACTGAAAACACACAAAGCTTTCTAGAATCAGTACCCACTTCCACTGCCTTTCAGAAGGTCACATTACGCCCCATAATGGGATATCCTTTCCCCGAATCTGCACACATGCACACAGAACTACTATCAGCAGGGCCATGTTCACAATGAGTTTCCTCCTTCCTGTTATTGAATTCAACAGACCAGAGAGCAGCAAGTTCCGGACAACCGCCAGGAGGTACTGAAGGAAACGGAGCAAGTAAAAGTCAAGCCTCTCCTCTTACAGCTCAAACACAAAACACAGATCATTATACATCTATAACTACCACCAGAGTGTGGTAAATGACACCAAACTACACCTTACTGTAACATGAGCTTAACCACTGTGTTTACATATATTTTAGGACATAGGCTTAGGAAATAAGGTTTATTCTTGGGTTTTTGCAGAAGTGTTCTGAAACAATATATAAATGTGAAATGTTCCTTTAAAGCCGTTTAAGGAAAGAGATTCAGTCTAGAAAAAAAAAATGCAGTCATTTCATTCTGTTGAACACATAAGAAGATACCATGGAAGTCAATGGCTACTAAGGCTGCATGATTATGACAAAAATCTAAGTTGTAAATTATACCCTTGAAATTGTAATTGCTATTATTAATTATGATTATCACATTCACAATTTACATGAAATTATGTTTATACCATTGTTTGATGCAACTGAATGCCACATTTTTATATGAAAATAAACAAGCTGAAAGCACTGGCTGGAAACCTTTTAGTGCTTTTCTATAGTATTTAGGATTGGTTTCTTCTCTAAATTATAAAAAAGTTAAAATATGAATGGTATTATTATTTTATTCTAAAATTAATATAATGGGAACAAAGTAACAATGTAGAAAAAGAAAGAAAAACGCATCATAAGCATGCAGAATAACATAAGTGTCTTTGAACGATTCATTGCCGCATTGAACAATTATGTAATTATGGCATCCATAAATTTAATCGCGATTAGAAACTTGATTAATTGTGCAGCCCTAATGGCTACCACCAATTGTTTGGTCACAACATTCTTCAAAATATCTTCTCTAAGAGAAAATGATTTACCACACAGAAAACAGTGCATGTGATCATGCAAACGCCATAAGTAACATTTTACAGGTTTTTGAAGATAATGTGTAAGTAACATAGCTAAAGTAACCTAAAGATATAGAGAAAGTTGCTTGTATATTTGGGTTAAGAAAACGTATGAACAGCACATGTAATCATAATGCTTCTTGCTTGTTCGTCTACACAACAACAGTGTTTTGGGGACTGAAAAGGCATATTTTTTTTAAACAGGTTTCAAAGTACACTTTTTTGAAAACACCACTGTTATAGTTTCCGTGTAAACACTACCCTCTACATTGTGAGTAAATCACTTGGATATGCGACTAAATCTTAACTCTGAGCGACTAAATGATTGACTAATATTAGCCAATATTCACCAGTGTGAGAGTTGGAGGCTAAGTAAAAGTTTAGCACAGATATATTTTCACTCGCCGAATGCTCTGACTCTGACTGAGCGCTTCAGAGTTTCACTCTCTGTTAAGTGATCTGTAATATTTTTCAGTTCATCTGAAATGGATGTGCAGCCACCTGTGTTTAATGTACCATAAACTCTAGTGTGAAGACACACGACTCACTGTCGCTTTGTCACACATACAAGGAGAGAGAGAGAGAGAAAGAGAGAGAGAGAGAGAGAGAGAGAGAGAGAGAGAGAATTTACATGCCGCATGTAAACGATATTCTTTGTTGTATTTTCCTGTCAAAATAATCTCATTGGCTATTATAGTCCTTATTTTGATTTCAGCAAATCAGTTCAAGCGAATTGACACAATCTGATTAATATTCATGCATCCAGCAGCTCATTAATTCTTGTCTCGTTCTTATTAGTAGAATTAATATCATTATTATCTTATCAGTATTTTTTTTTTTTTTACAGAAATACTGAATGAACAAAAAAGTACCACCACCCGTCCAGTTAAAATGTTCAGATGACTAATATGCATTCAAACATGGTTATCAATTTTAAATTCTAATTACTAAAGTTCTATCATTAAATAATACTTTATTAACATATTATAATGCTTGACTGACTGATGTTAAGAGTGTATTTCAGATATTTAAAATTTATTAGATACACACACACACACACACACACACACACATACATACATACATACATATATACATTTTATATATATATATATATATATATATATATATATATATATATATATATATATATATATATATTAAATAAACTGTTATTAATAAAAAAGCAAAGGACAAATACAATAGACTAAAAAGATACAAATGAAACAAACTGTGCTTTAATCTTTTTTTATGAAAGTCTCAAGCAGTTTACAGCCTACTACAGAAATTAATAATCAAATGTAAAATAAAACAGCAGTCTTCACTGTAAGAACTAAACTTTTTTTGTTTCTTAAAGGTCCCGTTTTACGCGCTTTTTTGAATTTTTGATTGTGTTTACAGTGTGCAATATAACATGTGTTCATGTTTCGCGTGTATAAAAACCACAGTATTTTTCCAACAATTCACCTATCTGTATACTGCTGTTTTCACTGTCATAAAAACGGGCTGATGACTTCCTTGTTCTATAAAGTCCCTCCTTCAGAAATACGTAACAAGTTCTGATTGGGCCAGCGGTTCCTGTGCTGTGATTCGACAGCAGCTGAGCGCAGGCTGTCCTCATGGAAATGCGATTGTTGGCTAGTTTTGAGAAGCAAGTGGGCAGGAAGATTGCGGGGGATGTACTTATAATCACAGGAGCATTTTTACTGAGGAGATGCGCAAGAAAATCGCCCTAACATCTAGTTAACAAAGTTAAACATTTACATTTACATTTATTAATTTAGCTGACGCTTTTATCCAAAGCGACTTACAATTGCTATATATGACAGAGGTCGCACGCCTCTGGAGCAACTAGGGGTTAAGTGTCTTGCTCAGGGACACACTGGTGTCTCACAGTGGATTCGAACCCGGGTCGAACCCGGGTCTCTCACACCAAGGGTATGTGTCTTATCCACCTTGAGCTAAATGATGACTTTAATGTCATGTAACATGATTTTACTGATTTGCATGGGAAATTGGGCTTTTATGGAGGAACGAAAGCGCAGCGCTGCAAAAAAGGGGCAGAATGGGGCACAATAATCGTTTTAGCTCGATTATTGTATTTTCATGATCGTTGGAGGCCAAAATCGAAACTGAAACTTTTTTTAATTAATTGCACAGCCCTAAAATATATATATATATAACTACACAGAGCCGTTGTTAACTGAGAAGCTGCGCAAATTCACGTTCATTATCAGTGTTTATTTGCGCAGCTATTGCTCTATGTGAAATCACGCACCTGATGGAATTTACCGCTGATTAGAGAACTGGCTTTACTGACGAGATGCGCATTAATGATCGGCCGATCTTGATCAGTGCACCCCTAAAAATATTAATATGCATCAGTCTGGCGAGTAAACTAAAGAATTTTCTAGCCAATGGCAGTTCAGTTGCCAAGGTGTCGATAGAGAGCTGAAACACCCAATACAGAAATCTTTGAAAATGGTGACATCATGCATGTGCATATTACATATTAAATATGTAAACATGTGCAGTGCATTTCGGGTTTTTTTAAGACAAGCGCAAACAAACTACACAACAAAGGTGGATTAAATGATACTGTTGTTGCTGCTCAATAGTTTGCTAATGCTTCTTCAGAAAAGTGTGGATTTACTTCACCAATATTACAACCAACAGCCGAGACACATCATATACAACATATAATCGTCACTTCCCTAAAGGTACTGTTTACTTACAAGGTGACAGCGTCAACTACTTGCCTGGCGTACATAATACAGCATTTTGGGCCATTTTCATGGATACGTGTAAATGCAAATTGTTTTAAAAATTCTGTCGTGTATACATACAAACATACAAAAGTTTTCCATTTTTGACTACATCATTGTTGCGTAAATATAGCCACAAAACGCTTTCTGGCACAGAAATTTGATTTGAAAACTTTTATATATTGTTTTAATTATTTTATTAAATGATGCTTATGGTTAAAATGAACAAATAATGTTTAAGTAATGGTTATACTATTTTATAAAATGTTTTTATATTACTTCTTACTTGATGTACACACTTTTTTTTTGAGTCATGAAATTAAAAATAATGAAGGTTTAATTTAAATCTAAGATGATTCTGATTCAGTCAGCTAAATCTAAAGTGTCCTGAGAAAATTACCAAAGGTTGCATTGCATCAAAATCCCTTAATACTGCAACTTAAATGGAAAAGCAGACTGCATGATAAAGCACTTTCCCTGCACACCTTTGAGCTTACAAGATAGAACTGTAAAAAAGCATGCAAGCCTTTCCTTCAAAGACTTGCTGTAATTACTGTATGTAAACAACATGTAATGTGTGCTATATAACATACCTGATATCTGTGAAATGTGAAAAGCTGTCATATCAGTAACAATCAGCGTGACTGTCAGCACAGAACGTGTGGCCTCAGGACATGTTGCTTGAGCTGGAATGTTGAAATTTGCATATCCCGAAAACCTTTTTTCAGGGGCTTTATCAACAAGTGGTCTGGTTCATGTCCAAATGAATTAATTTCTCACTATTGGTTCCATTATTTACATTTATATTAAGATTCAGATGACACATCACCTCATAATGCAGAAGGTCAGTTGAGTTCTGCTGAAATCATGATTTCTACTGTAATAATCAAGCCAAAAACCTTACAATTAATGCAGCTGAGCTCAACTGAGACCTTGATTCACAAAATTCTAATTCTAATTAAAATCAAGCCAACGAAATCATGATGGGATGCAGCTGAGCACAACTGAAATGACTTGATCAGAAATCACAAACTCAAAGACATCAGGATGGGAAATCATGAACCGATCAGAAGTCATGAAGCCAATCATGATTTCTACCGAAATAACTCGGAGCGGAATATTAATGTCAGGCTCAACCCAGACTCATTTACTAACGCCACACCCACTCATGTCTGGACAGCCATCTGTCTTCCGCAGCAGAAATGTGTCTGGAAAGGGAAATGAACTGAATTCAGAAGAACCGTGCATGACAGAGACGTCAGTTTGGCAAAACTAAAGCTATTTTTATCTCGAAGCTTTCCACCTGTAATATCTCCATCATATCCATAACGCAGTGAGACCGTCACTGGGCCTGTGCTGCTTCACATCAGATGTTTACAACTTATTTGATCAAGACAGGCAGGCAGATGCTCAGCTAATTAATACAAATAATCCCCACATAACATACCCCAGTCGTACTCGATGAATGACAAGCAAAACAGCGATCAGCAGCCTGTGTTATTATTGAGATCAGCAAGCAGCAATCATTCAAATAATTCATATGGGAAAACACCAATTCACATCGACTCGAGCAGCACTTTATTTGACAGACTTGTCAGCAATGAGCTGCATCTTTAGCAAACAAAGGCCTGCTTTCCATCCATCGGACAGGAGGAATATCACATCGCCATCTGAAGGCTAAATAAGAGCAGATGATGCTCCTCTCTCACCGTAGCGTCGGCCCCACGCACGCCGTGTCCGTGCTCTCGATCTCCTGTAATATTCGCTCATGTTCGGTGATAGTCTCCAAGCTCTCGCTCTCCGCCATGTTGGCTCTAATCGTCACAGTGTTCATTTGTGACAACGCCGACGGAGATGCAGTAACTCTGGTCCACCGATAGATGTCGCTGCAGCAGTCCAGCAGCTCGCAGGGTTTGCTGGCAAGGTGTATGGGGTGACGTTTGTAAAATAAAATGTGTAAGAAAAATTCTTGGGGCAGGGTCAGATTTAACTACACAACAAATACATTTGTGCAAGATTTACTAAGAATAAGCTTTATGCATTATTTGTATTACTTAAAAAATATTTGTAATAATTTAATTTATTTTTTTATTTTTTACCATATGACTATATTACAATAAAGTATTAAAGGTAAATGTAAATGTTTTATCTAAATCTAAATCTTCATTTTAAATGTAAATGTTAAATCTAAATGTAAATGTTAAGTCCAAATCATAAATGTTTAATCTTATATCTTAATGTTATATCTAAATAATATATAGCTCAACATTTAGATTTAATATTTAAAATGTAAAGTTACACACATAAAATGCACACATTATTTTAAATGTTACACACATTTTTATATACAGAGAGAACATGAAAAAAAAATATAACATTAACATTTACATTTAGATTTAACATTTAGATTTATAATGAAGATTTAGATTTAGATTTAGATAAAACATTTAGATGTACCTTTAATACTTTATTTTAATATAGTCATATAGTAAAAAAAAAAAGTTACATTATTTAAAATATTTTTAAGTAATACAAATATTGCATAAAACTTATTTTTTGTAAATTTTGCACAAATGTATTTGTTTTGTAGATAAAAAGAATTGACACAGAGGCCCGGAGTGATGTGTTGTTTCTAGTGTTATTATTTTTATTTAATGCTTGCTGTAATTGATGGGGTTATATGGTTGTAATTCCATAAGACAGATGTGCATTTTAGACATCTTCAGTATTCATTAAAACCTATAGTTTAATTGAGTGAAAAAATTCAATTTTAATTCACAGTACTGCTATTATCAATATATAGCCTGACATTATTGAAGTATCTTCAATTAATATATGGGCTATTGAAATATGCCTGTATATACTCGTCGTCGCTAGGAATTCTGGGCCCTGTGCACTGAATTTAAGATTGGTCCCGCTCTCACCATGGGCTTCTGTTACTCAGTTCCACTATTACCCCCTGACTGGAGCCCCTGATATACACTACCAGTAAACATGGAATCATTTTTATTACTCATACTGTACTTTTGTTTTTAATTGTATACAGTATATCCACAGATTGTGACAATGAAAATAATTCCTACGTTGATCTTTTTGCTATGTGCATAAGAAATAGGCCGACTGTATACATATAATCGTGGGGAAATAACACATATGATTCAAGCATCCATCAAAAACACTGCTGTTTTAGAACACGTAACAGTCATTCTACCTTAAGGTCGTTCCTAGGGGCAGGTCTACTGACTCCAGTTCTGCGAAAACTTTCCCATACACCTTTCCTTCTCCTTTGTCCTCTTCTTGGGGACTTGTGGGAATCTTGAGACCGCTGCTGCTGCTGTCGTACATGTCTGTTACTCTGTGTTAGACGGGGAGAATCGTGCTTCCAGCAGGACATACATATACTACTGTCAGCAGAAAACTGCAACTAAGGAAAAGGGACAGACCTTGTGATCTCTAGTACTTTGAATCCAACAAAACAGACTTCAGTGCTGTCCTGTTAAATATTTCCCAACTGTGCTTCAAGATTTATCTCACTACTGGACCAGGATCTGAATTTTATGGTACCTGAGACACTATAAAAGACACAGAAAAAAGTGTGATATTGTAAAAATGCTTTACACACGTTTATGATAAGTTCATTTATACAAATGATTTGTAAGAATAACCTCAAATCGTAAAGTGTAATGTCTTGCACTTGGACATTGCTCATGAAAAATGTAATAAAAGAAATATTTACGCCATAACATCAACTGTTTGATTACATGTAAGAGGAATTAACTTACAAATTACACAGATTACAAAACACTGTTTAGTTGGCAAACTGATAAACAGTTGTTACCAAGCATTGACAAGCGGTTTCCTCTCTGCTTCAAAACAACAAGAGGCGATGACCTAACTTACAGGAAACAACGAGATGAACGTTGTGCGTTTGCTTTTATGTGTAACTTGTCTTTAGAAGCAACATATTTAACTGACCTGTTTTGTCTTGTTTTCATAATCAGTTTGCAACCGCTTTTCTTTTTGAAAAACAGGAATACTTTGAAATATTATTACAATTAAAATAACTATTTTCTATTTAAATATATTTTAAATGTAATTCAGTCCTATGAATGCTGTTGATGAATTTTCAACATCATTACTCCAGTCTTAAAGCTGCAGTCGGTAACTAGCGGTTAATAAACAGAACTGCTTGCGTCTTGCGGAAGAACATCGTAGCCGGAACTACTTCTCTCTGTTTATGTCTATGAAGAATCACAAAGGTACTGGGTTACTCCGCCGCGGTATCCCCGAAGCAATCTAAAATAGTTAGAATATAAACACTTATTATAGGTGCACCCTAGTGATTCAAGACAAGCTAAAAACATGGTTTGGAAAACGGATTCATGGTGTACTCGCTTATTATATACATTTTTCTACATTTTGAACACAAACAAAGTTACGGACCGCAGCTCTGACTGGTTGTTTCTTACCGGGAGCGGATGACTTTCTGCAAATGGCAATAGGAGCACTGGGAGGAGCCAGAGGAGCTTGATTTTTTCACAGATTATCTGTCTCATATTCTACTGTCAGGACATAATGACAGGTTTAACAAATATGTAAAAACTATATTTTTACAAAAGTTACCTACTGCAGCTTTAAGTGTCAAATTGTCTTTAAGAAATCTGCTGCTCATGGAACATTTCTTATTATTAGCAATAACAAAAAAAAAATGTAATGCTTAATATTTTTGTGGAATCCAGGACACTTTTTTCAGGATACAAATAAATTCGTAGAAGCAGAACAAATATTTAAGAAAAAAAAAATTGAGTCACTATCCATAATGAAATCTTGAATTAGACAAGAGCTGAATCACATGACTTCTTACACGTATGAGGACAAGGATGTTGACATCACCAAGTGTTGCTTGTTCACACCACTTTTTTCTGAGAATATTGTACACTTCTGTTTTAAGAACTTCAAAAATGTTTTCTTTTTCTCGGATGTCAGGTATCTAACCACACAAGACAAGCATAGACCAGTGTATCACTTTATCCTCTCACAAGAGCCCAGGTTGTATTTCCATCCTCACCCACAGGATAATTAAACAGCTGTAACTGTGAATCACAATGAGTCACTGAGGCACACATCAGAAAGAAAAAAAAAAAAAAAGGTGAGTCAGCATATGACCTGTCATAAAGGTCTGGGAAAATGTAGAACTAACTACAAGATCAGACAAGAACGGTTTAATCTGGGCTGCTCAGGAGTTGTGGAGCAGGGAATGAGGTCATTATGAGTGCAAACCAGTCGAACACTTCTGGCTTTGTTGAGTTTAACCATACAGTGTAGCCTGTTTTTCTCTCTCCTCAAATCATAATATTCATCGTTTATTAAAAATAATTTGTTGTTAAGTTTAGGGTATTGGGTAGGATTATGGATGTCATGCATTATATGTACTTTATAAGCACTAATAAACAGCCAATATGTTAATTTATTAACGATTAATTTATTACTAATATTCTGTATGTGACATTAGATCGCGAACGATTCCATTTGTAATTTAAAAATGAAGGCAAGACAGAAAATGTAAAATGTTTAAACAACAACTTTTATTTCGAATGAAATACATTCACATCACCACAATACTGTTAAATTAAATTCATTAGAGTATAAAGCATTTTGGTCTGTTGATTATTTTGCAACCACACATTCAAATGTCTTACATATACAATATATTATATATACACAACTTTAAAAAACCAAAACCAGCTCTTACATGAGGCCAAGCACAACTGTGTGTGTGTTTGTGTGTGTGTGTTAAAGCATTGTTTAAAAAGCACTTTGTCATTCAGCCACTTCCTCACTGTACAAGTGACCAAGAGGGACTGTAATTTGTTTAAATGAGTCACATGATGATTTCACATGTGGTCATTTTCTTGGAATGGTGGGTGGTCTCAACACAACCTTCACTTTATCTCCTGTGACCTGCAATGTGAAAAGTCTACAGTTTACCAAAAAGCTGAACGCAAGATTTCTAATAGTGTAGCTTTATTGACATTGAAGCATTTAGGCTGCTCACATGTGAAGCAGCACATTAACATTACAAGATAAACGGTGTTATATGTAAGCATGCATAATAATACAATCACTGTAAGAGTAAATGTAAGTAACCAACTTGATCTGTGCTCCAGGATCCTGTTGCTAAAGATGGTTTGACAGGAGGAACAGGAGGTGGAGTTGGCTTGATTACCTACAATTACACAGACTCGAGCTGAGAGAATGCATTAACAAGTGCATAAACACAATGAAACTACTTACAGGCTATCGCCTCTTTTCCAAAAATGATATCCTACTGAAATAGGTTGGATACTCAGGGGCGTAGCAACCGGGGGGGACGGGGGGGACACGTCCCCCGCACTTTTAGAAACAGGTGATTCTGACCCCTGCTAATTTTTTTTTTTTTTTAGGATCCAGCGTGAATATTTCCTGTAGTGTTCTCTGATTTGTTCCTTAGATTTGAGTGAAGTAACATTCAGCCAATCACAGAGCGAATCATCTCCTGGGCGCGTCTGCTATGAACTTCAAATCTCTTGTTGCTCTTCTGAATTTTCGTTCGTTCGTTTGTTCACTTTGCTATTAGGCCGTCTGGGATAAAATGCACCCCAAAAAAAGCAAAGGACGATTACATCCTTTTTTCAAACACACACTGTAAGTATATTACAGTATGTCGCGATGACACGAATCGCGCGATAAAGTTTTCATGTTATGATTTAACCCGTATGGACCTCGTCACGTCGCGCCGGATTCAGTGTGTTAAATGCTCTCCTATGGATAAAAGCGTCTGCTAAATAAGACGTAACAATATTATTGGTTTCTGCTGTCTTTTGTTTGTCTACGTGCTGCTCGCGGAGTAAAATTATCATTTCACAATAAATCATATTTGTTTTGCAACGAATATCTTAAAATACTTTATCAAATTTTGTTCTTTTAATTCATAACTGTTACTTTATGTCCTAACTGGTCTGTAGGAAAGGCAGGCTGTGACGTCACTGGCAGAGAGAGGGGGCAGTTGCTCAACCTCTCCAGAAAGTGTACAGGTGAGATTTGTATAAAAAAAAGCAGATTGACTATCTTAAAGCTGCGTTAGGGAACTTTTGAGGCTCTAGTGGTTAATAAACAGAACTGCTTGCGTCTTGCGGAAGAACATCGTAGCCGGAACTACTTCTCTCTGTTTATGTCTATAAAGAATCACAAAGGTACTGGGTTACTCCGCCGCGGTATCCCCGAAGCAATCTAAAATAGTCCGAATATAAACACTTATTATAGGTGCACCCTAGTGATTCAGGACAAGCCAAAAACACGGTTTGGAAAATGGATTCATGGTGTACTCGCTTATTATATACATTTTTCTACATTTTGAACACAAAGTTACGGTTATACTTACAAAGTTAGTTATATCATAAAATATCTTTATTTCATAAAAAAAAATATATATATATAGATGGTCTCCCATTGGTCTCAAAGTCCTGCAGTATTTTTACATTTTGAGTATGATTTAACAAAAATAGGTTCCTGTAAGCTATCATGTCATGTTCCCAAATTTGAAAAAGTAAAATGCCCATTGGTATTCTATTTAGAATTTATTATGAACATCAGCTTTGGGTCAAATCACCATACAGCTGTCCCCCCCACTTTTAAAATGGCTGCTACGCCCCTGCTGTGTATTATCAAGTCACAGTATCAAACCAAAATTCAAGCTTTTACAAACTAGAGGATGAGTGAAATCATTTTCAGTGGTAATCAACAGGAAGCCACAGATGACTCAACTAATGATCTGGATGAACTTGACCCCAGATGACCTGCAAAATATGTGCTTTGTACTTCATCTAAATGAAAAAAGGTCAAATTCCCTACAATAATACTTAATGTAAAATCATTCAAGTATTACAGCCCAGATTTCATTAGTTCTCTAATAAGTACTAATCTAACTGTACTCTTTTCTTAAATATACTATTATTTTGTATTACTTTTATGATACATTTAAAATGCATGTTTTTAGCATAACTTTTAAAAAGCTGAAATATATAAAAAATACATTTCCAGTCTTAAAATAAAATAATTATTTGCCCAAAAAAATAATTATAATGCCCTCCATTAGTATTGGAACAGTAAAGACAAATTTGTTCTGTTTGCTTTGGAGTCAAGAAATCTGTAAATATGATTAAAAGATAAATATGAGACAAAACTACAGAATGTCCAATTATATTATTGGGTGATTCAACACAAATATGTTTTACCAGAAGATCAGTACTTTTACAGTTTCATCTCCCTATCTGATGTGAGCATATTGGAACAGTTGCCTCTCAGGTCTTTGTAAGTGTTCGGCTGTGTCCTGTTGCATTCATTCTTCAGATATTAAAAGCAGGGAATGTGTTTTATCAGTTATATCCGTTGCTTCTCAATTCTAAGTCATGCATTCGCGGATGACACACACAAACCAGGATGAAGAAAAGGAAGCTGACTCTGAAATAAAAACAAGCAATTTGGATGCTAAAAGAAAAGAGGAAGTCAATTAGAACTATAGGAAAAACAAAGGGCATGGAGAAATCAAGAGTTTGGAAACTACTGGCGACATCAGCAACCAACGACGACCTGATCGGCTGAGAAAAACAACAGTAGTTGATGACAGACAAATCATAAAAGCTGTGAAAATGAACCCTAAAATACATGTCTGTAAAATCACCAACAACCTCCAGAAAGCTGGGGCTCTGTCAATCTACAGTCCGCTGGAGAAATTGACACAGAATTACAGAAGCTACACAGCAAGATGCAAACCTCTGATCAGCACCAAAAAGAGAAAGGCAAGATTCTTCACAAGTAGAATTTTGGAACTGAGTTGATGGACTGATGAGACAAAGATTAACCTTTATCTAACTGATCTTTATCAGGGCAAAGAAATGCTTTGTTTACATCTGCCTTAAATTAAACTGTTCCAATACTTACGGTCACATCAAATAGTGGGATGAACTCTAAAAGTGCTGTCCTTTCTATTTGGTAATGAGTGTTGAAAGACCTAATAATAGAATGTAACATTCTGTAGTTTTGTCGCATATTCATATTTTAATCATATTTATAAATGTCTTGAGTCCACAGCAGAGAAAGCAATCTTTTACTGTTCTAATACTTATGGAGGGCACTGTATATATATCGCGATTAATCGCATCCAAAATACAAATTTTGTACTGTACTGTGTACACTTATTATGTGTATATAAACACACACACATAAAGTATACATTTCGAAAATATTTTCATGTATTTACATGTATACATTTATGTCCATATCATTGATATTATATATAAATGTATTTCAAATAAAAATATAACATATTTTTCCAAAATATATACATACATATCTGTGTATTTATATATAAATAATAAATATACACATTACACACATATATATTATGTAATCAAAAACATTTATTTTGGATTCGATCATGATTAATCGTTCAACAGCACTAATATATATATATATATATATATATATATATATATATATATATATATATATGTATGTATGTATATATATATATATATATATATATATATATATATATATATATATATATATATATATATATATATATATATATATATAAATATAAATATTTTAAATATCATAAAATATCATAGGTGGATTTCTGGTATCAATGGCTGATCTTACCTGTTTAACAACGGTCTGCTGTGATTGTGATGGCAACTTTTTTGGAGGCTGTAAGCAGAATAGTGATAGACCAGATATCCATGAGCCGAACTTATATTCAACTTGTTCAAGAAATAAATAGTACTTCAAACTTTTGGACAGACAGAAATTCCATTCCAGGTCCACTCACATTTTTGGTCACACGCCAGTCTATTATTATTGTATGAATCAGCATAGATTTTCCCAGCCCTAAATGGCATGTTCAAACTGTACCTGGGAGCATTACATGTCTCTTTTAATCTAGATGGGTGTTCCTAACCAGAATATGCTGCAATGTGGACCAGACTTTATGGACAAATCCATTATATGTCTATGCAATATAAATTTGACCCTAAAAGATGTATTAACGTTAAGATGATAATAAATAGGCTGCTTTACATTAAAGGTTTTACTTACTGGGGGAGCAGGACGGGACGGGCCCAATCTAGCTGTTAGAGGGGTGCAGGGTCGAGTCACAGTGGTCCCCATGAATATGGGCTGGCTGATCTCAGGGCGGTCCTTTTTGGCACTGTTGTTCTCAAAAAGCAGACTCAACTGCCCTGAAGATGCCGGAGTTTTTCTGTAAACAATCAGATAGATGTGACATGAACGGACAGACTACTATAATTACATTACTCACAGCTACCCACACCTTCTGACCAAAATTTTTTCTTCATTAAATGTTTTACACACAAAGCATAAATAGTAGGGGTGTGATGAGACACTTATCCCACGAGACGAGACGAGACGAGACAAGACACGAGACTGGGTTCACGAGAACGAGCCAAGACTTTTTTTTCTTCATTTACTAATCCAAATTTTATTTATTTTTTTCACTATATATTTTTTCCATTTTAATTGTTCTGTAACGTTTAACAAAAAATTTATGTTTAGGGCCCTATGAAATGTTTTATTTTTTCTCACTTTATTATTTTTATTGTTACCCGTCTGTGTTTTAGCATGTCTAATTATTTGAATGTATAAACAACTTAATTGTTTTTATTTAATTTTTTCTGAAAGTAGCCTTATTAATTTTTTTCCCTTAAAAATTCTGTGTTGTGTATTTACATTTTTCAGGTTATCAAATGAAGGCATAAACGTTAATTTCATTTATCATCTAATTATTTTAATTAAAATTAAGAAAACTTAATTTTTGGCAAACAAAGGGGATTTACTATTAAAATCCAAACATGGAAGAAGTGATTAATTAAAAAAAAAAGATGTTTGTTTAATTTTAGTAGTAGTAGCAGACTATGTACGTTCTACTGAAAAATAGTACCAGACGTTTATTTTGACGGGTTGCCATAAATACCTTTACAGTTCTATGCATATGATATGATGCTAGTTTTACACAAATCAAATAGTAAAATGCTCATGAAGTGATTCACAGAGCAGATTTTGAGATGTGGTTCATGTAGTCCTCATTTAGTGAGACGGCAGACACTGAAATCACCACGAGCATCAGGCGCATTTTAGGAAATGATAGTCTTTGGTATATGTAACTGTGCGTCTGGGCCATTCAGTAACAGAGACACGCAGAACATTTTGCAGCTTTATTTTTACAGATAACGTACATTGTTATTTGATTTAATTTTACTTTGTCAATGTCAGTGTCAACAAATTCCATGACATTCTGCGTTAAATTGTGAATTCTGTTTTTATGACTAGATAAAGACTACACTGCGTAATTTTCCTGCCTATCATGCATCCACTTGTCTGATGTGAATATAAAATATCTTACATACCACCACTGGTGAAAGGGCCAGTGTCATGCAAACATATTTGAAAGGTCTGGGCGAGGATATCATCACAAATCAGATCTTGCGAGATCTCATCACACCCCTAATAAATATGACTTTTGAAAAAATTAGATGAAGATTTCAAGATCTATCAATATCATTTACCATTTTTGTAAGATGCAAAAAAAGAAAAAAAGGTTTTGTTTCTTCAGAAATTCATAGTTCCCCATAACTATGTAGTGAAGCATTATTCTGAGCCTCCAAAAAACTAACAATAATAATAAAACACACACATACACACCATTTGAGGAACAAAATCATGCTGAGTCTTCCCCTTTTTATCACCAGCACATCTGATGAACTCATATATGAGCTTTGCTGACTGTTTCATACATTAAAAAAAAACCTAATTATCCCACTGTCAAAAATCCATTCATTCTCCGAGATTTTTTGAAAGAAAAAGAGAAAAAAAAGCCATTTGGTAAAAAAAAATGTATCATAATAGTTTTTAAATAAAAAATATGCAAAATGGTTTTATGGCCAATAAAAATATTCCTAGTTGGAAAATGTTTAGTTAGTATGGGTAAATGAAACAACTCACGTCTTGCAGCTGATGATGGCTTTTCTTAGTTTATGATAAAGAAAGATTGCACATAGTAAAAGTACAAGTAGAGTGATTGCTACTGAGATGCCGATGATCTTTCTTTGTCCTAAATTGGAAACAAGAGTAAAATGTGTCAAAATTACTACAGATACTACATTGAAACATGAAAAGAGGAGTGCGTTTGATTACCAGATGACCATTCAGAATATCTGACTTCACAGTAAGGAGGTGCCCAACCAGGCTCACAGTGGCATTGTTTTTTATGATTGCAAATCTGCAAAAAATAAGACAAAAGAACACACTATTTTTGTTTGTTTAAATCCATTTAAGGCTTTTTAAGTTTGGAATTATAATACATTCTCTTATTGGTTTCAGTGAAATGGCGCTTTGATCTCACCCCTCTACCATTGCATTGTAGTGCACAGTCTTCAATATTACCGTAAACCGTCAGGTTTTGGCACATATAATCAAAGCAAACCTATTGAAACATAAGCCAGAGAATTGATATTTGTGCCTACAAGTCCTACCATCATAGTCTAAATACACTTCTTACATGCTCACCTTATTGTGTCCACATTTTGTGCCGGTGGGAACCATGCTGAGGGCGTCCTCTTCTGATTGGTCCCCAGCTACATTGCAAAGTCCCCATAATGTTCCTATAACAGCTTTCTGACCAGTAATGGGGTATTCGTTTCCTCCTTCGCAAAATATCTTACCACAAAACTTGTTTCTATATAAGGAAAAAAAGCACATTTAAAAAAGTGTGCTATGACAAATATTGAAGCTGGAAAAAGTCATTTTGTGAGCTGTTTTGACTTAGAAAATGAAAAAGATGACATACTCTTTTGTACAAGCTTTGTATCCATTTTTGGTCTTTCCACAGTGAGAATCATTTTTTCCATATGTGTTTAGATGAAAGCATCTATCAGTACCAATTTTGGCACCTAGGGAAACGATCACACAATATTGAAGAAGATGTCAGTCCTGTGTTTATATGAAACATCATGCATAGCAGGATACTGAGATATCAAGGAAGAGCAAATCAACCCAGCTGGTGAAAATGAATGAACTGCTGTTTTAGCAAAGTAGTTGGGCTGTAGGGAATCACAGAGTTTAATAATATGACGGTAGTTCAGATTCCAGTTTCACCTAAAAATTTAAATTATGTCATCCTTTACTCATTTGCATGCCGTTCCAAACTTTAAGAATGTTGACTGTGCTTCTGAACTGTCTTGGAACACAGCTGCATAGACTTTGGAGAGATTTTGGTCTTTTGGGCAATAAACTCACGCTTACCTGTTCCCCAAAGTTTTTGGCAGTGCTGGAGGTGAGTGGGGCATTGGCCATTATAGCAGTAACCCTGGCCAGAGCTGCAAGGTATGCCATTCATCTTAAAATCATTCTCTGGGCACTGCTCGGAGAGCCCTGTGCAGTACTCTGGGACGTCACACTCATTTACAGGTGCTCGACACATGCTTTCAGCATCTTTTATCTGGCATGAAAAAAGAGAAGCTGTAAATAACAACAAAATACATATAGAAAAGAGTCTTGCGGGACATTTGCGAACTCTTATAAGCTCTTCAACAACCCTTTTAAAGCCTTCCTTGATTTTATGCTCTTCTGAGTCACCCTTCCATGCAAGATGAATAACTTTTGGCATCGGGGCTCAGTTGGTTCAAGTGTTTGTCTAATAAACATAAGATTCTAGGTTTAAATTTCAGTGGAACCATATGAGGATCTTGCTCTTCCATGGGACGGACAAACAAATGACAATAAACAAGGGTCAACTTTAATAAACTATTTGACTCTGTCTGATCCCGGTAGTGTGCCAATGCCAATGACTTTCTTGGCTCACTCTAGGAAAGGATGCCCACCAGAAGTCGTGACTTCTTGCAATTTAGTGAGTGCATTCTGCACCTCCTTCCTCCCACCCAAAAAACAGAAAATGCCTAAACCAGAAGTTTGGGTGACATTTGAAAACTCTTGTAATGCCACCCACACTATCTGACAAGTCAAAGACAGCAATCAATTTTTGGGTGAACTATTCCTTTAAATAAAGATATATTCTAAAACATGTGTTCATAGTGCCATTTAAAAAAAAAAAAAAAAAAAAAAAAAAAGGTGTGTGTGGCATGAAGTATTTTTCTAGTTGGAGCACAGACTATTGCACCACTTACAGTAATTTGACCCACAATGCTTGAGAGTGAAACGAAAGACACACAGTCATTTACGGTCATTACCTGGCAATTCTCACAGCAGTCTCCGTGAGCACATTGTGAGCCTTCAGTGAGCCTGCAGGTCATGGGGTCACAGCATGGATTTTCACATTCCTTACAGTACACAAAAAATCACAGTCATCAGTGAGACATCATATCGAGTCAAAGATGAACCTACATTAATGCATTAATGATGTCATTAAAAAGGATCATCTGGGCTAGACTGAGTCACTACAGACAGATATGTGTGCAGTACCTCAGCTGTTCCACAGTCACACTGCTCTCCAGGGTCCAGGAAGGCATTACCACAAACAGACCCACTGTACAGTCTGGATGAAATGGGGGTGTCCAGCAGGCAGCTGGGGTTGGCGTTGTCTAGAAACATACTCAGCTGCTCCAGACTACAGTCACTAAACTGCTCCGGGAACTGATTGCTAGACAGGCAAAGAATATGTCATTTTTCCGACAGTGCAGGCTTTAAACTAGTCAGAGCAGTTCACTTAAGGCTGGAATACACTACTAGATCTAACTGCAACAGAAGGCTCAGTTTGTGTTTTTACCAAAGTGAAGTTTAAAGGTCTAAAGCAGTGGTTTTCAACCTGTGGTCCGCGGCCCATATTGCAGGTGGGCCGCCAATTATTTTCTGTTCATTTCCAGTCCATTCTAGGGCTGTGCGATTAAAAGAAAACGTCCTAAAATCACGATTTGAGCGTGGGCGATTTCTAAATCGCTTTATACCACAATTTTCCGCGGCCCTGACCTCCCGTATCCGATCCCATCAGAATGCATTTTGCCTAGCGCGAGACTGGGCATATCCCTAACTCCAGGTTCACACACTGTCTGTGATGCGCCTTTTTTCTGAGCCAATGTTGACGGATCAGAGCGTTCTCACTGCGGTAAAAGGCTAGAAATAAAAACGTGCGATAATTCATGTCTAACACATGAGCATAGAGTGAATTTGTTAGTGAACAGGATGCAGTTTAAGTGAGAGGAGACACGTTTAAAGTGTGCATACTCTCTCCTCGCAAAGCAGCGTGTATCTGAGCAAGCACGACTGGTTTTGTGACAGAGCAAAGGAAATCTGCTGCGAACAGATAGATTCGCACTCGTGCTTTATTTTAATGTGCTTTCGCGTTATATTTATGCGCTCTCACTGCTGACCGCATACACTGCAAACACCTGAGGCACCGCTACAATTAATGAGCTCTATGAACAATGCATGGCAAAAAAGAAGAAAAAGTCCCTGTATACAGGATTTTTTTTTTTTTTTTTTTTTTTTGCCACAAGTCTATACATTTTTTTACATCTTCACTATAGTGATAATTTTGACTTATGTCTGTTCTAGAGATGACTTTTTGATAAAGCTCTGATTGGTTTTCTTTTGGAAATATGTTTCAAATTAATCCTGAATGCATTTATGACTGTAAAAGCATATCGATGTGTGTCACAATTGCAAAATTGATTAAAAAAATTAGTTTTTTTTTTTTTTTTGTCCATATCGCACAGCCCTAGTTTATTCAATAAATATAGTTTAAAATCTAGCTTCGGAGTACTAAGTTATTAACCCAACAATAGCGGGGTCAGTTAATTTTTTTGAAGTGGGCCGCGCAAACATAGGTGTTTGGATGTGTGGGCCGCGAGTTGAAAAAGGTTGGGAACCACTGGTCTAAAGAGTTTCATGCACTTGTCTTACTTTGCTTGTGAAGTAGTGTGCTTGAGTATATTGCATGTGCATTTGTAGGGTACTTAAAATCTTTAAAGTACAGTATATATATATATATATATATATATATATATATATATATATATATATATATATATATATATATATATATATATATATACATATATATATATTAAAAGATGCACTTTCAGATATTATAATATAATTATAATATATTATAATATAATTGATGATCATTACACAGGGAGTAAAAAACAGACAGATCTTATTTCTGACCAAAGCAAAAATGAAAAGCACACTGAAAACACAGTATAACATTACACAAATACTGCTTACCCCACACGCTCTGTCATGATACAGAAGGAATTGGATGAGCCACACATGCAGGGATATTCATCATGGGACATGCCCATGTTATGACCCATCTCATGAGCAATCGTGGCTGCCAGGCCCAGTGAGTTCTGATTATGATCCTGAAAAATAACAACATATAACCATTTAAGATAAGAATCTTTATTATTACACAACAGAAGACCATTTGTTAGTATATAATCATCATTGATTCAGATAATGGATACCTGGTTGACTCCCGCTGAGCTTTCAGAACACATTGCAAGTTTGTTTGCCAACCCAACTGTGTCGCCCAAAAAATCAATTCCACTGGAAGAAAAACAATCAATAAACAATAAAAGGGTTCTTTAGTAGTATACTGACGTAAAGATATATTTTTAACACTTTACAATATGGTTGCATTAGTTACTGCATTGGTTAACATTAAATAATAACAACAAGAAAAATATTTTTACAACATTAATTATTCTTTGTTAATATTAGTTTATAAAAATAAAATTATTCATCGCTCCAGTTAGTTCACAGTGCATGAACTAATGTTAACAGACACTAAAGACACAACATGTTGAAACTAAAAGTTAACTGATGAAAAGTTTTAGCTTTGTATTACAGTGCACTAGCATCGTCTATGCTGAAGCGAAGTGAAGGTCTTAGTCATCCAGCAGAGTAAATGGGTAACTAGGTCATACTCACGTCACAAACTGAGCATTGTCATGCTTGACTCTTTTAAGCAGATTGCTTTTTCTCCACTCAATAAACCGACTGAGAGTCTCGTCAGAACTCAAACTGACCACAATCTGGTCCTGTTTCGTCCAAACCTCAAGCCCCACCAGCATAACCCGGATATTAAGGGCTCGATACAACTGAGCAAAGAATAAAGTGTTCACCGTCTTGCATTTCCTGCAGGTTTAACTCTTTTAAATCAAAATATATGTATACCTTGTCAACATGGTTTGCAACCTCCAGCATCCTGCCACTGATTATGTCCATGTTAGACCCATATTTTGTGTACTATAAGAGAAAAATATAGCAATCGTTTGTTTGGAAAATGTTCTTTTTGGCATTATGTATTGACCAATAGTATTGGCCCCACTATGTTGAGATGGGTCAAAGATTTTATATTTGAAAATATAAAAATGTTAAAATAGACAGAAATATTAGCGATTCACCAATATAATGTATCATCCTGGTCAATCAAAAAAAAAACTATTATGGTGATACCAATATCTAGAGATTAATAAATCAGTGATCATAATACAATGTCAAGTCAAAGAGATTTAAATACTGACATTGTATTATGGTTTATCACCGATTTATTAATCTCTAGATATCGTTATCACCATAACAGTTGACAAGCTTCTGAAAGCTTAAATTCTTACCTCAGTGTTATCCACCACAAGAAACAACTCCACAAATCTTGGAGTGTGAAATCGCTTTGTTTTCTAAGAAGATATTTGAATGATTTAAAATGCATGCATAATTTATTTCATTTGCAGAACACTTGTGATTCTAGAACTGTGATTGAAAATGTTATTACCCATCCGCTGGACTTCAAGGGGACAGCCACTGGGGGTTCATGGTCATAAATGGTGGTGCTTCTCTTCCACCTCAGATGTTCATGCTTATAAAGTGCGTGGTCTCCTTCACTGTGGTTGGTCAGGGGCTCGATCAGGTATACCTGCTGTTTCACTCTAACAAAACCTCTATGGAAAGAAGACATAATGCTGCTGCTCAAGAACATACATGCAAAAACGGCCTTTAATGCTTGTGAAATGTATGAAAAGCATCTTGTAATGAACTTGATGTGAAAGGAGCATGCAATTGTCTCGAACCTGATTCCAGAGCAGATTCCCACACTGACCGAAGAAGAATCTTCCAAATCCTGAATATGGCCATGATAGTAGCAGTTGTCCTACAAATGATACAAAATTGATTGATTTTTATTTTCTGTGCTTAACTGATTATATTATATCCATCTTAAACAAGGGAACTTCAGTCAGTCTGACATGACTTAAATATTCAGAATAGAATACTAGCAGGAACTGCACAATATGCAATATACAGTCAAACCAAAAATTATTCAGACATCAGATATCATTTTTTATATATATATATATATATATATATATATATATATATATATATATATATATATATATATATATATTAAAAGATGCACTTTCAGATATTATAATATAATTATAATATATTATAATATAATTGATGATCATTACACAGGGAGTAAAAAACATGTATATATGTATATATGTATATATATATATATATATATATATATATATATATATATATATATATATATATGTATATATATATATATATATATATATATATATATATATATATATGTATATACATATATGTGTGTATATATATATATATATATATATATATATATAATTTTCTTTTCTTTTTTTTTACTAGTGGGTGCATGACACTACAGTTCATTTATTTCAGTGAAGATAGCAAAATAAAGTAAACTTGTTTTGCTTAAGTGTTATCGGACATTTTCTAAACTATAGCTAACAAGCTGTAATAATGTGTGAAATATTAAAGAGATGTCTGAATACATTTTTGTTTGACTGTATAGATATGCTCTATACTGCAGGAATAAAATGAGGAATATGCTAGTATGCTGTTCTGATCATAGTTATTATTAAAGTACAGTAAATGTAAATTACCTTTAAAATTGGATTCCTGCTCACAATCAGTCCATCATCTTGATAATATATTTCAGAGTAATTATGTCCTATGAGTTGCCTAAATCACAGTAAATATTTATTTAGAACTTCCTTAGCGCACAATGGTGTATCTCACATGATTAAACATCAAAATGAAGTTTTGAAATATAACACACCCAAATGCAACACTCACCAGTTCTTTTCCAAATGAATCAGGTGATCTTTCCCTCCAAAGAATAATTTATATGTGAGTCTATCAGGATATGTCTCATGGCTTTTTGGACTTTTATCAGATTGTACCTGCAGAGGATTGATGTGTTAATCCACACATAAACACCAAAACCTTATGGTTGCTTTTATCCTAAAACTAAAACTAAAAAAGTTTTTATTCAACTATATCTTGTTGTTGTAACAATAAGATCCAGCTTGCAAATGGAGGTACCTTTCTGACGCTCTGTCTTTTAGGTCTCACTACATCAAATTGCTCTACATGAGGTAATGTCAGCAAACTCTCTGCCACACATCCTGATGAAGAATCAAAAGATATTTTTAAATTTCATAAATGCACCACGCACAAAAGTTAACAGGACTCTATAAAAATAAATAGGTTGCATAAGCCTAACTAGGGTAAACTTTACTGGCCCTAAATTACCTTAAAACATTTCTGATCTTCGAACTCTCTGCGGCACAAAAATAATAAAAAAATAATTGAACATATGTTCTATACATGCTTTTTAAATACTTCAATTGATAAACCTACTTGGACAAGTCCAATGTACGAAAATTCTTGTATATTAAAATCTTTCCATATTTAAAATGAGGCAAAACAATAGCCTACGTAAATGTCATTAAAGGGATACAATAAAAAGGTACAAATATTAATAAATACATTTTTCTATAAGATTAACTAAAGGATAGAAATGTTCCTCCATCACTATATATTCTTCTATGAGTATACTATTCGAAGGAATGTAAATACATACGAATAAATTCATAAAATAGACAAAAGCGACCGGTTTAATCTTTGAGCGCAAATATGCTTTCTAATTACATGCATTAAGGAATAAAACATATTTTTACATAAAGGAATATCATACATACCCCAAAGACAAAGACACCATAGTACATGAGTTGTGAAGGCAGGGCACTGCATGTTTACTGTACGTTATAGTTCATAACTGACGAACTATTATATCCCAAAAGAAAAACTTGAGTTCCGCCCAAGTGGGCCGGGTTTCCATTTAACCGGACAAACGCAAATACAGAAAAACAAAGCTGGTAGAATGGCCAATTTCATGGAACAAAGTTTCGAAAGGGGCGGGGCTTAGAGACGTCACGAGGGATCAAAATAATAATTCTCGTAATTTGACAAATTTATCTGATGATTTTTGAATTATATGATAATGTGTTGTTTCTCAGTGTTATTATGTAGTTGTAAATTGTTGTCCATACCGCTGCTGAAACAGATCATCGACGACGTTGCCACGTGGTAGCTAATACTTTTCTAAGCGCTTCTCTTGGCGAACCAATCACATTCGTTTGTGATTACAAGGTAAAGTTTAGTATTATTATCACTATTATTATTTTCTACATGCCACTGAAGTGAATTTTCATTCTTTTGTGTTAGGCTACAATCTTTGAAATTTACAGATTTAAATTAGTTTTTGTGTGTAAATCACGAGCTGATATTTGAATGTGGATCAATGGAGCATTCGGTGTCCTGGGCCTCCCTCCGAGAGCTCCTGCACGAACACATCCGTGTTCTCTTTCAAGCATACGTTTCGGTGTCTCACTATGGGATACGCCCCTTCCGCGTATTCCTCAGAAGCCCAATACCATTACGCCAGCCCCAATTGGCTGGCAGTCATGACGTTGCGTCAGGGAGTGGCTCCCTCCTCTTGGTATAAAAGGAGCGACGCAACGTCATTACGACATTCAAAAACCTCTTCTCGCTTCACACCAGAAGCCTTCCTAACTCTGATAGCCATCAACTGGTCTCCACGCTGGTTGCTGGCTTATCATTCTGGTACTGTGCTTATAGTCGATCTGTTGGCCACCACGCCGCTTTCGCCTACCCCTCAATCGGCATTCCAGCTCATTGTTAGGGTCATTCAGTACCGCAACTATGGCTGCAGCAATGCAGACTAACGTAGCTAGCGAGGGAGAACCGCGGCTTTGCTCATGCGGGAACAAGATCTCATGCAAAGACACACACCAGGTCTGCTCTGCATGTCTTGGGCTGAAACATGCTCAAATGGCGGTCGATAGTCCCGGATCCTGTGAGCACTGCGCGCGTTTCACCATGAAGAGCCTCCGTCGCAGGTTAGCACGCCAAGCTAGCTTGTCTGGCCATGATCCCCTCATGTCAGCTAGTCCCGCTCCGGTTTCCGCCCCTCAGGTACCTATTCCTGTAGAGCTGCCCACCACGGCAACCCTATCGTGGGGTGAACAACTGGATGTATGCGCCCCTCTGGCCGGTGTCCTCAGCACGGACGAGGAGGAGGAGGAGGGCGCGTTTGAGTTTGAGGAAGAGGGGCAATCGGATTTCCTTCTCTCTGAAGAGGAGGAAGATTTCGAGGATTCCCCTTTTCTCCCCCCTGCGCAATCGGCACAATCCCTCGCTACGGCGGGATCCACGGAGGAGGCGGGCGGGGCACCATCCTCTCCGCTTCTTAGTGTGGATCTGCAAGACGTGTGCAAACGCGCTGCAGAGAAACTCAATATTCCGTGGCCGACCGTAATAGCTGAGACTGCAAAGTCGCGTTATGAGGGGAAGAGGCTGCCGAGAGCTAAACGGGCAGCGAGACAACTCCTTCCAGTCTTTCCAGAGCTTCTGGAAGAGGTTTCTGTCACCTGGAAGGACAACCCTTTTACTAGTAAAATGCCCGTGCAAGGGGGATCTGCGCTCGACGTGGAGGGTATGGAGAAGCAAGGCCTTCTTCGCATGCCCCCCATGGAGCCTTTAGTTGCAGCGCATCTGCATCCAAGGCGTACGGCGGCTGCAAACCCAACGTTGCCATCAAAAGCGGACCGCTTCCAGTCAAGCATGACGGAGCGCGCTTACAAAGCAGTCGCCCTCTCAGTCCGGGCCATGAACGCCATCTCTCTGCTCACCGCATACCAGGCGGAGCTACAAGACGAGGTGTCTGCCACGCCAAGTCAGACACAGTGGGAAGAAATCTGTGTTGTCACAGATCTCTCGCTCCGTCTTCAGAGATGTGCTGTTCAGGCTGCGGGCAAGGCCATGGCCACAATGGTCATTCAGGAGAGAGGACGCTGGCTTAATTTGGCGAATCTCTCCGACAGAGAAAAGGAAGCCATCTTAGATGCACCGGTCGTCGCAGAAGGCATTTTCGGTTCAGCGCTGACACGGATGCAGAAGAGATGCGAGGAGAAGAAAAGGGATGATGAGGCCTTGCAGCTCTGCATGCCCAGAAAGACGCAAACCGCGCCCCCACCACCTCCTCGGCAGACGTTTGCGCAGGCTACAGCTCGCCCACCCCCCAGCTTTCGCATTCCTAGGCGACAGAGACCGCGTGTGAATGCAACAACGGTTCAGAGCGGCGCACCAGAGCAGAAACCCGCCTGGCCCAGAAAAAATTATCCGCCCGCGACAGCTCAGACGGTCCAGCCGGCCCCTCACCCTACCCAGGTGATGAGGAGGAAGAAAAAGGCCGTTTGAGGGGGTCTTCCTGAGGGAAGGGGGCTCACAGCCCCCCCGTTCACTTGTCCCCGACCCTCAGTTGTTCAGCGTTCAACGGAAAACGAGTTCAGTTGTTTACAGATGTTCTGTGGGGAAACCAGAGCCAAGTTGGTCCAGGGGATGCAGAGCAGTGAAGAGAACGAGAGACGATGCAGTGGTGTACACCCACCCACTAGTCACAAGCACTTTACATGCTCAAAGTTCAATAAAGTTTTCACTGTTTCCCCCACAAATGTTGCAAAACATAATGCCCCAAAAAATGTTGCAAAACACTTTGTCAGAACACAGCGTAACACCACCTCGTGGAGTCATCGCTCCGCTGAAGGTGGTGAGCCACATAAACTCTGTCCAAGCGATAAGTGTTCGCGCATGCGCAGTACAGACCACAAACCCGTTTTCAACTCGGCCATACGATGGCGCCGGAACGCTGCAAATAAACTATTGGCGAGAATGCACGCAGTCTCGTTGGGTGCTGAGAACAGTACAAAACGGTTACAGACTGCAGTTTGCAACTTCTCCCCCGCAGTTCAAGGGAATCATTTATTCTCAGGTGCGGGGAGCATTAGTACATGTTCTTCAGGAAGAGATTACCTCACTGTTGAACAAAAAGGCAATAAGAGTGGTCCCACCCGAGGAAAGTCACAATGGGTTTTACTCGAGATACTTCCTAGTCCCGAAAAAAGGGACTCGAGCTCTCCGCCCCATATTAGATCTTCGCACACTGAACAAATACCTAAGGAAGTACAAGTTCAGAATGCTCACCCATTCTACACTTCTGAAACTGGTGCGCCCAGGCGATTGGTTTACATCAATCGACCTGAAAGATGCATATTTTCACATAAAAATATATCCACCCCACAGGAAATTTCTGAGGTTTGCATTCCTTGGCGTGGCATACGAATATCTAGTCCTTCCCTTCGGCTTATCTCTCAGTCCGAGGGTATTTGTGAAATGTACAGAAGCGGCCCTAGCTCCGCTCAGGGAAAAAGGCATTCGTCTCGCTACTTACATAGACGACTGGCTGGTGACGGCTCAATCAGAGCACAAAGCGAGAGATCACACAGCCATGCTCCTAGTACATCTACAGAAACTGGGATTAAAATTAAACACCGAAAAGAGTGTTTTAGTTCCCAGACAGTCAATAACGTATCTGGGGTTGTTACTGGACTCAGTGACATTCAGAGCGCGACTGTCAGAGGGGAGAGTAATAAAATTTACGAAATGCCTGGCCGAATTTCGGAAGGGGAACAATGTTTCTTTTCGCATCTGCCTCAGACTATTAGGTCTGATGGCCTCAGCTCTAATAGTCATTCCCTTAGGCAGACTATTTATGAGAGAGTTTCAACGCTGGGTAGCTTCTCTGAGACTAGACCCGTTACGGCACTCCCGGAGGAGAGTGAGAGTGACGTCCGCCGCAGTCTTGGCACTGCGTCACTGGCGGCGCCCGTGCTTTCTGGTACAAGGGGCACCGATGGGCGTTGTCCAGACCAGGAAGGTCATAACGACGGACGCGTCGTTGTCCGGTTGGGGGGGCATTCACGAGGGCAGGGCAGTGAACGGGAGATGGGGTCCCCATCTGAGCCACTGTCACATAAACTACTTGGAAATGCTGGCCGTCTTTCTGACGTTGAAGCATTTTCTTCCTTTTCTGAAAGGACATCATGTTCTCGTGAGAACGGACAACACTACAGTTGTGGCATACATAAACAGACAGGGAGGTCTCAGATCACTCCCTTTACACATGTTGGCACGCAAACTGATTTTGTGGAGCAATGCCAGTCTTTTATCCCTGAGAGCTACACACGTACAAGGCATAATGAACCGGGGTGCGGATATGCTGTCCAGGGGAAATCCCCTTTATGGAGAGTGGAAGCTGAACACGGAAGTGGTTGGCCAAATTTGGAGCATTTTCGGCAGAGCGACAGTGGATCTGTTCGCGTCACAGGACAATGCTCAGTGCCCTCTGTTCTTCTCTCTGAAGGATCAGAGCGCGCCTCTAGGAATAGACGCACTAGCGCACGAGTGGCCTCGCGTTCTCCTGTACGCGTTCCCACCGATTGCGTTGATATCTCCAGCCCTTCACAGAGTGAGGGAGGAGGGGCTGAGAATGATACTGGTGGCTCCGCGGTGGCCAGGGAAATTTTGGCTGGCGGAGATCATACATATGCTTTACGCAGAGCCGTGGTCCCTGCCACTGCGCAGGGATCTGCTGTCACAGGCGGGGGGGGAGATATTTCATCCTCATCCAGAACGCCTGGCACTGTGGGCCTGGCCAGTGAATGGCTAAATATGAATGCAGCTGGTCTGCCAGACAGTGTCATCAGAACCATACAGAATTCCAGGGCCCTGTCCACTCGGTCACTCTACGAATGTAAATGGGGCGTGTTTGAGCGTTGGTGCGCGGCTAGACACGTAATCCCTTTTCAGTGTTCAGTGGCAGTTATCCTATCGTTTCTGCAGGATATGATAGATCAGGGTAAGGCATTCTCAACAGTAAAGGTGTTTCTTGCCGCAATATCTGCCTGTCATGTAGGTTTTGATAACAAAACTGTGGGGCAGCACCCTTTGGTATGCCGGTTTATGAAGGGTGCGCGTCGCGCTTTGCCAGTTTCGAAACCGATCTCTCCGTCATGGGATTTGGTTCTGGTGCTTGATGCGCTTTCTGTGTCTCCATTTGAGCCATTGGACAAAGCTGACCTGAAATTATTGTCGTTTAAGACGGCGCTGCTGTTAGCTTTGGCTTCAGCGAAGCGCGTAAGTGAAATTCACGCACTTTCTGTGAATTCAGCGTGTACGCAATTTATGCCAGGGGACGCAGGGGTGCTTTTGAAACCTAATCCTGTTTTTATGCCCAAAGTGGTCAATTCTATTGTTCCTCTCAAGTTAAGAGCCTTTAACCCACCGCCTTTTGCTTCAGCAGAACAGCAAAGGCTGAATACGTTGTGTCCGGTGCGTGCTCTGCGCATTTACACTGAGAGGACTAAAGTGTTCAGAGAGAGTGATCAGCTGTTTGTGTCTTGGGCGAAGCCGCGTACGGGGAAGCCGATTACTAAACAGCGTTTATCCCACTGGATAGTGGAGGCAATTTCTCTTGCATATTCCAGTAAGGGTCTTACGCCTCCGTCTGGTTTACGTGCTCATTCAACAAGAGGAATGTCAACGACATGGGCCCTCTTTAAGGGGGTCACGTTACAAGATATCTGTGAAGCGGCGAGTTGGTCCTCACCGCACACATTTGCGAGGTTCTATAAACTGGATGTTACAGCTCAAACGTTTGCACATGCCGTTTTGAGCGTTGGATCTTAAGTGTTGACCAGCCCTATATTAGTGTTTTTGGTTGGCAGGAGACTTCGAGACAGGCTATCTGGCAATACGGGAGTTAGGATATCCCATAGTGAGACACCGAAACGTATGCTTGAAAGAGAACAATAGGTTACTTGCGTAACCCCGGTTCTCTGATAGCATTAAGTGAGGTGTCTCACCAGATCACCCTCCTTGCTGTGTGAAGCGAGGAAGAGGTATGCTTGTTTTGAATGTCGTAATGACGTTGCGTCGCTCCTTTTATACCAAGAGGAGGGAGCCACTCCCTGACGCAACGTCATGACTGCCAGCCAATTGGGGCTGGCGTAATGGTATTGGGCTTCTGAGGAATACGCGGAAGGGGCGTATCCCATAGTGAGACACCTCACTTAATGCTATCAGAGAACCGGGGTTACGCAAGTAACCTATTGTTTTCTACTTACCACCCAAAGGGAGAAACCGCAACATATCCCGTAACGACAATGACTCAGAACATTACAGGAAACACGTTACGTATAAAAGCGTGTGTTTAACATTTAGTTATAGGTTTAGAGTTCGTTCATTTCGTACATATGCTAATTACTTGAGTAATTGATGTATATTGTATAACTGATGAGTAAATAAATGCAATATTTATACATTTAGAACTGGACAGTAATTTTCAGCACTTATTATTCCCAGAATTTACCAGAATTTCTTTCTTTCTTTCTTTCTTTCTTTCTTTCTTTCTTTCTTTCTTTCTTTCTTTCTTTCTTTCTTTCTTTCTTTCTTTCTTTCTTTCAAAATAAATGTCCCTAATGGAGGTTGAACACATTTTAACGCTTGCAATGTTTAATTATTGACCTGATTGCACTTGGGTAACATTTTCTGTTTCAAATATATAATATTATATGTATATTATACATCATCAGCTTAGCTAAATGAAAATTGATCATCCTGCCCGATGTTTGCCCCTGTTTGCACGGAGGAAACTTCTATTTCACTTGCATACCACAACCACTAGAGGACAGATAGACACCTAAAATACTACTGCAATAGGCCTACTGTACTTCACACAAAACTTGTGTCTTATTCAGCCATAAAACCTCTTACATGCATTGCACATTGATTCACAATGTACATATTTATTTATTTAGTTAGTTTGACTTTATTATGCTGTCTCTTCTTGAAAAATTGCTTGATATGTTTTGCTGTTTGCAAGACTATGTTGAAGGATTATACTTTGACATTTAATCTCTGAATGCCTGTTTCCTGAAGAATAACCCAAACTAGCAAATACACTTGATCACAATTGATCTATCTGAATTCGGTTGAGAAATTGCAACTTTAAAATACCATGGAGAAAGTCCAAACATTATCTAATAAGGGCACATCAGCTAAAAAGATGATGAAAAATTAATGATGATAATTAATAGGCTAGCCTTATTACAAATGCAGTCATAATAGCAAATAAAAGTCAGAGTTCTAATTATGAGTGAAAAACCTGGCCTTCAGATATTCCAAGACATGGCATAGATTAAGAGCCAGATGAGCTGCTAAGGAATAAGAAATAAACAATATCAATATAAGAAAATGTTAGGTTAGATTGACTTCCAATGGCATGTTATAGAACATTCTGTCAAACTATAGCCTAAATGTACCTAAATAATATAAAACACATTATATATGTAAACAAGAAATTGTTTCTAGGCAATTAATTTATTGCAATCATTTTACTGACCAACTTTGCATGTGTGGATGATGACACAAGATACCTGTGGAGGCGGAGGCGTGGTTTAGCGAAGTTTGCAGCCGGAGACAGAATTAGGAGACGAACGGTGAGTGAGCAGGCTGAACGGAAATAATCAACACCTGTCTCTTGTTTCAGTAATTGGCGTGGAGAGAGTATTTAACGCCAGGAGAAACAGGAATAGAGGAGAGAGACCCGCTGCTGACGAGCGTGAACCGCAAAACTGAAAAAAGGCCTGAGCTTTCTGTTTATGGTGCGAGAGGCACCGTTTTTGTTTTTTATATATTCTTATTAAAAATTGTCAGGAATAAAGCCGACCCCTCGTCCTCTTCCTTTCAACCTTTGAACCCATTTACACTGGTGCCGAAACCCGGGAAGGAAGAAGAACCGCCGCCATGCAAAGCCCGTCCTCCATGCTGCTTGCGGACATCATCGCCTCCCTCACGGTCCTGCACCGCGAACAACACCAGGCTCTGCTGGACTTAAGGACAGACCAGAAGAGGCGGTTCCAGGCCATCATCCAGGCCCAGCAGGAGGACCGCGAGAGGTTCCGAAGCTGGATCGATTGGGATGTTCACGCCAAAGCACAAGATGGCGCCCCAAGATGATCCAGAAACATTCCTGGAGCTGTTCCAGAAATCGACGGAGGCGTGCGGCTGGCCCCACGACCAGTGGCCAGCGCGCCTCATCCCCCTGCTCTTCGGCGAAGCCCAGGTGGCCGCGTAACAGCTGCTCTTCGACGACCTCAAAAGGGCCATCATCCAGTGGGTCGGCCGGTCCCCCGAGCAACATCGCCAACGCTTCCGGTCCCTGGACTTGGGGGAAGCCGGTCGACCCTTCGCGAAAAATTTTGGCTACGAATTGGCCTGCCTTCGGTGCTCTATTGGGGTCTCTATGCACGGATGCCTCTTGGGGAAATAAGGCACAGGTCGGGGGCGTGCGGGTGCAGGTGGGAGAAACTGAGCCGGGCTGCCGAGTCCTGCTTCAGGGGAAACGCGTGAAGTCGAGAGGTGAGGTCTCTCAGAGCGTGATGACTTTCCCCTGGAGCAGTCTCGAGATGAGACATTGAAACATACGTTCCAACAGGTCCATACCATCAACGGCCAGCTTCTCCATCCTCCCCAAATGCTCATCTATCCATATTTTGCCATTTTAAAAGACCGGTTGTATCGAGTGACCCAAGACACTCAGACAAAAGAAGATGCAACCCAATTGTTAATTCCAAGGAGCCGCAGGGAAAGCGGCTCATTCTAATCCAATGGCGGGCCACTTGGGGCAGGCTGCCACACTGAATCGCCTCACGACCATTTTTTTTTGGCCGGGCATTCACGAGAATGTGCACAGGTGGTGCGCATCTTGTCGTGAATGCCAGTTGGTAAACCCACTGGCCACCCCAAAATTGCCATTGCGCCCTCTTCCGTTAATGCAGGTCCCCTTCGAGAGAATTGGCATGGACCTCATCGGGCCATTAGAGCGATCTGCACGGGGACATCGATTTGCATTAGTCATAGTCGTTTATGTAACACGATATCCTGAAGCAGTGGCCCTCCGAAACATTTAGGCTAAGAGTGTTGCGGATGCCCTGTTTCGTTTAATCTCCCGAGTGGGGGTTCTGAAAGAAATCCTCACCGATCAAGGTACGGCGTTTATGTCATGTATGTTACGCAAACTTTACGAATTGTTGGGCATTAAATCACCCACAGACCGACGGCCTGGTCGAACGCTTTAATCGCATGCTTAAATCAATGATTCGTAAGTTCGTCCGGGAAGATGCGAAAAATTGGGATAAGTGGTTAAAGCCCTTGTTGTTCGCCGTGTGAGAGGTCCCCCAAGCCTCTACAGGGGTTTCCCCCTTCGAGCTTCTCTACGGACGTCCTCGGATGCTGGACGTCCTTAGGGAACTTGGAAGGAGGGATCCTCTAAAAGCAAAAACGAAATTCAGTATGTCCTGGACTTGAGAACAAAACTCCACACTCTGGGGCGGCTATCAAGGGAGAATTTGTTACAAGCCCAGGACAGACAGAGCCACCTGTACAACAGGGGCGCTAAACTCTGCAAATTTGCACCGGGAGAGAAAGTACTTGTATTGCTCCCAACGTCAAGCTTCAAATTAATGTGAAAGTGGCAGGGGCCGCTTGAGGTCGCACAACAAATCGGAGAGCTCGATTATGAGGTTATACGGTCGGATAGGAATGGAGCACATCAGATATACCACCTCAATCTCCTTAAAAAATGGAGAGAGGTGGAGCCAGTGATGTTGGCGACAGTGATTAGTGGAGAGGACGATCTTGGGCCAGAGGCGAGTGTCAAAACGCAATCCCTCACCCTGGCCCCCGGGGGAGATCACCTCTCATTGTCCCTGCTCACTGACATCACGAGGTTGCAGGCTGAATTTGCCGACGTGTTTTCGCCCCTACCCAGCCGTACAAACCTAATTCAGCACCATATCGAGACAGGCGTGGTAGTTCGCAGCCGGCCGTATCGTTTGCCTGAGCATAAAAAAAAAGTAGTTCAGGCTGAATAAGGCGCAATGCTTGAAATGGGGGTAATAGAAGAGTCCAATAGCAACTGGGCGAGCCCAATAGTTTTGGTTCCAAAGCCGGATGGCTCGGTCCGTTTCTGTGTGGACTACCGCAAGGTGAATGCTGTGTTGAAATTCGTCGCATATCCAATAACGTGGGTTGACACGTTTTATTCGACGAGTTTATTGACGCTTTCATTCAACGTTGGACCTTACAAAGGGATATTGGCAGATCCCCTTGTATCCATTATCCAAAGAAAAGACAGCTTTCACAATGCCGTTTGGTTTACACCAATTCGTTACCCTTACGTTCGGCTTGTTCGGGGCTCCAGCCACCTTCCGGGGACTCATGGACAAGATCCTGCGACCCCATGCTGCTTATGCTGCTGTCTATCTGGACGACATCATTATATTTAGTAATGATTGGCAGCGGCATATGCAGTATTTGAGGGCGGTCTTGAAGTCGCTGAGAGGGCCGGACTCACAGCCAACCCGAAAGAAGTGTGCGGTTGGGCGTGTGGAAGTAATGTATCTGGGCTTCCACTTGGGGCATGGACAGGTGCGTCCTCAAATTGATAAGACAGCCGCGGTTGCGACCTGTCCGCATCCTAAGACCAAAAAGGAGGTAAGACAGTTCTTGGGTCTGGCGGGATATTATAGACGGTTTGTGCCTAATTATTAATATATATGGCTTCCTTTCAACCTTTGAACCCATTTACAATACCATTTTACAAAATAAATAACATAAGCAAACAAACAAAGATGTCTTAATTATGCCATTCTGTTCACCTATGTTTTAATTAATTACCTTATTATTCCCAGTGTTTAAATATCCTCCTTCTAGTCTCTAGCTTCACATTTTATGTTTGGTTGTTTCTCTACGTGTTTCTCCTGAGCTGTGTATTAAAGTTGATTGCTGTATTTATTCCTTCGTCCTGTGATTCCTTACTACAGCCAAACACGTGACAAAAACAAATAAACCTTTTGCGGACTCTTTATGTTTTTATTAAATCTCCTTTTTAGTCAGTCTCTTTGCCGGAACCTTGGATTTCTTTCAATTTCCCAAATTGCATTAATTAGCATGAAATTGCAGCTGGAGTTCACAAAGGTTGATTTTGTGATTCGCTGACTCATTAAATGTAGAATGTGTCATCTTTTTGCACATACAAAACACACACACACACACAAGAGACAAATCTGTTTAACGAGCTGAAGAAGACAAATGGTCCCTTTTAAGGGGCAGTCCATCTTACACACAAATCCTGCTGATTTCAAAAATATAAATGATGATGCATCATATTACGGCAGATGGAAATGATCCTTTCAGAAGGCACAGTGAGTAATAAGAGCTCTCCAAGGCTGAAATATATTTATGTGAGCCAGGGTTAAAATGAACTAAAACCTAAAAAAAATAGATACATTTTTGTTACTTGAAATAATGTATTAATGCACTAAAATAACTAAATCTAAAGGGGGAAAATTAATGAAAACTTAAAATACAGAGCATTCAAATTTCTTGCATGAAATATATAAGAGTCTCAGATAACGTATATTTATATATATATATATATATATATATATATATATATATATATATATGTGTGTGTGTGTGTGTGTGTGTGTATTCTAACACAAGTGAAAAAACACAACAATTTGACTAAAACTTTAACAAAAAATCTAAATGAAAAATACAAAAAAAACGAACTGTTTAAAAATATGTAAAATATCTCAGTGATGCTAAAAACAAACAAATATTGGCATTAGTGTTGGCACTGCTGCTCAGATGCTGTCATTAAGGTTTTTAGTAGTTCTTTTATATAATTTCAGACTGTATTGATCATCCTCTGTGGCACAACAGAACTGTGACAGAGGAAGTGTTTGTTCACAGGCCAGTTTCACACCGCTCACAACAGAAGTGTGTATTTATTTCACAGCCAGTATGTTAGCATTTAGATTAGTGCTTCTCAATGGGTTTACTTCAGGAGCCACATTTTACTGTAGACATCAAGTGGCAACCATAGACAAAAAATCGTTTGTATCTTACAAAAGTAAACACAAGACATGTAAAAACATAAAATCTAAAATAAAACATTTGCATAGGTGTTTTATGTTTTGTCATATTTGATATTGTTACATTTCTCATACGATATAGTGAGAATGTGGAGCACTTACAGAAGGAAAAAAAACTACATTTTATTCAGAGGTCTAAACTGAGCCAAATTGAATTGGATGCACATTTGACATTCACATGGGCAAAATTTAGATTTGTAATGTAAAAATAATTGAGATCTTATAGGCCTATCAGACTACTTTTATAAAACGCACATATTATCAGATGTCACTGCTTCTCCCATTAACTGGTATTTCAATGCTTAATTTTATGATCAAAGTTCTTAACAATGCAATGCAATATGTTAGACCTACAAATAAGCGTTCCTCAAAGTCTGATATTTGCATTTTAACATAATTTTGATGCATGGATGATCAAGTAAACCAGCTTCAGTCTAATAGGCTAAATGTGAATCTTTTAAATATTAAGATTAATATAACATGTATTATTATTATTAAACATTACTCATTTGTTTTTAAAGATTTTTAATCTTCTTTGCCTTCATTGGTTATTTTTATTGCTGGTTTGAAGTATGTTGTTGAAATGTGAACAAACATTTATGGCAAAACCTCCACCTACTAGACAGTTTTTTTCTAAATAATTTATATAATTAATTTTTTTGAAGCTGCTTTGTTTCTAAAATTACTTGCAGTTTAATGGATTCCTTTCTCACCCAAAGTAATTTATTTATTTTTTTATGTAAAGGTGATCTAAAATTAAGGGAGTCCCAGATGATTTGGAATGAGTTAGTTTACACCACACTGCAGATTAATCTCCAGGTAGGCTACCACTAACATAAGTTTTAAATGAAATTAAATGAAATGATTATTTCGACATCATTTACCTTCCTCAGATAGTGGTAATTGCTGGCTTGCCTTGCTCATCCGAAAAACCATCCAGTGAGATGATATATTTGAGGATACTTCCTGATTTGCTTGTCATGTGGTGTGTTATGGAGACTAGAGTTTTGTGAGTCTTTTCCCAGCTTGGCCTGGACCCCGTGTGCCTGACAGTGGGATTAAAAGGACATCACATTCTCCACAGATGGGTAAAGACTTCCAAAGCTGCAGCCTTGAGGATTTAGCCTACAAACCATATTGCCACTCCTAAAAAAAACATGGAATCACACACACATGGTCACACAAAGTATGGTAATGTAAAATATAACTGGCTGGCATCATATTACAGTTTCTTTTCGCAACATGGGAGAATAAAAAACTATTTTCCTTCTTTCGTTAGGCTAATATTTTTGTTAAAAGCCTCCACAGAGCATAATATGTGCAGATATAGTACACCCAACATGTCTAGGATTTAAAATCTATAGACATTTACATTTGTACAAAGTGTGTATTAGTGTTGCTACCATTCTTTTTGCCTTGTAAAAGTACTTGCATATATCATAATATTGATAAAATAAAAGGAATAAATGTTCTTAAAGGGATAGTTCATCCAAAAATGAATGAAACGACAATGAAAAAACAACACGTCTGTTTTAAAATTAGAATGAGGAAGAAATGATTGCAGTGATGAAAGAATCATGAAATGTATTTATATTTAAAGCATTTCAGTGGGAATAGAGCTCATTATATTTCTGGGAATTAATTTCTAGTTTGTAAAGTAAAAGAAGTGAAGTATTCAGGTCAAAAATTAAGCGAACTTGTAATATATTCAGCAGGGAAAGGCATAATAACATAATCACGGTAAAATTGAATAAACACTGCACAAAATAATGGTGTGCAATTATGTAAATTTGCATGACTTTTTATATTAAACTCACATTTACATTTAAATCTACTCTTTTGTGTCATAGACCTCATTCTGCTGCTTCTGTGCAGCTCTTTGCAAATGATTCCAGCTCTGTTATGGTTGATTACAGCTCTCAGGTTAAATTATCATAAACTATTCACCTCTTCTTGACTTAATTACTCTTGAGTCCCATGTTTAGACACCCTTTCAAATTATTATTGTAGCAATAAAGCTATGCAATTATCATGGATAGATCGAGAAAAGTGGAACAGAAATAAAAGAGAGAATAGAGGAAACCAAGGAAAAGAGATCAAAATGCATTCTGTTGTGAATATAGCTGTGATATTTCATAAACACCTACTGTATCACTGTTCTTTAAAACTGACCCGTTCCTTAAAGTCACTGCAAGCAATAAAACAAGACATTTACAATTTGAGTTTTAATTTTATACACATTTTTCTATACCACTTTTGACTCTATCACAATAGCCTTTTGCCATCTTTATATTTAGATATATAACATAAAAACAAGCTTCATTTTTAATTCTCTTCACACAGATTTTATTATATATTATGGATTCTGTGTGGTATTTTTTACCAGAAGTGACGGTTTAAAGTTAAAATGTCTAAACAATGGATTTGTTTCTTACAAACACAGAGCTTGTCGCTCCATGAGATCATAAATGATGGACTGTGTTACTTGTGGATTATTGGGATGTTTTTATCAGCTGTTAGGGCTCTTATTCTGATGGCACCCATTCACTGCAGAGGATCCATTGGTGAGCAACTCATCTACATCTTTGATGTTCTCAGGGTAAATACATATCCAGCTAATTTTCATTTTAGCGTGAACTATTCCTTCTCAATGTTGCCCTTTAGCTGGTCAGTTGCTACTATTCATTAAATAAAGAGGGCTCAAAATTATTTTGTGTTGTTGTTGAAGACCATTTTAGGTGGGCAATTAAACTTTTGAAAAGAACCCATTGGGTGGACTGACACATTAGATTAGACTCTGTACTGAACAGATGTGAGGTAGGAAGCCCTTGTTTTTCAGATGGCTAGCGTTAAATGTCCAGATGAGAGACAGTAACTGTAGTCAAAGTCTGATGAAAAAGCAAACAATTTATTGGGTGTGCACACAAGTTTCTCCACCCATCCTCAAAATACAAAGAAGAATGTGGCAGCAATCAACTGCTGAATAACAATGTCTTTGTTTATTGTAGGAAATTGGATCATTCTTAGACTGTCTATGAACATGAACAGCCCAAAGTATTACATATTGTGGTGTATATTCACTACATTAGGTGGGAATTATTAAGATGCAGTAATTGTTTTTTATATAAGACTTTGAATTAATGTTTTTGTCCCAGATCTCCCTTTTGCTTTAAAAAAATAAGATTGAACTGTTGACGGCACAAGCTCATGGAGGTTATTCACAGAGGCACCACATCCATTATAGCACTCATTTGTTTTCAGGGACTGACAGGAGCCCATTTGTGCAAGACATTAAGTTTAAATAAATGTAATCACAGGACACTCTTGAGATCTTTTAGAGCAGAGGTCCTCTCTTTTTTTCCCACTGCTATAAACAGTAAAGAATTTAAATAGTGATCATGCATCATGGCTATTCAGTACGAATGCAAGAGGAAAAAAAATATTGTAATATTTGCAAAAAAACTTTTTTTTGAGTTGTTTTGTGCGTTTGTGCTTCAGATGAACTTTGAAATGTATTTATTTTTATGAATAAGACAACACATTAGTCAAATGCAATGTTTCTTCATTTAAGCACAGCATTTTGTCTGCTTTGCAAAGCAGAGCTATCAAGAGAGACTATTACATATCCTTTTATTAATGTGTGCACATTTTATTATGGTGGCAACACTATTGGTTTACTGGCTAATTGAAAATTGAATGCTAAAGTTTCTAAATAATTCAAATCCAGAGCATTACACTGCTTATTTGGGCATTTATAATGGTATCAGTCAAATGTACAACAATCAGCACTCAATTATAATGTTCCTCTATCTTGCCTAGATTCATTTCTAAGCAAATTATGCACAGTCGGTTTTCATTTCACGAAGCGAACTATGGCATAATTATAGTTTCTGAAATATAGCCTTGCACAGATCACCTTTTCATGCACTTGAGGATAATCTTAGAATGGCATTTGTCAAGATTACTATGGAATTAATATAATTGCACAGAAAATTGTACAGATGTGTGTCAAAATTACAAGGTTACTGTTCACTGAGAGAGTGTACATCTGTGCTCAATCTTAATGACAACAAATTATCATCTGTAGCCACGCTAGAATAAAGAAATTAAATAGAATATAAATCCATTAATCTGCAACTGAGTAATTTTCTTGTATAACAGCAAACACTGGAAAAATAGCATAGCATTTTTTTAATGTAACACTAATTTGTCACTGAATTGGTCATCTTCTTATGACTTCAGTTTTCAGAAAGTTTATACCAGTAGGAATATTTATTATTTAGGGCTCTTCAGATTTCTGCCGGGGAGGAGTTGGTGGGAATAACAGACAACCACATGTCAGGGCTAAAGCCTCTCAGTGGTCCCATTAATCCTGACTTGAGCCACACACTCTTGGTTTGTCCCCATAAATCAGACCACAGTTTTCCACTCAGAGGGACGGATTTCCTTACAAATCTGGTATTCATCTATTTAACTGAAAATAATAACAAAAGAAACCTACAAAATAGACAAGATAATAAATAATTTGCATTATAATCCCTTTTTTTAACATTATAATACATTTGATCAATACATTTCCAAAACATCTTTAATTTATTGAGAATATTACATATTGCGTCAAAATTTGACATTGAAAAAAGGGGCATGCCAAACATTTTTTTTAAAGTTAGCTAATCTTTTCATTCAAATTATGCTGAAATATTTTGAATGAAAAAAAAGGTATTTAATAATTAAAAGTGCAAATAATAAATAAATGTTATTGTTTCCTGTGGCATTCAAACTTGCAAAGAAACAATGAAAAATATATATTTAGACTGAAATGTACACCTCTATTAAGCAGCATGTGATGTTTGGTAATGACTTATCGATGAAAGTTATTAGAGAGCATCACGATATTGACTTTTCCATTTTCGTTTGCAGTCTGTCAGCAATGCTCCCCAAGTCAAATGCTCTCACACACGGTCGTCGAAGACAAGCTTTTACTTCTGGTCAGCTTGAAAACAGTGTAGCTCCTTGTGTCCGACGCAAATCTCCTGGAGGAGCCAGAGCTGCGCGCCTGGATTTCAGACGCAGAATTTCTCATTGAAGATTTATTGGTCATGCTCAAGACAGATGACATCTTCTCTCTGTAGCTTTCTCTGAACCTCTTGGCCGATCTGTACAAGTTTCCGACAAAGCAGTAGCAGAGGGGATTGAGGGATGAGTTGGTGAGACCCAGCCATTGCGCAAAGGGTCTGCTCTGGAGAATCCAACGATGCTCAACGTTGCTCAGCTCATCGTTTCGATCGGGAGAGCTGGGGATGTTGGAATCGATCCAGATGTCCACGGCGTAGAGTGGCAGCCAGGAGAAGGTGAAGAGCAGCACGAGCGCAAACACCATTTTGGCGATCCTCTTGCGCGTCTTCAGGCGCGATGTCGAAGAGGTCAGCGCGAGCTGGTTGGGATCTGAAACTGATGCTGTACCTCCTCGACTCAATTTCCAACAGGTCAGGAAGCAAATAATTAGGTTAAAGACCACCGGGAATCCATATAACGCGCAGAAGAGTAAAAAGTTGTAACTCTGGCGCAGTTTGACTTTAGACCAGCTTTCCACGCACACGGTCACTGTATGCAGCCCGTCTAGAAGAGAAAGCGTCTTAGTTGTGTTCATGAAAAATAACGGCAGACATAACGCAGAAGACACGAGCCACACCACAGCTATCATGCATATCATTCTGCTGGCCGTGAAGAAAGCCCTGGCGTGCAGAGGACTGTGGACGCTGTAGTATCTGTTCAGACTGATCACGGCCAGACTCAGGACGCTCGCAGAGACGGACACCGCCTGAACGAACGGCACAGCTCGACACAGAAAGTCTCCAAACACCCAGGCGTTATACACCTGGTGTCCTAAGTTAACCGGCATGCAGACACACACCACCATCATGTCGCACACCGCCAGGTTGACCAGGAGTCTCCTGGTGGCTGAAGCTCCAGATAAACGATTCCTGCGGCGCGTCAGGACCCACAGAGCCATGATATTCCCCACCAGTCCGGTCACGAAAGAGATCACGTACATCACCATTAAAACTATAGTGTCCGGTTCATGTCCCGCGAACAGAAAGTCGATGGAGAAAGGCGTCAAGTCTCGAGTTGTCCAGTTCTTCTGGAGATGCTCCCAGAGAGAAAAGTTGTTTGGGAAGAAGCGTCCGAATGTGCTGTAAATGCTCGAGGTGTTCATGGTTCCTCTGTATAGGATCTCATCTGACCGTCCGCTTCTTGAGGATCTCCATTACGCCCCCACCCTCAGTTATATGATAAAAGAGCAATGATTCACCCAGAAAATCTCAAATATCCCATAATGGTTAAATCTCAGATAATGACGCGTGTAATTAAAATATTCTTCACTGAAGCCTACGACTTCTCTCGATCACATTTCAAATGCTGTTGCCTAATGCATGTTTTAAGTTTAAAATACAGTGTAGGCCTATATAAATATTTATTCAATATAATTCAGTACAGACCACACACACACACACACACACACAAACATATAGGCTATATATATATATAAAAGGGTTCTTCAGCTTGTAACATAGCAGAACCATGCTTTGAAAATTGCATGTGAAACTGAAAAATGACAGTAGTCTACAGTTATAAGCAGAATACATTAATAAATGACAATTGACATTGAATAAAAATTATTCAAACTAAATAGAAACAGAAAATAGTCTAATGAGGACCAAGTCATATAGATAAACTCTGTGTATTCATAATCCTATGATGCCTGTTAATCCATTATTGTGTATTTTTGACTGGGTGACAGAATGCAAACGATGAGGATGCAGGATGTGTCAGCATCTGAAATGCACAATTGAGTTTATAGATATAATGTGTCTCCTTCCATTTGTTTTTGGAAACAGTATGTGAGCGTGATATCTCGCAACTCTCCCATAAAAGTCAGATTTGTGGAGATTTCGTGATATTGTTGTTTCATGCACACAATGAACAGTTTTTGTCATAAATTCCTGCAGCTGCCTCTTGGTCGCCTCTCTGATCAGATTCCTCCTGGAAATTTCGTCCAGTTTGAAGTGTCGTCCTGATCCAGGGAGGGTCTGTGCTGTACAAAAAACCTTCCATTTTGTAATAATCGACGTTGCTTTGCTTCTAGGCATTGATAAAGCATTTGATTTTTTTTTCTTCTGTATCCATCTCCTGACTTGTTCCTGTCCACAACTTCATCCCATATATCTTCTGAGAGTGCCTTGCCACCCATAGTTGATTGTGTGCTCCAGTTGCACTACCAAAGACTGATATGCTCCAGGAAAGCTCTTTCTCACATGTCACATCTGTTACTAATCAATGGTTGAAATGTATAATACACAAGATCATGAAAATTTATTTTCTGTTTTGAGCACATATTTTCCCTCACATCATTTACCAATCCACATTGATTCATTAATTTTTTCAGATGAACACACAGCTGTCTTTTTATCAATGATGCTCTGCAGTTAGTGGCAACATATTAATTAACTGGCTTTGTTATTGACTAAATGAATGGTTAAATAGGGCCAAATCAGTACTAGGTCATCAAATCAGGCCAGTCAGGTGCTTGGTTTGTCTTTTTACACTGATTTTGCAGGTATGATATTTCCAGCACATTTAAAAGAGCTACTTATAAAATATGAAAACATGTTAGAAAATTAATAGTTTTGTGTATAAAATCTGATTGCATTATTCAAGTCCTAAGCCGTTGCTATAAACAGCCCCAGTTGGAGGCCAATGAGCTATATCTTTTGGCAGAAGAATCGTTCATTATGAATAAATGTAATTATCTATTGAACATTTGTGTCTTTTATCATTATCGCTGTTGCCACCGTTTAGAAAAGCAATAATCCACTTAAGGCCAAGTTACAGTCATTTGTTCTTAAATAAATGTGTTTCTCTTGTGCTAGATTTCTTATATTATAAATAATAAAAAATGAATGTGCATTTGCCTTATGCCTTTGCAATTGTTAAGAATTTTTCCTTCACACACCTCAGAACTAACACATTGTGTTCCAATCCACCAAGCAACACTGATGAACAGACTTACATAACAGGCCTGCTGTCTAAGTGTTTTAATTCACTCATTCACATCATGATGACCGCTCCAACCTACAGCATGACTAATAAGAAAACTAATAATGATTTGATCATCATATCAGACACTAGAAGAACATTGCTTGAGTAAGGTTGATAGGAAAGCAAATTATGTGATTTGAGAGTCACCTTCTTGCAAATGCATTCATTTGACAATTTCCAACACATCAGATGCAACAAATAGCCCACATATTTATTACTTTACCTACTTCACAAAGCAATACCTGATCTAAATGCACTGCAGTGCTGTAGTTTGTCCCCACTCAATAAGCTCATTGCATTTTATTGGTCACAGTGATCATTTTTCTCAGATATTTCATTTGCGGTCTTATTGTGTTCTGCAGCTGCTATTTATAATAAAAGCGTCATACTTGACAAATAATGTTTTTATCACTGTCTAAATGATTTCATTGATGATTCACTTGTGTGAGACAATTTCCTGACATTTTTCCATTTATGTTATTAAAGCAACATTCACTGCATATAGCAATGTGAGGGTTTAATGTAAAATCTTGAAATGAAAATGAAAACATTTAAAATTGCACCGTAATCATAAAATGTATAAAAATAGAAAAGGTTTTTCTATTTTAGGTTTTTCCGCAAATACATTTTTCCATTTTTAAAACACAGGCAACATTAACCAAAAAAAGCATATAAATAAATGCTGTTAAATTATTATTCTTTGTTAGTTCCTGATACTTGATGTATTAACTAATGTTGACAAATTTAACTTTATTACTTACACACACAAAGATAATAACTGATAAAATGGGAAATTACTTTTTGCTGAAAGATTATTTTTCTAGATTAAAACACTTCTATAATTAGAAAAACTTCCACAAAGCAATTTATTACATTACATTATTCATTTAGCTGACGCTTTTATCCAAAGCGACTTACAATTGCTAAGCATGTCAGAGGTCACACGCCTCTGGAGCAACTAGGGGTTAAGTGTCTTGCTCAGGGACACATTGGTGTCTCACAGTGGATTTGAACCCAGGTCTCTCATACCAAAGACATGTGTCTTATCCACTGCACCATCAACACTAGATTTCTAAAAATTATAATAGGAAACTCTCTATTGACAGTTTATTGCAAGATATTGACAATTTGATTTTAAATGTTAGTGTCAGAAATGTGTTTTACCTGAACTACAAACAATTTCATGGGCAAATTGCATGTCTGACATCTTGGCTCATGTCAATTTGTGTTGAAGAAATTGATCTAAAATTGAATCTTGTGAAGAAAATGACACAGTTAGCATCGCCAGTGCTTGAAAACAGTGTTGTAACGCATAATATAGTATGGAAGTATATGGGTTGCAATATTCAATTTGGGATGTAATATGCAAAATGACAATGCAATATGTAAAATGGCAATGCATTTCTGTATTTACATTTACATTTTCCAATACATTTGTGCAACGTTTGGTGCAAATAAAAATTAAATTACATAATTTTCATTTGCCATTTCATACACCAGTTTTAATATGTAAAATTAATACTAATTTTAATGCTTTATAAGTTGCAAAATCAAAATGAAAATGTATTACAGAAATGATTCGATATGTATAACATGTTCAAGCAAAAACTGTGGCAAAATTATCATTTAAATGCAATTTTTATCTTAAATGCAGTAACACTCACAGTCAAGACACTTACGATTGCATTTTCATTCAATTTCCCGCAACACATGTAGCAAAATTCAATGTGCACATTGAAAATGCATTCCGAGTCGATCACGTGTCTGCCCCCTCGCACCACGTCAATCACTGCTTGAACAAGGCGGGGCTTGCAGAAGGTCAGAGACTCAAATCTCAAGAAGAGGATTCAATTGAGAGAACATGGACAAGACAGTTGGTCTGTGTACGCTTTGATCATTTCGGTTTATGCTTCCATAAATATAGTGCAGGGACTTGTTATTTACATTTGCTAACAAAAGTGTTATTAACATTTTTAACAACTTAAATGCATCTAATAAACCGTGCACCATATTTGGGTGTGTTTTCAAAATCATAATTACAGTTTCAAACAACAACAGAATAAAATGTTATATTTTAAACCTTAGGTCTTAAAGGGTTAGTTCAGCCAAAAATGAAAATGATGTCATTAATAACTCACCCTCATGTCGTTCCAAACCCATAAGACCTCTGTTTATCTTCAGAACGCAGTTTAAGATATTTTAGATTTAGTCCGAGAGCTCTCAGTCCCTCCATTGAAAATGTGTGTACGGTATACTGTCCATGTCCAGAAGGGTAAGAAAAACATCATCAAAGTAGTCCATGTGACATCAGAGGGTCAGTTAGAATTTGTTGAAGCATCGAAAATACATTTTGGTCCAAAAATAAAAAAAACTATGACTTTATTCAGCATTGTCTTCTCTTCCGGGTCTGCTGTGAGCACGTTCACAGCAGTGTAGTGATATCCGGTTCGTGAACAAATCATTCAATTTAACCGGTTCTTCTTGAACCAGTTCACCAAATCAAACTGAATCGTTTGAAACGGTTCACGTCTTCAATACGCATTAATCAACAAATGACTTAAAGGGTTAGTTCACCCAGATAGCAAAACTATGTAATTAATAACTTACCCTCATGTTGTTTCAAACCCGTAAGACCTCCGTTTATCTTCGGAGCACAGTTTAAGATATTTTAGATTTAGTCCGAGAGCTCTCAGTCCCTCCATTGCAGCTGTGTGTACGGTATACTGTCCATGTCCAGAAAGGTAAGAAAAACATCATCAAAGTAGTCCATGTGACATCAGAGCAGTTCACCGAATCGAACTGAATCATTTTAAACAGTCCGTATCTCTAATACGCATTAATCCACAAATGACTTAAGCTCGAGAACGAGTCAGTCTGTTTTTCGTTATCTGGCTCGGCTCAGTGTTCATCTTCAGTTCTCTCTTCACAGCAGTTCAGTCAGTGTACTAGCAGTACTAGAGTAAATGAATTACTCCAGAATATTGGTTTGTTTTAACTCAGAGGGAGTGTAAGCCACATTAAAAAAGTTTACACCTTAAGTCATTTCTGGATTAATGCGTATTAGAGATGTGAACCGTTTAAAACGATTCAGTTTGATTTGGTGAACTGAATGATTAGTTCGCGAACCAGATATCCAGACTGCTTTGATTTGAACTCTCTCACAACAGACAGGGAAGAGAAGACAATGCTGAATAAAGTTGTAGTTTTTGCTATTTTTGGACCAAAATGTATTTTCGATGCTTCAAAAACTTCTAACTGACCCTCTGATGTCACATGGACTACTTTGATGATGTTTTTCTTACCTTTCTGGACATGGACAGTATACTGTACACACAGTTTCAGTGGATCGACAGAAAGATCTTGGGCTAAATCTAAAAGATTTTAAACTGTGTTCCAAAGATGATCGGAGGTCTCACGGGTTTGGACGACATGAGGGTGAGTCATTAATGACATAATTTTCATTTTTGGGTGAACTATCCCTTTAAATCTTACCAAACACACACAGAAAACTCTTACCAAAATTACACTTTTGATTCAAGATTTATATCCTCAAACAGTTTTTTTTTTTTTGCTTTGATGCAGTTTTCACATGCAAGTGGTACATTTTCGAAACTATTACTGATTTCACAGCATTCAAAATGCACATTTTAAAAAAAAACTTTGTTTTCAATTATGTTAGTAGACTACACAAAATAAAAAAGAATCATTTTCATTACACAAAATAAGTGTTTAATCTCTATAAATATTTCATTAACTGCCTTTCATAACGCTAACAAACATTTTAGTTTATTTATTTTCTAGTTCATTGTTTAATCCAACTTATCTTATATGTTTTATGTTTATGATATTTTTACATGCATAGTGTACATTTTCAAAATTTTTATAGCTAAAAAAATTTAAAACATAAGATCATTGTAATAACATCACAGTGTAAGAACATTATAATTCAGTAGCAAATAATGCAAAATCTGTTTCAAAATCACATTTGTTGAAAAGTTTTAGATTTTACAGGATACAGTTTTCATGTTAGAAAATATACTAGCATTAACCAACAGTATTTACATAATGTTCATAAAGTTTGTAACAGTATATGTCTAGTAACACAGCGATTATTATTTATTTCATTTATTTTGCTGCCAATGCAATTCTTGTACAACTGCTATGAAAGTATGAGATACATTTTAAAAATTTACATTTCACTTGTGAAAATAGTGCAAACGTGTAAAAAAAAACTGTTAGAACAAGAAATTTTAAATGAAAGCAAAAGATGTATAAAAAAAGAAACAAAATAAATCATGAAATACAAAGCCTAACTGACTCAAAACTGTCCCTCAAAACTAAGGCAATGTTGTCATGCATCTTTATGCTACACAATTTCAAAAACCTAATTAAAGCTGCAAGCAGCGATGAACGGGCCCTCGCACCCGGGCTCACCAGCAGCGAGTGGCTTTAGTTAATAGGTGAACGGTGAGAAATATGCGTTTAAACTCATAAATATAAGTAGAATATATCAATGTTTATTCCAAATATGTACCAATCTTCCTGTTGCCAGTAGGTGGCGCTATCATTATAGTGGAATATTGGCCTTCAGATGTGTTCAGGGCAGGACTTTTGTCGAACATGTGAGGTTTGGGGAGGATTGGACATTTTATGCCTGAGTTACAACAACATCCTATTTCATGGCGAAACATCGAAATTTGTCAGGCCGCCATGGACACGCCCTTTAACGAAACCTCAAGATCTTCGCAATCTAAGATCGCAAAAGGGTTTAGATTACACTGACCAAGTTTGGTGTTGATCTGAATAAATCTCTAGGAGGAGTTCGTTAAAGTCCAACCCCTGAAAATGGCCAAAACAACACTAATTTTGCAGAGAAAATTCTAAATAACTGACTTCCTGTTGGGATTCGGATTTCGTACCAAGAGATTTTTTCGTAGATATTGGTGTGTTACATGTGTGTACCGATTTTTGTACATGTACATGAAACATAGCTCGACGCGCACTCCGTTTAAAGTGTATACGCACTCTGTTGAAAGTGTATAGGTGGCGCTATCGAGCCATTTTGCCACACTCTATGAAATATTCGCCTTCAGATCTGTTTAGGCCAGGACCCTTATCACACAAGTGAAGTTTGGGCCAGATCGGACATTTTATGCCTGAGTTATAACATCTTTTATCCCCATGGCGAGACATCGAACTTCATCACAGCGCCATCTACAGCAGTCAAGGGGGTCATGTGAAATTAAATGCTGTTATTATGTTTTAGAAGTCTTGACTGATCAGGTTTCATTTCTGCAGATGGTCTCATTGCCCAGACTAGTGACCTTAAACCATAAACCAACAGCAGCCAGCACTTCAGTTCTTTCACCCTCGACTGACAGTTTCAAGATTATTTGTGGCTTGAGAATGGCACCATCTCTATTTTTCATTCAACGCCTGCTTCTTTCACACATTATTCCTCAGAGGTTCCATTTGAAAGCGCCACAAGATATTTGGAATAGATTGGTGAGATGGCACTTGGTTTTTCACAAGGTTATACCTTTAGTGGTGAGTCATTTATTGTGCGTATCACCCTGGCAAGATGTGCTCTGTTGAGCTACTGCAAACACTGGGAGTTAGAAGAGACTCACTGACATGAGTAATCTTCCACCTTAAAACATCTGCGTTCTCTACACCAGAGTGCAAACTCAGAACTGACTGGGATTGGTCGGACGGCCAGAGTGACAAATTCTTCTGGATTTGTTTTTGATGGGTATACATTTTTCAATTCATAGAGATAATAGACAAGATGCCTAAAAGTTGTGTGCCATCTTCACCCACATCTCTGATAATCACCACAGGGTTCTATTCCTAGCAAACTCAAATTGTCCAGATGTGTGACTGTCTCCAGAATCGATACAGTGATTGATGCGGTTAAGTCTGGAGGCTTCGAGGCAACTGTGGTAAAAACTGGAAGTTCAGGATTTCTAATTTCTTGTTTCATAGTTGTATTTTGGTCTCTTTTATTTAATTAATTAATTCATTTTGTCACTCCAAAAGGAATTCTAAACACTAACACAAGACAAATGACAGAATTTGTTTTTGCTTTCATATATGCCTATTCCGACCGAAGAAGTCTCTTACAAATTATAAAATAGCAGTCATATCATGCATAAACAAAACCTCAACCAGACAGGGTGTGCAACATCCCTAATTTCAATTTATTGTGGAAATTGTATATTATGTTATTACTTTTTTTATTTGAAATTTTCCAGACTTGTTAACTATATAATAAAATACCATGATTCTTAAATATAAGTAAATACATTTTGCACCTTTATATATATTATCATGTAAGTTTATCTTTAATTGGCTATGTGAAAATTAGCCTAATATTAGTGTAATCTATTAAATAGGTCAGCTAAAATGGGTCATCAGGTAAAAAGGGACAAAAAAGGTTGTAGCTTCATATCTCTTTTAATTGTTACAGCCAATCATAATAACTGATCTTGCATTGTAGCTTCAACACTTGTTAACATGTAACATATTTAGATTGGTATAGATTGGTATAGATTGAATCTAAATATTTAGATATTTAGATTCAAACGCAGCTACGGTTAGCCATCGCTAACATTAGCACGTTTATCGAACAGCCTTCGATACATTTCTATGTTATAACTTCCCGAAAACAAATACACAAACATATAAAACAAACTTCTAGCGAAATACTAACAGCATCTAACTTGCAAGTTCGGAGTCGAACCTCATTTCTTTCAGGTCCATCAGTTGTCTCCAGCGATTAAAAGCAGTGCCGATGTTTACTCTGGTATTCTTATCGGATTTGATTTGTGATTCCGAGCGCGGTTGTTTCCCTGTAGCGGGTGTTGGTCTCTTGCCAAGGGCTTCAGCTATCCTTCCGCTCTCATCTCTGAACTGAAAGTAGTGGGCTGTACTTTCCACATGATTGACATCAGGTTCAAGTACACGCCCACAAGCCATGCGAGTTATCCGTGTATTGTAGGTTGGCTGGTGGTTATGTTGCCCGCATACCACCTCCCACGGCCGAAACTGGTATTACAACACCTGTCGGGCCGGGGCTAGTAATGCTAATGCTAATTAAGGTTGATATCTCTGCAGCACTATAACTTGACATTTTTTTTATGACATCATCGCCCTTATTTCTTCTTATTCTTTTGATGAGTGTACGTCATGTTATGGATATTTTTACCTCAATTTCTGCATATGGCACCTTTAATGAACAAGGTTTTGACAGGCTCTTTCAAATAAAACAAGCTTCATTTAAAAACAAAACTTTGATTTTAACTTGCCTGAATAGGTGCAATGTTAAGACATACAGAATAGGAAATATTAAAGTGTTTTTGTTTGTCAAATATGTCCTAATCTTTAACAAAATGTTAAAAAAGCTTTTGATTATCATACTAATACATGCACACAAAAGACACCAGTGCACTGAAACACACATAGGCCTATACAACATGATCAGTTCATTTTTAATTGCATTGCTTAATGAAGTATTGGTTCAACTTGCTATTTAATGAAACAAATTCATTGAACTATTAGTGTTCCTGTAGATCAACTGGTATCGCATTGAGCGATCAAGTGCAAGGTTGGGGGTTCGATTCCCCAGGAACACATGGTAACAATTGATAGCCTGAATGCACCGTAAGTCGCTGTCTACTAAATGCATAAATTTAAAATTTACATGTAAATTTAAATTCATGGTGTTGTTGCAATGGCACACTAAATAGACAATAGTGTAAATTTACTATTAAAAATACAATTATTTCAGCCAAAATTTCCTAGCCCATTGTAACTGAAGAGTTGGCCCATATTTCCTGAATGTTGTGCCAAGGCTCAAGAAGGTGCCTTCTCATAATTTTAAAATAATTATACTTTCACATTTAAAATATAAATAGGCCTATATATATTTAAGAGACCCATGCTAATTGAAAAAAAATTTGAGTGACAAATTCTTCTGGATTTGTTTTTGATGGGTATACATTTTTCAATTCATAGAGATAATAGACAAGATGCCTAAAAGTTGTGTGCCATCTTCACCCACATCTCTGATAATCACCACAGGGTTCTATTCCTAGCAAACTCAAATTGTCCAGATGTGTGACTGTCTCCAGAATCGATACAGTGATTGATGCGGTTAAGTCTGGAGGCTTCGAGGCAACTGTGGTAAAAACTGGAAGTTCAGGATTTCTAATTTCTTGTTTCATAGTTGTATTTTGGTCTCTTTTATTTAATTAATTAATTCATTTTGTCACTCCAAAAGGAATTCTAAACACTAACACAAGACAAATGACAGAATTTGTTTTTGCTTTCATATATGCCTATTCCGACTGAAGAAGTCTCTTACAAATTATAAAATAGCAGTCATATCATGCATAAACAAAACCTCAACCAGACAGGGTGTGCAACATCCCTAATTTCAATTTATTGTGGAAATTGTATATTATGTTATTACTTTTTTTATTTGAAATTTTCCAGACTTGTTAACTATATAATAAAATACCATGATTCTTAAATATAAGTAAATACATTTTGCACCTTTATATATATTATCATGTAAGTTTATCTTTAATTGGCTATGTGAAAATTAGCCTAATATTAGTGTAATCTATTAAATAGGTCAGCTAAAATGGGTCATCAGGTAAAAAGGGACAAAAAAGGTTGTAGCTTCATATCTCTTTTAATTGTTACAGCCAATCATAATAACTGATCTTGCATTGTAGCTTCAACACTTGTTAACATGTAACATATTTAGATTGGTCTGAGTTTTTAAGGTGGGCAGGGCAGACTGTTACATGGAGCTTGTCAGAGAAATTGTAAGGTAAGTGAGCCTGACATAGTAAATTTAATTAATCACTAATAAGGGTACTAAAGCAATTGTACCTAAGCTTACCAACGAAGCAAAGGTTAAAGGTGCCATCTGTAATTTTTGGCAAAAAAAATCAAGTCATACTCCACATTCCATACCAGATGGGGGCAGTATGCCTCAATAAAGTGAATTGGTCTACTCTAGAGTAACAAACGAGAAACGGCATAGTCTCTATGCTCCGCCCCTACTTTCACAACAACACTACAGCCATAGCCGAAGCCTAACTGTGCGTTCACACCGCCGGCGTCTAGAGCGTCAAAAATCGCTCTTGCCGCTCTGCTCACGACGCTGCAGAAAGATTTGTGAGCGCTCAGACGCTCTAACGTAGATCGAATGCTTATTTTGTATTTAAAGCGGCCGCAAAGCAAACAAGCTTGTTGATCTCATGCAGACTAACCACAAGGAGTTATAACCTCATTAAATATTGTTGTGGACGAAATATAAGGATCCTTTACTTAAAATGAACAATCTCAGACACCTTGGTCCATGTATCACTTTTAATTTATTTTTTTATGTCCCTGTAGGCAAACAAGGACACATCATAGATTAACACAAACACTAAACAGCAATAATCAACCTGTCCTTTATTCTGCTTGAGAACTAATGTGCCAACTCTCAAGCATTCGCCGTGAGACACACGCAATTGACTCTTTTCACACGCTTTCACCCCACACATCAATTTTTTCACGCACAGAAAAACCACAAAGCAAAGAGGACACGGAGACCAACAGACTAGACAGAGCAGGTTAGTTATGATACATAGGGCTGTGCAAAAAATCGAATGCGATTTCCATGCATCTCTCATCAGTAAAGACGCTCCTGTAATTAGAAGTATATCTCCAGCATGTGCATTCAGATCAGGGTTGCCAGGTTTTCACAACAAATCCTGCCCAGTTGCTTCTTAAAACTAGTCCAAAACTAGCCCAATCGCGTTTCCGGGAGGTTCCGCGATAAAACTTGCTTCCAGGGGTTAAAATATAAATTTTGGGGAAGGGTTTCCCTGGGAAAAATAGCATTTTAGGGGCTAAATATCACGTTATTGGTATTGGGATTGCTTCAAACCGCGGACATGAAAAACAACCGCAGACTTGGCAACACTGTTTCAGGTGGAGCGGCGGTTACTGCACAGAGCCTTAGTCTTCCGACAACTAACACAAAATTGCTTTCAAAATCGACAAAGAATCGCCTGCGATTTTAACATTGATGTTGTGTAGATTGTCAGTGAATTACGGCTGTGTAGTAAATGCCAACCAGTGTTGCCAAGTCTGTGGTGGTTGTTTTTAATGTCCGCTGGTCACAGCGACCCCAATACAAATAACGTGATATTTAGCCCCTAAAATGCGAATTATACCAAGGCAACCCTGCTAAAAAACCTATATTTTAACCCCGGGAAAGCAATGTTTTATCGGGGAACCTTCTGGAAGCGAGATTGGGCTAGTTTTGAGAAGCAACTGGGCAGGATTTGTTGTGAAAACCTGGCAATCCTGATCTGAACACACGTGCTGGAGATATACTCCTAATTACAGGAGCGTCTTTACTGATGAGATGTGCATGAGTAAAGACATGCACAGCCCTATATAATAAAATGGGTAACGTTAAGTTATAGCTAGCTAATTATCAAACGCAGCTACGGTTAGCCATCGCTAACATTAGCACGTTTATCGAACAGCCTTCGATACATTTCTATGTTATAACTTCCCGAAAACAAATACACAAACATATAAAACAAACTTCTAGCGAAATACTAACAGCATCTAACTTGCAAGTTCGGAGTCGAACCTCATTTCTTTCAGGTCCATCAGTTGTCTCCAGCGATTAAAAGCAGTGCCGATGTTTACTCTGGTATTCTTATCGGATTTGATTTGTGATTCCGAGCGCGGTTGTTTCCCTGTAGCGGGTGTTGGTCTCTTGCCAAGGGCTTCAGCTATCCTTCCGCTCTCATCTCTGAACTGAAAGTAGTGGGCTGTACTTTCCACATGATTGACATCAGGTTCAAGTACACGCCCACAAGCCATGCGAGTTATCCGTGTATTGTAGGTTGGCTGGTGGTTATGTTGCCCGCATACCACCTCCCACGGCCGAAACTGGTATTACAACACCTGTCGGGCCGGGGCTAGTAATGCTAATGCTAATTAAGGTTGATATCTCTGCAGCACTATAACTTGACATTTTTTTTATGACATCATCGCCCTTATTTCTTCTTATTCTTTTGATGAGTGTACGTCATGTTATGGATATTTTTACCTCAATTTCTGCATATGGCACCTTTAATGAACAAGGTTTTGACAGGCTCTTTCAAATAAAACAAGCTTCATTTAAAAACAAAACTTTGATTTTAACTTGCCTGAATAGGTGCAATGTTAAGACATACAGAATAGGAAATATTAAAGTGTTTTTGTTTGTCAAATATGTCCTAATCTTTAACAAAATGTTAAAAAAGCTTTTGATTATCATACTAATACATGCACACAAAAGACACCAGTGCACTGAAACACACATAGGCCTATACAACATGATCAGTTCATTTTTAATTGCATTGCTTAATGAAGTATTGGTTCAACTTGCTATTTAATGAAACAAATTCATTGAACTATTAGTGTTCCTGTAGATCAACTGGTATCGCATTGAGCGATCAAGTGCAAGGTTGGGGGTTCGATTCCCCAGGAACACATGGTAACAATTGATAGCCTGAATGCACCGTAAGTCGCTGTCTACTAAATGCATAAATTTAAAATTTACATGTAAATTTAAATTCATGGTGTTGTTGCAATGGCACACTAAATAGACAATAGTGTAAATTTACTATTAAAAATACAATTATTTCAGCCAAAATTACCTAGCCCATTGTAACTGAAGAGTTGGCCCATATTTCCTGAATGTTGTGCCAAGGCTCAAGAAGGTGCCTTCTCATAATTTTAAAATAATTATACTTTCACATTTAAAATATAAATAGGCCTATATATATTTAAGAGACCCATGCTAATTGGAAAAAAAAATTTGATCTCATGCATAGCTTATTTGATGGTATTAAGTAATTTACCAAATTTTAGCTGACTTCGCCCTAGCCTATGCATAAAACCAGTCTTTTAATTGTACAAGTAGATATAGGTATCATGTGAAATAATATTTTTTAATCGACTGACTACAATTAACAAAAACATTGTTAAGTAACTAATTATAACACTTTCATTGCTACATAAAGTGAGCAAAGAATATTTGCATTATCAAAGAATATTAACTTGAGTCTAGACAGAGTTCAAGAACTCTCAACAACTCCCATTATAATAATTGAAGCTGTTTATACTGTGAAATGTATATTTTACCTGTTCTGATGCTGTGCCGCACTGGACGTTCTAATCGTATCACACACACACACACACACACACACACACACACACACACACACACACACACACACACACACACACACATATATATATATATATATATATATATATATAATCCTGAGGGGGGCACGGTTGAGATCGCGTTCCTGGAGGAACAGTATTTCGGAAGTAACTACGAAATATCTACGTACCGTGCGTTAATTCGTCCCTGAGTGGTATTAGTACTGTTATTAAACAAATCTAAATCAAAACATGTTATAATTGTAACAAATAATCACTTGGAAATTGTATATATAAGAAAGAAAAATGTAAAATAGATTCTCGTTTATACTATTATGATAGTTAAAAGGAAAGGTCTTTTATTTTGAAAAAATGCATTTTGGCGGACATTTACAAATGTACAGTTTCTGACTTCCTATTAGTTTGGTGTTTTTGTCAGATTCCCCGGTGTTTTATCAACAGATGCGGTTCGACTTATTCAGACGGACTAGTTAGACTTCTACTAGGTAAAATAACAAAGTCTATAATTATAGTTCAACCGTAACGTTACGTTTTATTTTATCATGCAATATTTATAAATGCAAGTGGGGCGATGGCTAGCGTTAGCTATAACTTTACATAAATAATAACAAATCCGCGAAGGTTTTTTTTTTTACTGTCACTTGGGCTTATAGTATATTCGTGGTTTTTATGTTCATCTGATCTCTCTAGATCTATTGTTGTTATTTATTTATTCATTCATGGAGCTTGCTCTCGTTTCTCAGACGACGCTTTCTGATTTCAGCTTCTGATTTCATCTGAAGACATGAGTGAATTCAGGATCCATCATGATGTTAATGAACTCCTCGGGCTTCTTAATGTCCGAGGAGGAGATGGTGCTGAGGTGTACATTGATTTGCTGCAGAAGAACAGGACTCCTTATGTGACCACGACAGTATCTTCACACAGTGCTAAGGTAAACAGACACAGTGTGTTTTATCTCACATTACATGTGTTCTGAATGCAGGAGACTCATTTACCATGACTTACAGGTCAAGATGGCAGAACACTCCAAAACACCAGAAGACTTCTTAAGGAAATATGACGAACTGAAGTCAAAGAATGTACGCAACCTTGATCCACTGGTGTATTTGCTTTCCAAACTCACTGAGGATAAAGAGGTAGGTTTAATGATACTCATTTCCAAACAAGAAATTCACATCATTCCCCCCTAAATGTGTCTACATTATTTATTTTGATATTGGGGATTTATGAGAAACATGAACATGCTTGTGCTCTTCAGACTTTGAAGTTCTTGCAGCAGAATGCAAAAGAGAGATCGGAAATGTCTGCAAATGCAGCAACCAGCACCACCACGTCATACAGCATTCCTGCAACCAGCAGCAAAATGTCCATGCAAGAACTGGAGGAATTGCGGAAGAAGCTGGGAAATGTCACAGCCAGCTCCAATGTTCCTCAGGTAGTATGAGGAAGTGGAAAGTGATGATAATCTATTTGTTTATTTTATAAGGACAATGCACACTGATGAACGTCAGTATGAAATTATTTGTTTTTATATTTATTGCACCATTGCTAAGTCATATCCATAGGCACTAGGCAGTAAGCACAAAGTCAACTAGTGACAACATATAAATACAGATGCCAACATACACCCACAAATACACCATACACGAAGGGATAAAGCATTTTGTAAAACTTTTGTAAACTGAAATCTTACTGATATGTGTTTTGCATAATAATTTGGAACCCAGTTTACACTGATATTTTTTGCATTCATTAATGAGCATGATTTACATTACATTTTTTTAAAGATATATGTAATTAAATTAATGCAATAAGCAGACTCTGTTATCCAAAGTGACTCATGTTAACATTCATGTTAACATTTTTTACCTAGCATGTGTTCCCTGGGAATCAAACCCACAACCTTTTGTGCTGCTAACGCAATGCTCAACCACTGAGCCAGAGGAACATTTAGTAAGTCAGTCCTGAATTCTGTATGGTGCATCATTTTGTTTTCCCCCACAGTCTTCTGAGGTCATCCGTAAAATGCTGAGAGACCGACATAACAAGAAGAACCCCACTCAGCCGAACCCTGTGTTTCCGAACTGGGTGTATGACCGGCCTGCGCTGATTGGCGATTTCGTCACTAGCCCCACCCCTGTGGGAGATCCTGTAGTGGCTATTGGTATGTATGTAGCAGGGTTTTTCAAAATCAGAGCCTTAGATGAATAGGGAATAGTTACAGAGCTAGAGCAAGTTATTCAATTTGATGCAAGATTATAAAGAAATATGGACACTTTTAATTTCAACTATACTTTAAATGAAGGAGCAGTAGATGCCAAATCTGGTTATATATGTGATTGAAAGTTATGATGGGTTGTTACTAAGTTTTTTTTTTTTTGTTAACTAAAGATACTGAAGATTACAGATGAATAAAAAATAAATAAATAAGTTGTGCATGGATAAATCATTCATAATATACACTTAAATTTACACACAAAAAAACTGAGCTGTCAATTTATTATTTAATAGTGACCTAAACATGTGTAATTACAGGTACAATGCCACTGGCTGCACAGGAACAAGCTCTGGTTGAGGACCTGCTGTATGTGCTGATTGGTGTGGATGGGAGAGACATCACAGCTCAGCCTGTGCTCGGCAGACAGAGCCGCTCTTTCATAGTAGATCCTTCCCTTGACATGTCCATCAAAGAGCTGGTCAACCGGATATTACCGGTGGCGTCTTGTTACTCCACAATCACACGGTCAGTGAACAGTTTGACCTTCAATAGTGATATTTTTTCACGTGTTTACAATATCAGGTTTTGAAATTAATTAGCTCCCTGACTTTGGTTTCTAAAATTCTGAAGTTAACAACTATTCAGAATTCCTACAAGACAAAAAAAAAAACATCAGAAATAATCCAGATGATCAAAACCACTGCTTAGATTTAAAATGCATTTGTAAATAAATCGGATTCTGAATCATTGGATGGATTTCAGTTTTACAACTTTAAAGTCCCACATGAAAAAATATTATCGTCATTTACAATAATTACTATAGTGTTTTTGAACCATACTATAGTAAAGTGTATTGTTCTGTATATATTATAGTATTTACAACATTTATTTTTAATGAATGCACAGTGTAGTATTAATTATAGTGAACTGATAAACTATAATAAATACTGTAGTTTACTTTAGTTTTTACTACATTAATGTAATGTATTGTAGAATAATATACCCTATAGTTGTAGAAATCTTAGTACAGTATTGGGTAAAGTCATTTGTTTATATTACTTTATATGTTATATTACCAAAGCAAATATAGATTTACCACAGTAAATTAATTCAAGTGCTTTACTATAGTATGGTTCAAAAGCACTATAGTATTTACTATAAATTACTAGAGTATTTTTTTCTTGTGAGTGAACAGCTGTTTTTAGCTCGTGTATGTACAATATACATGTGAAAGAAAATGTTTAAACTTTTAAAAGACGTTTTTTTTTTTGTTTTTTTTGTAATGTTGGAGGCTCCTGATTGTAGGATATAATTTATGGTTTATAACCTGCCAAATTGGCTGACAAGGTCAGTTTTTCATCTGCATCCGGTGGGTCGGCAGTCTTAATTTCGAACCCTGGTTGCAAACAAATCATTGCCCCTGTGAAATCATTTTATGAAAAGCATTGATTTTTCATTTTGCCTGGTTTGCTCACGTTATCTGAGACTCTTATATGTTTCATGCAAGAAATTTGAATGCTCTATGTCCAGCTTCACAGAGGAGAAAACGTCATTTGAGTACGGTCAAGTGAATCATGCCTTGACTGCTGCCATGAGGACTCTGATGAAGGAATATCTGATCCTGGTGACCCAGCTGGAGCATCTGCACAGACAGGGCACGCTGTCCCTGCAGAAGCTCTGGTTCTACATACAGCCCACCATGCGTACCATGGAAATCCTGGCCTCCATCGGTAAAGCTGTCAAAACATGTGGTTACGCTTATAAAAGAGCAGCACTTGACATTTTGGATGTGTCAATGAGACTAATAAGTTAATTTTGACAGTGGCTGAATGTGTTTTTTCATGTTTATTGATAGCTGGTTCTTAATTCTTGAACTTTATTAGTTGCAACAGCCTTCTGCACCACAAGAGAAGTTTGTCAGGACAAATATTAATGTGGGTTTGACAAAGCCTTATCTGAAAGTTTAAATAAGCTCTGATGGTTACATAGATGTAGTATTAAAAGCATTCAGATAGCAAGCTAGGCACTGATGGCATGATTTAGAAATGTGTTTGAATGTTGTTGTTTTTTTACATTGTTAGCATGTTGCTAATGTGTCTAGCATGCTTTAACATGATGCTAGCAAATACAATGAATTATTATTCTGTTTCTGCACAATTGTTAGGGAGCCATCAACCGGTTTCTAAAACTAAAATGGTTTTGCATGTTGGTAGCACTTTTTAGCCAATTGCTAACATGCTTCTAACATGTTTTAGCATTGTGGCAGCATGTTTTAGGATGTTGCTATCATGTATCTAACATGTTATAGAATTTTTTAATGCTGTTAGCATGCTTTAACACATTGTCAACATATTATCATTGTTGCTAGCTTGTTTTTAATATTTCTGAGCATCTTGCTATTAGATTCAAAATGTTTTTAGCATCATTTAGCATGTTTCTAGGATGTTGTTAAGACAAGCATGTTTTATTGTTCACAGAGAGTCAGCGCCAGAGCAAACATTTGTATTTCTAAAGGGGGCCTTGGTAGTAATGATGTTTCAGCGGGGTTCCTTTCACCCGTACATAGCGCTGACATTGTTGACATGCTCATGCTAATGCACTTTCTCCCTGGTCTCTTTCATGTAGCCACTTCTGTTGACAAGGGTGAGTGTATGGGCGGCTCGACCCTCAGCCTGCTTCATGATCGTACCTTCAATTACACCGGAGACAGCCAGGCTCAAGAGCTCTGCCTCTATCTGACCAAAGCAGCCAGCGTCCCCTACTTCGAAATACTTGAAAAGTGGATCTATAGGGGCATCATTAAAGACCCTTACAGGTGGAATGTGTTTGGTTTCCTATTGTGGATGCCTTTAAATTAGATTATTTATTTTTTTGCTGGTAATAATATTTAGCTTTTCAGCATGAATTTCTCTTAAATGTATTATGTATAACATATTGAGTATTTCCAGACACATTTAAGGACATTAATAAGCTATGTATGAAGTGCCACTTTTTTAAAATTTGTATTTAATTTATATTATGTCTATATGGTATATATTCATACATTTATATTTCATATATATAAGGTAATAAAACTACATCAAGTACTGTTCTTTTTTATAGTGAATTCATGGTTGAGGAGCACGAGCTGCAAAAAGAGAAGATTCAGGAGGATTATAATGACAAATACTGGGATCAGAGATACACTATTGTCCAGCACAGGATCCCATCGTTCCTTCAGAAAATGGCAGATAAGATATTAAACACAGGTGAGGCATTTTCATTTATGAAACTCTGAAAGTTTTTTGTAATTAGCCAGTATTTTAGGCATCAATAGAAGTCAGCTGCTTATGTAGAGAGTATATAGCATAGGATATATAAGATGCTACTAGAAAGCAGGAGTTAAATGGTAAACATGTTTACATTTCTAAACTTTCTAATAGGGCTGCACGATGTGTCGTTTAATCATCGATATCGCGATGTACGAATCCACGATAGTCACATCGCAGGATGTGCGATGTAGGCTGTCGTAGTCGATCCATTATTCATTAACTGTACGGGCCAGCTGCTCCCCGGCCCTTGACGAATGTGATTCGCAGAGAGCGTGAGAGAGAGAGAGCGAGCGCGCGCGAAAGAGATAGCGTGAGAGAGAGCGTGTGTGCGTGCGCAAGAGACAGATGGAGAGAGAGAGAGAGAGAGAGCGCTACAAACAACGCTGTCTTGCTCTCTCTCCCTCACGCATATTAATCAATTGACATGATGGTGTCGATGTTTAAATCATTTAAAATGAGATTGTAAATCTGCTCACCCCATTTTTGTTTGTAAGAAAAAATTTGATTTCATATCACGATATATATCGCAGAAAAATAAAATATCGCAATGTCATTTTTTCCCAATATCGTGCAGCCTACTTTGTAATGATTTTAATGCCCAGCTCGAAAGAACACGGTGGCTAAATGCATTCATTTCATAACCAGTCCTAACTTATTTCTAATTTCAGGCAAGTATTTGAATGTTGTGCGAGAGTGCGGCCGTGATGTGACCTGTCCAGATGCCAAAGAGGTTCTCTACACGCTTAAAGAGAGAGCGTATGTGGAGCAGATCGAAAAATCATATTACTACGCCAGTAAGGTTCTACTTGACTTCCTGATGGAGGAAAAGGAGCTCGTTTCACGCCTGAGGTAAAAAATTTTATGTTTGAAATTGTTTTATTCTTGCAGTTTTTCTACAGACATCTCAAATCAATTCAATATGTATGTGTCAGTGTTTAATGTATTTAGACCCTAATAAACAAAAAATCAAATGTCAGCTTAAATGTACAAAAATATGTTGTTATTAGGTAGAAAGAAATGCAAAAAATGGATGTAGTAACATGTAATATAATACAATACAATTTTATTTGCTTTCAGTAAGTATACATGATAACATGGTAACCGTTCTTGGCTCACTGAGAGTCTGACATAATTATTATCTGTCAGTGTATGTGAGTGAATAATCTGAGCCAATGGTGCCGTTTATGAGCACTCTTCATTTGTAGCACATCTTTAAGCTAACCTTTTGACAGCTCTCAGTGTTCCAGACACCAATATTTTAATGAATCAGAAAAGATGAATCACTGTCTGGCCAACTGAGATTTCCTCATGGAGATAAAGGTTAGGATCATGATTTCTATGTTAGAACTGCAGCAGGCCGTGGGTGTGTAATTTAACTTCTGACATCACTTACTCACCCTCATGTCATTCCAAATACAAGACTTTCATTTGTTCAAAACATTTCAAGTCCATGTATTCTATCTTTGACTATTTCAAAGAATTGTAAAGACATAGTAAACATATGAATTGAATGAGTTTATTCAAATCTTCTGAAGAGACAGGATTGTCTTATATGATGAACAGATTTAAAGGTGTAGTTCACCCATGTCATGTCATGTGTTTCTAATAAAATCATCTTTAAGATGTTTGTAACCTGTTTCTAACTTCAAACTTGCTACCGGCTAAATAAAGTTTACTATTCATAATATTGATTTCTCCAATGAAAATGTCTAAATAAATTAATCTAAACTAAATATCTAAATTAATGTCACTGGATTTTGTCCAGGAGTGAGTATTTAAAGTTAAAGCACCTTTAAGATGGATTTGTTACCTACATCAAAACATGCAGTTTTTCACTTCACTGCCGTTAATGAATTGACTGGAGTCGTGTGAATTGCTATGATAATATTATCAGCTGTGTGGACTCTTGATTTAATGTTGAAAGATAGATAAATCTTTTTCTCATCACAAGCTCACAGCCCACAACTGAGAGCCCAAATTATAATCTAAAACGGGTCTTGCAAAACTAAATTTAGCAGGACCCTGGCCCTCCAGAACTGAGTTTGGAGACCCGTGATCAGAAAGATTGGTTTTATTCAACAACTGTGAACTCAATATCTCAATATCACCTTATTTCTTAAATTTTTTGTGGTACAGGTCAATCAAACATTACTTCTTAATGGATAAAGGAGACTTTTTCGTGCATTTCATGGACCTAACGGAGGAAGAACTGAAGAAGCCGGTTGATGACATCATTCCCCCGCGGCTGGAGGCCCTGCTGGAGCTGGCCTTGAGGATGAGCACTGCCAACACAGACCCCTTCAAAGATGATTTAAAGGTCTGTCTTCTAGACAATTACATCAACCGTAACAGTTTGTATTATGTACAGTATGTTAGTGCATTCTGCAGAACCGTCTAGATTTCAGGTGTTGCTTTTGCAGTAGAAATTCAAATGAAAAACAAATTGTTCAGTTTCATCTCTTGCCTAAAGACAGGTCAAAATAAAGCTGGAATCACGATTATTGCAAATCATAAAGGCTGCTTTTTAATTACTGTAAAAAAAAATTATTAGGTTCAGATTTTAGAATGAAATGCAACATTGTGTTTGTTTATACATGAGCAGCTCATTATCAGCATCTTAATTAGTTGTTTAGTTTTTTACAGTGACATATTTAAGTTGTAATATTTCTTTATTTAATTGTTTCTTTATAATAATATTAACACTAATATAATAATAAGATTTTATGTGTGAAAATAGTCACGAATCTAAATGGTTGTATCATTTGGAAGGTGGATGAGAGTCTTAACGAATGGAAAATGGTGTGCATTATTTAACATTATTGTTGTCTTCCAGATTGACCTGATGCCCCATGATGTTATCACCCAGCTGTTGCGTGTCCTCGCTATAGACACCAAGCAGGAGAAAGCCATCATTAATGCAGAGCCCACAGAAGTGTCACTTAGCGGCCTGGAGGCTTTCTCTTTTGACTACATTGTCAAGTGGCCACTTTCACTCATAATCAACCGGTACTCAGCTTTTCTGTACGGCTGTATAGCTTTTATTTCAAGCATGTCCCCGTGCTTCTTAAAGAAATAGTTTTGTCATTATTTACCATCAAAATGTTGCATGTTACACACTATTGCTTGCACAATTACATTGCAGCACTATTGACATATGGACATTTTTTGCTTGTGAGATTTTACTGAAAAGTATTGTGACCATCTTTACAATGAACTTCTCCTTTAATACGATGCTCTGTTGTACAGAAAAGCCCTGACAAGATACCAGATGCTCTTCAGGCACATGTTCTACTGCAAGCACGTGGAGAGGCTGCTCTGTAATGTGTGGATCAGCAATAAAGCATCGAAGCAATATTCACTGCACTCTGCGAAATGGTGAGACCGTGTATTTTGACCTGAGACTGTGCATCTTCAGCTGAGCATCTTATTAAATAGCTCTTGTATATTGTAGGTTTGCTGCTGCCTTTGCATTAAGACAACGGATGCTCAACTTTGTGCAGAACATTCAGTACTACATGATGTTTGAGGTTAATGAGCCCACATGGCACATCATGGAGAACAACCTGAAATCTGTGAGTCAATGAAAAAAAAAAAAACCTGCTTTATGGTTATTTGTGGCTTATGAGTTCAGAACAAGCAGTTCTTTTTATATAATATTGGATTTAAATCAGATTTATTTTCATTTTTCAGAGAGTTATCAACACTTTCATTCACAAATATCCTTTTGTCTAATTAAACTTAATAAGTTGCTTTATTATATTGCTATCATGATTCTGAAATTTTGGTTGCTGATTAATTCTAAATAAATAATGATAATAACAATTAATAAAATGTTATTTCATTTAAAGCTGAACAAATATATAAAATGTAATATATGATATTTTACATATTTATTATATGTAATATATTTTACATGTATTTAGTACATATATTTATATATAATGCTGGAGTGCTTACATAATTCTATTTAAATTCCTTTTTTGAATCCATTATTAGGTTTGAATTTAAGGAAAATGATCATGGTTCTCTCAAATAATTGAAATAATCTACAGGTATATCTGGTTGAGCACAAACAGAGTTTAAATGAATTCACAGTGTGTTCCTAATAAGCTTTATTTTGTATTTTTAGGCTTCCAACATTGATGATGTGCTGTGTCATCACACCAGCTTCCTGGATAACTGTCTGAAGGACTGTATGCTCACCAACCCTGAGCTGCTCCGCATCTTCTCCAAGCTCATGTCTGTCTGTGTCATGTTCACTAACTGCATGCAGGTAAAAGTACAAACATTATTGAGAAAAATGTGGAGTTTTGGATTCTCTTATGATCACTAATGATGCATTTATTTGCTCAAAAACAGTAAAATTTTGAATCGTTTTCTATTTTAATGTATTTAAACATTTCATTTCTTCCTGTGGTGGTAAAGCTAAATTTACTCAAATTTTTGCTTTACATGGTCCTTTCAGAAATCATTCTAATATGCTGATATATTATTAGAATTATCAATGTTGGCAACAGCTGTGCTGCAAAATAGTTTTTGGAAACTTTGGAATTTTTTTCAGGATTCTTTGATGAATATAAGTAAAAAAACAAATAAACACAAAAAAAACAGTGTTTAATCAAAATATAAATCTTTGCTATCACTTCTTAACAATTTAACACATCCTTCAAAAAAAGAAAGAATAAAAATTTACTGACCCCAAACTTTTGAACTGTAATGTATATTGTTAGAAAAGATTTCTATTTTAAATGAATGCTCTTCTTGTTCACTTTTTATTCATCAAGGAATCCTGGTATCACAGGTTCCAAACAAATTTTAAGCAGAACAACCGTTTCCAGCACTGATAATAAATCAGCATATTAGAATGATTTCTGAAGGATCATGTGACACTGAAGTAATGATGCTGAAAATTCAGCTTTGATCACAGGAATAAATTAGATTTTAATGCATATTAAAATAGAATAACAGAAATAGAAATAGAAAAAAAGTCATAATATACAATTTTTTCCTTTATTTTTTACCAAATAAATGCAGCCTTAATGAGGATTAGAAACTCCTGTAAAAAACATAAAAAAATCTTTCTGATACCAAACATTTGACCAGTAGTGATCTATATAAATATCTTTCAAATTGACTGTCCCCAAAATTTTGAACAGTAGAGTACATAATTAAACTGCATAAATTGAATATATTGTGTTTTAATATTTTATATTAAATTATACAGTTTATTGTTCGTCTCTGGGGGTCACTATAACGGGATTGTGCTTGTTGTGAAATGCATAAATTTGCTTTTATTTCATAATGAAGCTTTCCTGTTATGTCATGCTCATACTGGAGTGTATATTTTGATTGTTTTGGCAGCGGTTCACTCATAGCATGAGGATAGACAGTGAGATGAAACGGCTGACTTTCGGGAACGCAGCTATGGAGAACTCTTCAGCCTCGGCTGAGCTGACAAAGGAGGCAGAGAAAAAAAGACTGGCTGCTAAAGTGAGTCATTAGCCCCATTCACACATACAGACTTTACTGGTAAATTACCATTAAGAGATCATGTGTGAACAGGACCTTTTCAAACATACCAGTAAATTCGTTCCAGCAATTTACCATTATGAGAAGTTGTAACATTACCAGTAAATTACCGGTAATCTGCTCGGTGTGAATAAAGTTCAGAACACACTGGTGTCAGATGTCTACTTCAGGCCAATCCAGAGCCATTGAAATTCAGAATTCAATGGCTCTTGTCCTGTCATTCTGACAGATCATGCATTTACTCTGCATTTAACCCTGTTAACAAATACAACACCGTGATGTGCAGACATTTAGAGGTCATTTCTGGGTAATGATGTCACAGGTCAGTTCACGGTTCAGGTCACATGTTCCTGTGGCTCAGTGGTAGAGCATTGCATTAGCAGCGCAAAAGGTTGTGGGTTTGATTTCCAGGGAACACACATACTGATAAAAAAAAAGTATAGCCTGAATGCACTGTAAAATGCTTTGGATAAAAGTGTCTGCTAAATGCATAAAACAGGCATAAATAGTAGGTCACTTTAAACCAATGTGTGAATAGTGCTTTACTTATAAAAAGACGGAGAGTAGTTGCCTGTGTGAACAGGGCATTTTTGTATTTACCAGTAAGGTCATTCCAGTAATTTTACGGCAATTTACTGGTATTACTGTGTGAAAGAGACTGTTGGCATTGAATAAATTCTTTTACAATACTGAAACTAAAGAGGCACTTTAAAAACTGGATATGTAATCACTGAACATAATCTGTCAAAAGATTAAAAAACACAAATAATAATAATATTTTATGACATCTATTTTTCTCAATCTCTGTTCCTAACTGAGCATGTGGACCAGTCTGACTCTGGGTTCGAGGCCACCATCAGCAAGTTTGACAGTAACTTCAGCACCTTGTTGCTGGACCTTTTGGATAAGCTCAGCATTTACAGCACCAATGACTGTGAGCACAGCATGATCAACATCATCTACAGGTGGGCTGTGGAAAGAGCCTTTCATTCAAATTTTCCTCCGGGCATAAATAAGTGCTTTCCGGTTTAACCTTGGCCCGAGCAATGACAATAGAAATGTGCTTTTGAAATCTTGACTTCTGAAGAGCTTATACAACCCTCATTAAAATTCAGTCTTCTCAGCAGAGGTGCTATGAATAATGAGATGTCTTTTTATAGGCTGGACTTCAATGGCTTCTACACGGAGAGACTGGAGAAAATGGCCATTGAGCGGAGCCAGAAAACTGCTGCGTAGCATCGTCCATTATAACATTCAATTGTTTTTAAAGGGTTCAGTGTGCTGATTTGTTGTCTCTCTTTTCACAAAAAAAATGTAGTAATATTACGTGGTGCTGTAACATAAAGCACTTAAGAATTTGTCACTAAGTCTTGTTTGATCATTTTCTCATCTCTGTTGGAAATGTATTTAATGGTCTCGCACCAATTTAATGAACTGAAAAAACAATATAATAAAGGAAAAATGTTGCTTTGTTCTTTCCCTGACTCTTTTTCTAAACACAACTGTATTACTTTTTCCAACTTATTTTCAATAACAAGAGAAGAAGAGCTTTATGTTCCAAATGAAGCCAAAGAAGCCCATCAAAAAAAAAAAAAAAATCAATAAACTGCTTAAACTAGTCTTGAATAGTTTTTTTCAAGACTGGTCATAACTTTTTACATTTGGTTAAGAAAAATGTAGCTTGGTTTAATTTGAATCTTCTATAAAGTAAGATTTATTACCCCTTGGCTAACTACTAGCTAGTCAAACTTAGTTTTAACAAAGTGGCCGTGTTAATGGAACTGGACCCTGAACTCTCATGTTTTGCAAATCAGGATCAGGTGATTTATCGAACTTTTTTTTTTTTTTTTTTTAAGCAACATTGGATTAGATCACTCTAATTGAGAATGTTGAATTGGCTCACTCCTTCATTTATGTGTATGTATGATCTGCATTGTATTGGATTCATTGATTTTTATCGCACAAATAAAAAATACTATCCCTTTAATGCTTTCAAGGACAACACCAGCATCCTCTGGTTCATCAGAAGCATGATGTTGTTGTAAACTCCAGCAGAGGTGTCTTCAGTGTCCTCATTGATGCAGACTTCATTCATGCCCAGCACAAAACAAACAAATTTAGGTAAATGTATGGAAGTTCTATTAACAAATGCTTGAGAAAAATTTAGAACACTAAAAAAACACTGTTTTTAATTATTTGTGATTTATTTGGAATGACTATTTTTTTCACAAAAATAAAGATTTAACAGTAATAGAAAAAAGGATCCTTCAGTTAGGCCTTAAATTCTAAACTAACAGCAATTTCAACTGAAAGATGAAGATATCTTAATACTGTCCATTAGAGGGAGCCAGAATCATACTAGAGAGTGACAGGATAAGAAACCTTTTAATCCCAGTCTTTTTCCATTCGTCGATATCTCTTTGAATGCAAATAAATGCATAGATTTAGTGGATTTGTATGAGTGTGGTGTACTGACAGTATGGTTTTATATAATTAGTGTACAGTGAAATGAAACTTACAGTGAAAATAACTTTTAGTAGTTATTAAATATCTTCAAGTTGCCAATGATTAAATAAATTGCTATCCATTTAAAAATGAAAAAAAAAAAAGTTGTATTTGTCTTTTTCGAAATAATATAAATGATAAAAAAACACATTTACTATTGTGGTGAAATAATAAAACAATCAAACATTATACATCATTATAAATTATAAAAATGAAAGAACGTTTAGCCTTGGGATAAATGATTCAAATACATGCTACAAGTGATATCTTCACGTTTATTTGAATTTGACATCCAGTTTGTCATGCAATTTGTATAAATATTTTATTTTTATTTTTTTATAAAAGTCCAATCATGCACATTGGGAATTGGTGTTTGGACCTTCATGACTTCTGCTTGTTGCTATATTTTGTTTTTAATTGTAGAATAGATGTTGCATATAGATGATACTATAGATTAAGTATAGATGATTGAATGCTTGTTTGCTTTGGTGTTGCCACCCAAAAAAATAATTTTCTAGATCCACACTCCTGTAATATGCCAATTATATTTGTTTGATCATCACAGCACGCTATGTGGGAGTCTATGTGATTCGTGCGATGCACCGCTAGGTGGCGCTTGTCCCTCATCCCTTAAACTTTCAAATGAAATCAGTAACTCTGTTATATTTGGCTCAGCGTGCAATAAATAATCACAAATAAAATATTAAATGAATCAAAAGTATTTCCTAATTTAAAGTAATTGCTGTGAGAAAATACAAGTGATCTGATCCGGTAAGTAAGGCATCCTGCCAAATTTTGTCACTGGAGTAAGTCCACACCCTTCACAAACTCCCAAATGGATGAGGAGGGCACTGCAACGAGAACACGGTCTCACACACACAGGGACATCACCATGAAAGTGCACTAAATGAAGAAGCTGATTTTTCTGTCATGTTGCGTGTGACAGTCGAGTCTGCGGCGGGTCTGCCCAAAAAGAAACTGGGCAGTCCAGACCCCGTCACATCTGTGGTGTTTAAAGGTAAGAACTCCTCATTTGCTTCCTTTTTAGCCATTAGAAAGCAGAATACCCGACCATTTCATTTGTTAATCTGATGCAATTCTTATCACTTTAGATGAAAAGAAGAAAACCAAGCCCGTTAACAGTGAATTGAACCCAGTGTGGAATGAGGTCTGTAGAGTTATTTTATTGTTGTTATTATTTTTTTTTAAATACATGTTTAACCGTTTTAACGCTATTTCCAAATGAATGGAGTTCAAGTGTGTGTATATAACGTGTAATTATAACATATAACATATTAATAGTCTGCATAGAACCGTTTTAAACATTTCTACTGTAGCTTTTAAAGTTTGTAAATTTTTAATACTCTTTTTTTTCCCCTTTAGACACTTGAGTTTGATTTAAAAGGTGTTCCTCTTGATTCTTCCTGCTACATTAATGTGATTGTGAAAGACTACGAAACTCTTGGCAAGGACAAGTGAGTGTTTTTCAGTTGTTAATTCGAGTCATATTCTCAATATTATCCAGTGTAAGAAGACAAACAGTTTGATGTTGAACTTTTGGTTCCACCCTAATCAAATAAGAGTTGTGTGAGCTGTTCAAGGCATATATGATTTAAGAGTTTTGACCTCCTGTATTTAAGAATTGCAATTTTACAAAAAGTGATTTGCAGTTCATTAAAATACAGACAGGATTGAAAACACATGTTTGCATCATTTCATTCACTTGATTGATTCATTGATTCATTGATTCTTTGATACACATCTGTATTGTGAAATTTGAAGGGTAATAATAAACCGTGTTAATCTTGGTGCGACATTGTAATACCTTGCAGCTCACACACCTTCATGGCCGTGTTCAGACCTGTCATGAGGGGAGGAACGGAGGCGTTTGGTTCACAGTACTTGGGGAATAAATGATTGTTAGTTACTGGTCTGAAATGCAGTTGTTGCATAAAGTCCTGAATTGGAATAAACAGAAGGGTCTTAGAGGGCTATATCACCATGTTGGGCTATAAATTTAATGCATTTCCAGTTATTCCAGATTTGTCTGTGAGAACCGCATTGGAAGAAATCCAGTGGCAAACACAAAGAGGCACATAACTCCTGCTGATATTTACATTTATGCAATTACATGCAAATTGTTTTGTTGATGTCATGTGGCTGTTTTTAGGGTCTGTCAGAAATGAACTTTTATGAAGGCTTTTTTTCGAAGCATAAACCACTCCTTCATACTTGTTTTAAATGCTTTAATCAATTCATGTGGTCATTCCTGATTTGAATAGCTACATTATGTGCAATAACATGCCCATACCAGAATATTGTCATATGTTACACTTAAGGAGACTGTTAACACAAAAATCTAAATTCGGTCATCTTTTACTCACCCTCAAGTTGTTCCAATCCAAACCTGTATGAGTTTCATTCTTCTGCTGAACACAAGAGAAACCTTTTTTTTTTATATATGTTTCAACCACAGTTGCTGGTAGCCATTGACTTCCATAGTATTTTCCCCCCATAATTTGGAAATCAATGGCTACCAGCAATTGTGTTGCAAATGTGTCGTTATATGCTGCCAGTTATTTATCATCATCAGTAGTTTGATGTGATGTTTTGATAGACTTTTGCTACCATTTTATTATGCTGGCTACTATAGCTTGGTTAAAATATGCATTTTGTTAAATATATAAGGGAAAAAAAGCTAATTTGTTGGGCTATGACAGTTTCTTATCTCTTAAAAACACTAAAGAGCACTAGTTATAATGTTGCACAACAGCATCTAAGTAGTTACAATGGGGTAGTTAGAGCAAAAAAACACAGGTATTGCTCAGTTTTCCTCTATGTGATTGGGTTTTAAAGTACCTCCCTCGGTCAATGTGTTGTATGTTTACTGACTCTGAAAGGGCTGAACTAGCAATGCTCTTTCCTGATGAAATCACTATGTTTGGAGCATCACATATCTAATAATCTTTAATCTAGGTTACAAACCTGATATAGAGCATTGTTTGGTATTATTTATATACTATCATCTTTTATATTAATATTTTAGCTTTTATACATTTCATTTGAACTTGTTTTATGTGTGTTTGTGATTTTTGTTTGATATTACTGTCTAGGTGTAATGTATTTTTATTTCAGTGTAAGTTTAAGTTTTATTTTTGATTCATTTCCAAATTCCAATTAGCAATTCTTGTTTTTATTAGAATTTTTTAATTATTATTGTTATGGCTTAATTTAACAAAAATAATTTTAGTTAATGATAATCACCCTAGATAGAAATGAACAAAAGCCTTAAATTTCATGGGATCTTTAAGATTTTGGGCATTTTCCTGTTGGACGTTTTTCCTGGATCAACATCTTAAGGAATAGGGCAGGCTTATCAAATGATAGATTCCCACTGAATTTAGGATTCGTTAATGTGTAGGTTAAGACTTTCTGAGAATGTAGTCCCTGGATGTTGAGATGATGTTGTTCCAGCAACATACTTGGCAAAATCTTGTGGGGCACATTTATTTTGCTCTTTGGAACAAAAGTAGCATTGTTGCATTTCAGATCAGGTCTGTCTGAGAGTCTGGCAAATGAAGAGCATCACGACACTGATCTAGTCCAACGACTGCAGAATTGTAGAACAGCACATTTAGAGTTATAGATTTCCTTTGAAATAGTGTAGTGTGTATGCTAAAGTACAGGGAGGCTAAGTTGTTTAAAGAATATGTGTTTAAACAATGCTACTGAGAGGTTAGTAAATATTAATCATACTTGGAATCACCCCAGGCATAGGATCTCAGAAATAACATTCCATAAAGGAAAAAGAATGAGGCGAAATGTTGGAGGGTGTGGTTACCTTTGCTTTATATGTTTGCTTTGGCATGTTTGTTTGAAACTTGGATCATATGATTTTGAATATTTGGTTGGAGACTATGTAGGGAATTTTGCGCAATGCAACTGTCGTTTTTATTGTCATAGGATGTTGTAATCAAGGTTTTTGGGAAGAATGTCTTAACAGATTTTTCATTAATTCTAATTTGGCTGTCAAATCCATTAATCACGCATCCACAGCATACAGCTTTGACAGGCAGACACATTTCACAGTGTCCTGAATGGAAAGATGTTACCCCAGCTGACGATTATTCATTTTCACCAGTACTAGTGAACACTGAGCATTTGCAGCCAATTAGGCACTTTGGAGTGATGTCGACGCTCCTCTTCAGCTGATTGTCTAGAGGAGGAGCTGTCAATCTAGAACTAGAGGACCAATTATAATGCTTAAGCCCGCCATGATTTACATGACACTATAACCTTCCGCAACATTTGGAATTTGAAAGCAATCGCAGAACATGGAAACAAGAGTGAAAGGAAAAACAGCATAAACATACAAAAAAATATAAATATGAGCAGAAGCTGTCTGAGCACAAAAAAAACTAGAAAAAGAAGGAAAACATGATTTTGGGTGCAAGTCAGATAATTTTGCATTAGTATTTCAGTTTTCCGCAATATGATTAAAAATGTTTAAAGTTTTGATTTAGATGGTTTGGTTTAGATGCATTCAATTTTCCAATCCGTGACCATTTTTTGAAAGTTTTGATTTAATTTTGAGACATTGTGCAATATATTTTTACTTACGTTTTTACATTTTGGTTTCACACTTATTTTTTTTTATCCGTGACTGCAAAACTTTTAGACAGAAAATTGACCTCATATTGAATGGTTTTATGAATGTTAAACGCAGATATTTGTGCTGTTTGTGTCAATGTTTGTGGACACACCCTTGTCATTATTGTGAAATGATATCGCAACAGCACGCTAATCAAATGTGTAGAGCTAACAGGGCAATGTTTTCAGAAGGTAAATGCAGAATCTCTCATCGTTTGTGACTTTTCACTTAGCTAGGGCAATTCTCCGGTGGAAAACTGACTTTGAGGGTGCTTCTGGATGCTGACCTATAAGTGTCCCGATCACAGTATTAATCTGCATGGCATTATTTACTTTTGGAGGAGATCTTACTTGTGACCTAACAGAGAGCACACAAAGATCTTTTCTCCCATTAAAAAAATTTACGCATTGTGTTTTTATTATATGTATGTGTATTTTTTGTTTTAGGTTAATTGGTTCTGCAAATGTTTCTTTAAAAGACCTTGCCAGTAGCCAGGTTAAGTCTCTCCCAGTGAAAAACTTGGCTCTAGTGGATGAAAATGGCAAGACCATAGGAGTGAGTGTTTTTATCTCCTAAACCAAATTACATGTTAAAGAAAATATATTCTGTTATATTTGAATAAAATCTTAATATAAGCAGGTACACACATAAGCTGCACTCGCAGAACTCATTTACACGAGATTCAAATCTTTTCAGTTTTCTTTTATTAAATACCTTATCCAATTTGTTAATACTTACTGCTACCAAGAAGTATTGTCAGTTTTATTTAAAATGAATGCTACTCTACAGCAGACCGGCTTAGTTGCCTGGTTTATTTTAATTTGGTCATAACATAAACTTGAGAGGCATGTTTACATAATCATCAAAAATAAATATCGGATGTAATTTGGTGATGAGCCTTGCATTGATAACATCTCTTCAAGACACTTTCAGTATTTATGTAGTCTATTTGACATAATTATGAGATAATTAGCTGCATCCTTTTTTAGGCAACGATCAGCATGACGATTGGCTACGAGCCACCTGCTGGTGTTGTGACAAACATGCAGGATCAACAAGATGGCAGCATGGGTGGAAACACAGGTTAGCTCTGAGTGTGGCTTAATGTTTTTGTGTTTGACCTAGCAATGTACAGGTGCATCTCAATAAATTAGAACTTCATGGAAAAGTTCATTTATTTCAGTAATTATGGTTCTCTCGGTTGGTTGTGCATCTTTTTCTTCCACACTTGTTCCTTCCATTCAACTTTCTGTTAACATGCTTGGATACAGCACTCTGTGAACAGAAAAGCTTCTTTGGCAATGAATGTTTGTGGCTTACCCTCCTTGTGAAGGGTGTCAATGATTGTCTTGTGGACAACTGTCAGATCAGCAGTCTTACCTATGATTGTATAGCCTAGTGAACCAAACTGAGAGACCATTTTGTAGGCTCAGGAAACCTTTGTAGGTGTTTTGAGTTGATTAGCTGACTGGCATGTCACCGTATTTTTATTTGTTGAGATTGTGAATTGGTGGGTTTTTGTTCAATGTGAGCCAAAATCATCACAATTAAAAGAACCAAAGACATAAACTACTTCAGTCTGTGTGCATTGAATTGATTTAATACCCGAGATTCGCAATTTAAGTTGAATTACTGAAATAAATGAACTTTTCCACAACATTAATTTATTGATATGTACCTGTAGTGTTATACAGATGACATGCTTGATGGTGTGTTAAAGTTAAGTCTGAAATGAAGTGTAAAGAAATAAATCTTTCAGATGCTTTATGGTTAGAGGTTGATTACTAGAATCTGTGAAGATTCATTTGTCAAAAGGTTTAAACTTTAATTGCATGTTTGCCTTATTGGTTATATCTGACTCATGATGTTCTGCTTTGTGCAATAATTTTTCTTTGCACTGACCAGCTGGGGGGGAAGAGGGGGACGCCACTGATGGTGGTGGGCAGGGCGCTGTCACATCTCCTGGTGAGCCTGGCCCGAAGCTTCAGCTTAGGACCAGAAAACGTCATAATTTGGCTAACAAACCTCAGGACTTTCAGGTACAGGATCGTCCTGTAGTCATTAAATACAGTATAGTTTCCATTTTAAATGCTGAATGCATATGCTTTATTAGTCTTTTTAAAATGCCATTTCTGTCATAGATCCGCGTGCGGGTGATTGAGGGACGTCAGTTGCCTGGAAATAACATCAAACCTGTGGTCAAAGTGCATGTGTGTGGAGAGACACACAGGACTAGGATCAGGAAAGGAAATAACCCATACTTTGATGAGGTATATATTTTTGTGTAGTATTTGTACAACTCTTAATTTTTTTATTAATTAGATAATTACTACTAAAAGGAATAGTTCATCATAGTTCAGTAGATCAAATGATTCTATTATCAATCATGCATTCATCCTCACAGTTTATAGTGAGCCTGTAAAAACATCTTTTAAAAAACTTGCAAAGGTGGTACATACAATAGATAAACTATATAATGTAAAACTATATAGTATATGAAATTTCTTTTGAAATTAGATTTCACTTTCATCATTTACTCACCATCAAACCTGTATGAATTTCTTTCTTATGCTGAACACAGAAGAAGATATTTTGAAATATTTGGGTACCAAAAAAAAGTGAAATTTCAATATTGAGCTATCCCTTTAAATATTGTTATTCTCTATGCCTGATTATTTGAAAATTCTTTATTTCCTAAAAGCGATGTCACTGATGTCACATATATTAATCTTTACAGATTTTCTTTTTTAACATCAACATGTTGCCCTCTGAACTGTTTGATGAGGTCATAAGCTTCCGGGTAAGAAAAAAGCCAATTCCAGTCGCCACTTTTTTCATATTTAAATGATCATATATTTATTGAAAATTAGAAATCAAATTTTGTGGAAGAGTTACTGATGATGATGATGATTTTCATCTTTTCTGTAGGTCTATAACTCCAATTCTTTTAGAGCAGACTGTCTCATGGGTGAATTTAAGGTAATTCAGTAAAATCCAAAATGTAGATTTTCGATCAGACCCACAGTGTAATTCAAAATGAACTTTTAGAAATAATTTGTTTTCTTTTTGTAGCTAGATATTGGTTACATCTATGATGAAGCAGGTAGTTTTCTGATACTCAGAAAATATTCCTCACATTTTACCTGTAGTTGAACTGACTGCTCAAAAAAGTGTTTTTTTTCACCATAGCTCACTGTATCATGAAGAAATGGATTCTCCTGAATGACCCAGATGACTCGAGCTCAGGAGCGAAAGGTTATCTCAAAGTCAGCATGTTTGTGCTTGGAACGGGCGATGAACCGCCGGTACGTCCCCTGAACATAATTTATGTTAACATCTTTGCAATATATAGATTGACAAATACAGGTCTCATCTATAAATTAGTTTTTGTTTTGTTTTTTCCATTAAAAGGTGCACCTTATTTTCTTATTTATTTTGAATATGCAATAGCACACACTTAAAAAAAAAAATCTTGTATTACACAAACTGTATTAACTGGTCCCATTGGTTAATCTCTATTTGGCAGGTGGAAAAGAAGGAGCAGGACAATGATAAAGATGATGTGGAGAGTAACCTGCTGCTGCCCACTGGTGTAGCTCTCCGATGGGTTACTCTTAAACTCAAAGTGTTTCGGGCTGAGGACATCCCCCAGAGTATTACAGTTATTCCTTACACATTTGTTTTCTAAAGCAGCACAGGAGACAATCTTTTCGGAGTGATATGATGTGGTTTCTATTGTAAGTCCAGGGAATGGCAACATTTGGGATGCTTAGCTGGTACATTGGGTCACTTTCTGACCCTTTAAGGTGGCATTGCACCAGCTGACACGAAACCATTCCCTGCTATTAGCTGTTGAGTCACCATTGGCTGTTAACGCTCCCCTGCTGAGAGACACGAATCATTTCCCTGATTCTCCAATGTCTATGTTAATTAAGCTAATCACTGAAAAATCTGAAGGCAGCCAGTATTTCATGTTTATGACCATTTTGATCATACTGTATGTTTTCTTGTTTAAAAAATAAGTCAAGAAGCTTTTTAGTATAACTTAACTAGTGAATGTAATTGAAGATATTTAAATATGTTAAAGGAATAGTTCTTCCAAAAAATGAAAATTTGCTTAAAGGTAAACATCCTCAGGCAATCCAAGATGTATATGAGTTTTAAAGAGATGTAAATGTAGCATTACATCATTTGCTCACTAATGGATCCTCTGCAGTGAATGGGTGCCGTCAGAATGAGTCACTAAACACACTAATTCACAAGTAATCCACATGCTTCACAAGATGTTAATTGATATACTGGAGTGGTGTGGATTATTGCGATGTTTATATAAGCTGTTTGTCAATCTGACGGCACCCATTCACTGCAGAGGAACCATTATTGAGCAAATGATGTAATGCTACATAACTCAAAATTTGTTCTGTTGAAGAAACAGTCTAATCTAAATCTTGGATGGGTCAGTACATTTTCATCATTGGGTGAACTGCTTCTTTAAGTAACTTGTAGTTGTATTTATTAGTACTAAACAGATTATTTTTCCCAGTGTGGGAAAGAATACCTTCACTTTAAAGTGAGAGAAGTTGTAACATTGAAATGCTTGTTTTCAGTGGATGATTCCTTCACCCAGACTTTAAAAGCAGCATTTGGGGGTCAAGAAAACAAGAAAAATCTAGTGGATCCATTTGTTGAGGCCTGGTTTGCTGGCAAAAAGGTAAAGCCCACCCAAACATACACACTCTTATTCGTTCTGCTTTCTGTCTTAACTATGATTACATGTCTTTCAGCTCTGTACACAAATAATTGAGAAAAACGCAAACCCCGAGTGGAACCAACAGCTCAACCTACAGGTTAAGGTAGTTGGCTGGATAGGGAAAAGATTTATTTCTGCACTTTGTAAATGAGTTATTCCTTTTGAGTTTCCCATTGGTGCTATTTGTTTTCCAGTTCCCGTCCATGTGTGAAAGAATCAGGCTGACTGTATTTGACTGGTGAGTATCGAAGCGTGGCAGTAAGGTTGCATGGCCACAGCGGAGGATATGAACTTTTGAAATTTGTGTTGAAAGAATTCCCAATGTTATTAGTCTTGGAATGTGAGCTGGGGGTTAAAGTTTGGTCATCGTTTTGAGCTGGGAGGACACAGGCAGGCAGTGTGAGTCATAGTGGTGCTGTCCCACCCTTTCCCACAATGCATTCCTGCCCTTAAACCAGACTAAAGCTGCTCAGGGAACAGTGGAAAAACTGAGATAACCACTAGCTGGACTGATTCTGTGACACACTGGAACATTTAAGCTGACTCCCCCTCTTTCTCAGGGATCGCCTCAGTGGGAATGATGCCATAGGCACCACGTATCTGGATCTGACCAAAGTAGCATCCTCTGGTGGTGAAATTGAAGGTATGAATGACAGCATACACAAATCATTTTCAGGTCAAACGCTTTGTTTTTTAAACGCAGAGGTCATGTCCGGATCTTTTGTAAATATACTATGAAACTGAAAACCTTTTATTGATTGTTTTCTTTGTGATAGGGGATCATGCAGGAGATGAGTTTTCAGCAGATGAAGGTTGAATATAAACGCTGATTCCAGATCTGCAATCCCTTGTGTCCAAACACGCAATATAGACATTAAAAAATCCTAGTTACCATGCAGTTCTTTTAAGTTGTATAAATTAAATTAAATTAAATTAAATTAAATGAATGCATTTAGCAGACGCTTTTATCCAAAGCAACTTACAGTGCATTCAGGCTATCAATTTTTACATATCCTGTATTCCCGGGGAATCGAACCCCCAACCTTAAATTAAATATTAAATACGTTGTTCTCTCAAACCGACCATTATTCATATTGGTCTGAAAGGATTTGGTACCCAAGGGTTTGCAGTTACTTTGCGCTTACTATGAATGTCTGTGCATGCATAGCACTTATGCTGTTTTTAGCATTTTATGCATCATGTTGCACACCAAGAAATGAAATTATGCAATTCATGATAACCTTAATCAGCTAAATAAAATGGCATGGCTTAATTAAGCATCCCAATTACATTACTGGTTAAAAGTTTGGAATAATTCCGATTTTTTAAATGTTTTTGAAAAAGGTATCTTAAGCTTTTTTTTTTTCCAGTATTGATAATATTATTATTATAATATTGGAATAATGTTAATAATATATAATATTATATATTATTGCTTTTTGAGTACCAAATCAGCATAACAGAATGATTTCTGAAGGATCATGTGACACTGAAGACTGGAGTAATGGTTGCTGAAAATATAGCTTTGCCATCAAGGGAATAAATTACACGTTCAAAGAGAGACAAGGTGTTAATAATATTTCACTATAGTACTGTATTTATTTTGATGAAACAAATCCGGTCTTGGTGAGCACAAGAAAACTATTTAAAAATAGTTTTTGATATTTTTATTGGGCAAGTAGTATATACGTTTTGTTATTGTTCATTGGTGTAGAATCATATTATGCCAACATTCATCAATAACTTTGTTTATCCATATAATTAAAATCACAGCATGAATGAATGTATGAAATTTCTTCACTTTTAAAATGCACTTCAAATAATTTATAACACTAATCAAAATGATTTTTTTTTACTAATTATACTAACTGGAGGGATGCTTTAACAAACCTCACTCTAACACCCAACCGTTATCATGTCACTGGAACAGATTTTTATTGATGGTGTTTTTTCACAGGAGAGACTGAGAATTCTGAGATGGGCTTCCTGCCTGCTTTTGGGCCGTGCTATATAAATCTGTATGGCAGCCCGAGAGAGTTCTCAGGCTTGTCTGACCCATATGAAGACCTTAATTTTGGCAAGGCAAGTGCCAGTGATGAATTTGTTTCCATTCCCAAATATTGAGGATTTATTTGCTGCAAAAATGCATTTCTTGTAGGCTGAAAGATTTGTATATATTTGCAGGATGAAGGGGTGGCTTACCGAGGCAGAATTCTTGTTGAACTCTCTACAAAACTTGATGGAAAGGCTGACAAGTCTGTGGAAGAAATACCAAGCGACGATATCTTGGTAGTTCAGGTAAAGCTCTTTGTTGAGTTTTTCCATGCAAAGCAGTTTTTCCACTTGAAACCCTTATTTAGGGTTGTGTTCCTTTTCTTTTGAATAGAAATACCAGCGCAGAAGGAAGTATTGTCTGTGTGCAGTGTTTCATAGTGCAACTATGATCCAAGAACCCGGGGAGCCTATTCAGTTTGAAGTTAGCATTGGCAACTATGGCAACAAGAACGACCTAACATGCAAACCTCTGGCGTCGACCACACAATACAGCTGTGCTGTTTTTGATGGTGATGCACATTTTGAAGGATTTGGTGTGTAATAAAGTAACTGAAATTAGGATCTGTGGTGTTAAGCTTTTTGTTTGGTCCTTCCAGGTAATAATTACTACTACCTGCCCTGGGCCGACACTAAGCCTGTGATTGCTCTCACGTCCTTTTGGGAGGATATCAGTCACCGGTTAGACTCAGTAAACATCATTCTGTATATATCTAACCGTTTGGTAAGTGAATGTTTGGACAGTTTACATATCTGCATGTTAGTACACTGCTGTTCATAAGTTTGAGATGTAAAAAATTATATTTTAAAGGATATTAAAAGAGAAAATCATTATTTTATATTGCAATAATATTGCACAATATTACTTTTTTCTGTGTTTTTGATCAAATAAATGCAGCCTTGATGAGCAGAAGCACATAACAAATCATAGCAATCCCAAACTTTTGAATGGCAATGTAACAGTGGTTCATAACTTGTTTTGCTTAAAGTGCCCCTATTATGCCATTTCAAATTGCTTTTCATGCATTGTAGCTGTATGTGAATGTAAACAATCTGCAGAGTTGTAAAGCCAAAAGTGCAGGATAAATAAAGCTATTGTCTCCCAAAATAAAAAATGAATCTGAACAGCCTAAACGAGTCGTCAGTAATTGGAATCCCACTTCCTTGAAGGATACACGTCACAGAGAAACACATTTGTCAGAAAGCCCACTTATGTTTTACGTTGGCCAGCAGCGAACAGCTTGACCCCTCCCTCAAATACTGTAGCTTGTTCATATGGTTAACATCATGTCGAGAATACTCAGTGTCCGATGTGAAAGTAAATTTGTTTTGTTTTCACTTCCAAGAGATAAGGCTGCAAAGAATCAGCGGTTAAAATTCATTCTTTCCACTGTAGCACAGCAGTACAACCCCAATCTTTTTTTGTGTGTGTGTTCCTGTCATTTTAATGATAACTGCTTCTCTAATCTCGGGTTCACAAAACGCTTGCTCTTGAAAAATGGCTCAGTACCCAGTTTATTTGGACCAGCTGGATTCCACTGAATCTCAGCCTGTAAGTATAATAAATAATGGATAAAATATAAAATATGGAATTATGGCAATGGGTTTATCTTCTGTGACCTGCCAATCACAACAGACTTGGCCATTTGACCAATCAGAGCAGAGTAGGCTCACAGAAAGGAGGGGTTTAGAGAGATTGAATCTTAGAAATGCTTTGAACGAATTGTTTGAGAATCATTGGAAAATGAGATGATTTTAAATTCATATTTTGAGAAAATTAAAGCATTTAAAAAATGCCTTAAAATGGCATGATAGGGGCACTGTAAACCAAATTTTATATTAGTAATCAAGTGTCGATTTTAGTGGACTTATATGAATATAATGAATTATTTTGTGCATCAGATCTTTCAATGCAATTTCTTTTGCAGCAAACCAACCTCAATGTGTTAAAGTCTGCAGTACAGTCCAAAGCTACAGATGAAAGACTTTTAGAAATCTGGTTGAAGCTTATGAATCAGTTAATGGAAGATATCAGCAGGTAATATCCACTTTACATCCTTTTAGATCAACAATCATCAAGATGTCACTACATGCATTGTTAATGGCAGAGAGGTGTTTATTTTTGTCATGCATGTTTAAACTACTACAAACTTCTGTGTCCTCAGTGTCAAAATCCCTGACCTGGAGGGGAAGCCCAATCTCACAGCCCTGGATATTCAGATGAAGTTGTTGCGGGACAGTGCTCTGAAGAACATCATGAAGGGAGCAAAACACTTGTTTGAGGAAGCCACAGATGTCAATAAGTGCTTGAGCATCATTGAAGGCTGGTTAGACAAACTCAAGCAACTCGCCGAGGAGGTATTTTTTTATCCAGTGTAGGAATGGAGCTACAAGTAGGGATACACAAAGATTTATTTTTATTTTTAATTTTTTTTGACTACTAATTGCTACAAAGGTGATTACGAATATATATATATATATATATATATATATATATATATATATATATATATATATATATATATATATATATATATATATATACGTTAGTGTTGTCAAACGATTAATCCCATCCAAAATAAAAGTTTTTGTTTACATAATAATATGTGTGTATATTGTGTATATTTATTATGTAAATATAAACACATGAGTTTATATATTTCTGAAAAAAATGTGTTTATATATAAAATATTTGTATATAAAATATTATAATATAAATATATAAATGTATAAACATGTAAATTTTTTAAATATATAGTGTATGTGTGTGTATTTCTATATACATAATAAATATACACAGTGCACATACATGTACCTGTATTATGTAAACAAAAACTTTTATTTTGGATGCGATTTAATCATTTGACAGCACAAATATATATATATATATATATATATATATATATATATATATATATATATATATATTCAATTTTTCATACTGTACATTATAATGTTGTGACTAAATTTAATTTAAGATTACTATTTTAGTTATTATCAATTATCCATGAAAATAATAAGCTGTTTATTGGTATCAAACCGAATTTTTATATTGTTGCATTTTCAATCAATACACATTCACATACGTTTACCACTGCTGTCCCTTTTACTTTCCTTAGGTTGCTACCCATGTATTAAAAAAAAATCTCCCAGACTTTTCACTTTTGACAAAGTCCAGTTCACATTGCCACTTAGTCTAACCAAGAACTGTCCACTTAGACACGTCTGTTTTTACATGTGGTTTTCTGGGTGGCATTGTTATTTTGACTATGACGATATTAGACCAGCTAAAAGATGCATGATTATTTCACAGAAATGACATGGAATATAAGGTTCTGTTTGTGAATATGTAGCTGCTACTATGAACCTCAAACAAAGTCTCTCTTAAAGATTTGGTGCCATAAACCTGACAAACTGTGGCAATTCAGTTATTAGTTCTTCCTATAAAGCACTCATTTTGTCATCATATAATAGAATCTGACTATTTATTTAAACATAATTTGTATCAACATTAATTGTGGAACATCTTTTTTCAAAGTCTCAGATCAGCATGCCTGATGTGATTATCTGGATGTTGAGAGGAGAGAAGAGGGTAGCGTACACACGCATCCCAGCCCATCAAGTGCTCTATTCATCCTACAGTGAGCAGGCGTGTGGTCAGTTCTGCGGAAAGACCCAGACTGTCTTTATGAAGGTATTGAGAGTTGGTTCCATGCTGCTTTTTAAACATGTGACATAAAACATGTTTACATTTTCTCTGTGAAAACTATCCCATAATGACCATTTGTCAACAGTATCCCATGGACAAGAAAAAAGGTTTGAAAATTCCCATCCAGTTACGTGTGAACATGTGGCTTGGGCTGGCAACAGAAGAAAAGAAGTTCAATCAGTATGCAGAGGGAATGTTCAAAGTATTTGCAGAATTGGTAAATATGTTTTTTTATGATTTTAGGTCTGGAAAGATGAAGTCTTGAGAAAGGAGCTAATGTTTATCCATTGTCTCTTTTGCAGTATGAAAACCAGGCTCATGTTCTGGGAAAATGGGGCACCACTGGTCTGCTGAGTCGTAGCAAGTATTCTGATGTCACAGGCAAAGTGAAGCTAAAGCAGGAGTATTTTTTGCCCCCTGTTGGCTGGGAGTGGGATGGTGACTGGTGTGTTGATCCAGAGAAAACGTGAGTTGTTCCCCACCCTTGAAACAACATTTAAAAATAGCTGGCAAATTATTAATGAAGTTTCCAAGTATCATTATTGCTACTTTTCCCAATTAGGCGTAAACATCTGAACAAACTAGCAACACTAAATGTTAAAAGGGTCTTATGAAATAGCTAAAAAGAACATTTTTTTGTGTATTTGGTGTAATGAAATTTATGCGGTTTAAGGTTCAACAAAAACATTATTTTCCACATACTGTACATTATTGTTTTTCCTCTATGCCCTGCCTTTCTCAAACACGTATTTTTACAAAGCTCATCGGTAAACATAAAACCATGTCTGCATTTGTGATCAGAGAAACGACAAACAACAAGCCCTACTCTAAACTGCTCAAAACTCTCGTTTGAATCATCAGTGGCAAATCTTTTAAATATGTAAACGTACTTACAGACTGTGAGTCAGAACAGCCAGCATTGTAGTCTAGTCTCCCAGGATCAGGAAACAGTCCTCCATAAAATTAGCTGCACACATCTGAATATTTGGTTGGAACAACACAGCATCTCCACAACATGACGCCGGCAGCAACCGCGAGAATCAAAGTTACGCCGCCTATTTGTGTGAACATTTGGGCGGGGTTATGCAAATCTTCCCACACAGTGGCGTAGACATGTGGGGCCTGTTTAATGGAGGTGTTTTAACAAAACAACATAAGTATAAATGTAGTGTTTCAAACTAAATATATTAATTTTACAGGCATAAACTTTCACTTTTCGGATCAGCAGCCTGAATGTGCAGTACTTCATCAGTTTGTGGCAACAGAATGAAATGTGGACTTCACCTATTTCATAATTCTTTCCTCTTGCAAAATTAAACTACCGTATTTTCCGGACTATAAGTCACACTTTTTTTTCATAGTTTGGCTGGTCCTGCGACTTATAGTCAGGTGCGACTTATTTATCAAAATTAATTTGACATGAACCGAGAGAGATGAACTAACAGAAAACATTACCGTCTACAGACCGTCTACTCTTGGTTCTTGGGTCTAAATAAATGCGACTTATAGTCCGGTGCGACTTATTTATGTTTTTTTCCTCGTCATGACGTATTTTTGGACTGATGCGACTTATACTTAGGTGCGATTTATAGTCCGAAAAAATACGGTATTTGGTCTTTGAAATTTTGCTCTACACCCCTTTGGGTGTCACAGCCACACCTTCTACACTCCCGGAATCGGACACTTACGCCACACCCACTCGTCCCCAATCACCCGAATTCTGAACTCCTGTGCATCATCACCAGAACCACATATAAAGCCATCAGTCACCATCACCCTTCGTCTGGTCTTGCACCGATCTCCTCACTTGCCTGAACACCATTATTAAACCTACCTGAACTCTTGAACCCTCTTCATCCTCGTCAGTCTTCCTGTCCCCATCGTCTTCATCTGAGCACCATCTGGATCACCGTTCACCATAAGGGAAGTTGTGTTGTCACCGTTCTATCCACGTGTCAAGATTCACCTGTGTCTGAAACCTCTGATTCACATTAAACTACCTTATCACTGAATCCTCTGTGTCCTCGTCTGTGTCTGACAGAAGACCAGACCGCATGCAGAGCTCTTCGGACACGGGCGAGGACCGCACCGCGGATCCCTTCACGCAACTGGTTCACGCTGTACGGTCCTCACTGATGCAACAAACTCCCCCTTCTTCACCGGCTGTCAACAACTCAAACACCGCTACAACTCCGGTCACTTCTTCAGTTGCCCCTGCGAGTCCCATGGCCAAACCAGCGACATACAGCGGCACGGCGGAGGATTGCAGCGGGTTCCTGCTACAGTGTTCCCTCTATATGGAATCCAACTCTCATTTATTCACCTCCGAACGCAGTCGAGTAGCCTTCATCATCAACCTACTCTCAGGTAAGGCCCTCCAATGGGCTCAATCTCTCTGGGACTCGAACTCACCTGCCCTTGGATCCATCACTAACTTCTGTTCCCAGTTAAAATCCGTCTTTGGCCATCAAACTTCTGCATTGTCTGTCCATGACCAATTATTTACCATTCACCAACAGAGAGATGAATCTGTGAGTGATTATGCCATACGCTTCCGTACTCTCGCTTACATAAGCGGCTGGAATGAAACTGCCTTAATTACAGCATATCGCCACGGATTGAATGACAAGATACAAAGTTTGATAGTTGTGTACGAAGACTCACTAGGACTAGAGAATCTCATTCAGAAATCCATTCGAGTTGCCCAGAGACTCACTGCCTGTCATCTGCTCACTCCCGCTGTACTTCCTCCGCCCGCTATACCATCTGTCGCTCCTCCAGCACCTGAACCCATGCAAGTGGACTCTCACCATCTGTCCGCATCGGAACGTCAGCGGAGGATCAACGCCGGGCTATGTCTCTATTGTCGGGGAGATGGACACCTCTTACCATCCTGTCCAGTTCGACCTCCACGCCCAGCGGTGAGTACCATCCATATACCTCCTCAAACTGCTCATCTAACTAAGACCTGGGTTACTCTAAGACACCTTTGCTCTTCTGTTTCGGTACAAGCCCTCATCGACTCCGGTTCGGCGGGGAACTTCATCAACCGGCAAACCTTAACTCGTCTCAACGCCAAACATCACCGAAGCCCTGTCGAACTCAAAGTAACCACCATACAGGGAAAGCCGCTGGGCAAGGGTCGTGTCCACTATTTCTCCCCCACAATCATCCTCCGCGTGGGACTCCTGCACGAAGAAGACATCACGTTCATGGTGCTGGAGGAATCCACCGCAGACATCATCCTGGGACGCCCCTGGCTTAACCTCCACCAACCTCACATCCATTGGCCCACTGGCGAGATCCTGAAATGGGGAATGTCCTGCCATCATACCTGCATCACTCCTCCAGCTAAAATCCCCAAGGTCAGTCCTCCCTTAAGGAAGTCTTCCCTACCGGTCCAGTCCACATCAGTGGAGAGCCCCGACACGAAGATGGATCATATCATCCCTCCTGAATATCGGGCGTTCCAGGATGTGTTCAGTAAGCGGTTGGCAACGAAGCTACCACCTCATAGGCCATGGGACTGCGCCATTGACCTCCTGCCTGGAGCAACCCTTCCTAAAGGACGAATCTATCCCCTGTCCATCCCGGAGCAGAAGGCCATGGAGGAGTATATACAGGAAGCCCTCGCTCAGGAGTTCATCCGACCATCTACTTCCCCTGCCGCTTCCAGCTTCTTCTTCGTGGCCAAGAAGGACGGAGGCTTGAGGCCGTGCATCGATTATCGCCACCTCAATTCACAAACCGTCAAATTCAGTTATCCTCTTCCCCTGGTCCCAGCGGCGTTGGAACAACTACGCGGAGCCAGGATCTTCACGAAACTGGACTTGAGGAGCGCCTACAACCTAATCCGCATCCGGAAGGGGGACGAATGGAAGACTATCATCACTCCTTCCGGGCACTATGAATACCGGGTCATGCCGTATGGGTTATCCAACAGTCCATCCGTCTTCCAAAACTACATGAATGAAGTCTTCAGAGATTACCTTAACAAGTTCGTAATTGTCTACATCGACGACATCCTCATCTACTCCACATCCAAGCAAGAACATATCCATCATGTCATCCTCGTACTCCAAAAACTCCGGGAACACCACCTTTACCTCAAATCCGAAAAATGTGAGTTCCATACGCCCTCAGTCCAGTTCCTAGGTTACATCATCGACCCATGTGGCGTGAAGATGGACCAGGGGAAGGTGGACGCCATCACACACTGGCCTCAACCCGGCTCCATAAAAGAACTTCAACGCTTCCTGGGCTTTGCCAACTTTTATCGAAGATTCATCAAGGACTACAGTTTACTCAGCTCCCCTCTAACGTCTCTCCTCCGGAACTGGCCCAAGTCTCTGTCCTGGAACCCCGAGGCCACTGAAGCTTTCCACCTGCTCAAACAAGCCTTCAAGACCGCTCCAATCCTCATCCACCCTGATCCCAGCCACCAGTTCATCGTGGAAGTGGACGCCTCATCCACCGGGGTCGGAGCAGTCCTCTCCCAGCGGCAGGGGAATCCACCACGACTCCATCCATGTGCCTTCTTCTCGAAGAAGCTATCCCCGGCGGAGCAGAATTATGACATCGGTAACCTTGAACTACTGGCCATTAAGCTGGCTCTGGAAGAATGGCGTCACTGGCTGGAGGGAGCCCAGTTCCCTTTCGAGGTGGTAACCGACCACCGGAACCTGGAATACCTCCGTGAAGCCAAAAGACTGAATCATCGCCAAGCTAGATGGGCCTTGTTCTTCACGAGATTCAACTTCAAGGTCACCTATCGCCCTGGCTCCCAGAACAATAGAGCCGACGCCCTCTCCCGTCTTCATCAAGCAGATCCCGAACCCGAATCTCCAGAACCAATCCTCCCTCCAGCCATGATAGTTAGTCCTATCCAGTGGAGTATTGATCATCTGATTGCACAGGAAAACCTTCAACACCCTGCTCCGCCGGGAGGTCCAGAAGGGAAACTCTTCGTCCCCCTCAACATCGGATTACCCTCCTGGACTTAGCTCACACCTCTCCGGGCTCTGGACACCCAGGCAGGAGGCGGACCCTCTCGCTCCTACAACAGCGTTACTGGTGGCCATCGATGGCTCTGGATACGGTCCGCTACCTCAAAGGATGCTCCGTCTGCGCCATAGCAGACACCCCTAGAAGACTCCCGGAAGGTAAACTGGTGCCTCTGCCCATTCCTGAACGTCCATGGACCCATATCGGCATTGATTTCATGACTGACCTCCCTCTCTCTCAAGGCTACACCTGTGTACTGGTAGTGGTCGACAGGTTTTCAAAATCATGTAAACTCATCCCTCTCAAAGGACTCCCCACTGCGTTCGAAGCGGCAGAGGCACTATTCCACAACGTCTTCCGCCACTTTGGCATCCCAGAAGATATCGTCTCCGACAGAGGCCCCCAATTCATCTCTAGAGTCTGGTCAGCTTTCTTCCGTCTTCTAGGGGTGTCCGTCAGTCTCTCCTCGGGATACCATCCTCAGACCAACGGCCAGACGGAGCGTAAGATTCAGGAGCTGGGGAGGTTCCTGAGGATTTACTGCCACCGTAACCAGGACTGTTGGAGCCAGTACCTACCCTGGGCCGAATACGCTCAGAACTCCCTCCAGAAATCTACCACCGGGCTCACCCCCTTCCAATGTGTCCTTGGATACCAACCTCCGCTCTTCCCATGGTCAGGTGAGCCCTCGCAGGTCCCAGTGGTAGATCACTGGTTCCGACAGAGCGAGAGGGTCTGGGCCTCGGCTCACGTGCATCTCCAGCGGGCAGTGCGGAGGCATAAGGAGCAAGCGGACGCTCGTCGAGGACCCACGCCGCAATACCAACCTGGACAACAAGTCTGGCTCTCGACGAGGGACATCCGCCTCTGACTGCCCTGCCGTAAGCTGAGTCCCCGATACATCGGACCATTCACTATTGAACGGCAACTGAATGAAGTGACCTATAGACTCCAACTCCCTGCACAGTACCGTATCTCACCTTCATTCCATGTCTCACTCCTCAAACCCTTCACTGAACCTTTGTCTCCTCCATCCACAGAACCTGGTGATGATGCCGTACCTCCTCCTCTGGCCATCGAAGACGACAACGACATCTTCCGGGTGAGAGCTATCCTCGACTCTCGACGACGGGGTCCTCAACTGGAGTACCTTGTGGACTGGGAAAACTACGGCCCGGAGGAGCGTTGCTGGGTTAATCGTAACGACATCCTGGACCCCAGCCTTCTCACTGACTTTCATCAAGACCATCCAGACCGCCCCGCTCCCCGTGGCCGAGGTAGACCCCGTCGTCGCACAAGATCCCAGCCGTCAGGAGCCGCCCGTGGAGGAGGGGGTACTGTCACAGCCACACCTTCTACACTCCCGGAATCGGACACTTACGCCACACCCACTCGTCCCCAATCACCCGAATTCTGAACTCCTGTGCATCATCACCAGAACCACATATAAAGCCATCAGTCACCATCACTCTTCGTCTGGTCTTGCACCGATCTCCTCACTTGCCTGAACGCCATTATTAAACCTACCTGAACTCTTGAACCCTCTTCATCCTCGTCAGTCTTCCTGTCCCCATCGTCTTCATCTGAGCACCATCTGGATCATCGTTCACCATAAGGGAAGTTGTGTTGTCACCGTTCTATCCACGTGTCAAGATTCACCTGTGTCTGAAACCTCTGATTCACAATAAACTACCTTATCACTGAATCCTCTGTGTCCTCGTCTGTGTCTGACATTGGGTTGTAGTTCATTAGATATAGTTTATTTGTGTTGCTTACATGGTTTGTTTGTTTATATTATTTTTGTATGTGCATATTCAAATTTACCAACACAATTTAGTATTAGAATTGTGTTTAAGATAATGGAAGTAAAAAAAAAGAAGAAACTTGATACAAATGTAAATAATAAATGTAATAATAATAATAATAATAATAATAATAATAATTCATGGGTAAAACCACACTTCACAGTCAAAACTGACATGAATGTGAATATGTGAATGTGTGACAGTTTTATTTTAATGGTTATATCTCTTAAATTATAAAAAAAAAAAAACTGAAAAAACTAAATCACATGTATTTTAATGGCCTTGATCCAAATGCAATGTTTTTTTACAATTTGTAAATACCACGTCCAGGTCAAAACTGACCCAAATGTGATAGGAGGGTTAATTTATTTAAACAGCTTTTAATGTGTCTGTTCAGCCCGACAAATCATTTGCATTTTATGGAAAATGTTCTAATTTCTTTAAAACTGGCCAACCAGTAAGGTTTCTGCTTTTGGTCACATGCCCAGAGCTGCTGCTGTTACATAAAACTACACTTTGATGGTGCTCAAGGACAGACTAGTATGCCAAGTGACAGTCATTGGCAGAGGAAGAATACAGATCAGTATCTCTTGTCTCTGAATGCTTGTATCTGGTGTTTTTTGGTAAACATTGCCAATATAAAAATCAGCGAATACCCCACCACAATACCTAGTATAATGGTGGGAAGTTTTGCATTGACAACCACCACTCATATTTCTTAAGAAACACTTACAGTCTATTCAAAAGTTATGTTTTTCTTGGGTGGACGGGTAGCTTGCTGACTGAGGCTGATGCAGGACACACAGAGTTCGTGGATGAGGTCTATGAGAACGAGACTCGATTACCAGGCGGAGAATGGAAGCTTGCAGCAGAGTCTTACACTGATGTGGTAAAAGCACCTCCTAATCCTTGGCTTCATATCAGATGTCTAATCAAGCCATTTGTACATTCAATTACTCTATTTAAACAGCCTCTATGGCACTACTACTCCCACCTGTGAAACAAAGAAAGAAAGGTTTATAGTGTCTCTTAAAAATCCTGTTATTCCTCACTATTATACTTTATTTACAGAATGGAGAAAAGGTTCGGGGCCCTACAGAGATTGAATGTCCTCCTGGCTGGAAGTGGGAGGATAACTGGACTTTTGATGGCAACCGTGCTGTCGATGAAAAAGGTGAGAGTTTACAGTTCACCAAACTGCATGTAATTCCAAACGTGTAAGACTGAATTTCTTTGATTTTGATGAAAGGAAAATAAACAGTGACCAGAGGCAGCCTTTAAAATGAAGGGAAAAACACTATAAATGCACCAAGGAGACTATTTGACGTGTGCAATATTAATGGTCTTCTGAAGTCATGCATTAGCTTTATTTAAGAAACAGACTGCCTCTTAATTATCTAGAATTTATCTATGATAAATTGTACATATTCACGCTAGAGCACATTACAATTTAACACATCATGGAAGTTTGGTATGAAGCTCTAGATGGCACCAACTGTTAGGTCCTTTAAATGCAATCTGCTAACAATCATATAATTGAATACATGTCACAGTTTGATTGGACTCTGTTTGATTCCATGGCCATTAAGCTTGCTTGCTCAACATTTAAATAGTCTGGTCCAAGTGTTAGCTGTAAGCAGATCCTGAACACGTTATCAGAGTTCCTCTGAAACCTTCCACCTCCTCCAGCTCCACCTGTCTAGATTTGCTTTTGGATTAATGCATGTCTGTTCATGCAGCATCAGCATATCTTACATGCTCACGTCAGCGTGTCTGCATATCTATTAAATTAAAATGAAATGAAATGAAATGAAATGAAATGAAATTAAATTAAATTAAATTAAATTAAATTAAATTAAATTAAATTAAATTACAATTACAATTACAATTAAATTTATGCATTTAGCAAACGCTTTTATCCAAAGCAACTTACAGTGCATTCAGGCTATCAATTTTTACCTATCATGTGTTCCCGGGGAATCGAACCCCCAACCTTGCACTTGAGCTACAGGAACACTATTGGCAATAGCAAGTCCATACTGTAATGATTAAAACTCGTTTAGTTCCTCTAAATCAGATCTTTGGGCTGTGCAGTTATATGATTTGTATTTGTAAGTTTAGGTTGGGAATATGGCCTCACTATTCCACCTGATGATAAGCCCAAATCCTGGGTGGCAACTGAGAAGATGTACCACATTCATCGTCGCAGAAGAATGATCCGACCTCGCAAAAGGATTCCTGGTGCCAAAACAGCTGCTGATGCAAGTGCATTTTTAAAGACTTTTCAAAGTAAATTAGGATCATACGTTATGATGTGTATTTCCTAATTGTTTGACATGCAGACAAAGGATAAAGGAGATGCAGAGGGATGGGAATACTCCTCACTGATTGGCTGGAAGTTCCACAGGCAGGAGCGATCATCTGACACGTTCCGTCGGCGGCGTTGGAGAAGGAAGATGACACCTGCTGATCGGGTTGGAGCCTCGGCCATTTTCAAACTGGAGGGATCTCTGGTTAGCGTCAAAGCTGCATAATCTTTATATAAATTTATACACTTTATCCTGTTTTTTGTTAGCCATTTAATGACCTCTTCACTGCTGGTTTGCAGGGACAGGGAGTCGACACAGAATCTAAAAGTGATGAAAAAGGCAATAAAGCAGAAGCTTCAGTTAAGCAGTTTGGAGCCAACACACCGACTGTATCGTGCATATTTGACCGTGAGTTCATTAAAGACATCTTTTATTGTTACCAGAATATCCATTTTATTAAAGTTGAACTTGATTTTTCTTGCAGAATCCTACGTATACCACTTGAGAGTCTATGTTTACCAGGCCAGAAACCTTACTTCTCTGGACAAAGACAGCTTCTCAGGTATTATAGTAGTTGTGATATTGCTGATGTGTCTCTTAATTATCTGTAAAAGTGACCAGGCTTTTTTTTAATAACTAAAATCATATTGGTTTAAATTGCAGATCCATACGTCCATGTGTCATTTTTGCATCTCAGCCAAACGACAGAGACAATCCGAAGTACCTTGAACCCGACATGGGATCAGACTCTTATTTTTAAAAATGTGGAAATCTATGGTGATCCCCAGTCTCTTGCTCAAAATCCACCTCTTGTGGTTATGGAAATCTTTGACAGCGATCAAGTGGTTAGTCTAATTTCTTTATGCCGCTACTATCAGCATCTCAGGTTAGGGTAGAAGCTAAACGAATGAAAAGTTAATAGACAACATATAGCATATGAACACGTTTTTTAGTTTAATGGTTACCTGTCAAATACTAGCTAATGTGTATATAATTCATCTTTAGTATGCAAGCGAATGATTTACATTTTGTCCATCTTGCTAGGGTAAGGATGAAATGCTTGGCAGAAGTACATGCATACCATTGGTGAAGTTGACTTCAGGTATGGATGTATCCCCTAAACTCCTCTGGGAGCCTGTAATGCACAAAAATGCTCCTGCTGGGGAGGTTCTGGTGGCTGCAGAGCTCTTTCTGAAGACCAAGGTGTGGTTCTTAATGTAATTTAAGCCTATTTAACCACATCAGTGGCTGCTTTGTGATTCAATTCTTCTTATTCTTGATATTTCTTATGTTACCTACTCTAGGGAAATGACACTGAACTTCCTCTTGTTCCCCCCAAACGAGGAGAGAAACTCTATATGGTTCCTCAAGGGGTGCGACCTGTGGTGCAGCTAACTGCCATAGAGGTCAGTTTTAGTTTTTTTTTTTTTTTCTCATTGTTTGGACTTGTTAAGGTCAAATCATGCAGAATCAAAATTCCCTTTAATCGGTTAATTAATATGTTGAGACGGCATACTATTAAAACTTCATACATATTAAAACTTCAAAACTTAATCTCTAGTCAAAAAAAATAGTTTATGGAAGTGAAAGACTCAACCAACCATATTTACACCAGATAGTAATTTTCGTCCTAACCCGACAGTTAACTTGTGCAGAAAAGCACTATATTGAAGTATTCAGGTGTTTTTGGAATGTGTTGTTTTGCTGGATGCAGGTTCTAGCTTGGGGATTGCGTAACATGAAGACGTATCAGCTGGCTCCAGTGACGTCACCCATTCTGGTGGTGGAGTGCGGAGAAGAGAGGGTTCAGACAGCTGTCATCAAAAACATGAAGAAGTGCCCTAATTTTCCAGGAAATGTCCTCTTATTAAAAGTGGTGAGCATGCATATCTACTTGTGGAGAAAAGGCTGCTTGCTTTGATATTTTGCTGTCGAATGCGATGACATTCATATTTAAATATGGTTTAAGTGTCCTGAGGCCATAGACTATATGTCTTTATCATCTTGTTTTGTGTCTTTAGCTTCTACCCAAAGAAGAGATGTATACTCCCCCTATAGTCCTGAAAGTCATCGACCACAGACCCTTTGGACGAAAACCTGTGGTGGGTCAATGCACCATCAGTTCCCTGGAAGAGTTTCGATGTGATCCTTATGCCACAATCGCAGAAGTGGCCATGTCTTCAAAAGGTACATTACTTATTACACATTTATGTTGACCTGTTTTTTGTTGAAGGAGAGTTAATAAAAACAAATATTAAAAACCAGTATCACAAACCAATGCTTGCGTGTGTAAGGTAACATTGTATTGGTATTCCTTAAATTCTGGTTTTAATCAAATCCCTGTAGTGCATGCTAAACTGTAGTTGGTCATTTATTTATTCTATTTGCATAGTTGGGTCTAACTGGTTTTGACAAATATTTAACCATGTATAGTGGCTTTATCCCTCATGTACAGCAAATTTATGAAATGCAAATAAAAAAAAAATATATATATTAATAAGCATCCTTACACAATTCTCTTTTCCTGCAGTGGCTTTGATGGCAGCTTCTCCTAGAGACCTCCATGTAAACATAGATGACGGCGCACAGCATCTTCTAGAAGCTCAGGTACTGGTACCAAGTCACTTCATTTGGTAGGTTTAGGAATTTAAGTCTCACCTTGTGAGAGAACTCTGTTATAGATACTGGTACACACATCAAAGTAAAATAAACGTGCTCCTATTTTCAACTTTGAATTTCAGTATTTTTATGGCATCTCAGCTGCTGTTGACAAAATGGCCACTGCTAGTCACATTCAAGTATGTATAGAAATAAGACACTTTAATCAAAATGCCTGAATTTGACATTTTCTCCATAGCTCACTTTGAGGCTGATTAAATGAATCTTTACCTTCTGTAGTTACAAAGGGGTTAAATTGGGTGAATATCAAATCAGTTGTTCTCAAAATGATTAATCTCATCTCCCATTCTGGTGATTTGCAGCTGACTTGCTCTATAAGGAATCAGACCAACTGTCACTGAATGAATGAATTAAAGCTCACTCCCTTGTGTGTACTATAGGCATTTAATCATGGAGAAAAGTATGAAGTTAAATTGTACACATTTTTGTCAGTTTTCAGTCTTTTAAAAAAAAAGTGTATTAAATTTACATTTTACATTAACTTTAGATACATTTTTTAATGTGATTAGTCTTTTAATTATAATTGGGGTCATGCTATCTGATTAAGTAAGTTGAAAAATTACAGAAATAGGATGTAAGAGCTTTTACAAACCTAATAATATTTCTTCTTACCAAATGTTAATGAATAATGTTTTCTCTCTCTCTGTGTGTGTGTGTGTGTGTGTGTGTGTTTAATGTATCCACTTCTTGGTTTCATCAGCGCGAGAAGGTGAGTTCTGTGAAAGCAGGTGACACACTTTACACTTAAATAATTTAAATTTAAAAATTAAAATTTATGCTTTTAGCAGACGCTTTTATCTAAAGCGACTTACAGTGCATTCAGGCTATCAAGTTTTACTTATCATGTGTTCTCGGGGAATCGAACCCCCAACCTTGCGCTTGATATCGCAATTCTCTACCAATTGAGCTACAGGAACAAAAAATCATTAATCATCATATCTGTATTTTAGCTCTATCATGAGGATGAAACTAAACATTTTGTCATTACATTACAGGAGAAAGAGACTGTTGATTGGTGGAGTAAGTTTTATGCTTCTGTTGGAGAGAGCGAGAAATGCCGCCCATACCTTGACAAAGGTTATGACACATTGGAGGTGTGAATTCTGTCTAAGCTATATGATAACATTGTAGATATACATATTTATTTAATATTAAAATAATAAATACCTAAAATCTAGAAATATATTAAGTAATGTTAATACAATGTTACAGGAAAAGTTAATCCAGAAAGTAACATTTGTTCCAAACACATGTGACTTTATATGTGCTGGTTACTCTTTTCCGTGCAGTTACAATGGTTCTCTTCTGTTGGTTTTCATAGGTATATGACCATGAGCTTGAAAGTGTAAAACAATTCATGGGTCTCACTGATTTCTGCAACACCTTCAAACTGCATCGTGGGAAAAATGAAAGTGACGATGATGACCCCGCTGTAGTTGGAGAATTCAAGGCGAGATGCTTTAAGAATACATTTAATGCTGTTTAAGTCGCACCTTGGGCCCTATTTTAATGATCTGAAACGCAAGTGTCAAAGCGCAAAGCGCAAGTAAGTTTGTGGGCGGGTCTCGGCGCTGTTGCCATTTTCCCGGCGGGATAAATGGCTCTTGCGCCCGGCGCAAATCTAAAATGGGTTGGTCTGAAGTAGCTTCATTATTTATAGGTGTGGTTTGGGCGTAACGTGAAATAAACCAATCAGAGCGTCATCCAACATTCCCTTTAAAAGCAGGTGCGCAAGTTCCATTATGGATTGCTATTATTATGGCGTATTTACCAGGTGCACGCCAGGAGCGGTTCACAGCCGAGGAGACTGATGTTCTTGTAAGAGCAGTGAAAGACAGAGAAGTTGTGTTGTATGGGGATGGGAGAAACCCACCCAAAATAGCGTCGGTTAAACAGGCGTGGGAGGAAATAGCCACAATTGTTTCATCGATTTTTTTTCCTGGTTCTTGACGGACAAATCAATTTGTCAGATGTCCTTATATACATATATGACCTCAAACAGGTCTGATCCTTAATTACTACAATTAGCCTGAATAATTTGTAAGCTAGATGTATGCCTATTTTTTCACATCTTCGTGGCACACCACAATGATTTCCGTCATCTCATGTGTTAATATTTTTTTAGTGTAACAATTTATGATTTGCAAAAATAACTGTTGCATCTGTGTAGATTACATGAGCAAAGTGTATGCGCCGTTGTGCACGCTATACATTATGGTCAAGCATGCGCCCTTAAAATAGCATAATGAACAACGCACAACGCGCCACTGACTTTAGACTAGGTTTTTTCTGGTCAGTGGCGCAATTGTATAATGGAACAGCAAAATAGCACCAGGGATTGTTTGCGCCGGAACACGCCTTCTTTTTTGCGCTGAACCGCCCAGGGAGCGCAAGTTCATTCACTAGTTTAGCGACGTGCTTCTGTGGAGGGAAAAGCGCGCTTTGCGCAGGTGCAAAATAGGAATGACACATGCGTCGGTGTACAAAGTCAATTGCGCTGGGTGCAAGATAGGGCCCCTTATGTTTTTTGTCTGTTCTTGGCTGTGTAAAATAAACAATTTCGTTTGACTGATTGTTTTCAGGGCTCCTTTAAGATGTACCCATTGTCAGATGACCCAGGGGTGCCCCCTCCACCACGTCAGTTCATAGAGCTGCCCGACAGCATCTCACAGGAGTGTGTGGTCAGAATCTATGTGGTTCAAGCCATCGACCTGCAACCCAAAGACAACAATGGCAAAGTACTTGATTTCATTCAGCATTTTAAGGAACATCAGAACTAATTCTGAGCTTTAGCTGCACAGTTTAAAGAATTCATTGTTTTTAAAAGGTCCTTTTCATTTCAGTGTGACCCATACATTAAAATCTCTTTGGGGAAAAAGTCTATTGATGACAGAGACAACTATATACCATACTCTCTTAACCCAGTGTTTGGAAGGTAATGCCATAGATTTACTGAGAGATTCTCATGTATCATATTGTCAAAGTAGACTAAGTTTTCTGTTTCTCAACAGGATGTTTGAAATGACATGCTTCCTCCCACAAGACAAAGACCTGAAAATTGCCGTCTATGACTTTGATTTGCTCAGCCGTGATGAGAAAGTTGGGGAGACGGTGATTGACTTGGAGAACCGCCTTCTTTCTCGCTTTGGTTCTTACTGTGGTTTAGCCCAGACATACTGCATGTGAGACCCATAAAGTTTAATGTACACTTAGTATTTTCTTTGAAATTTTTGACAACAGTAGAGACATTAACTGATTAATGATTTTATTCATTAAATAGTTCTGGACCAAACCAGTGGCGCGATCAACTCAAACCATCTCAGATTCTTGCACAACTGGCCCGGTGGAAAGGCTTAAGTCCACCCAGGAGTGAAGACAACGGAAACACCTTATCTTTTGGTGGCCGATTGTACTGCCTTTCTGACTTTGGTAATTTTCAGAGCTTTTTGTTCTTTTGAACAGTATTATGGTGGCTTGACAAACTTATTGTTTTATATCCACCAAACTGAATAAAGAGCCTGTTGTAAATCATTTTGATATATCTTTTAGAATTGATTGGATGTATAGCTGTCCTATAGTGGACAACAAAAAGACAACAACAAAAAAACATGACATGTTACCAAAATAATTAGCTTTTATATTGCTATTTTACTAAAGACAAAGTTAATAATTAAATTATTAAGCGGATATATTCACTATTAAACTTAAAAAATCTTGGTTTCCCCTTTTTAAATTTTCTACAAAGCATTGCATCCTGTTGCTGCCTATTGCCAAGTCCATGGTTTTAACATTGAATTGGGCTACTTTTATACCATTTCCGTCGGTTGTTTTTTAGTCTGCTCCCACAGAATGTGATTTTGATGAAGGGGAAAACCATGTAAAAAAAAAAACCTTGATGGGTTTAGTTTTAAAGCTATTGTGCTGGCTTTGTTTTTGCTAAAAACCCCTGTCCTGAAGCACCATAACAACCACCTAGCAGCCCCTTCACAGCCACCCAAATCACACACTACCAAGTTAGCATTGAAACGTAATGTTAGAAACTTTTAATATATGCTTTGTCAAGCCAAAATTCAAACTTGTCTAGTTATTCCCTGGTGCTGTAGTTTGTATGTTTATATCTGTGTGTTTTAGAAGCAAACAAGGAAATCCACCAACATCTGGGTCCTCCAAGTGAGCGGATCGCTCTCCACGTCCTCAGAACTCAAGGCCTGGTTCCGGAACATGTTGAAACCAGAACTCTTTACAGTAGCTTCCAGCCGACTCTCCCACAGGTGTGATGCTACTCACCGGCCAGTTCTTTCTGTTATATACTAAAAAGAACTATTTTGTTTGAAAGCAAACTCAAAATACTGCTTTATTGTGTTATTGAGTTGTCTGTGTTTTATAGGGAAAACTACAGATGTGGGTTGACATTTTCCCAAAAAGGCTTGGGCCTCCTGGACCTCCTTTTGACATCTCTCCACGTAAAGCAAAAAAGTGAGAAGAAATTTGTAACTTTTTGGTTATGTTTTTTTGTTGAATGGCGATAAACTCACGTCCACTCTTTCTATCAGGTATTTCCTGCGCGTCATTGTTTGGAACACATCTGACGTCGTTTTGGATGAAACCAGCATTACTAGTGAAAAAATGAGTGACATCTATGTAAAGGGGTATGTAAAAGGTTTAAGTGTCTTTAGGCAAAACCATTGGTTCATTTTGAGATTTTGTTGTTTTGCTTCCATAGCATGTCTGTTTTCATTGTGCAAAGAAGAAAACTAAAATGTACATTTGCAAGTTTTTTTTTTTAATCTATTTGCATCTGTAGACTTTAATAACATATTAAATATTTTAAAGGCCATTTTTCTTTCAATTTTTTTCTCAGGTACTGACCTATAAATCTCCACTTCAGTAGCACTTACATACAACAAACTTCACACTTTTATTTCTATCTGTATTCTGAATGTTTTTGCAGATGAGTTTGTTTATAAGTCATTTGTCTGATTTATGTAACATTGTATTCCTAAAAATGGTGAAAATGCTTTTTTTTTTTTTTTTTTTTGCTTTTGACAGAAGTTATATAGAGTAATAAAAAAGATATCTAAATTTACCTCTGAAAAAAAAACCTCTAAAATCAAAATGTAGTATTTCGAATCTGGCTTTATGCAAAGTTCAGATTTCTGGTGCATATTTAATTAGATAATTTTCCATTTTAAACACAACATTTCATATAACCTTTAATACAAAACAGTTGTTTTAATATTTATTAATAGTTTACTAATATCACAATATTTCTCTGATTGATTAGTTAAATTTTTACATTGTTTACCCTTAGAGTCCTGCCTTAATGTGTTTTACAAGTAATATTTGTTGTGTTTTACAAGTAATATTTGTTGTGTTTTACAAGTAATATATGTTGTAATTCGTGCATTTATACCTTTGATTAGTTGGATGCCAGGTATGGAAGAAGATAAGCAAAAAACAGATGTCCATTACCGATCTTTGGATGGCGAAGGCAATTTCAACTGGAGATTTGTCTTTGGATTTGAATACTTGCCTGCGGAGCAGCTGTGTCTCGTATCTAAAAAGGTAATGTGGTTTGGCTGTGTTTAACGTATTATGAAGAGCACTTGATTGGAAGTATTCAAATATTCTTTCCTTTCTGTTAAAAAGGAACATTTCTGGAGCCTCGACAAATCTGAGTTTAGAATCCCACCCAAGCTGATTGTCCAAATATGGGATAATGACAAATTCTCTCTGGATGATTATCTAGGTGAGACGTGTGTATGCAGATCTTGGATGTTTTTTTGTCGTCATATTTTTGGGTCTGTCTATTAATCTCACTTATGTTACAGGTGCTATTGAACTGGATCTGCAGCACCTCATCAACCCCTCCAAAATGCCAGAGAAATGTAGCCTTAGCATGGTGCCGGATGGAACCACACCTCCAAAATCAGACCAATTTAAGTCTCTTTTTGATCAGAAGTCAGTTAGAGGATGGTGGCCATGCTACATGGATAAAGATGGGAAGAGGGAACTCGGTGTAAGTACAGCTAATGCATAGTCTCAGTTTTGATATATTTCTGTATAGTGCAGTATGACATTTGATTTTCATTATACAAACAGATAGATACAGTCAAATATCTACATCAAATATGTTTCACTTGCAAATGCATGAAATTTTGGTCAAATGTGTTATGGATGTTAGTTCATCTTGGCATTTTTTTTTTCTTCTAAGACTTTGATTAATGAGGGCTTGTTTATGTGTTTGTTGCAGGGAAAGGTTGAGCTGACTTTGGAGATTGTGAATGAGAAGGAAGCGGATGAGAGACCTGCCGGAAAAGGCAGAGATGAACCCAATATGAATCCGAAACTGGATCCTCCAAAGTAATTGTGTTGTCACGTTATATAGTTTTACGGTATTATGTGTTAACAGAAGATCATCATAAGATTTGTTTTTTCTTTTCAACTTCTCAGGAGACCTGAAACCTCGTTTTTTTGGTTTTCAAATCCATGCAAGACGTGCAAGTTCATAGTGTGGCGAAGATTTAAGTGGCTCTTCATCGGATTGGTTGTTCTTATCTTAGTGTTATTATTCATTGGGATCTTGTTGTATTCATTACCTGTAAGGACACTCTTCATCAATCCTGTTGAGACTTTACACTTGAGATTTAAGGAGTACAATGCTAATCAGTTTTGTTTGTTTGTTTGTTATTTTTCAGAACTACATCTCCATGAAAATCGTCAAGCCCTTCAATTAATTTCAGAAGGAGTTCAACTTTGTCAATTTATCCATGTAGTTGGCATGACCCTTCACGTACACATCATCAATACAGTGTTCATGTTGTTGTTGTTCTTCATTTTTCAATTGGTTGTTTTGGTATTTACCTTTAATCACTCTTTGCACCAATATTACATTTAATTATGAATTTTCGCTTTTTGGTTCAGGTTTCACTGATATTTAGAAACATTTGTACACAAATCATGAAGTGTTTTCTATTATTAAAAATCTATATATTTTATTGCATTATAACCTCAGATCATTTTAAAGATGACTGGTTAACAAAGATATACTGTTAAATAAAGATGTTGATATGTCTGTATAGATTGTGTCCATTTGTTGAACATCAGGTAGAGTTTTTTTTTTTTTAACATCTTAAAATGTTCAGTCATGTTCAGTTTACAATTATCCATGACAAATTGGCCACAAACATTGTTTATTCAAATTTAATTTTAGCAGTGAAAAGGTCAAACTCCTAAATATAAAAAATTTATACATTTTATTATCTTTTTTTTTTTAATGGTATTTTGTATAAAGCATAAAGTGCACTTATATCATTATCAAAGTCAGAAATGAACCCCTTGAGGGGTTTTTAATTGTATTATTATTATTTGTTTTTATATCTATTAATAACATATGATATAGTTTAGCAATATCACACAAGCAAGAGTGCCGTTTTCTCAAACATCACAGTGAATGGAAATGTAATATTAATTATATCGAAAAGTAAAATAATCAAGAAGTTAATATTGAGATGAAACTATACTCTTGATCTCATAGATGATATTTTTGCGACCTTTAATTGCTAATAAATGCAATAAAAATAACAACGGAGTCAGTATGTTGTCCTTTTTCTCAGAAGCACAAAACATTTCGCAATCCTAAAGTAGCTACGTATCTATGTGTAAAATGAACTATTTTCATACAATAAAAATGTATCTCCCTTTGTCAATATTTTTTGTTTTATAACCATTAGGTGTCACTATGTAGCTACATTTAGTCATATCAGGAATGATTATCAACAACAGTTTAATTTGTCATACAAATATCACATAATTAGAATATACATTGTAGAAACACCATATGGCCTATTGGCTTATTAGGTTTATTGCATTAATAAGTGTGATTTAATATAAGTGAATATAAATGAAAAAAATATATATTTAAAACTGTATAACACTAAAAGCAAAATCTGGACCCTGCTCGTCGTGCAGTCATTATAACATTTAAATAAAATAAGGTCATTTTTTTAACGCACTGTAAAAAAGATTTTAAAGTTTATTTTTAATGTTCATTTTGATTATCTATTTTTTGTAAATAAAGATTATTATGTCACAGAAAATCAAATCAAAAACTTATCAAAGGGTGTTGTTTATATCGCAATAAAATAATTATTATGAACAAATAAATAAATAACAGTGGCGCGCCATCAAAAAAGTAAAACAAGGCAGTAATTGCATGTTTGTTATTATTATTATTATTATTATTATTATTATTATTATTATTATTTTACTAAAAGTATTTAAACTTCATTTGTAAAGGGGTATAACTTGGCGGATATGACGTCGTTTCTCAAGCTTAAGCGCGTGACGTGATATTTAAATAGCCACCTGAGACGTGATTAGAGAAACGGGTCAACACCGTTAGCGCTGCTGAATCTCACTGTAGTGTGAATCAAACGCATGTTGTTTTTGATCAGAGAGTAAAATAAACACGTTTAAGTTCGGGTAAGTTACTTTAAGTTGTCTGTGCTGCTAACTTGCTAGTCAGCTGCAAAAGGTGCTGTGGAGTCAATATTTACCTGAAAGTTACAGGAAACGTAATGTTAACGTATATCTTTTCTTCTCGTTGTTTGGTTTGCTTATTGTGGGATTTAATTGTCATGCATTATTTTGTTTTTATTGTACGTTAGTTCTGTTTGTGAAAGGCAGTTCCTAAGTGGTTTGTGTTAAATGCTGGATGATATGTTGTCCGTCAGATGTAGATATGAAGTGTTTGTATTTGGCGGCGGTAGGCCGACGCTCTTCTCATTGGTTTTCTCTTGATGATGCGGTACTTGAGGTAATGGAGGCGAACACATATGGATTTTAATGGTTTAACTGTGATACTGCTGCTGTTTCTTGTGTTCAATCCTGAGATTCTGAGGTTGGAGAGAGCAGAGCCCCGTTTGAGTGAGTCTCGCGTTTCTCCATAAAGCGAAGTCACTGCATTCGTACGTTATCATGAAACCTGCTAAGACGATAATACAACACACTGATGGTCGATTGAATGCACAGTTGCTTCAAGTGTTCATGGTTTATCATGACTGTAGATCACTTCTCGTAATGATTTATCTGAAATGTATTCACACTGCAATTATGCGAAAACACGCAAGCTTGTTGCAATTTCACAGCTATGGTTAGTGTATGAGAGTTTGTGTGTGTGATGGTACACAGACCCTCCACACAGAACCTAGGGGGACATGAGTAATTAATTGAGCATATTTTTCATGGTGTTTGCAGGTAATGTTATGTATATGTGCTTTAGTAAATTTGTCTGTAAGTAGGCATGTGTGTATATTTTGTCTTGATACTTTAGTTCCATCCCTATATTTCAATGTGTTTTTATTCAGTAATGGTTGAGAGAACGATCATATCCAACACCGATAAAATTGTTTATGGTCCTACTTAGTTCTGAACTGCTAATATGAGTTTTATGACCTGTTAGACTCCTCAAATGAAGTCATTTTCTTCCCTCAGATTGCTTATTTAAAATAAAATAAAAAGTTTATTTAATTGTATTTATTTTCTCTTGAGAAAATGGCTGAATGAACCAGTGAGAAGATGCACCAGCAGGACTGAATGATCAGTACATGTGGACTGACCCATATAATCCTGACTCTTTGAATTGAAATGAGAAATCAAAGAAAGCGATAGTGCATAAGAGAAAGTGGCATTAATCTGCTTGATTCTAGCTAGTGGTCAAGCGTCACCACAGATGATTTAGGTTATTTATTTATTTATTTGAATTGTTGCTAAATGAGGTCCAAGAATTGTATACATGAAACGACAACATATGGAGCATATCTGAAAATATTAATACCTGTCCTTCACTAAAATTCTGCTTGATATATATATATATATATATCTTTCACAAATTAAAACCTTTTTTTTTTTAAGTAATGTCTAGAATTTGTAATTATAATTCAAGTCTATGACAATATGGATTATCAATAAAACCTACTTGAAATATTTTAAATTATGATTTTCACTAATTGAAAACAAATTAAGTAAATTAAGTCTGATTATATGGGATTAAAACTGCTTCCACTTTTTCTTGTTAAAAAAAAAAAAACTTCTTGATATTGCAAACTGGTTTTTATTTTATTAATTTAGTGCAAATAGGTTTACTGTTACTGCACTTTATTCTTCTAGATGCATATATAGGCTAAAGAATTGTATGTCTTGCACATTCAAATATCATTTTCAAGAAAATTGGGTAAGCGTTCCTGTTAACTAATGAATATTATCACAGTCATTCTTGTAATTTCTGCAAAACCAAACTTAATTCAGAAGAATTCACAATAATAGAATTCAAATGTTCAGAGATTATAATATTTATAGCATAAGCCAAAAAACAACACATCCATTAACTGACCCGCTGAGCTCTCACACTGACCCTCAGTCAACAGAACTTTATCTTTCACTCCTGCATGTCACTGTAAAGTGTAAACCGTGATGTGTCCCATGTGATCATGTGATAAGATCACCAGAGATTAATACAAGGTGTAAACTGGGTATCATGCTGAATTTCCTCTCTACTTTTGAGAACTTTTACAGATGCAGTTCATCCCATGTTCAAAGTACAGTGAAGCACTTTTAAAATGAATAGATCGTGACAGCGGTCATGAGGATAATGAGGGAGGGACAGGGAACGTTTAGTGGCTCACATGTCACATGTACAGGAGCTGAACACAGGAAGTAGAGCAAGCCTTCTTAATTCGCTTGATCCATCCAGAGCTCTTGTGCCTGTAGGAGCACAAGTGTGCAGTAATTTTTTTTTTTTTTTTTCATGGGATGACCAGTGACGACTCATGGGATCTGGAGAGCTGGGGCTGGACAGTGCTGTGTGTATTCCACCATTCCTCCTTTATTTTAGCTGTATTTGAATGTATTTCTATAAAGCGTTAGCTTGAATGCTAGTGCTGTTTTTGGTATCGATTTTAAGACTGGAACTTTTACAGCGGTAAGCTGATGTTAATTATACATGGTCAGGTTACTGTTTAGCATGTGTCCTGTTCAGCAGCTGCTGTCTGAATGTCCTTTGTCACACTGTCAGACCTCAAGCAAGCAGAACACCTCCAGAGTTCACAGACATGAATGCTGGGATTGTTACTAGAGAGATGGCAGTTGGTGCTGTCTTTGAATCGTTGGCTTGAGTTTAGAAATGGTGACCGGGCACAGCTAGTGGAAAATGACCAGACCCATTGTTTCATTTTTACTGGGTGGGTTTGATATCTTTTTTTTGTGGGTTAAGTGTTTGTAGGTTTTCTCTGGAGTGTTAATGTGTACCAAACTCTCCATTTTGTCTTTGCTTGGTGAGGTATTTTTTTGTCGTTTTTTTTTTTTTTTATTAGGCTATTACTAATATTTGTGGTTCTATGATCCTCTGATTAGTGATCTAACAGGGCATTTTAAATTTATTTTCTTTGTCCATTTAAAGATTAAAAGTTTTGGCTGGTGAAGTGGTTAACAAAAGGGCTTTCCCTTGTCTGATTATAAAATCTACACAAACCCTTATGCAAGGGATTTTAAACTGTAGTCTGACTTTAAACATTTATTCAGTTTGTTTATTGCAGCATTTAGTATTTTAGTTGAAGTTTGAGAAATTTTAATGACATCACGTTTATGGTTCTTAGTTTATGGTTAAGCACTTTTTTTTTTTTTTTTTTTTTTAGATTTATGATTTTATTATTGGTTTATCAACTCAAACCCCATGACCAAACTCCATATTCTAAAACCAAAGTATGATCCAGTTATTAAACAAATTTACAGAATTTGATATTTCTGTCATTATTATTTTATTGTATTCGCAACCCTTATTTAAGGGTGTTAGTTTTTTCGTTTTGCCAAAACAATTGCAGTTTGATTATGTGAAGAATAATGGATGATAATTTCTCGTAAGATAATGCAAATCAAGGTGGTAATACAGCCACAACAAAAACACAAAGCAGATAATAATGGATGGTAATATGGATAATAATTTGGTCAGTTTTTCTGCTTAAGCCTCATTCACTACACAACTTTTAAAATCTGTAAAAGTTTTTAAAACACTATAGGCATCATACACTTAACGACTTTGTAAATAAATAGTGACAAAGGAAAAATATCCATCTTACACTAAATGATCACACACTACTAGACTTTTTAAGTTGTTCCAATCACAACAAACTCTAGAAGATATAGGAGTTGTTAGAAGACGTGTGACCAATGAAAACCTTCTAAAATCAGCTCAAAATATCCAACATGTTAGGTTTTTTTTATGTTTGGTATTTTCTGTCTAGATGGAATCAAAGTCTGAAGCTAAAAAAAAAAAATTGGAGTATGTGACCTTCATGCACTATACAATTTTCTGTGGAATCTGTCCACTCAAATCTGCAGACTGCCTCTGACTTTTGGCAACTAGCGTTAGCTTCCCCAGACTGCAAATCAGTTGAAAATTGTGTAGTGTATTCCAGGCTTTAGACTACGGTTACCACACCTTCAGATATTTTATTTCTAGACGTTTGTCAGAGAACGCAAGTGTGAAATCTTTCAGCAATGTCTGTCGGCAACAACGACTCTAACAAAGCTGTATGTTTACTGCTCCAAAACAGTAATGTTGCTACTTTACTAACAAGTGTTGCTGAAGTGATATGTAATTGTAACTAAGTAAACAGACCTACAACTACATAGCTGTGTTTACTGAATAATAATAATGGTAACCCAATGATGGTCTCAATTACTGTTTTTGTCTCTGTTAGTTCCAGCTACTCCTCTTCGCCACAAGACTTTGAGAGGGAGCTCAAGATTGGGCCCGTCTACGAGTCGCCCAGGATGTCCAGGCGTAGTCTCCGTCTGCACACCAGCCTGAGTCACTATGGAGACGACAGTCTGCTTGACCCATCTCTTCAGCACAGCGCCTCCTTCAGCTGTGACAAGTAAGTGCAGTATGTCCATAAATATCAGCAGGGAATTCTTTAGCAAGAATTAGGCCATTAGTGCCATAATACATTTAAATAAATGAAAAGAAATGTATGCATGAGTGTATGAATGAATGAATAAGGGGTGTAACGGTATGCATATTCCTACCGAACATTTTTAGAACTGGTCTTTCGGTTCGGTACGTATGTGTATAATTGTTTAAATTTATGAAATGTGTTATGAGAGGCACTATGTAAATATATTTCAACAACAAATAGAATTTTTATAATTTAGAAGTTTGCAATTTACATCTTTGCATAGATTTTAAGTTGAGAGTGGCTTGTTTTAAATATATAGTGTACAGTTACACCCAATATATAGATGCAGCTACTTATAATTCCACTAGTGGTCCTCTTGCTGGGATCATCATTTTACAAAGTTTTAATTTGGTTTGTGGGTGTGCTAGAATAGGTTTTCTTCCCAGTCTGTTTCAAACAACCTGTTGGCTGACTTTGGTCATTCATTTTGTTGAACTCTATTGGTAATGACGGAACTTGTGACCATAGTTGCTTTTGGGAAACGCACCCCTGTGTAGTTCCTTGTTTCAATGAAGTCTCTCCTTCCAAAATATGAAATCTGATCTGATACGTTAGCTTGCCCAGTGTGTTGTGATTGGCGAACGGTTTAGAGCATGTTCTGGAAATGTCACACACCCCTTACCATATCCTCAAGTTTAATCTAGTTGGCTGTTAATATTAATAATGGTGTAAATTTTGCCATACCAGTTTAAGACCAATTCAGAAATGGAATGAGGAGCATGCAGAACCTTTGCAAGCATGGATTTTAGGGGACATTTCAGAGTGTTATGGTTTTTATTTTTGTTTTTTTACAGCCTGTGGGCTCTGATGCAGCTCAACCATACCTTGTCCCTCTTTTTTTGCATATTCCGTGAGCAGGAATTAATTAAATGAGTGACATTGTGACTTCACAGTATCCGGGGGAAGCTTTTAGTAGTCTTTATGAACCATTTGTTGTAGTTCTTAGTTTTCAGTTAAATAAAATATATCCCTTTGGAGTGGAGCTTTGTAACTTTGCAGATCTTTTATTTTCAAGCATGATCCTAACTAAAGTTGAAAAAGTGAAAAATAATCATAGGACCACTTTAAATTGATAGTTCACTTGAAAATTAATATTATCATTTGCTCAGCCTCAAGTTTTTTTTTTTTTTCAGTTTCTTTCTTTCACATAAGAATAGATTTTGAAGAATATGGGTTACTAGTTTCTGGTTCCCATTGACTTCTATAATATTTGTTTCCATGCTATGGAAATCAGTGGGTACCAACAGCTGTTATGTTACCAACATTTTTTTTAAATATCATCATTTTAGCCAAATCTTGAACACAAGTTGTGTAGTGTATTCCAGCATTGTCACTTGTCCTAAAAAATAATACAGCTTTAATGTATTAACAATATTAGCTAAATAAAAGGAGGCATCAGGAATACAAAGTCAGCTATATTTTGCTTCTGTTTTCCATCCCCTCTTCTCTCATTTTGTCTTTGTCTGATAGGACACTGAGGAGCAGAAGAGCTCATCACTCTTTTTCAGGGACAACACCGATTATTCAAACTCCGAGGTCTGCTTCCACGTCAGTCCTACAGGCCCATAACAGCACCCTGAACAGCTGTGCGCCCAGCGATGCCTCTCTGCTGTCCTCTCTTCTAGATGAGTCCTCCATACAGGAAAGCACCCTAGTCGACAGCTTTTGGGGTCAGTACCAGCACACTTTCATGATCGCCACGATATGATGCTCTTGAGTTGCAATGAACTGAGAATGATAGACAGCTTTAGCAGTGATTTGTAATTTTAATTTAATCTTTGTTTTGTTTGTTTGTTCAAGGTTTGGATGAAGACTGTGACATTAAGGGTAAGTGTTCACTCTATTTGTTGTAGTTTTTATATATATATATATATATATATATATATATATATATATATATATATATATATATATATATATATATATATATATATATATATATATATATATATATATATATATATATATATATATATATATATATATATATATTTATTATATTTGTATTGGATTTTTATTTTAGACCAGACTATAATTGCACACCACAGCACAGTGGAGGCCAAAACGCAGAACTCTACAGCACAGAAAGGCTACATCTGCAAAGACTGCTCCATCACCTCTCCCTCCAAGAACAGCAGTTCCCTTCATAATGCTACTGGGCATCAGGTGTCTGTTACGGAGACGCCCAGATCAAACTTTCCAAACACTGCGTTATACTGCAGGGACAAGAATCGCAGATATAAGCCAGGTGAGACAGTTTGATAACGCACTATAAAGTGGTGTGTTGCCTGGCTGCAGTTTCCCTCTTTTCCTGCCATGTCAGACACCTTAGATGATTTTTTCACGTATCTCTTGGTCTCCAGAAAGGGCCTCTCAGAGGGCTTCCGTTTTTTGGATGCTGAGTATTATTGCACAGGCTTGACTTTATTGTTTCTGCAGGTGCGATGGGGATGTTGTCTGAGGCGTGCATTCATAGCAAAAGGAGAATTGCTGCATTTGTGTTGTACATATGCACTCTACTGATGCATGTGGCTCTGCTCAAAGGTATCAGCCTTGTTTAGTCTGTAGTTCACCTCTCCAGGCTGTGGGGTTCCTCACTGGATGGTTTTTGGCTGTTTGGGAGTCTGTCTTTTCAGCATGTTTTCACTGCCACAGCCGATGTTCAGATTAGGTTCTCAATAACAGAGTAAACATTGCAAACTTTTTCCATAGTTTCTTTTTACACAGTGCATGTCAAGGATGGGAAACTCTTCTTTAGCCTCTGGAGTATAAGTATGTCTACAGCTGGGATGGTTTGGATGGATTTGGATTTTAGGACTTGGACATGTACAGAGCTACACTGCATGCATGCAAAGCAGCCAATTGGGTTTAGAGGTTCTCCAGAATATCGGTCTCTCTCTCTTCACAGTCTGTCCTGACCACTCCATCACTTTCAGATGTCTTTGATCGTCCAACCTTATCTGTTGATTTAATATCAGTCCATGTTTCTCTAGGCCTGCTGTTATCAGTGTTGCACTGGTGTGTGCGAGTGTGTAAGGGAATCGCTCGCTTCACAATCACTGTGCTGAGGAAGACATTGCGGTCTGTGCAGAAGAAGAGAGCCACCAATGGCTGTGCTAACGGAGGTATTGGTTTTTCTCAGACCCTGTGGTGCCTGGATATTATTTCCACTTATTAACCAAACTATTATGCACACTGTACAAACAGAAAATAGCTTCATCTTAAAGCATTGGAACTCATTTCTGCTCATGACGTCACACTTTAATGTTTTGATCTTGAAATAACTTGATTTAGGGAATTCTGGAGCTATTTTGTTCTAGGGTTTTTATAGAAATGTTAGTTCTTAACTTGGCTATTTATCGGTGACTGACACATTTGTTTGCAGCAAACAGTTATGTAAAATGCTGTACCGCGGCTCATTTGTGGCCAGAAAACTCTGAAAAATACTTGGCCACCAATAATCTGGGCCTCAAAACAAATGTAGTTTAGGAGCCCTGATGTAAACGGCCCCTTTCTGGTATCCTTGCAGGCATCATACAAAAGATACCTGCTTTACCAGCATTTCGTCGTCTTGAAATTGAAGTTGCAATAACGGATATAACTGTCCGTAAACCAGGTTAGTAAGTGGTTTTTATCACAGGGGTCTTATATTAATAAGTATAATACTAAAGTCACCCTAAAGGTGAAATGCATCTTCTATACCACTGAGCCCATTTTATTAATATTTTATGGCACCATATGAACACCAGTGTTCACTCTGGTAGCCTTAGTTAAAATGACCATCACTTTTCCTCTATACTTGAGCAAAATATGTGAACTGTGTGCATAGTTCAAGTACTTTTCACCACAATAAATTTAAAACCACTTGATCTCCATGGCATGTCGATTTTTATGGTAAATAGTTAATTTGAAGAAAATAGGTTTTTACTTTGCCCATTTATAAATAAATAAAAAACGCAACTCTCTTGCTTTAGCTGTTTCTGTGTGACAATCATTAGGTTTTTTTTTTATTATTCTCTCTCCCTCTCTCAAGGAACATCTTTATTTGCATTTGAGCACCTGTCTGTACCTTTGTCTTTTGCAAATTCAGTCCCTTAGTGAAAGTTTGTCTCCGGAGTGCCAAATGTAAATCATCTTCAGCTATCCTATTACAAGCCCTTCTCACCTTCTATCACTAACCAGCTGTTTTAGTCTCTTCCTTGTTGTTTGTCCTCCTTTTTTTTTCCTACAGCCACCATAACTTCAAACCTTTTTTTTCCCCTTCCAGATGTTTCTTCGAAGCATGATTACACTGTGCATAAACAAATGCACCTGTCCACCATGAGCACTGCCTTGGTTACATGCAAATCTCTTTTGTTGGAGTCTGTCTGTGCAGAGCTGGGATTGGAGCGACGTACCAGTCTTCTCCTGTATTGTGAAGGAGTCTTGGTTTTATCTGATGTCTGTTTGTTTTTCATCATAGGCAATGAGAAATACTACAACAGTATGAGTGTTAAAGAGGTAGTGCTGCAAAAGGAACGACCGAAGATTAGTGGCATACTATGTAAGTACACATACTTGACTTTCAGATATTTTCCTACTTCAAATCATTAGATCTTCATGTTTACAGTTATGCACTGTTAAGGTTATGTGAGTGAGGTTTTTTTTTTTTTTTTTGTGTTTTGTCTGTTATCCTTTTAGTTTTGCCAATTAATCATGCTGCCTTTTAAGTACCTTTCTTTTGGTCCAACACTACAGCAGTATTTCTTATTTCCATTGAGAATGCAATCATATGCATTCTGAGGTGATTTTAAAATTCTAAATTACATAAATCATAATTGTAATCACTACATCAAATCGCTTGTGCATTTTCATGTCACTGTAAGCAGCCACTTATGTGGTCCCAATTAACTAGGATTGGTGATTGATTGATTAATTGGCCAAATGTAAGGGATCTTAAGCACTATTCGGACGGGACTAGTTTTCTAAACTTAGTTTGAGTTTCGATTCTTACCACCTGACGTCTGTGATTTTCATGTACCAATTCGGACGGGACTAGTATCTCCGTGTTTATTACAGAGGTGGGAGGGTCTGATTTGTGCATCTGGGCGTCACAGACATCACGCGCTCTGTATGCGTGCATTGCATTCATTCAGAATGATTGCCTTAGTATTATTACACAATAAATACTAAATGGCTAGTATAGCAAAACCATGTTAATATGTGGTTCCTTTAGTTTAACTTGTTTTCCTTTTTTTTTTATTAAATGTAATTAAAACATTATGTAACTGAGTACATAAATGAACGTGAGTAATCTTACCTGATGCTGATATTAAAATAGCCGGTATTAACAGTTTACGCGATCTTGCTCTTGGTTTTATTATTTGTATTATATTATTATTATTATTATTTATTTGCCGCTAAGCAAATATATCAAACATCTGCGTGGTAAGAGCATCTACGGTAATTCACGTTGGCCAAAACACACATGGAAACGCGTTGTGAGATAAAATATCACCGGCAATCACAGACATTCGCATTCGGACGGGATTAGTTTTCTCAGAGGATCACTGAGTTTGCTGAAAAACGGTAGGTAATTTGCTCTGGAATTATCACAGAGGTTGTGTGAGAAAAACACAGACGTGGCAGATTCGGATGGGATTAAAATCACCAAGTACGTCTGTGAAACGCAGATTTCTCTAACGACCCCCTGTAAAACTAGTCCCGTCCGAATAGGGCTTTAGATTTATATATCAGTGTAGATTTAAATACAAATTAAATGGCTATCTGCCATCCCCATTGTGTGCTCCTCTGTGGTTTCAAACTGTTTTTCAACAGCCTAGTTAAAATTCTATCTTGGAAGGAAGCTTCCTTGGTACAGTCACTACCTCATAAATACTTGATCTAACACCGGGGTGTCCTGGATGGCTGGGACCCTGCAGAACTTTGTTTCAAACTTGCTCCAACATTCCATGGAGTTTTCAAATAAGCCTTAAGGATCTTATTAGTTGGTTTAATTATGGTTGAATCTAAACTTAGCACTGCTCTGGTTCTCCAGGAATTGATTTTGACACCCCTGCTCTAGTAGATGTACAGGCTCAATGTGTGCAGGCTTCTGCATACAGCATCTGTTTAAAGATGTCTACATTGGTGGCTGTCATGATGAAATTAAGAGCACAACAAATGCCGTAGGAGTAGAACTTTAACACACCAGTTAATTCTTTTCATCCATACACTGGTTCTAACAGGTGATGACTGCAAAAAGAAGGATAATTTTGCAACCGCCACTCAGTCTTCCCAGGAAGAGAGGCCTGTAGGGTCCTTATGGTGGTTCATAGTTTCTACAGGTTTTATACTCTTCACTTACCCTCAATCCTGGTCATTCTAAGAGCTTCTGGTTTGGAAATAGTTAATGCTGCTGTGAGCTCCTTCCCTGCATTGATGCTTTTCAGGTTGTGGTCAGTGTAGTTTGTTCCCAGGCAGGTGTGTGCTTCGGTGAAGAGTTTTCAGATGTCCTTGCATGGCCTGCATTTGCTTCCTTTTCCTTAAACTTTCTGTGGCTCTGGTTCCATGTGGGAATCTTTCCTCTTCACTTGTAGTTATAGTAGCTCTTTTTATGTACTAGTATGTAATTTTTTTTTTTTCCTCCAGTTTTACTCCCAAGAACTTTTTGTTTGTTTTTTGACATGCATCTCCTTTTGTTCAGTAGTCCTGCTATAGCCTTTGTTTACATATGCAGTGGGGTCCAAAATAATAGACAGTGTTGGGTATAGTTACTTTGGAAAGTAGTTAGTTAGGTTACAACGTTACAATCAATTAAAAGTAATTAGTTATGATACAGCGTTACCTATTCATAAAAGTAACGCGTTAGAGTACTCATGCGTTACCAAAAATTAAAAGCCGTTTGCAGCGGCTCACACATGACAGACACAGCCCCCGGCCCCTTTAAATGCACCTAGAAGTCGTGACTCCCGACAATGAATAACGTCAGTCATCCGACTAAATTAACACTGCAGGATAACAATAACAGGAAAGACAGTCAGCAATAGGCTATTCCACATGGCGTTTTATTTATTTATTATCACAGAACATATTATTAATCAAAATTCGCACCTACCCAGCCCGGGTAGCCTAGGCTATTGTATATTATGAGCACCACAAGATAACTCCTGATTTTTCTTTAACTTTAAATAATGCAGTTATCAAAGTACAAGTATGCTTACTTGTAAACACAACCTTAAACAGGCTTGCAGATTTAAATCCATTTAGAAATGAACAACCAGCCAGCCAATGATCTAACAGAAATTAACAGCTGCCTGTCAAACAAAAATGATAACAAACCGAATTAAATCCTTCACTGCCACACAGGCAAATGACAAATCGCTTAATAGCCGAACTAATTATTATTAAAGTGTCACTCACAGTCACAAGCCTAAATTCGCTTTAACACAGTCCTCTTACATTTACTCTTCAAAGTAGTGATTAAAACGTAGCGTTAAATTTGAGGTAGAATTTTTGGCGGTCGACAGAAGCTTTTCACCAAAGCAGAGTGTGCATCTTACCGTTATGTTCTTTTCTTTTTCGTTGACAAATTGAAAATAATGTGCGTACTTCCATAAACCAAACGCTGTCCTCTCTGCTATCTTGCCGGGAGTTCGAAAAAAAAAAACCCCACACACACACAGGGTCAGGCGCAGGGCACAGACGCATCACAGCCATTGACTTTACGATCACAGAGCTTCGGCTCCGCTGATACTGTACATCCGCAGGTGGCACAGTAGACCTAGGACTACTGTCTGACAAAAAGCAGGCTGCAGTCGGGATTTTCCTTTCCTTAAAATAACGGATTACTTTTTAAAAAAAAATAACGAAGTTACTTATTACTTACGCACGAAACTAACGCGTTAAGTTACAAATTTCAGGAAAAAAGTAATTCGAGTACACCACAACACTGATAATAGATGGCAAAATATAAAGAAAATTGAAGTAAGTGATTAGATATTCAATATGCTGCACTATTGAAGTCAATCAAATTTAAGCAAATTAGTGACCTAGGTGTTTTTTTTTTTTTTTTTTTTTTTTTTTTTTTTTTTTTTTTTTTTTTTGTCCAAATTTGTCAGATTTTCTTTGATTAAAGCCTGGGTTTTTGTTTATTATTTTAAACCTGTTTTATGTAGATTTTTTCCACCCTCTATCTGATCCTTAAATAACAATACAGCTAAAAGGACCCATTTACTGCTAAGACATTAATGTAAACGTCCCCTTTACATGTGAATTGAGAAATTGTGCATCGCTGGTTTCATCTCTGAGGAATTTGCAACTGATCATCAGTTGATTACTGCCTCTATTTTAGGACATTTTAGCAGTTAAAGAAAGGAAAAATTGATTCCTTAGTTTTGTCATTTGATGTTAACGAGCCCTTCTCAAAAGGTGGGCTTAGCAAATAATGTGCAGTTTGTTAAATTTTGTTAATCACCTTTTCACTCCGATTATATTAATTTTAAATAAAAAAATGTAGGCATTTTCACTAGTGGTATCAATTTCGAATTTAGGAGGCTCTTTTTATTTTTTTTATTTTTTTTTTACTGAATAAATACTACTCTATGAAAAATGCAGTTTCTCAGCTTTTAGAAAATCTCTTTCTGTGTGTGTGTGTGTTTGACCTCTTGCTGTGCACCCTAACCCTGCTATGTGCAAATCCACAGTCAGTCTCTACTCACGCTTTACTCTGTGTTTGTTTTCAGGGAGGACTACCTCAGGAAGCTTCTTATGGCTTGTCGATTTCTTTTCAAAGTGAGTTTTGCACTCTTTTCCAATTGATTCATTCTGCTTGTCCGGTGTGGTTAACATAAAGCTTAATTTGGTTAATTTCATAATTTGAGCATTGCTAGAGTGTTGATGTGACAAACAATATTTAACCTATCCTTGTTCTCTCTTCCAGGTGTCTACCTATGCTTTCGAAAGTCCTATTTCTAGTACCTTTCCTTCTGTTTCTTGGTGAGCTTGCTGTTCATGACTGACTATAGGTCTAAATGGAAATAAGATTCTGTACATCACACTTTTTTTTCCATATGTTTCTTCGGTGCTGTTTCTAATAGCTCTGTGCTACTGGGGGCCATCCAGACTGTTAGCCATGCTGCCTTCTGCTAATGTGATGGTGTGGAAGGACGCCTCCTATGTCACCCCTTCAACCACCTCCATGCGTGACTCAGAGGAGGGACAGACACCCCCTGACACAGACACTCAGGTAGTATTAACCTTTCAGCATATTACTACTATATTGTCGCCTACTAAATTAACTAATTTTTATCAATGCAAAAATATGAAGGTGATTGTCTGTAACTATGTCTCTCTCCACCCAGAGGCCCTTGGTTCTGTCGTCTTCATCATTAGAGGCAGAGAGGTTGATGCGTTTAGAAGACAACTTGTCTCAGCTGTGGGATCGAGTAACGGGGGGTTTGCTCAGGCAGGAGGAGCAGCACACTGAAGTGCTCAGTCTCTATAACACCCTGCGCTCAGAGCTTCACCGTCACACAGACCGAGAGAGTCTGGGCCAGTGGATTGGAGATCTGCTGGAGGAGAGATTCAGCCTACTGACAGGCGACGTGCAGAAAGAGGCCAAGGACACACAACAGGTGATGACCTAACATTATAAATACTACAGAGTTTTAATAACCACACTTTTAAATCCAATGTTTTTTAGACTCAGTAGCAGTCGTTTATCAGTAAATGCTCATCACAGACGTGGACCACTTAATATATTAGAAAAACTAAGGCAGATGTGCTGTATGAATTGAAATTGGCATGCAAACATGAGTCGCTGAGAGAAATTTTTTAAAATACAGATTCATGAATATTGGGGGCTCTGGTTGTTTATATAGTTACCAGTTTAACTGCATCTGTCATGTTTAATATCAGTAACATTATGTAAAAGCTTTATAACTAATCTTCAATTCTCTGTCTGCAGCATCAAGAAAAGCATGCAGAAGAGCATCAGTCAGAGAATACTCGACTCGCTGAAGCTGAGGCTCTGCTTCAGACATTAGCACGCAAAACTGAGGTGTGAAACTCAGATTGTACATTGAACACAAGATGCTTTTATTAGCATGCAGGGTTTTGTTTTTGTCAGTGGAAACCAGTAAAGTTAACTTTGGGCCGAAGTTCACATGCTTTTTGAATGACATAACTTCAATGATAAAATAAGTCATTTGAGCTAATTCAGCCTGTCTGTCTGTCTCGTTTAATTTAGGAGTTGCAAAGAAAACAAGAACCTGGTTTTAGAAAAATTCCTGAGGCTGAGGTGCCTGCCCCTGATCCACACAGGTCATGGTTTAATCTGGTTTAAAGGGGCAACTGTGGTGTCTCTCAATCATTAAAGTAATATTCCTGGGACTTCATGTAAACTGTTGTAATTTATGTCTGATCTCTTCAGTGAGGGGGATGAGAGCAGCTCCAGTGAGGTTTTACTGGCCGAGGTGAGGCGGCTAGAGGAGGCTTTGCAGCACATCAGGGATGATGTGCAGGGACTGATGGGATGCAGAGACAAGTGTGAGCAGCTGGATTCCCTTTCAATCTCAGTACGTGCTCTCTTCATCTGTAGTGGTTGCAGGGTCTGGTTTTCATTGCTGACATTTTAACACCCTTATTTAGCCCTTATAAAGCATTAACCTGGAAGAAATCAATTTTAAAAAAAAAGCATAATTTTTAGTATGGGGGGGGCTTTAGTAGTGTCAGGATTAGTAGAATGCCTAATTTAATGTTTATTTTTTTATTTTAAGAAAGAGAACCATATAAACAACTATTCTGGCATTCAGATCCATTTTTTGTATCTATTAATTGTGGCTTAACAAATAATTAAGGTAAGTGAGACAAACTGAACTTTTGCTTTTACCCTCTTTGGCCTGTAGTTCACATGGTAATAAGACTAAATAGTCCAAAGTTGTTAAGGAGGAGAAATCCACATTTCATTCTGCTTCCACTTTTTGATGAACCATTGCAGCTCCCACAGAGTGTATTCAAGTAAATGTAATATTGTGCAAAAACATTCTAAAGTAAAATTTTTGTTAGGAAAAGAATATATAGGTTTCATAAATTTGGATTTCTTTTTTTTTAGTATTAGTATTTTTTTTTTTTTGGTATTTTCATATGCTCTTAATTTCTTATACAAATATAGGCATATAAGCTCAAGTATCATTTGACATTTTTAAAGAATATATTACTTTATTTTTAAATGAGAAGTGTGGTAGTAATATGGTAAAAAAAAAAAAAATCAGACATCCTCAGGTCATCTCAGGCCCAACTGTGTAGCTCATGGCACATTATTACTCAAGAGCTCAATTCCTTTTTTTTCTTTTTTTTTGTGACTGACTTTCAGAAAGTTATTTGGCTGGAATTTATAAATCCTCTGCTTTTGAAGAACAGCCCTGATGTTTGCAGTCACATATTAAAGTGGATAAAATGAGATTACAAATAAACAAGATCTCATAACTGCTGGATCTGCTCTTCACAGGTATCAGAGCAGGTGGAGAGGGAAATCAGGTCTCTGTTTTATGGCAGTGACCGAGAGGAAGAGTTGGAGCTTCCTAAATCTCTCCTGCAGTGGCTCTCTGATCACTTTGTGAGCACCACTGAAATGCAGGCTTCACTCGGCAATCTGGAGAGCAGCATTCTGGGTAACCTGACCCTTCAGGTAGAGGAGGGCCAGTCACCTTCTAAAGAGACGATCACCCAAACTGTACGACAAGCCACAGGGGAGGCAGGCCTCTCGGAGGAAGTAAGCTTTTAAGAACTTGAGTATTTTAAAGAGCCACACAGATGGGAAATCAAAAATTACCTGTATTACAGTGTATGATGTATCTGTCCATCTGTTTAAACAATGTGCAAATAATTAAACCAAAAAGTACACTATTTATAAAGTTATTGGCTTCTAAAGTAAAGAGTCGGATCTGAATCGCAGAAACGAGTCGTTATAGATTTCAAATCTTTTGCCCATCTCTATGTACGTCACTAGGAGCACTTTGCATAATAATCTCCGCCTACCGTGTTGGGAGAAACGGAACTCTGACCTGCCCCACCCCCCCACACAGACGCTCTGGTTGGTGTGATAGCATCATGTCGAGGAGACAGTGTGTTTTAATTTTCACTGCCAAAGAATGAAGATCAGAAGAACCAATGGCTAAAATTCATTTTCACCACAATACCAGAGCAGTACAACAAATCCCTTTTGTTGTGTTCACAACATTTCGCTGATGAAAAGATGGTTCATTACCAACTTTATTTAGAACAACGAGCATTTCCGAATCACAATGCGAAGTATGATTATGAAGTTATGTGTCTGTTTTCTCTCGAGTGTCTTATCAGTATGTGTGCTGTCTGCAGTCTGTCTGATCAGCGCTGATCGTCATGTACAAACACGTGATTAAAATGAAGTGTAACAACTGCTGCTAACAGATATTCTGTGATAAAGTAATCCATATGAAAACAACGCAATGTCTGTTTTTCACGTCTCCCTTCATTATATCTAATGTGACCACGCCCCCGCGCTGAATGCGCTATTCAGATTCAAACTGAAGCGCGCGGCTTGAATACACCCACACAGAAGAAAAAGCAGCGAGACTGTTCAAGTTTTTTATTTTACTGTTTGCTTCGCGATGAGAGGAATAAGACATAATTCACCCCAAACAGATGCTAACGCATAGTTTACCATGGAGGTGTGTGCGGAACAACCAATCAAAACTGACTATGTTAGTTGACCAATCAGAACACAGTATGCTACCGAAAGGTGGGGTTTAAGGAAACTGAATCTTTTGAACAGCTTCGCGCGAACCGTTTGGGGATCTCTGAGAATTGAGGTCATTTTAAAATGATATTTTGACAATGAAAATGTTTTTTAACCTTGGATGGATTTAAACCTAATGTACAGGACTTATAAACAGTGATAGGAAGCTTAGAATTTTCATCTTACTGGCTCTTTTTAATAAGTTGAATAACTCCTTATAGTCAAATATATGTAATGCTACCTTTTTGTGATTCTGTTTCTCCACAGCATGTACAGTTCATTGTCAACAATGCAATGAAGCTTTATTCTGAAGACCGCACTGGTCTGGTGGACTATGCATTGGAATCTGGAGGTATAGTAATGGTCTTATCTGTGTCTGCATTTTAAATTATTTTTATAGTTGTTTGTCTAGCTGTACGAACATAAAACACAGAAAAAAGAATTGCATGCTTTCCATGTAGCAGTATGTGAAAAAATATTTCATTCATTGTTATTAACAATGTAAATTGCATTTAACATTGTATTGAACTGGTGGAGGGTTGGGAGCTTAATGAAGTTAATAATTAAATCACAAAAATCTGAAATTAAATCATTTTAAAATAACAGCAATCAAAAAATTTACTAAAGAGATAAAAAAATTAGAATTTTTCTGCATGTAGTTAATGTCAGAGATCAGCCAATGTCAGAGAACTGTTAATTACTAACTTGTTGGCTTAAAATCTCAGGGTGGAGTTCAAGTTATAAAAACGGGCTGATGACTTCCTTGTTCTAAGAAGTCCCTCCTTCAGAAATACGTGACGAGTTGTGATTGGGCCAGCGGTTCCTGTGTTGTGATTCGACAGCAGTTTAGAGCACGCGGCCCTCCTGGAAACACGATTGGGCTAGTTTTGAGAAGCAAGTGGGCAGGATTTGTTTTGAAAACCTGTCAATCCTGATCTGAACACACGTGCTGGAGATGTACTTATAATCACAGGAGCGTTTTTACTGACGAGATGCGCGTGAAAATCGCATTCGTTTTTTTTTGCACAGCCCTAACATCTAGTTAACAAAGCTAAACCGCGTTGTCCTTTGTGTAGTAAGTTACAGAAACGGTTAAACGCACCAACTTAAATAACACACTTACCTTATGTGGTCTATAAACAACACCTTCTCCAGACAAAGAGAGAACTGCTCCATCTTTCAAGAATAATCTTTGTGCGAATCCGGCATTAAACTGTTTTAGATTGAGAAAGTTGTCCTCAGCAAGCTGTCCTTAGCAAAATGCGCTGCAGATAGTTTTACATGTGGATTATAATTTTCGGGAACGAGTTAAACCTAAATTGCAACTATTGATCTCCAAGTACAGCGTCCCTGGGAAGGCCAAACAAAGATTATTGGACTCAGAGATGAAAATAACAGCGTTTCTACGACATGGCGACAAACGCAGCTCTTCCTCTTCTCCGTCGGAGCTTAACAAGACCACGCTCCCCTGTTTGTGTATTAATGTGGGCGGAGTTTTGTCAAAAAAACGGATTTAGTGACGTCATTACTGCAGGAAGTAGAGGGATGTTGTCCAAACTGGTCGTTCGTTGTAGGCGAATTGTTAAATAAAATACCTCGCTTGGCATTGAACTTTATTCTCTAACAACAACACACTAACTAAAGTTTAAAACATGGGATTGAGAAGAACCTTTAAAAAAAAAAAAAAATTAAATAAAGTTTACTAGCAACAGATGCTCTAGCAATTGAGCTACAGTACACGTAATTATAACGAATTATTATTAATGATTACATGTAATCAGTTACTACCATCACAGTGTGCGGATATTAGATGAGTTCCAATAAAACCTACCATGTCCTTACACTACTGTGTATTCTGTCATCAAGCGGACTTGACTTTAATAGAAAAAAAAAAGAATAGAAAAGAAATTCTCTTTCTTTCTCGCTCCCGATGGGTGCAATTTTCACCCCTGTGCAACTTTTTGGAAACTACAGTGGTCAAATTAAAATCAAACCATTATGATCTGTGTACTTGTTTAGCTATGCTTGTGAGGGCCAAATGTCCTCATTTATGTATCATGACAAGTGAAGGCATTTTTCTTGTCTCGAGTTTAAAAGGCTCATAAATCAACAGTTTTTATTTAAATCCAGTGTTTTGCACAGTTTTCTGAGGGTTTTTTTGTTTTTATTATTATTATTTTTTTTTTACTTGTCTGAATGTTGTTTGCTTTGCCACAATAGCAGTTTGATTGAAATGGTTTTTCATCTTTGGAGGATAACGCATGTCTGAAAAATCAAGATGGTAGTACAGAATCACCCAATCCTTTATAATTATGAGTAGCAGTCTTGCACATATTTCTGCTGTTTAATACGTGGGTGCCTGGGTGGTGTAGTGAATTTGAATGTTTCTTTGTGTCTGTAGGAGGCAGCATCATAAGCACACGCTGTTCAGAGTCCTTTGACACCAAAACAGCACTGCTGAGTCTGTTTGGCTTCCCGCTGTGGTACTTCTCCCAGTCAGCACGTGTAGTCATACAGGTTTGATAGGTTTCAGAATTCTGATTTATATTCATCTGCATTTATTTGTAAAGTTATGCATGACTTTAATAGTAATTTCTCTCCTTTCTTAATCTCGTCATTCATTTGTCCCTGCAGCCAGATGTGCATCCTGGGAACTGCTGGGCATTTAAAGGATCACAAGGTTATCTGGTGATTGGGTTATCCATGAAGATTTTGCCTACAGCCTTTTCTCTGGATCATGTGCCCAAATCCCTGTCGCCCACTGGCAGCATCAGCAGCGCCCCACGAGAGTTCAGTGTATATGTGAGTGCACATGAAATCTCGACTAATGAATATAATATTTTAAAAATTATTTAATGAATATTGTGTGCAGAGTTTTCAGCAACCGTTTACTCCTAGTTTCGGTCTCATGATCCTTGAGAAATCATCCTAATATGATGATTTGGTGCTCAGTTACCAATAATGTTATTGTTGAAAACCATTGTACATCCCATTCAATGCATCTTTTCTGAATAAAAGTAGTATTTTTTTTTTTGGGTGCAAAATAATAACTGTTCTCAACATTTGATAATCAGTGTTTCTTGAGCTCCAAATTGGCATATTACAATGATTTCTGAAGGATCATGTGACGCATGATGCTGAAAATTCAGATTTATCAAAAGAATAAATTTGGTTTTAAAATATTAACATAGAAAACAATTCTGTTAAATTTGATTATTTAAAAATACTACTCTATTTGTTTTTCTGTATTTTTGATAAAATAAATCTAGCTTTTGTGAGCGTAAAATACTTACTTTATTATGTCAGTCTTTTTGGCTGGTGCTTTATATCCACTGTAGAATTTCCCCATCAGTTTTAAGATTTTCCTTCCTTTTCATAATTTCCATAATTTTCCAAACCTAGATGCCACAATTTGAAATGTCCTGATATTTCCAGGCATGTTGAAAGTTAAATGTTGACTTCTTCTCTCAACTTCCTATCCCTCTCTTCTGTTTTATTAAAGGGTCTTGATGACGAGCAGCAGGAAGAGGGGCAGTTACTCGGACAGTTTGTTTATAATGAAGATGGAGATGCTCTTCAGACCTTCTTAGTGTCTGTAAGTATCAACCAAACACATTTTTCTGTAACTGATTGACTGATGGCTTCTTGTAACATTATGCTGCTAAACAAATTCATAAATGACAAAAATAGCCAATACAGTGGAATATTTGAAAAAGAAAAGGACGATTGTCAGTGTGGAAGGTGGTGTTGCATCATCTACCAGCTTACCAGCAAAGCTTTATTTATTTGTAATCTTTAATCGATTGCCTAATTTTGTAATTCTGTGTGTCTGTCTGCCCCAAGGAGGAGGTCTCGAGAGGTTTTCAGATCATTGAGATGAGAGTGCTGTCTAACTGGGGTCATCCTGAATACACCTGTTTGTACCGTTTCCGGGTTCATGGGAAGCTTGTTGATGAATGACTTGCAAGCGCTTAAAATATTGTCTGTCACTCTTGCACAGAGAAAAAAAAAGGAATTGAGCTCTTGAGAAATAATGTGCCATGAGTTACACACTTGGGCCTGAGATGACCTGAAGACGTCTGATAAAGAATTGCATGCTGGTACATGTACTTTTAGGCATCAGGGCCAGATTCAGCACTTGCACTCATCTGAAACATCACACTGTTTCCGCTATTGTTAGTCATCAGGGTAATACTTATTTTTCTTTCTTGATATTTATTATTATTATGCCACCCTGTCAGAATTGTCACCAGCAAAAAATGCACTGACTAGCTGTGCTATAAACAAACCTTTAAAGAAATGTATTTTAGACTAAATGTAAATGTTTGTAAAAAGTTATTCAGTTTAGTGCTGCTGTTTTTTTCTTTTTTTTTTTTTTCTTGAAAAATCGCAATTTATTTTTGTGTATTTATGTTGATAAGTGAGATTGAATTGTGTATTTTTGTAAATGCTTTTCATGATCTTTATCCAGAGGATTTTGTAAATGCCATGTGAACTTCATAGGTTGGCTTTTCAAATAAAATTCTATTTTTTTTATTATTTTAAAAAAAAGACTGGATGCATTTATGAATATTGCTTCCCAGAAATTTTCCCCCCAAAATAAGTTTAAATTTGAGTGTATTACACATGTAAGAAATTACAGTAAAAATACAACACCATACAGCTGTTCGCTGCATACCATAGTGTTGTCCATGTTAAATGTTCTCCAGTTCAGTACATTGAAGAACAGTGTATGTGAGCATAAGCTGAACTGAACCCTGATATTGAGGCTGGCATCCAAAAATTAAAACATCCTCACAGACGAGGGACATTTTTAGACCTGTGATCTAAGAAAATATGCACAACAAAATAAGCACATTAAAAGTGAACATTAGAATATTTGCACAAAAAATATATGCATCTAGAAGTGGAATAGGTGCATTAATCTCTACTTCGGAAAAGGTGTATCTAAAAATCACATTACAAACATTACAGTTTTTAAAAATGGACAGTTGCCCTTATGTATACATGTCGCTATCATGTATGTGGTAAGAAAATAAAAATAACATGTACTTTATAAACATACAGACAAAAATGAATAGCATTTTATTAAATAAAAATAATAAATAGTGGGTGGTGTTTCAATAAATTATTTCACCATGTTAAGAATTTTGAATTAATTGCACGTTAACGTTGACATGCCTACTTTTTGGCAATATAAAATTAACAACCGTTACACCAAATTGGCTGTTTTTCTTTATATTTTTGGGCCTGAATTAAAAAAATGTTTTTTCTCCTGAAGTGTGGGCCCCATATTCTTACTAGCCTATATGAGCTATAAAAGCCTGATGTATCAAATATGATACAAAACTCATGCTATGCAAACTTGACTCCTAGACATTGTTCTGTTTTAATTCACTCCTTTTTAAAATATGAAATATCTGATAGTCACATGAAAGTTTTCATCATAACATTAATTTTAGAAATCACAATCGGGTTTAGAGACGTAGATGTGCTCCAGTCCTGCAGGAGGCAGCAGAGAGTGTGATTAGTGGTTGGGACGGGACGGGATATATGTGTGTGTGTGTGTGAGTGCAGACCGGGATCTGAGATTTTTTTTTGGGTGGTGGCTGTTTGTTTTACTGGAACTACAGCAGCAAATGCGCTGGAATGCTGTCGGCCAGTTAACTTTACTCCGTCGAGTTTGAGCGAAATCTCGTGTTCCCTCTCCACTTCCATCGACTCCGCTCTTGTCTCGTGCGTGTAGGATCTGAGAGCGGGTTAGCGTTATCCCGGTCAGAGCAGCTTTTATCGATTCATTCACAGGGAAAGCTAACGGGGTAGCGTGCTAAGTGAACACAGATGCAGGCCATAAAGTGTGTGGTGGTCGGGGACGGGTGAGTTTACCCTCATTTTCAGCATTTATCGTGGGATAAAGTTTTCCACGTCTGGGACGTTTCTTAAATTTGTTTTATAGTGTTTAAATAATTTGTGAACCTTCATTTTGGGAGCTTTTGTGCGGTCTTTATAGCTCACAGATGGTTTAAAAGTGATTGTTTCACACACATTACACATTAAATCTGTGTTTTCCACCGAAAATATCTTATAACTGCTTTTTTGTGTAACTTAAGTGTTTTCCGTGTTGAATAACGTTTAACGTTACCCTTCCCTGAGTTTATTTGATATGTTACGTCATGAAATACTGCAGTGATTAATGGACAAGTCATCCAAAGTCACTTTTATGATTCATATGAATAACACCGGCTGTTTATGATGTTCAAACAATGTTTTGTTTAAGACAAGTATTTGCTCTGCTTCTTTTGTATCTCTGAAATGTATAACTGTTTTGTTGGAAAGGCAGTTATAGGAGATGACATCAGTTTGCGTTATATAAGACATGGTCATTTCTGCCACTGGATGTATTATATGAATGATTTGATTTTTTTTTTTTTCTTTCCCTAGGGCTGTGGGAAAAACATGCCTTCTGATCAGCTACACCACCAATGCTTTTCCCGGGGAGTACATCCCTACTGTGTAAGCAGACCTGACTCTGACCCTGAGTTTCTTAAAGGGACAGTTCAGCTAAAGATTTATATATATATATATATATATATATAAGCATTTATTTTTACACATACAGTCACAATCTGAATCGCAGCCTTCGTAATTTTGAGATGTACCTTTTTAGAATATCCATACCGGTACAAGTCTGTGGCTTTATCTATTTGCATAATTTAATCCCTGAATTTTTGTTTTATTTAGGTTTGATAATTATTCAGCTAATGTGATGGTTGATGGAAAGCCGGTGAACCTGGGACTGTGGGATACAGCCGGACAGGAGGATTACGACCGGCTTCGACCGCTTTCCTACCCTCAGACGGTACAATCATAATAAATAATAATCATAATACAAACTGACGTATGTATCTCTCTCCATATAGATTAGAGATTTTAATATAATTAGACGTTTATTTGAGGTTTTATCAGTGGAGCCATTATTTATTGCATATGGATAACATTTGAGAGAGTTTTGACCAGCAAGGATCTTGAAAGAAGTTTGACTTACTGTTATGGAAACATAATAAACACTAAAAACTGTGCATGTCCTGATGCCTGGTAGGCTAAAGTGATTTCTTATGTTGCTCTGAGCGTTAATGGCAACTCTGTGTTGTCGTTTTCTCTCGTGCTAAGGCTGAGAGAGTGAATAGCTCAATTGTTAGCCATTGTCATTCAGACACAAACCTCACTGTGTTTTTGTTGCTCTGTTTCACTTGGGAAACAAGTGAAGTCAATTTACAGTTCCTTCATGCAACCGTCTAGTCAATGCTGTGTGTTGAAAGTTAGCATGAAGGGAGGGTTTTGTCTGATTTGGTTTTTTTTTTGTTTTGTTTTTTCATATAGGATGTGTTCTTGATCTGTTTCTCTCTTGTGAGTCCAGCCTCGTTTGAGAACGTCCGTGCGAAGGTAAGCAAGCACTCAGAGATTTTGTGATTTAAATTGACGTGGGCGACTTTCAAAATGAATTTAGTGAATGGGAAAGAGGAAGAGGCTGTAAGAATAGTCTGTCTGGCTTGAGTGATTGAGCAAATGTGGTTTCAGAGCCTGAAAATAGCATGTTCATGCTGCTGTAAGGATGTAGACTAGTTCTTTTTAATCTTCTGTGTCTGCAAAATGTCCAGTGACATCTATTTCAAAGGATCAAGTGGCATTTGCCATTAGTTTCAGCTGGGAACGGGAGGTTGTGGTGTTTATCCACAGGCAAAATATAGGTTCGGTTTGGAAATGGCACAGTAGTATGTTATTAGTATGAGTATGGAGTATGTATACTGTGCACAGGGGGCCAGTTTTCTCTCTGTATAGAATGACTTTGCATTTAATGGAAGCTCAACATTTGTTTCATTTTCTTTAACAGTGGTATCCAGAGGTCAGACATCATTGTCCCAACACTCCGATAATCCTCGTTGGGACTAAGCTTGACCTGAGAGACGACAAGGACACTATTGAAAAGTTGAAAGAGAAGAAACTCACACCCATCACCTACCCTCAAGGCCTCGCTATGGCCAAAGAAATAGGTCAGCACTTCAGTTTTAATAAACTGGCATTTAAATGCATTTTATTATTGCTTTTACACGCGTGTGTATGTTGGGGGTGGATTGATGGTATCAATTTTAATCTATTTTAATTTTGATGAACAAATTAATTAATTCTTAAAGGCATAGTTCAGCCAAAATTAAGAATAACCCATGATTTACTCCCCTCAAGCCATCCTAGGTGTATATGACTTTCTTGTTTCAGACAAATACAAGTGAAGTTATATTAAAACATGTTCGAGCTTTATGTTGCCAGTAAATGGGAGTTGAGATTTTGAAGACCAAAAAAAGTCCATCAGTATCTCTTAAAAAGTGCGCCACACAGCTTCCAGGGGGTTAATTAAAGGCCTTCTGAAGCCGAGCGATGTGTTTGAGTAAGAAAGCATGTTTAATATTCCTGAGTTTGGGAACGCTCTGTCTTGATCGGGAGCAGTTAAATAATGACACAACACAATAGAGGATTTTCTGGACAAAATATTGTTTGCGGCAAACTTCAGATCGATCATTCAGTGGTGCAAATCAGGCTTAAAATCTTCACTTTAAGTACTCTTTTGTTCATTACAGGAGCTGTGAAGTACCTGGAATGCTCAGCCTTAACACAGCGTGGCCTTAAGACGGTGTTTGATGAAGCCATCCGTGCGGTCCTGTGTCCGCCTCCGGTCAAGAAGCGAAGGAGGAGGTGTCTCCTCCTCTGAACTGACTGTACTCACAGCCCCAGCTGCAATCTGAGCTCACCTGAGAGGAGAACAATGGAGGCAGGGATGTTGGGAAATGTGTGTTGGAGAAGAAGAAAGAGTCTGCACAGTGTATGCATTCAGATATTTCTCCCTCTTGCATTGTAATTAGATTTCCACCACTAACTAGCTGTTAAGATGCCAGATAATTTGCTTTCGAGAATGGCATCCATAGTTGTTTTCCTTCCCTACACTATGAAATTCCCGCTGCCTTCTAATGATCTTATTTCCCCCTCATTTCGATGAACTAATCACTATTTCTCCATCTTTGTGAGCGCATATATTTTGTTTACAATCTGTGTTTTTGTAGAAGATGAATTATTGCCAAATTTTAAACCTACAAGTTATGCATTTCAGTTTGCTCACACTAACAATCTCATTGTTTCCTAAAGATTTTTTTGGGGAGGTAGGGGTTAATCGTGTACTTGTAAGAGACCGAGATTGCAGTAATACTGAAGGAACTATTTTACTAGAGGACAGCTGAAGAAAACACTTTATTATTTTTGGATCGTGTGTTACGGTTTCCATGCTAGAGAGTTTATTTTGTTTAACTGTATGAGAAACGGAGCTAGTTAAAATGCATATAACGGCTTTGTTTTGTCAGCATATCGCATATATTCACTACTGTTTCTAAATCTTCAGAAGGGCAGATCTCTTGTTTAATCTCTCTCTGTATTTTAATCAGACTGTCTGAAAAGGCTGGCAGTGTGTTTTATCCATTTTACAGTCCCAGTATTGTATTTCGACTACAGATCTACCAGTGCCTAGTAACAGACCAGAGTTTTGTCAGAAAGCAGAATATGCTGGAAGTTTCTAGACACCTCAACACTATGGCATGGGGTTCGTCTTCTCAAAAGATTACCATGAACACTTTGCTAAATGTAGTGGATTCTTGAATTCAACAAATATAAACCGTTCGTTGTTAGGGTTACAGACATTAAGTATTAAGCTTCTAATACTCACAGGAAACATGGAATGTTTTAATTTTATCATCTTGACAGTTCTCTCATTTTTTTAAAACATTTAAAATGCTTTATTCATGCTTTTATTGTCTCCACTAAAGCTACAATGTATTAACCTTTGTGTCTGAAAATAGAAACCAAATATAAAAACGTTTGTCTTTGTCTTTTGTTTTCATTTATGCGAAGTGCTAAACTCGTTTTTGGCTTTTAGCCAACAAAATTGTCATCTCTGCAGCACTCTATTAATGATCTTACAAAATGTGTAAAACAAAAAAGTGATAATTGCAATTAGAATGGCTATTTTTTGCAGACTAATTATTTTTTTTACAGGTGTGTAAAGCATGAGAGCAGTTTGTTCTCATAATCATTGATCAGGGCAATGATGCCGTTCGAGGACTTATTAGTGCTTTCTAAGAAAACATTGGGAAATAATAACACACAGCTCCCTCGGAACAAACTCTGACATAACATTCCCACATTTGAATTAGAACTGCCTGAAGATCAGGGGTTGTGTAAGCTTTATAATAAAAGCTATATATAAATACTTCCTTTTTGTCTCTTGAGAGGACTGAAATGCAAAGATCAAGATATTTAAGGCTTGTTCAGCTTCTACTTTCTATCAGTGGTGAGAATGTGTTTTTTTATTTATTTTTCTCCAGTACATCTGCGGAAAAACAAGTTACCCAGTGACTTGAGTACCACATTCTTCTCACGCTGAGCAGGAAAAGATCCATTTATAACTTCTCCGAGCTCTGTGAAAACTTCATCCTGGGCACATAATGATACATACATACATTTTTAGGAAAACATTTGGACATATTATATGTATGACTGAGCCAAATGTCTAAAGTAACTAACATGTTTTAAAATCCGTTATATTTTATTGATGGACAGTAATAGATAGTCCAGACAGAATGATCCAAGTACACCACAGCTTTCATCAAAACATCATCCAGCTCCCATCAGTCTGGCCGACAAGTGTCCACCGCTGTTACAAACTAGTGCACCAGGACAGATAAATACACAATGTAGGAACTATGATGTGGACTTGTTCAAGTTGGTCATGCAAATTTGCTGCGCTGACCAACAGTAAGCAGCTTGCTTTGAAAGAGTCTTCTATCGAAGCTGTGCTTTGTTCATTGCTATTCTATTGACAATTATAGATCATTCCGGCCTGCAAAATATCTCTGATATGATGCTCACGTAACTTTGTCTAAACATTTTTTTTTTTGTCAAGACCATATTCTAAATATAACATGGCCTCTTGTACCTTATTGGTTTAATACCTCACAAAATATCTCTGTTGGAAATCTGTGGACCAGCTAACCTGCTGTGTGCATCTGGTTTGACCCACTCTCTAAAGAGTATGGGCTGACTTGCACCTGTGGCAGACACTATTACATCAGCTCCTATCACCGCCTCTTTCACAGAAGAACAAACTGTTACAGGGCCTTGGAGATCATTAACAAACCGTTGAGCCATTTCTTTCCTTCTGCTCCACACATGGACCTAAAGTGCATACAACAACACTGTATTATACACTCACAAATGGGTTTTGAATGACTTTGACATACAGGTGCTTCTCTATAAATTAGAATGTCGTAAAAAAGTACATTTATTTCAAATTGTGAAACTCGGGTATTAAATAAATGCAGTGCTCACAGACTGAAGTAGTTTTAGCCTTTGGTTCTTTTAATTGTGATGGTTTTGGCTCACATTTAACAAAAACCCACCAATTCACTATCTCAACAAATTAGAATATGGTAACATGCCACTCTGCTAATCAACTCAAAACACCTGCAAAGTTTTCCTGAGTCTTCAAAATTGTCTTTCAGTTTGGTTCACTAGGCTACACAAACATGGGAAAGACTGCTGATCTGACAGTTGTCCAGAAGACAATCATCGATACCCTTCACAAGGAGGATAAGCCACAAACATTCATTGCCAAAGAAGCTGGCTGTTCACAGAGTGCTGTATCCAAGCATGTTGACAGAAAGTTGAGTGGAAGCAAAAGTGTGGAAAAAAAATACCAACCGAGAGAAATGCAGCCTTATGAGGATTGTCAAGCGAAATCTATTCAAAAAATTTGAGTTAACTTTACAGGGAATGGACTGAGCCTGGGGTCAAGGCATCAAGAGCCACCACAAACAGACGTGTCAAGGAATTTGGCTACAGTTGTTGTATTCCTCTTGTTAAGCCACTCCTGAACCACAGACAACGTCAGAGGCATCTTACCTGGGCTAAGGAGGGGGAGAACTGGACTGTAGCCCAGTGGTCCAAAATCGTCTTTTCAGAGCAAGTTTTGAATTGCATTTGGAAACCAAGGTCCTAGAGTCTGGAGGAATGGTGGAGAAGCTCATAGCCCAAGTTGCTCGAAGTCCAGTGTTAAGTTTCCACAGTCCGTGGTGATTTGGGGTGCAAGGTCATCTGCTGGTGTTGGTCCATTGTGTTTTTTGAAAACCAAAGTCACTGCACACGATTATCAAGAAATTTTGGAGCATTTCATGCTTCCTTCTGCTGACCAGCTTTTTGAAGCTGCTGATTTCATTTTCCAGCAAGATTTGGCACCTGTCCACACTGCCAAAAGCACCAAAAGTTGGTTTAATGACCAGCCGAGCATGGTGTGCATGACTGGACAACAATCTCACCAGACCTGAACCCCATAGAGAATCTATGGGCTATTGTCAAGAGGAAAATGAGAAACAAGAGACCAAACAATGCAGATGATCTGAAGGCCACTGTAAAAAGAAACCTGGGCTTCCATACCACCTCAGCAGTGCCACAAACTGATCACATCCATGCCACGCCGAATTGAGGCAGTAATTACAACAAAAGGAGCCCCTACCAAGTATTGAGTATATGTACAGTAAATGAACATACTTTCTAGGAGGTCAACAATTCACTAAAAACAATTTTTTCTTATGAAGTATTCTAATTGGTTGAGATTGTGATTTTTTTTTATTTTTATGTGAGCCTAAATCATCACAATGAAAAGAACCAAAGACTTAAACTACTTTAGTCTGTGTGCATTGAATTTATTTAATAGATGAAGTTCACAATTTGAGTTGAATTACTGAAATTAACTTTTCCACGACATTCTAATTCATCGAGAAGCACCTGTATTTCCTATTTTCATCCTGGTTACCTCTTTGAGCTTTGCAAAGACACCGTAGTGGCTTCTAGCCTGCTGTCCTGAACCAAGAATGCACAACACCTTTGAGCTTTGCAAAGACACCGTAGTGGCTTCTAGCCTGCTGTCCTGAACCAAGAATGCACAACACCTTTTCAGAATAAGTGACGTTATAAATATTACACCATTACAAACTATACTGGAAAACGAAAAAACTGGAAAAATACATCATCTTTGTTTCTGTTAGGTCTATGTCAGTGATATTTTGAGATATGGATTTATTCATACCCACTGTGTTGTTGTATAGGGATCACAGACCTCACAGGCCGGATTATTTCTGAGCTACCTTGTTTAGAAAACTTTCCTATGACAGACTCCAGACTGGGAATCAGATCATCTTACAAACGCTCGACCTCATGTTTGTTTCATGAAACAGCAGACTCGCTCATAGCTGCTTCACCCGTCTGCCTGTCTGGCCATCAGAGAGTTCTGTTAAATATTCTATTATTTATAATTATTAAATTATTATTAATATTTGTGAATAGGTGAAGGCATGACAACTACACATCATCATATTAAATGCACAAAAATAAACAGAATATGTGATATCGCATGTTTTATTTTCATCTCATTTTTTAGAATAGCAGCTCACTGGCTGGCAATTATCTACAATCAAAGATATGTAATAAAATTTATAAAAGTAAATGTAGTTTAAAATCATTGGTTCTTATTTGTAAATCACTTAGATTTTAAGTACTTTATGAAAAAAAAAAAAGTATATTTATGTCACTATAAAAATTTGCTAAATTGTTGAACTGATTCTAATCTTATTGGCAGTATGATTAAATGCCTGTTTATTGACTTATTTTAAGATGGCTTCTGAAAGTTATCTAGAATAAATCAATGAAAAAGGTTAAAATTGTTTAATCCAACCAAAAACAGTTTGTGCATGTAACATGCAAACGTGGCCTCATTTTTGAATGCATACAGCGGTTACATGGGAAAATATGCACTACATAATAGAACCAAACACAAAATATCCTTGCAGTATTGATTTTATACACCAAATTTTTAATTGACAATATTCCCAACTAATTCTTATGAGCTGCCTTGGTTTGTGTACATCTGACAGTATTTATTGTAGCCTTATATGGAGGTTAAAAGATATTCAACATTTTTCACTTTGCATTAAACAATAACCAAAAAATGGTGGACTATTTAAATTCCATTTTGAAAATGTATTAATGATAGATGTGCAGTATGTACATCCATCAAGCACTAACAACCCACACAAATATCACTTGATTTAAACCGAACTTTATTTCGGCTGTCAATTGCTGAGGAACACACTCAACTTCATTTGATTTTAACATTCAAAAAGAAAAATGAAAAATCCTTAAGGATTGTACAAAGAAATCATTTATAAAACTTGAAAACAAATGTGTAAGTAGAATGAGCTCAAACTAGGAGTCTTTCAATAGACATCTGCACAGACTGAATCTGAGGTTTCAGCTGTGATCCTTCCTTAATGGTGACTGATGTGGCAATCACAGGTCTTGACACTCCACACGCACGTCCAAGAGCTTGTTTAGAGCGCACGAACACATACGGCACGTTCTTATCCTCACACAGCAGCGGCAGGTGCAGGATGATCTCCAGAGGTTCAGCATCAGCCGCCATCACAATGAACTCAGAAATCCCACGGTTAAGAGTTTTGGTGGCTGTGGAACACAATGAAGTCACTCATTTCACTGATTCAAGTTTTTCTTTGTTTTCCATTCTAAATAACCACACATCTTGAAAGAGCAAGTTTTAAAGGTGTGATATACGGCTGGGTGTTTAATAAAATGCTGAGGTACTTTACCTTCATTGGCTCCTTTTCTCAGCTGTTTGTAGTTCGCCGCCTGCTGCACCAGGTCCAGGATGGTTTTGGAGAGAGTGGCGTCTGCCAGGGGGTAGGCTTTCGGATTGACTTCAGCTTCAGTCTGTGATAAGAGCAGAGCGTTATCAGTAAGACACGCATGCATTTAACCAAACGTTTCTGACTATCTGCTCAACGTGATCTTCAACTGAAATGCTTTTAAACACATCCAAAATTTATTCAAATACGGTTCAATGTATAAACACTTTTATCATTCCGGCAGGCAAAATTCAAATAGCTTTACGCTAAATGTCTGAAGTAACACACTAAGCTAGTAGGTAACTTTAGCCCACACGTGATACTTACCATTGTGTTTGTTGTGTTTTAATCAGTGACTAACGTAACTTATTAACAGAACGGTCCTCTCGGCAAGAGCTTCACGGAGGACAGTACTATTTAACTAAACAGAAACACGTCTAGAGATTAGCAAATAAACAACAGAAATAACTCTAATGACCAGCGAAGCTGTAGGATCTTCAGCACTCCGGTGACTGGCAACACGTGTTTATGAACGCACACTGCGCATGCTTACATTAACCCACTTCCGGTGGTCTTTTTTTGTGTTATGTCTCCAAAGGATCTTAACTATAGGTCTCATTTTCATTATATAATGTTGATTAAAATAAATTAAATATTAATCTACGTTATAACTTACTCGAGATGATAACATTTTACAGTTCATGGGTTCACGAGATCAGCAACATTGCAAACGAAACATCTGGTTTTTTTCGAAACCAGTGCTGAATTCTAGTTGGGGGGGGGGGGGGGGTCAGTATCATAACTACGTAACAGTATCATTATTACGTTTTGAATAGGGTAACTTGTAAACTGTACCTTATTACATTTACATTTATTACAAGTAACCTCCCCAGCACTATTTAAATGCACGTGTGTATTATAACATGTATTTACGCACCTGTGACAGTAGTGTAAATTAAATTTTAATCATTGTTTCAATAATATCAATATGCCACTGGCATGTAAACGCTGCGCGAGCTCCCAGTCGCCACGCGGCAGGCAGCGCGCACTCGCGCTTTAATTCCTTTTCGACGAAGAGAAGCAGAGCGCGAAGGATTCTGGGTAGGACATCCTTCGGTCAGCCATATTGCGGTGTTGTGTGTGTGTGAAGGAGATAGAAGATGAGGGGCATCCGCGGAATAAACCAGTTATCGGTGAGAAGTTGATTACCGGGTTAAAGATGATTAGTCGAGGTCGTGCCGTGTGGTTTTGTGTTGTTCTGCGCGGGTTCTCAAGATCGCACAGATGCTGACCTTGTTTTCAGACAGCCAAACTAGAAAACAGAGAAAGTTGACAGTTCAGTGTAACGTTATCTCATCACGTTACTTTGGTCGTTAAATCCATGTTTTAAATGCAGCGGTTTTCAATCTGCGGCCCCCATCCTAAAATTTACAAGGGATCTAGGTTCGTGTTTAAAGGCAGTGAACTATTACTGGCCATAAATATGATCAAATATTATTTGGAAAATATTTAGTTTCTATTAAGAACGTTTTTTGAAATTTGTTATAGTACTGTTATTTAGATATATATTTTTTTACTCATTTATTTTCATATTTTAATGGAATATGTATTTATTTAAGATATGTTTATGCTGTTTTATTATTTTATTCGAAATATTTCCATGATCCCCCTAGAACTCTGTTGGACCCCGTTTGAAAACCCTTGTCTGTTTTTCCTCAGCTTGTGGTTATGCAGATCGACTTTGTTTTCATTCTTTGTCCATTCTAAAAGTAGCCTATATATAGTTTTTGAGAATTTGACATCATTTGCTAGTTAACCATCATGGTAGTGGTGGTTGACCCATATTGTTTTTTTGACAGCTGATGCCTGATTACCTTGGAAAGCAGTGGGGCTGATAGCCGATATAAAGCTGATATATTTTTTTAAATAATAATAATTATTAATTAAGAAATAAGAATAGGAAACTTGAAATCATTTGACAATGGATTAAAAATGTGTTAAATAAACATACTTATGCTTTAGATAACAGTTTTTTTTATTTTTACAAATAAATAAAATGTAATAAAAATATAATTAAAAGGAAGTAAGCACTTTATCCAATGTCTGCATTGGGAATCATATTTTTCAAATAAATCCTGGGTAACACTCATTTTACATACAGCACACAGTGAAAATGACATAAATATGACAGTGGGTAAATGCATAAAGCGGAGCATAATTTGAAATCACGAGTTTAATGTTTAATGCATTCAATTCTCATGAACCGACCGTCACACAGAGAACATGTGATCATGCTGGATAAAAATGCACACTTCACAATATCTCACAGCTGGATTAGACTAATGCCCCGTTTCCACTGAAGAACTTTACCCAGGAACTAGGGACTTTGGCCTGGTGCTCGGTGTGTTTCCATCGCAGGAACCAGGAACTAAATAAAGTTCCAGGTAAAAAAATGCCCCTCAGAAAGTCCCTGCTGGCGAGGTAGTACTTTTTCAAAGTTCCGGAACTTTGTGCGCTAAACATCCGGGACTTGTGCGCTAAACATCCTGATTGGTTGAGTTCACGCAGCATTGGTTGAGTTCAACCACCATTTATTCGGATCATTTTCAAAATATAACTGTTATTGTATCATGAAATGTAATTTTAAAAGTATTTCAGATGAGAATGTAGTTGTTTAAAACTCAAATCTGTGTTTTTTTTTTAAAAGACAAAGCCTATTTAAAAATGTGTTTCGCCGATCTCAGAGATGGTGAGCTCCACGCGATCAGCGGGAGCTCAGTGCTCATGTATCCGCCAAGAAGCAGCCTCACCTCGGCTAGACCTTCTGATATGTGCCGCTGGCTTTGATGTCTCTTTAGTGGTTAAACATAATATAAAATTCATTTTGGGTAAATCTAAGAGATTGTCTTTAGTCTGTATTAAATTTATCTATATATTAAAATGAAAATAAAAAAGGCAAATTTATATAATATTTAGTTTCATTGTAATGTCTGTATAAACATATCCCTGAATTAAGTACATTTCTGCAGCTGTTATTATGTTTAAATGAAAACGAAAGGAGGCGGTGGTATTTGATATACTATTTTGTTTTATTGTAAATGTACAGTAAGGAAAATTGCAGTACTGAAGTTATCAAGTATGCTGCTGTTTGTAGATTTACCGGATTTGTGTCGTCGCGGACATCACACTCCCCAGTCTAATGCGCAAAGTCTGAACCACCGAGGATGCACAATCAGCGTACTATAGTATTGAGAAACGTGCGCAGACTTACGTCACCAGTCTATTTGCCTAATCTTCCCGGTTTTTTTTTCCACCGCGGTGGAAATGCAGAAAGCAACAGGTCTGGGGGGAAAAAAGTTCCTGGTATAAATGTTCCAGGTAATTTCAGTGGAAACGCGGCATTAGTTTGCAAGGTTTGTAAAATTAAATGTTCATTAGTCATTCAAAGATTTGTTTAAATTATATAAATGCATATTTGCCTAATGCTGACAGCAAACGAGAAAGTATAATAATGTTTGCCTTTCTATTACTAATAATATAAAAGCAATCATTATACTTTCTGTATACATTAATTCCTTTGTTTAACCGTTCTATCAGATTATTAGACAGACTTCTATCCATATTAGAGACAACTGTTAATAACATCAGTAAACGAGAGGGAGAATGTGAGCACTGTGTGCTCAAATGCTTCTGTTTTTAGTCCCATCTCAAACACATCGGCCAAGCAGAAAGAATTATCGGCATATGCCAATATTTGAAAATGCCAGATATCGGCCGATATATCGGCCTTGGCGTTATATATCGGTCGACCACTACATCATGGTGATTGGACAGCACTTTAAGGTTGGCAGTTTTAGACCAGGAAGAAAGACAGAATGAGAATTTAGTGTATTCAGCACCATAAACACAATATGGGATCGAGAGAATCTGAATATTTATCCTTATAATCATGGTACATTTTTATTACATGTTTTTGGTGTCATAATGGTTTCAGCCTAAATGAGCATTAAAAGAAGGCTCTGTAGCACTCTTATTAACACTTGTTTGTCAAACACAGGATTACAGTTTAGTAGGTGTCCCATGCCTCGCTCTTCTTAATTTATTCTGCTCTTTTCGAACACACTTTTTCTTCAGAGGCTTGATGCTTTTTGTGATTTTCAGAGGAGGCTTTATGCAGCCCAGGCTGCCCGTAAGGTGGATGTTGCGGCAGCCGTGGAGCCAGTAAAGTTTCTGCCACAGGAAGTGCAGGTCAGTAGATGATGATTTGTCTCTCTGTCCACAGAGACGCTTCTATGCAGCCACTCAAAGGGACCAGCCCTTGACTGTGCCTCTGCCGGGCATCAAGGTCTCGGCAGGAGCCCCTCACATGTACCAGGATGTTCATGTACGTGTGGGTGCTGGGGTGGGGGGTTTCTGCTCTCAAGACTGTTCATGAATTCAAATTTCAGTTCAAAATTCTAATTTAATTTGTCACATCCCAGAGGATGGTGAGTTATAATCACCACAAAATGTCCATTAAAATGTGAGAGAAAACAACACATTGTTTTCAGGTAACTTTACAAAAATAAATATTGACATCAAAATATTTTTCCTTTCATGATGAGGAGGATGAAGTTACGTTTTTAACTAATTATTCATTTAATAAGTATTATGAATCATAATTGAATTACTTTTCTTGAAGCTAATATTATTTGTTCATTATAAATATACTTCTAGGAACAGCCCAGCTGTTGTCTGTATTATCAAATGTTTATAGGTTTAAACCTGAAAAAATTAAATGCATTTTTAAAATAAAAAATGTATGAATGCTTATTTAGGTATTTGCTTGATATTTAGACAAATTAATATTCATTTTGTGTTCATAGAGAGACTTTGAATTAAAAGGCTGCATCCAGTGTATTGATATTACACTATTGTGTGCCTATTTTACATAACCGGTTGCATTTTTATTAACTCACAAATGCAACCAAAATATAACAAGTCTTAAATTGACTTTTTTGGATTGATTAAATTTACTTTGAAAATTGTTAATCCTTTATCCCAATTGGGTCATCCACAACAAAATGATACTCCAGCTGTTAAAAGAATATATTTCTACAGAACAATAAAACCGATAATAAGTTGAGGAAAAACAAAAGTTAAGATAAGATAAGATAAGATAAGATATTAATCGTGATTAATTGCATCCAAAATAAAAGTTTTTGTTTACATAATGTGTGTGCGCATACTATGTATATTTATGCATATGTAAGTAAACACACATGCATGTATATATTTTGAAAATATTTACATGCATATATTTATATTCATATAATTTCTAAATATATTTGATATATAAGCCTAAATGTTTTCTTTCATATATATTTATGCATCTGTGTGTGTATATATACATAATAAATTTACACAGTATACATATTATGTAAACAAAACTTTTATCATTAGTTAAAACTAATAAATATTCGATGACAACTCATATTTTTAGAATGGTCAAACAAGTCTGCTTGTATATCTTTACACACACAAACGTATATATATATATTCATATATATATATATATATATATATATATATATATATATATATATATATATATATACTTCAAAAATGTTTTTTTTATGCATTGCTTCAATACAAAATACCATTAGTCACTTGATAAATACATCATTTGTTACGCCCATGCAGCTATAGCTTTAACTTGAAAACAATTAAATTAGTAACCAGTTGATACAAATTGGAAGGGGGAATTACACCTTTTTTTTTTTTTTGTATCTTTCAGGTTACAAAATTGCCTAGTGGGTTAGTAATTGCTTCCTTGGAAAACTATTCTCCTGCTTCTCGGATTGGTGTGCTCGTCAGGGCCGGAAGCCGATATGAGTCCATGGACAACCTCGGTGTCACACACGTGCTCCGTCTGGCTGCCAGTCTGGTATACATCCATGTTTGACTGCTGTACTGCTAGTGAGCAGTGATTGTGTTAGAATTCACTTTTCCATATTGCTGATTCCAGACAACCAAGGGAGCATCAGCCTTCAAGATCTGCCGCGGTGTTGAGGCTGTAGGCGGAAGCTTAGGGTCAGTTTATCGTTGTCACAGCTTCTTTTAAACATCCATAATATCGATGTGGTATGTGACAAAATACAGTGGTTCTCAACTGATTTGCTTCAGTACCCAAGTTTACCTTTTTTCTGATCAAAACCACAACAGATCTGTTACCCACTTTTGGTTCCTTATTATGGAGCTCTGTAATGTTATGTGAGGAGTTATTTATAATATATTTTTACATGCAGTGTGTCAAGCTCCAGGGAAACCATGGCTTACACTGTAGACTGCCTGAGAGATCATATGTGAGTACAACACAGTTAGTTTTCCATGTGATCTTTCTTCTACTGGAAACAAATATGTTGTTGGTCTGTCTTCTCGCAGTGACACTGTCATGGAGTATCTGATCAATGTGACCACTGCACCAGAGTTTCGGTCATGGGAAGTGTCAGACCTGACTGCCAGTGTGAAACTGGATAAGGAACTTGCCAAGCAGAGTCCGCAAATTGGTATGCCCTTTGATTGTATAACCCTTTGATGGTCATTTTAGGCTGAAAGATTTAGAATTTTTAAATTGTGACATTTTTCGCCTCATTAGAATGGTACAAAACTTGACTTTTGTGTCACTTACAAAACATACAAAAAAATAGCAGATATTATTAGAAAAATACAAAAACAGAGCTATTTTTGGTCAGCCTCAACTAAATAATATTTTAAAATGTCTAAATATATATCTAAATGCAAAACTTAAAAGTAAAAAATATTTAAATATGACCCTAAAGAAACACTCCACTTAAAAAAAAGAAAAATTCATTTTCCAAATCTCAAAGAGTTAAACAGTTGAGTTTTACAGTTTTCAAATCCATTCAGCCGATCTCTGGGTCTTGTGATAGCACTTTTAGCTTAGCTTAGCACATAGATAATTGAACCTGATTAGACCATAAGCATCTCACTTAAAAATGACCAAAGAGTTTCTATATTATCATCGTGTACTAAGACCAACGAAAAATTTAAAGTTCCGAATTTCTAGGCTGATATGGCTAGGTATTATACTCCCATTCGGGCATAATAATCAAGGAACTTTGCTTCCATCAGCATCGATGTAACTACAGAAGAGTCAAGTTTTAAATAGGAAAATATCAAAACTCTTAGGTCATTTTTGAGTGAGAAGCTAACGTTCTAATCAGATTCAGTGATCTATGCTAAGCTAAGCTAAAAGTGCTACCATCAGTTCGGCTGAATGGATTTGAAGACTGTAGAACTCAACTCTTTAACTTTTTGGGAGTTGGAAAATGTTCCTTTAAACACTGTATTAATCGACAACACTAAGTATTTTCTAATATTTATATTATTTTATATAGAAATAAATGGTGTATAATTTATAGGTGAATATTGTCTAGTAACATGAAAATCCCCTCAAAACACAAAATATTTCTTTTTCAGAATAATGATGTCACACTTATTTTCTTTACAAGTGTGGCCCCAGAGGGTTCTTTTGATGGAGAACTGTTTGTTAATACAGAAATTTTGTCATGGATTTATAATGGACTAAATTTGCTAAGCACTCATAATGTCTCTGCTTCTTGTTTTCACTCTTCATCTATTTGTTTGTGCCTCAGGTGTCATTGAGAATTTGCATGCTGCAGCTTATAAGAATGCCCTGTCCAATTCCTTGTACTGTCCAGACTACATGCTCGGCCAAATCACCGCAGATCAGGTAAGGCGACGCTGAGATGGGGAAAACAAATTGATAGGGCTCATCAGTGTTTTTTGTATTGTTCTAAAAACTCATTTGAATCTTTCATGTAGCATTTGGGTCTTGTCCAAGTTATGCATCATTTAACACAGTGCCAATTTATATTACTGCTGGAAATTTAATGCATAATTTGTTTGGATTTCCATTTATAAATTGATATTTTAAGAAATTTAAAAGGCAGTTCATCTGATTTTATAATTTTATTTGTAACTTCATGGACATAAATCAAACAAAAATTAATCATAACGTATGAGAGTGTAATTTATGTATCCTCTGGACACTTATCAACGTGTTACATTGTTGTTAAAGAGCTTTAGAATTGTTATGCGCCAAGTTACTACATTGCTACATTGACAACAGCAAACAACATGTTATATAACAGTCCTGCACCTCCGCAAATTGATCTACCACAGCGAAAATGGCATTGCAAATAATTGTGTATCATACATTGAAAATAAAAGTTACCTTTTGTCCTTTTTCACAGATGCACAGCTTTGTTCAGAACAACTTCACAAGCGCAAGAATGGCCCTCGTTGGTCTCGGTATGTTGAAATTGTTGCCTTATAAAAGGAGATTTAATATGGCCCAAAAAAGGCTATTAAATCATTAATTTGTACTGTATGTTATTTTGTAGGTGTGGATCATGCTGTGCTTAAGCAGGTTGGGGAGCAATTCCTGAACATCCGCAGCGGAACAGGCACTCTTGGTTCCAAAGCCGTGTACCGTGGAGGTAGAGTGGATCAATAATTATTAGTAATAGTACAATATTAAGAATACAACGCAATACATTTACCTTACAGCGTCAATAAAAGCCCCCCTTCAGTGATGTTTTGTCTCACTGCCTGCCGCCTACACTGACTGCTAACTTCTGAAGCAGTATCCAAACTAAAATAGATCTTTATAAGTGACTAATATTAATCATGCTAAATGGGCGGCAACAGTGTTCCTGTAGCTCAACTGGTAGAGCACTGCGCTAGCAAGCAAGCAAGCGCAAGGTTGGGGGTTCGATTCCCCGGGAACACATGATATGTAAAAATTGATAGCCTGAATGCACTGTAAGTCGCTTTGGATAAAAGCGTCTGCTAAATGCATAAATTTTATTTAATTTTTATTTAACACCTAGCAGTCACTCATGGATACATTACATTTACTCATTTGGCAGATGCTTTTATCTAAAGCAGCTTGAAGCCCATTTAAGGTGTGTTTTATAAGTTTGTACATTCCCTGGGAATCAAACCTAAAATTATGACATTTCTGCTGTAGTGTCCAAGGTATAGGAACACACTGAAAAAGTAGACTTTGCCAATGCTCTAATGCTTTGCTTATTCCGATAGAAAAAAAAGGTGCATTACTCTGTGATAAACATAATTAACTTTTGCGGTTTGTTATCCATATCCTTTTGATTTCAAGTCATATGTGTGCAAGTGTACTCTTAAAAGTTAACCAAATTAAGTTTTGGCAATACATGCTTTTCCATTTGATAGATTTTTTTCTTCTGGGAAAGAAAACCAATAATACTGATGAATTGTCATGTACACAACAAAAAATAATATTCTATATATAAAACGCTCCTCTAGAGTGAAACTATCTCTCCTGCTAATATAACATTGTTTCATGGGGTTTGAAATGAGTTGTCTAGGTAGGCAGCTGGTTATGTTTTGGAATAAGACTTATCCATCACTAGATATTATTGTCTTTGGATGATTGTTGGATAATCTGTCTTAAGACCAAGATATGCAATGGACAAAGCAATAGATGAACCATTTAAAATAAACATTTATATACTAAGGGCCTTTATATTGTGAGAAGTGGCATGCTTCTAGATAAGTGCTCTGCCTTTGAAATGCTGTGTGATGTTAGGCTCTGGCTGTGTTCTCCAGGTGAGTTGAGGCATCAGTCGGGAGGAGGACTGGTTCATGCCGTCATAGCGAGCGAAAGTGCAAGTGCTACATCAGCTGAGGCCACAGCATTCAGCATACTGCAGCATGTGCTTGGAGCAGGACCTCGAGTCAAGAGAGGCTCCAACACTACAAGCAAACTGAGTCAGGCCATCTCGAAGGTCACTGCTCAACCCTTCGATGTGAGTATCACCTTTTGTGACCTTTAGCTTAAAAAAGATTTTATATGAAGGATTCTTTGTTAACCGTCTGTCTTGCTTTGTTGCAGGCGTCTGCCTTCAGTGCCAACTACACTGATTCTGGTCTGTTTGGAGTTTACACCATCTGCCAGGCTAACGCTGCCAAAGATGTATGTGTGATTTTCATTACGCTCTGGTGTTAACATGATTTTATTCTGTGCATGGTGCTAGCATGGGTCCCAGGAAACACCTCCTTTGGTCAAAAATTAAGTCATAATCAAAAATAAACCATAATTAAAGGGATAGTTCACCCAAAAATGAAAATTCTGTGATTTAATCACTCACCCTCATCTCGTTCTAAACCCATAAGAGAGCCATACATCTGTGGAACACAAATTAAGATATTTTTGATGGATTTTGGGAGCTCTCTGTATGTAATAGACTATGTAATTACTATGTTTAAGGTCCAGAAATGGTAAAATAATCCATGTGATATCAGGGTTCCACTGTAATTTTACGAAGCTACGAGAATAATTTTTGTGCGCAAAGAAAACAAAAATAACTTTATTCAACAATTTGTCTCTTCTGCATCACCCTGGAGCAATATCGAAGAGTATTCACTGAATGCAAACAGCGTATGCTATAGACCAACACTACTTTGGCGTCATCGAAGGTTAACGCCCCTTTTTGGGGGAAAACAAACGGATTCCTGAAACAGAACTCGCTCCAGGGACCTTTTGTTTTTCATTGTTTCTGATGTGTACAGGCCTGTCAGACACAATTACAAACAGATATTGTATAATAGATATATTTTTTTACTCCTAGCCTGCGAATATTTGAAACTTAAAATCAGTTAACAGCCAAGGTAGCATGCCTAATTAGAGCTAACGTTAATCATGTAGCTACTAGCAGCTTTGTATGTCTAACTACAACAAAACTGTCAATAGCTTAAATCAAGTGAAATATGATCCAAGTAAACCACCAACTCCTCTTGACATGGCCTCATCGTCTAGTTTATCATACTGTGAGTATGTTAATGACAAAAGTAGGCTACTTGGTGATTCCACGAGATAATGGTAACGTAAGATGTCCATATTTGGCCACTGCGTGGGGTTATTAATCTAGTTTTCGACCATTTCAAAGCGAAACCTCTGTAAACACCGTATCCAGTAGCTTCATTAAATACCTCTCACGGTCCTCGGCCGGCAAAGAGAGTGTGTATGTTTCTGCCATTTTTGCTATCAAGAAATTAGAGCGAGTTCTGTATCAGGGGAATCCATTTGTTTTCCCCCAAAAAGGGGCGTTAACCTTCGATGACGCAAAAGTAGCGTTGGTCTATTCTGTGTCAGCTGCATTGTTTACACTAAGATTTGAACGAAAACAACGTATACATGTGACAGAATTTTTGGGTGAACTATCCATTTAAGCAATAGTTCAGTGAACAATAAATCAATTTTATATTAAATTTGGACACTGTTATACCATTTACTGTTTTGCCCAATCAGAAATAGTCCTAAATTACCGTAAGTAAAAACAGAATTAACTGTTGAGTGTTTATTAGCATTTATGAATGCATCAGTGTTTTGGAATGAATGTTTCAGCTAGGTTATTACTTGATTTCATTAAAAATGAATGTGAAACGTCAGTAAAATAGCCACTGATTTTGATAAGCTACAATATTTTGTTGTTAAATCTAGTGTTAGTAATGAATAAAACTTGTGAAGTGACCCATGAGAGTTGTTATCTTAAAGTGTTCATTTTTGTGTTCAGGTAATCAGAGCAGCAGTCGGTCAAGTCAATGACATTGCACAAGGAAACCTTGCAGCAGCTGACCTCAGCAGGGCTAAGTGAGTTCATTTGCTTGAGACCTAGATTTTTAAATATGTTTTAATGTAATTATTAATGAATTATCTTTTTGTCTGAGCAGGAATCAGTTGACGGCTGAGTACCTGATGTCCATTGAGAATTCTGAGGGCTTAATGGAAGCTATTGGTTCACAAGTGCTTTCAGAGGGTACCTACCATTCCCCTGAGGCTGTGTCCCAGAAAATCAATGCTGTATCTTCAGCTGATGTTGTCAACGTAAGCAACCATTGTTTCTTAGGGTTGCGGTAACTAGGGGTGCACGATAAATATCGGCCAATAATTAATGCGCATCTTGTCAGTAAAGCCGTTCTCTGATCAGCGGTAAATTCCATCACGTGTGTGATTTCACATAGAGCAGCTATTACTACACAGAGCCGGATTTTGGAATTTATTTATTGTGCACCTCTAGTGGTAAACAAGTGTAAGTGCTCTGGGATGACAATACAAGAATATTGTACATTTCAATCCTGGGTAAAGACAACCTATGTCTGAAGAATATTCAGAGAAACGGTGAACTGTGTGCATAATTCCTATATCAACATTAGTGTTATTTATAGCTGACTGTACAATAAGGCTATTATATTTTGGAGTGCAGCTTTGTATAACAATTTTTTTGTTTTTCAGGTTGCAAAAAAATTCATGTCTGGCAAAAAGACTATGGCCTCCAGTGGACACTTGGTCAACACACCTTTTGTTGATGAAATCTGATGGGCACACATCATCACTCACACATTTTATCTTTCTAGAGTGTTGACCTCTTCATTTCATTATAATGAAATAATGACATTTTCATGATATCTATATTGTTCCTGTCCCAATCAATAAAATAAACATAATAATAAAGTTGTCATCAAAAGTTTGTCTTGATATTTGTAAAATTATATAAAGTGAATTAATCTCAAGAGAAGAACTCAACACTTGTCCATTTGAAATGTATAGATGTAAATGAATAAAGTATCTTACCAACACCAACAAACATTTATGAAACAAGTTGTGGTTTGTGATCCTCTTACAACATAAACTTTGAGTTCTTTATATCATCAATGGATAAAACTGCACGGAAATTAAATTGAGGTATTACCTTTTTGAAATCTGAATATAAGATAATGGTAAGTGAGTAGTTGTGTTTTGCTGCTTTGTTTTTACAATAAATGGTCAAATATTACACTGGAAAGAAGTTGCTTTCTGAAAGTACAATATTATATACTTATAAAATACTGTATAAGATTGTAAAATTATATAAAAAATACTTGTACTATAATCATGAATGGCGGGGGAGAAACTATGAAAAAAAACCCCCAAGTGATTCAATGGTCAAAAGGTGAAGTAACACGTTCAGGAAGTTGGTTTAAGTTTCTGTAATAATGTTCACTCAATATACAATGAACAACACTAAACAAGTTTTAACTGGTTTACATTAAACAAATGTCAGGTAAAAACATACAAACGCCCTTGTCCTATATATATATATATATATATATATATATATATATATATATATACATATACACACACACACACACACACACACACATATATATATATATAACATTCTTTAATAGCCTTATCGCGTTCACTACAATGTTTTATAATTGATAAAAATTAAAAATAGATATCTCCTAATTTCATTGCTTACTTCTACCTAGTTGCAAAAACATATTTCCAGACTAGTATAAGCCTAGTCATTATTTTCTCTTTATTACATTTTGTGTCTTTCCAAATCAAGCATCTGTGCTTAAAAACTTATTTGAAAAAAAAAAAGCAACAGACCAGACCTATTTTATTCATTGACGTTTCCAGTGAGAGCGACAGGCACACTGCTGTCAAAATCAGGTTGGTGACGTCATGTGTTGCGTCATGTTCTCCTGCCCCCTGTTATTCCTTACAAAGGGAAAATATCTCGCGAGCAAGGTTGTGTTGTGAAAGGTTCGCAGACGCTGTTTTACGGTAAATTAGTTTAAAATGAAACGCGGAAGAACATAAGACAAGTAGGACAGCTGTAGTTATCGTTTCAGCACGATATTTTCCAGCATACACGATACTGAGACTCGTGCGATTTGGAATCGCTTTCCCTTTTCAGTGATATCCATAAATCAAGAGGGAAGATCCAGCACGGATGTAACACATCGGAGCACCCGGGATTTTCCACACAGCCGTGCTCAAGTATGGGCTCACCTTCAAGGGAGCTGTTAGTGGAGTACGTGAGGGGCTGTGTTTCATAATGGGATGATGTTCAATACTCAATGTCATACTGTTGGTGTTTTGAACTGACATTCAGATGTTGTCTTCTAGAACTGCATGAAGAGCATCTCCATGAGGTGCAGAGGGAGTCAAAGTTGCACCCATCTCATACAATCCCAAACATCTAACAGACCTAAACTCATGTAGCTCACAGACTGAAGTATGAAAATGGATAAACTCACCATTATTTCAGGATGTCTCTTTCTCGCAGCAGATATCTTCGCAATTGCAAGTATTGTAAATCCAGACTGGATCAATACAGGCGGGCAAGAGGGTAAGAAACTTCAAGTTCAGTCAAATACCATGGTACCTCCTTAGGCTGAGCACACGTGTATCTGCATGTGAAATGTTTTTATAACTACTGAACATAATATACAAAAATCCATTATAAAACAATTCATCTGGTCCTAATGTATTTATTTATGCATTAAACAAGCATTTTCGTTTTTTTGTTTAGTTGGACACATTGTATTCAAACAAGATTCTCTACACAACCATTTATGGGTAGAACATATAAATATATAAAAGCATCTGGCATTTGCTGATAAAAGCCAGTGATTCAATGTTTTGCATTAGTGAGATGTGCATAAGAACGCTTTAAAGGGAAATGTGTTGCTGATTATTCAGGGTGTTTGTTGCTGTATTAATGAAGTCTGTTGGGAATTGCCTTCCCCAGAGATACGATCTAGGATTTAATCAGATGGAAAATTGTCCTGTTATGTAAACGTGGTAATAATATTAATAGAAGGTTGTTGATGCAAATGATCTTACAATGGAGATATATATATATATATATATATATATATATATATATATATATATATATATATATATATAGAGAGAGAGAGAGAGAGAGAGAGAGAGAGAGAGAGAGAGAGAGAGAGAGAGAGAGAGACAATTTATACACTTTTTACCCAATATTTACTCAAAATTATATATTAAAAAAGTGCACTATACATTGATTTGATGAGGCTGATTAAACTAATGTAACTGAATAAAATAAGTATAAGTGAAGATTGATGTAAACTGAGAAGTAGCTGAATCCAATCTGACACATGAGATAAAATCATAACTATGCTTTCTGGCCTCACTCTAAAGATGTGTAGAGGGAAATAACGGGATATCCTGTGGAGTGACTTTAAAAGGAGTTTCCCACGGTGAAACTGGATTTGGCAATTTTCCAACTAGTCACTCACATTTTTTTGAAGAGTTGGTGTCCATTAACCTCCATTAATGAAAGATACTGACATAACATTTACGTTAATCTTTTATGTAGCGCAATAAAAGTCTACTGTATCATATCTGATACACAAATTTTGAAGTCTTCGAAATCAACATGGTCAAAACTTTTCTAAAAACATGTTGAACACAATCTACTACATCCCTTCAATTGTCTGATTGATGGTTTATAGCAAGTAAAAGACCTTGTTTATTTTTCCATCTTTCAGTCATCTGAGAGACTGACTTTTATTTTCACAATAAAAACTGCAGTTTTGATCAGAAAATTAAGCATTTAAATATCCTCTTACTAAGACATATTATTGGAAGATTAAAGTGACAACTGATACTACTATGCATTATAAAGATCTCATTTAAATCACATTTAGATTACATTTTAATTTTCTTATTTAAATTGTTCTATTATTTCATGTCTCAGGCTTTGCAGGGTCAATTTAATCTGATTTGGTGACTGTGGTTAATTTTATACCTTGCGAAAACTAAAGATTTTCTAATATCTTAAATCATGAAACCTTCAAAGACAGCATGATTTGAGAGATATTTGAATCCACTGTTAGTGTATTTGTGCACTAAAGCATGCTCTGTCCACAAATTTAGTGTTGAACCCTCAATATTATAGGAGGAGACTCTTTATTTTTGAAAGTTCTTAGTTATTCACATTCTTGTTCATGTTCCAGGAAGGAATTCACATCAGACATACTTGTATTTTTATTTTTTTGCACTGTAGTAAAAAAAAAAAAAAAGGTTTGCAACTGCAAGAACTGATATCATCATTATGCCCTTTTGTATATTACTTAAAGGAATAGTTCACCCAAATTTTTTTTTTTTTTCATATTCCTGTATGCTTTTTTTTCCTTTGCTGCACACACACACAAACACAAAAGACAATGTTGGTAACCAAGCAGTTTTCAGTTCCTATTGACTTGCATTGTATTTTTTGGCTGTACAATGGAACTGATACTTAGTTACCAGCATTCTTCAAATGTCTTCTTTTGTGTTCCACAGAGGAAAAAAAAACAAAAGAAACCAACAGGAATGTCATACTGGTTTGGAATGACATGATGTTGACTAAATGATGGTAGAATTAGAGAACTATCCCAGTAAAGGAACATGACATTCAAAGATGAAAATGTATCCGTCATTATTTACTCACCCTATGTCATTTCTGTATGCTGTTTTATCTTCTAGTCCTAGTTGTGTTATGTGTTGCGAAAAGAAGACTTGCTTTACACTTCATAGACACAACATTTTCGTGTGTTTTGCACATAGGAGCTCTGACTGTGGGTCTAGTCAAGCAATGCCAGACCATCCATGGTCGAAACAGGGTATGTATCTCCCCAAGCCTTCCTCCAGAATGGATCACTACCCTGTTCTTCATCATCTTAGGCATCATCTCACTCTCTATCACATGTGGCCTGCTTGCGATCTCACAGTGGTGGGGAGAGGCTACAAAATATGCCCGCTGGATTGCCTTCATGGGAAGTATGTTACCTGAGGGAAATTTGATATGCACAAATAATCCAAATCTCAGTGTTTTAAACAACCTTGTGTCAATTGTTTTTTGTTGTTGTTGTTGTAGTGGTCCTCTTCTGCATGGCCGCCCTCATATTTCCAATCGGATTTTACATCAGTCAAGTCGGAGGACAACCTTACAAATTACCCAATAATACGGTTGTTGGGTCCTCATATGTACTGTTTGTTTTGTCAATATTTTTTACAATAGTTGGACTTCTTTTTGCAGGTAAAGTCTGTCTGCCTGGCTGACAAATCCTGTTTTTTTATGCTACATATTTGATTTTTTTCAGCACCAGTGTTGGTTCAACTCATGGAAAAGTAATAGGGCCACTTTCACACTGACACAACAGGGCCTTGTTGCAGTCAGGGGATGTTTTATCAGAACGATACTGTGGTTATTAAAAAATGTACAGGTACAGTCAGTCATAAAGGCTAAAAAAATCTTTGTCTCAACCTGAAAGGTTTTATTTTTGAATAATGACTGGCGGACTGTACAATATCCTGATTATGACAAGGCTACTCACCAAATAAATAAATAAATATATGGACATATAACATTGAGTTGAAATTATTTATAACATCTTATCTGTATTTTACCTTAAAGAAATGGTTCACTCAAAAAGGAAAATTTGCTGAAAATTTTCTACTCACCCCCCGGGCGTCCAAGATGGAGATGAGTTTTTGTTGTTGGAACAGACTGAAGGAATTTTACATGCATCACTTGAATCCAAACAGTTGATAAAAACATCACAGAATCCACATGGCTCCAGTCCATCAATTAATCCAGCTAAAAAATGGATAGATAGATAGATGTCCATAATAATACTTTCTTCAGGTTTAGTACACATGAATAAATAAGAAAATCAATCTGAAAGGTGTACACGTGATTAAAAAAATTATACTCACTATAGTTCTCTATAAAATAAAAACATGTTTTCATTTTATGTGGCGCGGGTCGCCCCTTCAGTGTATCTCGCCATGTTGAAATGACGTGACCCAAGATATTTCAGTAAATGTCAGAGAGAATCATTACGCTCATTGGCTGCTAATTACACCGCAGCAAACCGTATGGGAGAATCAAATTAAATTATGCATTTAGCAGATGCTTTTATCCAAAACGACTTACAGTGCATTCAGTCTAACAGTTATTACGTTTCATGTGTTCGCTGGGAATCGAACCCGCAACCTCGCGGTGCTAGCGTAACGCTTTACTATTTGAGCCACAGAAACCCTAGAATTAATGTTTATATTGTGAACAACCAGCCAGAAGCCAGAAAGACCGACAAAGACAAAAAACAAGCCTAAAAGTCAGTACTTCATTGTAGACACATTTGATGACGGAGAAAATCCCGAGTAGTGACGATATATCAGACCACTGGATGGCGCAATTGACCAATAATTTCTAAGAGCTGTGTTCGACCTTCATAATGTATTCATATATAAAACTGTAATATAGCTACGTTTGTATGCTTAATTATGACCAATAATTTCTAAGAGCTGTGTTCGACTGTAATATAGCTACGTTTGTATGCTTAATTATATGCCAATTCTATGTGGAATTTCCATTTAGAAATACAGTAGAAAATAATATTTTGGCAGCGGTGGGATTCGAACCCACGCCATCGAAATGACTGGAGCCTAAATCCAGCGCCTTAGACCACTCGGCCACGCTACCATGAGACTTCGCATTTGAAGGATTAGATTTATAAAAATTTGCAAAACCGATCATATTTTAGTAGTTTTTTGATGAAAGAAGTTACAATAGTCTTCCAGTTTTGTGGACATCACGCAAAGACCAGTCATTAGTCAGGTGGCTACACAACATTTGACCACTGGATTTACAAAAACCATTTCAGGTTTAAAAAGTCATTTAACATTGCATCAAATACTGATTTATTATCACTCAGTATGTTATAACCACGTGTTACTATGTCCTGTATGTTTAATCTATGTTATTTTAAAATGATTTATTTTTAATGTTGCATTTTTAAGATTAATTGATTATTAGCTTTTTATTAAACCAACAAACCCAGTACCTTTACGAACCCCAGTTGGGGAAATCTCGACGTAATGTAATGTTTAGTGCACTTCGTGTTGTTAATTACAATGAATGGAATATATTTTCTTACTCTTTTTATTTCTATATCACCATTGTACAAGATTGACATATTTAAATCAATGTGATAAACAGTTTGTCCCTGGCAGCAAAATGAATCCCAAGAACACATAAATATCAGTTCGGTATGTACGTTGCTTCCGTGTGTGGGCTGATCTGTTCTTTTTCACTGAGGCTACGTGCAGCTAGTCCTCACCAGTGTGGAGTCCTGCCCTGTCCTCGCGAACATGCGATTCTACTATGGCCAAGGGTCCTCTAATGAATATTAATTACATGACGTTGCGTAGTCCGTCTACTTGATTTGATTTGGAAATGTGGCCGCTTGAAGGCTTGGCTAATAAATATGAATTACTCTGTGTCCAGGAAACGCTAGCACGGATACATTAATATTCATGAGTCATGCCCTTGCCTTAGTAGAATTCGTAATATTCAGTTGAGATCGATAACAACACGAGCTTCCCATAAAAGGCCATGTGATTGACCGTGGCACGTGGCTCATTTTGAATATAATTTTTTAAACGTTTATATAACTTTTTAAAAAAAAAAACAGAAGTCTGTTTTGTGTATTTTAGTTATTGTATATTTGTTTACTTTACATATTTAGATACCTAATATCTCTCTAAAATGAAATGTACGACTGTGTATTTGTTACAGCCCACTAGAGGGCTAAATGCAGCTTTGACGTAGTGCTGAGAGAAATCAACATTTGCTCGCAGTCCAGGACACGTAGAGTACATTTCTGCAGAGACACCGAAGCTGTCAGTGGCCTGGCCAGTGTGTTTGACACACATTTGATGATTTGACTTCCTTCTTTAGAAAGGCTGTGAAGCTGATTCGATATAAGTGATATTATCTGTTTCCTGTTTTAGTTATGTCTTCAATCTGTCAGCTTTATTCTTTCTAACAAGGTATGTGACATGCACTTATTGCTTATTCTTGTCTTCAGTACGTGTGAGCTGTTGTTATTAGTATTTATGCAGCACATTAGCACATTGAAGCTAAAAATGAATGACGGTTTAACTTGAATGTATTAAAATGTCATGCTTTTGTCATTGCAAACTGGTGTTTTAGTATGTTTGGCACAACAATTTGACAGGAATGCATGAACAGGAACAGGTTTATCTCGGATTGAGATTAGTGAATACCATTTTATTTGATCAACCTGTACTTGATCATTCATTTCTCAGTTCATCTAAAAAAAAAAAAAAGTGTTTGCTTTTATTTTTTGAACCGATTCTGCCGATGTAGCTGTATTTGACTGCTGTGCTCGTTTCGATTTGACACTTGTCTAATGTGTTTGTTTGTAGTTCTGGTACACAACACAGTGGGACATCATGGCTGAGGAGGAGCTCATGTTTAGTATGGAGGAGGTGGGAAGTCCTTGGGATGGACCTAGGAGTGGGTGTGCTAAAAGTGGAGTGACTTTCCAAGATTCCAATGCCAGTGATGATGAAGATGATGATGAAGATGACCTCCGTATCTGCCCTATCACCGATGACCCCATAAGCCCAACCAAAGGCTTCTTTGACTACCCAAAGAATGTAGTTTGCAACCAGCAGTTTTCAAATTCATTGCCCAAAAACTCCTTCACATACAGAGTGAGTAACACTTTACTGTAAGCAAAAGGGTACGATAGGTTGTGCTAAATTTTTTTAAATATACTCATATATGTACAGTACAATGAGTGTCATATTGCTTTTATAAAACTGTTACTACATAATAAAAATACTAAATGCACAGACATTCATTATGTTATTATATTGAGGAAATACTTTAAGTAGTGCCGTCTTCCTAGATAAATGTAGTCCGTAGCATGTTAACAAAGTCTATTTTTGGACGGGCATACCACTATTTGTAGTAGTATGTAGTATTTCTGTAGTACACAGCATGTTGTCCTGTCAAGTATCAGAATTTTATGGTATATTTTCAGCAACTGAATTCCACAATGTGATAGTGGTGAATGCCTCTGACACAAATTACATAGAAATGTATAGCCGCTGTTTTAATTTTTGAATTACACGTTATTAATATAGACGAGACCACAATGTGGCATACTAGTTTATGAAACAGTAATCAATGCATATTGTTTCATATACTATTTCATACTATTACAATAGCTAAATCATACTGTTGCAGTAGTTACATTTCACGTCATAGATGAATACATTGTGTGTCTTAGCTTGACTGTAAATGCTGTATCATTATCCAGAACTGGACCTATCCGTTTCAGAATTGTATTTTGGTGGTAATCCAAGAACGTCCTTGGCTTGCTCATGTCATGTCCACTTAGACAATGACCTCTCTGGATCTGTAATGGTTAAAAACATCGCCTGTACCACAGAGTAGTGAACAGATGTTTTTTCATAACCACAAAGCTTTTTGTGCTGTTATCAGAAGCAGCAGTGAACTAATGAACAGTATGCAAAAATTGTTTTCCTCCATTTTTGTGACGAACTCACTTCCATATATGGAGCTCTCTCAAGCTCTCATGATGTGACTTCCTTAACCTTATGGACAGGTTGCATTTATACTAATATTTTTGTGCTTAAACAAGTGGGTTTGTCTATTCCTTAGAACAAAAATGAAACCGAGCAGGATGGGCACTCTGCCAGGTTTGGCTCTTTAACTGAGAAAAGCCGGGTATGTTTAATACAAGTTTCGATTTCTACCCTTCACCTTTACTGTTGCTTTTCCAGATTTTATTAATCAATCTTATCCTGTGTCATTGTAGCATCTAGCCTGGAATCCATGATCTTTCTATATTTCTCCTATCACCTTATTTTTTCCCACTCTCATTTCTTCTGAATTTGCTTGCTGTTAGAAGAATATCTATTAGGGTTGCAAAGAAAATGTGTCCGATACAGACAATAATATTTATAATGTTATTGTTGATATAATGGCTAATAATGTCAAGTACAGTTTACTTTCTATTTTCGAAATGCATGTTATCTCATCTTTTTGAAAAATTCATCCGTATATATATATATATATATATATATATGTATATATATATATATATATATATATATGTAAATTTTTTATATTTTACTGCAGAGAAGATGATACTATTTAGTCCTTTTTAACCTGGCATAGTAAAAGACTTTTCTACTTAAATAAAAAAAAAAAACACACTTTTCAAACTATCAGAACAGATACTGTGTTGCTTATGAATACCTATATCACGCTATGTCTTATGACACATGGATAATGTTTCCATACTTTAGGGGTTCCCTGTAAGGAGGAGCCCACACTTTCCTAGTGTCTGACCTATATTTGAGCTCACTGTGACTCACTTTCAAGAGGAAATAAATAATTGGCTGAATGTACTTGGCCACAGGATCTATGCTTACTGGTTATTTTGAGATATCGTGCCATCATGTCTGCCTGCACATCAGGTTTATTTCATTGATGACACTCAGATAATGATGATACTTTTATTACTGTATTGTAGTACAGTAAACTGGATCTCTTACAGCTGTTATTCGAATCTGCAAAGCACAAAGTTCAGGAAATAGCCAAGTCCAATGTTTGCTTATGAAAAATGCTTAGCATGATCCCAGAACAGGAACTTGTTGTTAAAGTACCTGTCCAACACAACGGAGAAGCAAGGAATGTTCCAATTATTGTTCCAGTTCTGATTCCTAAAGGGAACAGGATATATTAATGATCATTTTCTGATGGTATTTCTTTAATATTTTAAACTGGGAACCCTCACCTAATGTCTACTCAACACTTTCAGCATTGATTCAAGCTTTTCTTTGTCCTTTTATTCCTGCATGACCATTATTGTAGCATACCTCTTTTGCTCCAGTTCCTAACTTCTTTTCCCAGCCATTGTTTTGTGCTTGCACACAGCTATAAAATATAATGTGGATCTCTACCATCTTCAGTTTTTCAACCCATACAGGAGGATGTGAAAGTTTTTCAAACAACTTAATTTTTTCTTGATCAGGCAACTTGGAGACATGCTATTCAGAAAGCCAAAGCCCTGCCAGATCCTTGGGCTGAGTTCCATCTGGAGGAAATCGAGACAGAGCGCTGCACTCGGTACAGGTGAGTAAATCTGGAGTAAATTAGACTCCTCAACACTGAACATTAGATTGACCCTTGTGCCCTATCATCACTGACCTTTGGTTTCCTTGGTTACCAGTCCTGAGTTTTTACCACTATGCTACATCACAGACACCTGTGATGATCAATCTCAATATCATTTGATTTCAGAACATGTTATCGCATGTTAAATAAGAGGCGTCAGATAACGTCAGATGGATACAAACATAAGGGGTCAGCTCCCAGTTTCAAGACTCTATTTTTAAACATTTGTAACTTCACACCTCTAAAATATCCCTCGACTTCCAGCCAATGGCTGTGTGTGCCATTAAAAAACTGCGTTTGGTGGGTTGGACATGGTACATGGTATTCTAGGCAACGGGGGGAAAAAAGCAGCACTTACTTGTGTATATATTGGGCGTTTGCTTTTAGGACTGTGCCCATTGTGCAGTATTTGCTCTTAACTCTTTCATTAACTGTTCCAGTGAAGAAAAGAATCACTTCTCATTGTAGCCACTTAGTTTGAGGCTGATTTCCAGTTGCTGCTGTGGAAAAAGTATGAGAACTAATGAAAGGGAATAGAAATCTATATTTAAATTGTATACATGTGTTTTTGCTCTTTAGATACAATGCTGTTACTGGAGAATGGGCAAAAGACGACATATATATCAAGGTTTCCTCTCAGGTATTTTTGCACCACAATACACTTATTTTCTGTGAAAGTAAATGTGTTAATACTGATTATTTATGGGGTTTTTCAAATTAATTAATTAATTAAATTCTATTTCTTTCACAGGTGTTTGGAAAAGGAGCCATGAGGGAGTGTTATAGAGCGTAAGTCAAGTCAGTTTACTACATATATACATGCATACCCTCACCGGCCACTTTATAGGGGTACACCTTTTCAATTGCTTGGTAACACAAATAGCTAATCAGCCAATCACATGGGAGCAACTCAATGCATTAAGGCATCTAGATGTGGTGAAGACGACTTGCTGAAGTTCAAACCAAGCATCAGAATAGGGAAGAAATGGGATTTAAGGGACTTTGAACGTGTATGGTTGTTGCTGCCAGACAGGCTGGTCTGAGTATTTCAAAAACTGCTGATCTACTGGGATTTTCACGCACAACCATCTCTAGTGTTTAAAGAGAATAGTCAAAAAAAAGAGAAAATATCCAGTGAGTGGCAGTTGTGTGGATGAAAATGCCTTGTTGACATCAGGGGTCAGAAGAGAATGGGCAGACTGGTTAGAGATGATAGAAAGGCAACAGTAACTCAAATAACCACTCTTTACAACCAAGGTATGCAGAATACCATCTCTGAACACACAGCGGATCGAACCCTGAAGCAGATGGGCTACAGCAGCAGAAGACCACATCGGGTGCCGCTCCTGTCAGCTAAGAACAAAAACAGAGGCTACAGTTTGCACAGGCTCACCACAATTGGGCAATAGAAGATTGGAAAGACGTTGCCTGTTCTAATGAATCTTGATTTCTGTTGCGATATTCAGATGGTAGGTTCAGAATTTGGTGTAAAGAATAGAAAGCATGGATCCATCCTGCCTTGTCTCATCTGTTCAGGCTGATGGTGGTCGTGTAATGGTGTGGGGGATATTTTCTTGGCACACTTTGGGCCGCTTGAGCACCAGTACCAATTGAGCATTGTTTAAACACCACAGCTTACCTGAGCATTGTTGCTGATCATGTCCATTCCTTTATGACTACAGTGTACAGTATTATCTTCTGATGGCTACTTCCAGCAGGATAATGCACCATGTCACAAAACTCAAATCATCTCAGACTGGTTTCTTCAACATGAAAATTAGCTCACTTTACTCTAAAAGGCCTCCACAGTCACCAGATCTCAATACGATAGAGCAACTTTGGAATGTGGTGGAACGGGAGATTAGCATCATGGATGTGCAGCTAACAAATCTGCGGGAACTGCAAGATGCTATCATATCAATATGGACCAAAATCTCTAAGGAATTTTTCCAACACCTTGTTGAATCTATGCCAGGAAGAATTAAGGCAGTTCTGAAGGCAGAAGCGTATCCAACCCTAGCGAGGTGTACTTAATACAGTAGCCAGCGAGTGAGTGTTTGTGTGTGTGTGTTTGTATATATATACATACATATATACCCTATACTAGGTAAATATTACTGTTTATTAATCAGCATTGGTTTTAAGTATAAAGTAAATTTAAATTTTTACTATAGTTTTTATTTACTTTTTATAATTTTTCAGTTAATTTGTTTAATTAGCTGTACAAATATTCCATTTAATTGTTTATGTTGCTGTCAAAACTGCACATTATAATTTTAAAAGCATTAGAAAAATGATGTGTAGAGTAGTTTTACTGCAGGACATTACTGACACTGCTTGACACCTCTTTTACTTGTGAACTCCTATTTCCCCAATCACCAGCCTGCCAATTCTTCTTCTCTAAACTGCAGATTAACTGCATTAAACATATTTGTTGTTGTTTTTTGTTGACCTGTAGTTTTCTTTTCTCTTTCTTTCACAGGAAGAAGTTGTCAAACTTTTCCCACAGCAGCAACTGGAAATCAGCCTCAAACTACGTGGCTAAGAGATACATGGAAACCGTGGACAGAGAGGTTTACTTTGAGGATGTGAGGTTACAAATGGAGGCTAAATTATGGGGCGAAGAGTTTAATCGCCACAGGCCTCCCAAACAGGTACTTATTTGGTGGACATAGTTTGTAAACCAGGATTAACCACTCAAACAATGATATCATATATGAATTTTATACTTCTTCAACATATCCCATCACTATTAGGTTGACATCATGCAGATGTGCATTGTGGAAATGACTAGTCGCCCTGGGAGCCCTTTGTTTCACCTGGAGCACTTTATAGAGGGAAAGTACACAAAGTACAACTCTAACTCTGGTTTTGTGAGGGACGATAACATACGGCTTACACCTCAGGTATATAGTCAAAAATCTTACAAATCTGTATCTTTTGTCCCTGGGAAATTATGTGTGGTTATTTATTGCCAGTTATGTGTTTGTGGATTTAGGCATTCAGTCATTTCACATTTGAGCGCTCTGGACACCAGCTGATAGTGGTGGACATTCAGGGTGTTGGGGACCTATACACAGACCCTCAGATCCACACTGAGAAGGGAACTGACTTTGGAGATGGCAACCTAGGTATTTATCAACATCCTGCATTTTTTTTCTTCTATGCAGAAACTTCAAATTTGATTTGTCTTAAAGGAATAGTTCACTTGGAATAAAAAAAAAATCCTTATAATCTACTCAAACTCATGTCATCCAAGATGTTCAGGTCTTTCTGTCTTCAGTAGCAGTTTCAAAGGGCTCTACATGATTCCAGCCAAGGAATAAGGGTCTTATTTGGTGAATCGATTGGCCATTTTTGTAAAAAAAAATTAAATAATTTTGATACTTTTTAACTACAAATGCTCTGCTTCCACTAGCTCCACTATGTGGGTGACGTAATCATGTTGGAAAGGTCATGGGTGAAAACATCCATCTCATTTTCTCCTCCAACTTCAAAATCATCTGACATCGTTGTTTTACCTTTTGTTGTACAGGGCATTTGACTTAGCACATTTGCTTTGTAAACGGTAGGACAGTACTTCTGTCTACGTCACTTGTGACTTTTCCAACATGATTATGTAATGTGTTAACTTAAGCTAGTGCAAGACGAGCATTTGTGGTTAAAAATCATAATTTTTATTTCCTAGGAAAATGATTGATTGTTTCGCTAGATAAGACCCTTATTCCTCAGCTGGGATCTTATAGAGACCTTTGAAGATGCATTGAATCTGCAGTTCAGACCTTCAGCCTCTTGGCCAGCATTTAAGTCCATTATATGGAGAAAAATATGTAGAAAGTAATGAAAGCAGGAGAACCATGTGTAGTGATTATCCATGTGTTTGTTTCAGGTGTGCGTGGCATGGCTCTTTTCTTCCACTCTCACCTGTGTAATAAGATCTGCAGGAGTATGGGCCTAGCTCGCTTTGACCTGTCCCCTTCTGAAACTGCACAGTTGGACTGCACCAACAAATTGCTGGTTTGTATTGGAAAATAAAGCATATCCTTGTATAAGCATAACCAGGTCCTGAGGCTAGTGTGAGAGATTTGGGCCTGTTGATGGAGCTACTCAATAGGGAGATTGCTATATTTATATAGAGTCCTGTACAGATGTTGCATTTTTCTAGACCAACCTGGAAGTTAGCATCACCCTGGTTTCCTTGAGGAAAAACCCAAAAGGATTTTTCCAAAGGCTTTTGGATTATTGCAAAAAAGAAACTTTGTGACCAACAAAAGTATGATTCTTCTGTTTTGTTCATCTGGATAATCTTTACAAATGAACATAACTTAAGCCTAAATTCAGTCATCAGAAGTAAATCTAACCGCAGGTTTTTAGTGAACTGCACCTGGTTGCTTGACTTTGGTGTCACCACGATTAAAAGGTTAATTCACCCAAAAATGAAAATAAGGCCAGAAATTACCATAATGACCCAAATGTAAGAAGACCCTGATTATAAAACGACCCCCCTTTTTCCAGATGTACCTTTTGGAAAAAGCCTTTTTGAAAACCAAATCTTCTTTTACTTAGAAAAAAAAATCAATATATTTTTTCTTAAATTATTTTCATATTGTTTATTTTTCCTATTTAAAATTTTGTTTTGAAAGTAAATTCTGGTAAAATGTACCAACAATAATTTAGATCCAGGCAACTCTTTTTATTTAAAAGACTTCCCTTAAAGTTAGAATAGTTTACAAAAGCACGAATATAAACGCATTGAGCCTATAAACATAGACCAGTGAGTAGATGAGTTTTCCTGTTCAACATGATGACGTTAATACATCTGTATGCCCAATTAGCCACAAGTAAAATATTGTATTTACTTAATAGAAGCAGTTACTACTAAGTTGTTGTATGTTGCAGAATAAAACTTTTATATAATATGAGCAATTGTTTATTAATTTCTGCAGGTCTTCTTAATAAATTCTTTTTTTCTCACCAGCAGTCAGCTAAGACAGCCCTCCGTGGATGTGAAGAGCAGTGTGGTTCGCCCAGAGTCCGGACGACCTCTCTCGGCCACATGCCTGTCCTCCTCTCCCGGCTCTCTGAAAGCTTATCAGTTGACGAAAGCAGTGACACCGACTCGATTCCCTGTTCTCCACTAACTATGGGCATCTCTGCAGGCCGATCACCCATGGGTAATCCTGTACTTCCCCAGCACTATGTGTGAATACCAGAGTAATATCAAATCCCCTTCAAGCCAAGTCAGTGGCAGATATTGATTATGTAGGTAACAAGCTACAGTCGCAACCTACTTGAGAAAAGAGAAAGACTAAAAGGCTTTAGTAGGTTTTAATAACGTTTATAGTAAGTAGTACAATTTGACAACAGTGGTATCACATTTCCTTTCTTTACTGAATACAGCAGTATATTTCTGACAGGTCTAGTTAATGTTATTAATACAGCCATCCAGCTCCTCCATCACATATTGTCTGTGATGATATCAGTATGTTACAGTTGCCTCCTACTTAAGGCAACAAACAAAACAATGAATTAGTCTTTTTTTTTAATGGTCTTTTGCAATAATAATTTGTCAGGATGTTACAACCATCTGGAGAACCCTTTTTTCAAATATAAATATTTAAAGTACAAGAAGTGCCTCCACTTGTTGTCAGCTGGCCGAGAACTGAAGTGGGCCTTTGGCTGGCTGGTTGTGATGTTACTAAAATAATCAGTTCTTTTTTTTTTTTTTTTTTTTTTTTTTTTTTTTTTATGAGAAAACAAAGATTCATTTTCAATGGCTTTGGCTATTTTTAGAAAGTAATGTTCTCTATGCTTTCAAAATGCTTAAAAGCTTAGTGTGTTGTCTGACACTTACAAAGAAAGTCCACAACCATCTTTTTTATAATTTTATGCCAATATGGATAACAGAAATTTGCAGTAAAAACCATGCTTGTCTGCAGCAGTGTGATTTGTCTAAAGATAGCCACATTTATAAGAAATGTCCCCATAGAAATAACAATGAAAAGCTAAGTATGACAGCAAGGGTTTGTTTTCCCTAGTGCTCAGTTATGTTTCCTCCCTAGTGTATGGTGCACTGCTGATGGTATCTATGGCTTACTTCATGAATATTAATTAGCTGGTGTTAAAGTTGCTAGGTAACCTTCCTGGGCCAATGTGCACCAACCTTTTATTATTTTGATTAGTATTATAATCACACACATTTCTAACTTGCATATGTAAGGCTTTAGTGGAGAATATGCTGGTTTAAAAAAATATCAAAGCTCATGTTGAATATTTAATATTATGATTGGAAACAGCAATCTGATTTGTAGTACTATATTTTGTTCAATTAAAATGCATTGGATCGGGTAAAAATAAACCATCCACAACATATTTTATTTCTGAATTTCGTTCTCACATCTGTCAGCAGTCAGGACATTCTAGCAGAAATGTAAAGTTTGTTCCCATGTGTCATGTTTTTTATTTATTTTGCTGTGTATTCATTTGTATTCATTGTATTCACTACTGTGTCTTTCAATCTATGTGTGTTTACAGGCTGGTCATTTATGAATGAAATGAATGAGGCATATCGAGCTAACATTGATCACAAGGTCAGTTTATGAACAAAAATATATATTCACAGTTAACAGTGACATTAAATTGATTGGTATTTTGTGTAAACTGATTCTAAAGCTGATTACTACTGTGAACTGCACTTACATTCACAGGACTCAGAGAATGGAGGAGACAGTGGTTACCCCAGTGAGAAACGCAGTGAAGGAGACTCAGTCGAGCATCACAGTCAGGTACAGATTATTAGTTTGCCAGACAATGCAATTATTAAAATGAAATATTAAAACGATGTTGTGTATTTTCAATATATATTATATTATGTTATACTAGCCTATATTATATTAATCACAACATTATTTGTATCTGGCATAAAAACAATGAGGGTTTTTGATGATTGAGCCATTTCTTTGAAGGTGTCCGCATTAAACCCAAACAAATGCAGAACATTTTAAACTAAACTAAGAATTTACAACTGTTGAACTGAGAAATTGAAACTAGAAGCTATTCTTGCTTGTTTTCTATGTTACTCCCCCAACTGTCAGAGTGCATTTTAAACCTGTGTGCTTGTTGTGTGCTATGCTTAAATGCATCTTAAAATGCAGCAGTAATAATTTTTGGCTCCTGAGATGTGTGACGGTAGGTTTTTACATCATCATTTAGGGATGTCCCTTCTACAACAGACATTACTCAGAATCGGATGAGGACAGTGTTCGTCGGGTAACTACGAAACCATTGATAAACTCCCTGTATCTAATCATGATAGAGTTACCCATCACCCATTAATTCCTAATCTGTTTTCTTCTCATAGATCTTTGATTTAGAGTGGTGCCGTCTTGTGATCCACCTGTTATCTAAACCTCTTAGCCTTTTTATTTCATTCTTCTTTCATCTAAACTCTAATCTTTAATTCATCTCACTTTCATCCTCTAACTGGTGGCAAGCTTTTCTTCCCCTTACTGTAAACTCATATGCAGGGTTTCCATGGTGGTTGAAAACCTGTTAATGTCAGGAGATTTTAAATGGCATGTAAAACTCATGGAAATCTCTGTGGTTAAAATGTGTAATTGACTAGCAATTGCTGTTTATGAGTGCAATCTTTATAAATTATATATTTTTTTAATCCTAGAAATCATGACCATGGAAGTCTTTAGTCAAAATGTGTAGGAACCCTGCATGTGATTTCCTGCATGCATTGTTTTTTTTGTGCAGTAATATCTGAAGTTTATTTTGGTGGTTTTTTAAATCTCACATATGTTAATTCTACTACTTCTCATAGAAATGTTACATATTTTTGAAAAAAAGTCAAATAGTCAAATGACAGTTTGTTTGTATTGACAGTAAAGGAATAATTTACAGATCAGCTATGTACTGTATTTGATATCATAACAGGCCAATGTTAAAAACTATAGATTAAAAAAAGTATTGACACAACATAGTTATATAGTATCAATATCAATTACTATGGGTGCTTAAAAACATTTTTTTTGTTGTATCTCTCAGCTGACAGAAGAAAAATGGAGTTTTTTCCATTCATCTCGCTCCCACATACACAGACCCTCCTGTGTGGCAATGGAGGTAGAGAGGCTTAACACTATGCTTCTCGAAAGGAAAATTTGTAAATCCATCCTAGGCAAGGTAAGAAAATTGTGTCGTGTTTATTAACCTGTTCCTGGTACTAACTGGCAAATATCTTTATATTGTCATACATTATTCCTTGGGACTTAAATGTGAAGACCCAACTCTATGCATGTTCTGCAAGACCCCACTTTCTATTAAACATATTCTTTTTGACTGTCCCGGTTTTAATGCAAGGAGAAAGCTCTTTTATGAATTAAGTTTACTTAAGGTCTTATTTAGGAAGATTTTTGCCTGAAAAGTTTTTAGAATATATATCATGTTAATTAAAAAAATATTGTACAATGTTACTTGCTGTGTTTGTTTGTTTGCTTGGTTTTTATTGTATTTATGTGATATTTGCATTTTTGAAATTGAGTTTTTGACATGAAAATAGTCCCAGATGCATTAAATAAAATTATACCGCTACTAGTACTATATTCCTTGGTTATGTTAACCAAAAATTAAAATGTTGTGATTGTTTACTCGCTCTCGTGTCATTTTTAAACCCTTAAGATATCGGCGAAACAGAAATTAAGATATGTTAAATCTGAGAGGTTACTGTCCCTCCAGTCAAAGTCCATGCAATCAAAACTTTGTGGGGATGGTTTCCCGGACAGATTACTTAAACCTGGACAATGTCATCCTTAACTAAAATGAAATAGATTAATTTATAACGAACTGTGTTAATCTGAATCCGCATGACAGAGGTTGCCAATAAAACATGGACTGAACCAAGAAAAGCTTTACATTGTATGGAACTGAGAAGCAAATCCAAGAAAAACAATGTCAGCAGAAAAAAGACTGCAATCCATAAAAAAAAAAACCTTACTGAACAAGATTAAATATATTTTAAAGCAAGCAAAATAAACCTGAAATCTGTTTGTAATGAATTCTTGCAATCGGTTGTCAGTTTTGCAACAATTTTATTATTATTATTATTATTAATGTTATTATTATTTTTGTTATATATATATATATATATATATATATAATTTTTGGCACCCTTAATGAATATGATCAAAGAAGGCTGTGAAAATCATTATGGATAAAATCTGAAGGTCTTTATTCCCATTAAAACACAATTACAACTTTTAATTCAGAATAAATTATCCAGCCACTACTTCTGATTTCACAGGACTATAAATATGAGGGAACACAAAGGCCAAATTCCCTTAATCATCCATCACGATGAGAAAAAACAAAGTTCTGATGTGCAGCAACAGATTGCTGACCTTCACAAAATATGAAGTCCAGAAGTAGCACAAAATAGGAAGTCAGAAAAATGTAAGAAAATAGTTAAAGCATTGAAATTTCCCTTTTTTACCATTAGGACAATAATTAAGGAGTTCCAGTCAACAGGAAATTTTTACAAATCTGCCTACAGTACAGGTGCATCTCAAAAAATTGGAAAATCGTGGAAAAGAGCTTTATTTTTATTTACTAGAATATTCCATTTTGAGCTTCATTTGTTTAATTAATTTTGAGTTTAAATACTGGGTGGGTACCTCCTGGACTAGTTAAGAACATGCAACCACAATTATGGGAAAGACTTTTGACTTGACAGTTGTCCAGAAGACAATCATCAACACGCTCCACAAGAAGGGGAAGCCACAGAAGGTCATTGCTAAAAGTGCTGGCTGTTCACAGAGTGCTGTATCAAAATATGTTCATAGAACGTGGACTGGAAGGAAAGAGTGTGGTAGGAAAAGATGCACAAGCAACAGGAATGACCACAGCCTTGGGAAGGTTGTCAGCAAAAGCTGATTCAAGAACTTGGGAGAGCTTCACAAGGAGTGGACTGAAGCCGGAGTCAGCGCATCAAGAGTCACTATGATCAGATGTCTTCATGAAGAGGTCTACAGCTGTCACATTCCAGAGAAAAAGCATTGCACCTGGGGTAAAGAGAAAAAGACATGGACTGTTGCTCAGTGGTCCAAAGTCCTCTTTTCAGAGGGAAGTAAATTTAGAATTTCATTTGGAAATCAAGGTCTGGAGTCTGGAGGAAGACTGGAGAGGCACAGAATCCAAGCTGCTTGAAGTCCAGTGTAGTTTCTGACTTCACTTGCTTTAGCACCTACCTGCCCACACTTTCAAAACCATTTCCAAGTGGTTTGCTGACCATGATATTAATTTACTTGATTTGCCAGCCATCTCACCTGACCTGAAGCTCACAGAGAATCTATTGGTTATTGTGAAGAGGAAGATAAGTAACATCTGACAAACAATACAGAGGAGCTGAAGATCGCTATCAAAGCAACCTGGTCTTCAGTAACACCTCGGCAGTGCCACAAACTGTTCTGTTCTGCACTGAAGCAGTAATTCATGCAAAAGGAGGCCCAACTATTGAGTGCATAATTAAATCTGCTCTGGAGATGTTGAACATTTCTGTTTTGTAAATCTTTTTTTTTGATTGACCATTGAGAAAATTTTCCATTTTTTTGAGATACAGAATTTTTTTCCCCTAAGCTGCAAGTCATAACCATCAGAATAAAAACGAAAAACTCTTGAAATATTTCAGTTTGTGTGCAATGAATCTAGAATATAAGAAAGTTTGATTTTTTGAATTAAATAAAAAAAAATAAAGAACTTTTCCATGAAAGTCAAATTTTTTGAGATGCACCTGTATATTGTCTAATGTGTCTATATTGTCTTGATGAAGCATGAAGAGGATAGTTTGAGTGGTCAAAGACTCTGCAAAGGAAAACAACTGGAGAATTGCAGGCAATAGTTGTCTTGGGGACAAAAAAATAAGCACCTACATTACCACCTATATTGTTTAGGAGGGTTTTAAAAAACATTTTATTCATTTGCCACACACTACTGGATCTTTAATCCGGACTGGGTTCTATGGTCAGATAAAACTTTAAAAAATTAGCTTTTTATTAGCAAACACTCAAGATGGGTTTGTTGTACACAGGGATAAAAAGGTGGACCATGTGTTCAATGAAATATACTGTTGTATCTTTTGTTGTGCCTATTTTTCTTCTGGAGGTCTTGGACATCTTTATAAGATATATAGCGTCATGAATTCTAGCCAATATAAACAATAAATAAATAAATAAAATCCCTGATGTTCCCTGCTAAAAATCTTATAATGGGCTTTGTTAGGATATTAATTTCATAAGGACAATGAAAAAAAAAAACACTTCAAAATCAACACAAACATGGGCCACAGAATGTTTGAAAAAAAGTTTTGCCATGGCCATCTAAGTTCCCTGACCTGAACCTTATAAAAAACTGAAAGGAGAGTGTATCAACATGTACTCTGAAAGCTGAAGGATCTGGAGAGATTCTGTATAGAGGAGTAATCTAATCACTGGCATGTGTTCTACAACTTCATCACACATCTGATATCTATTATCTTGACAAAAGGAGGTTGCAAAAAGTATAGAATAAAAGGGTGCCATTGATTGTGGCCAATGAGTAGTAGAGAAAAACATTTATTTCAGAATTAGATTGATTAACAGTGCAGATTTATTTTATCAAAGGCTTCTTTATTCATATTTACCAAGGGTGCCAATCATTTTATAATTTTATAATATATATAAGACTGGAACACAATGTTAATTTGAAGTTAAACCTGCCTCCTGTTGCATAAACTGCTTAGACTAGTCTTAAAAGGTTAGTCATGTAATTTATTTTCTTCAATACGGGTCATAACTTTTTAAAGTCTATTAATTTTTATGTGAGTGCAAAAAGTAAGACTGATTACCCACTGACTAACTGCTAGTTGGTATAACTAGTTTGTTAGACACAGTCGTAACAGTGTCTATGTTTATGCAGCTGGCCACTGGTTTAACTAATTTAAGCCTCAGTTTAGTCCAGAAGTAGCTGTTGTCTTCCTCCAGCAAACTGGCCTTCCTCAGCAAACTCTGGACTACACTAAGTCCATGAGACGATTTAAAACAATGACAGAAAAAGCAGATTTCTGCTAATCTGGTTTAAAGGCCCATTTTAGTCTAGGATTAGGCTTAATCTCTGTCTGGAAAACCAAGGGTTGGAATGCTACAATAATGCATATGCTAATGCATATCGAGCAGTTTATTCAAAGTTTTCTGAAGAGATACAATCACTGTATATGAAAAACAGATTTAATTTAACACTGAATTGAACATGAAACTCAAATGTGTTTGTCACACACTAGAATAAACATTTGAGCTTCCATACTTTCAATATTTGATGTGTGTCGTCATTGTTTATGATTGTCTATCATAAAAAGTGATTGTATCTTCACAAGACTTGGATTAAACGGCTTGATTCATTTTTGGATTAGTTTTCTCTTGGCTCTTTAAAGTTTTGGTTGTGCAGACTTTCAGTGGATGGACAGAAACCTTAGGTTTCATTAAAAATTACTTCATTTGAGTCTTGAAGATGAACAACAGTCGAATGGGTTTTAAATGACGTGAGGGTAAGTAGAAGAAGACAGAATTCAATTTCATTTTTGGGTGAACTATCCCTTTAGGTACATCTAGCCATGGTCCGCTACCACGAGGCCGGGCGTTTCTGTGAGAAGGATGCACCATGGGACCAGATTTCTGCAGTGTACCATTTGGAAAGAGCTGCCATGTGCGGGGAGCTTGAGGCTATAGTTGCCCTTGGCCGATGTTATCTTCAGCTGCCACATCACATTCTACCAGAGTTTGAATTAGAGGTGCTTTCCTTTCCTAACTATTGTCTGGTTGGTGAAAAAATTGTTTTATTTCTCTGCTTATGCTTCCCATATAATTTCTCTGTTGTTTTATCTCAGGCATCTGTGGAAAACAGCAAGAAGGGTTTCTGCCTTCTGCTGCAGGCCGCTGAGGCAGGAGACAGGCCGAGTATGATTCTAGTAGCACGAGCATTGGACACGGGTTTGAACCTCCCTTCAGATAGGTGAGGAACGCATTGATACATTTGTTGTCTTTTTGGACCAAGATGTGTTCATTTGGGACTTTGAAAATGCAGGGCTAAGGACTGGGTACACGCCGTGTATTGGTATGACTCTGCCCTTAAGATGACGGACTATGACGAGGGGGGAGAGTTTGATGGGATGCAGGATGAGCCGCGCTACCTTCTGTTGGCACGATTGGCTGAGATGTACCAGGAGGGAGGGTACAACCTGGATGCAGACCCCCAAAGAGCAGGTGAGTGTATCCCATGCTCAAGGGGACCTTATGGATAGCCTCTACACCAAATGAACATATCACTAGGCTACTAGACAATAAATAGACATTTAAAGTAGTGCATATGTATAAATTAAATCAATGGACATAACTTTAGAAGCTTCTGTTCATTGTTTTTGCATTCAGTAGATGACAGTAACTTGATCTAAAACCTTCAGATGACACAAATTATACCCACGTCTGTAAATTACCAAACCTGCATTCGTCAAACAGGGGTTGTCTTGCATTGTATGACATTATAGAAAACTAGTTTTGCAAAAACGGTTCCATTCATGCAACAGGGTAAAAACGCATTTGTGAGTCCTGAAAATTTACAGGAGTTCAGTTGTCGAATGCATTTGTCAGTGCTGTAAACTCCTATATATAAAAATAATTAAAAAAATATATATTATTTGTCATGAAGCCAGTAGGCCCCGACCCAGTGTAGGCCCCTTGGCTTCAACCCCTGGAAGCCTGTGCATAAATGCTCCGCTGCTCTTGCTATAAAACCTAACCCTAACCCTAATTTTAGTCACATTTGTTTTAATGCTTAGGGTTCGTCTAGACTTTGTCTGCCCTGCACATAAATCAACAACTGTTCATATACCAAAGCAAGAGGTATGGAAAATCACTGCTTCCCAACATCGCCCTGTGACTTTAAAAATCTTGAAATTCTCTTCTCTCCTACTCGTGAAGACAAATATCCCTTGAAACCACTAAATTATTAGATTCAACACAAAAGCAAGTGTTGCAAAAGCAAGACAAATTTGTAAAATAACTAGTATACATTTTTTTAAACATTATTATAGAATTAAATTGAATAATTACATGATTATGATTAAATGAATATAAAAAGGAAAAAAAACAGATGCATGGTAGTTTTCTTGAAACAGTGCACACAGGTCATAGTTGGGGTCACTACTTTTATAATATAATATAATATAAGATAATATTATATAGGCAATTGTGATTTCTAAGTGTGTTCTGAATTTGTTGTAACCTGTAATATTGGAATTGTATGCATGTGTGATTTATAACGTCTTTTTAATTTTTTTGTAGGTGATCTTTTTACTGAGGCGGCTGATGCAGCTATGGAGGCCATGAAGGGCAGACTGGCCAATCAATACTACATGAAAGCAGAGGAAGCATGGGCTATGATGGAAGAATAAAAGTGCTGGTGTGGAAAAAAGCATGAACATTTTCTGCACCCAGCCCCAGTTTACATGCCGTTTTAAATGCCTTATGTTTTCCTTGGGTCCCTTTGACTTAAGAGAACTAATGTTGATATTAGATCAGTTTTTTAATGAATGTGGCAAGGGCATACGCTGATTCTGTGATATAATGAGGTGCTATATTCTCCTGATTCATTTTTCATGAAGAATAGTTGCACAGTGTCTGCAACCTGTTCAGGTTGCTTCATGGGAATATGTGCATTAGCTGGCAATTATTTCTTTCTCGTTTCCAACTGGATGTTTATTTAATAAACATGTTGTGACTGTTAAAAAATGGCATCCGTGATTGAACTAGTATTGTTAGTTCTGATGTCTAAGAATATTAAGCATCAATAGCTATTGCTCTGAGTTTTAACCTGTTTTCTGTTGACTGTCAAAAAACTTTCAGGATTCACTATAATCAAGGAGTGTAGAAGTGTGTGATCCTTTTTGCTGGTTATTTTTCAAATGAGAGCATGGTTACAAACAAACAATAAAGTCATAAAGCTTGTTTAGCCAGAAATATGACCTGTTGTCTTTCATTGTCATTGCACATTAACTAATGCTAAGAAACAATAAATTATATATGATGGAATTTTAGGCATGGCAAGGATGGCTCTTGTTTTACACTTGACAGCACAAAATAAACAGAAATAATAAAAGTAATTTAAATGTATGATCAAATATAAATTATAATAATGTACTTAACAGTTGGTTATTACCGTAAAATAAACCATGTTGGGGTTGTATATTCTAATCTTTTACTCCGTTTTTACACAACATTATGTAAATTGTACAATAATTAAAGAAATTACAGTAAAATAACTTAAGTATTGTATTATAATATACACTACAATAAGGCATTTTCAATGGGACACTTTAAGTGACCATTATTTTAATTTTCACTTGACTTAAATCATAATTTATAAGGAGTAGTACATTAGAAGTTGTGTGCATAAACTAGTTACTCACAACCATGCTTTCTTTGCTTCCGCCTTCTTATCAAGCTCAAGATGAATGGGGCGGATAGTAATGTCTAGTTTAATAGTTGGTTGCGCGTTTAGCATGATTTAATTGGCCACTTTAACTGTCGCGTTACGTCAACCCCTAATCCTATTGGCTATGACAAGTAGCAAGTATTACTACTGGCCAATCAAAAGCCTCCGCGGGGAATTTTGAATGGTTTTCAAACATTTATAGTTATCCGTCTTATATTCCTCCGCGGATTGACAAAGAAAGTAGTCCATAATTTTTATAACGGATAACGTACTAAATTAACATTTGGATAAGTTTCCAATTAGCTAGCTCCGTCTTTTATGCACTATTATATATTTTATTTGAGTAAAAACCGGTAGTTATTTTATTTATTTATTTTTGCGGAAGGATATATGCCGTCAGTCAAGACGGAAACTTGCGTTGATGGACACCGTGTGCTGATGTTTGGTAATAGTAGTAGTTTGAACTGTTAACGGCAGGAGCAACTGGGACAGTAATCCTAATGTTGGATTAAGCAGGTTTTAATTATTATACCAGGATTCGACATCGATGGATATTGTATAATTTTGATTGACGTAACCTCAGGTAAAGACATGATAATTTTAATATCCTTGGAACTGCTCAAAATGTATTGACGTATCGTTACTAACGTTACGCTATCGATAGTTACAGTTAACACACAAAACAAATTGCTAACTTTATTATCAAATATTGCGGGCAATTCCGGTCGGTCACTAAAAGTAGTAAATGTGGATGTACGTTATACGTTACCTGTGCTTTTTGCATGTTACAGAGTGTTTTAAAGGTCTTTGCCCATGTGTTGATTTCGTGTTTCCAATGTAATGTGAACGTAAATTATATGAAGAAAATATGCATTAATATAGAATATTCAGACATTTTCTTTGTATAGTATGATTTATTTAAAATCAGTGATGGTATTAAATTGACCTTTCCAAGAAACCTTACAGTAAAATGTTTCATTTACGTCGATGAAACAATCACACTAGTCACGGGGTTGTTCTTTTTTGTCTTTTGTGTTTGCTAAACAAGGTAAGTTGTTTTGAAATGCCTTTGCTTGGGAAGATAGTGGTGATCAAGAGAAATGGAGGAGATGGCACTGAATTTCCCCTCACAGCGTCCTGTCTGTTCGGAAGGTAAGTAACTCATTTTAGAATAATTTCTTAACGTTACATGGTTGTATGAATGTTTCTAACACTGCAAAGTATACGGCGAGGCGCATGAAAACCAAAATGTATATACTGCTACTACACATACACACTATCACTGTAGGTAACACACTGCGAGTGCATTTTGCTTAAAAAAAACCTACAAATTCGGTTAAAGTATCTGCTAAATGGCAGTTGACCAATAGTTGTAAATGTTTGGGACATGCTGTTCTACTCGTTTGATTCCAGGCGGGCTTTTCATTGATGTCAAATTTCACTCCAGCCAATCAGAATGCGTTATTCTAAATGACAGCCCAATTGGAAACCTCCCGCTCTCTCTCGTGAAGCCCATACGGAAGTGACTTAAACTGTAATTCATCGACTGGCCGCTAGAGGCTGGCAGCAAAAGGGAGTCAATTCCATAGATGCCCCATGGTAAAATGCCCAACTTTACCGCAAAAAAAACCGTTTACATCCTGGTTTAAAAAAAACAAAAACTAAATTTTATTGGTTATGTTGATTATGTCAGTGCCCCTTTTCTTAATTTTCCTTTTGTTTGAGAAATTATCCAACTGAACAGTGAAATATGTTGTCCTCAACCCTCATTTTTGGGCGGTCAACAGCTTATAAAAAACGTAGTTTTTTTTTTTTAGCTTGTTTACTGTACACCTTGTCACTTTTTTTTGTTATAGATCAGAAATGACAAGGAGACAGTGTATCTTACACCACATGCATTATAATTGAATATTTCATATTCACCCAAAAATCTAATGGGTATAGAAGTTTTAATGTGAACTCTCCTCACCACTTTAGGAAGCTGGACTGTGATATTCGGATTCAGCTGCCGCAGGTGTCTAAAGAGCATTGTAAAATTGAGCTAAATGAGAACAAGGAGGTAATTATATTGTTGCTAAACATGTAAAAGAAAAAAATTCTATAAATCTTTTTGTGCAAATGAACACATGTCATGCTATTCATTTATACTGAATTGTCTCTCTTGTGTAAGCTAATTTTGACCAATCTGAGCTCCGTGAACCCCACTCGTATTAATGGACAAGCTCTTAATCAGTCGGAATGTTTAAAGCATGGTGATGTCATCACAATCATTGATCGTTCTTTCAGGTGAGTCAGATGTTTATTACTAATATTCAAATTCTGAATAAAAATATTAAATCCTTGTTTGTTAAAATAACTTGCTGTTAAATTTGTCAAATGTCAGGTTTGAGTACCCACCTCCTAAGACACCGAAGAAGAGGCTGTCCACACCTGGAAAAGGCAAAGCAGTTCAGGTCTGTATTTGATGCGAGTCTTGCGAGACAGTTGATGGTAGTAGTTTTTTTTTTTTCCATAAATTTTAATTATTTTTCCCTGTAGGCTTTGAAAGAGCAGCAGGAAAAAGCCACACCTGTTCCTGTGGAAAAGAGAAAGTCGGAGCATTCGTTTGGTTAGTAGTTGAGAGATTTTTATTCTGTTATAATAAAAAAATTTAAATGTTGTTGTACTTAGTGATGGGTCAAGATTTTGGAATATTCTATTAATTTATTTAATTATAGAATATCTAATAGGTTGTGCGATTGTCTAAACAAATCACTATGATTTCGTGCTTGTGCAGTGGTGAGGTATTCATGTAACAAGACAATAGAAGAGTCCATTCTCATGTGAACACAGTTGACTTGCATTGTCAATAAAAGTTATTTGGAACCAGTGGTGTGCAAAGACACGGTGGGGGGGGGGGGGGGGGGGGGGGTTTGTTGGTCCTGATGGCTGCAATGATCGTGGAGCACACTACTGGACTGCAACTGCGTGCAATGTGAACGCTTTAAATCTGGTAACATGGGCGTGGGAAAAAAATACGCTCCGCATATGCATTGTGCAAATGGAATTGGCATGTTCTCTGCTGCTGAACTAATTATGAACAAATTGCACTTCCGTCTTAATCCCGAAAACATAGACATACTCATTAAAAAAAAAATATATATTATATAGCCAGACGTTAAAGTGTATGTTCACATAAGTGCTGTCATTCAGGCTGTTCACAATACATTTTAATGCGTTTAGACCTAGCCTAAAGATATTATGGCTTGAGGTAATATTAAACTGTTTTTATTTATTTTTATTTTTATTGCTATGAATGTTTATGCTCAGTTTTTAAATGGAAATGCCCTAGCACGAGCACTTGATTTTTTGCTAATTATTTCAGCACTTTACTGTCATTATATGACTTGAGTTAAAAGAACCTATTCCCTAATGATACGGTTTATCATACAGATTGAAAGCGTGAATGGTCTCTCTTCTTCTCTCTCTGTTAATGGTGTGTAGCCTATACATGTGTGTGTGTGCATGCAGTGGAGGGGTGCGATTTTCAAATAATAATCGTATAATTACCAGCGATCATCGAATATTATTTTCGGTTAAAATGCCCATCCCTGGTTGTACTATGTTGCTAAAAGTTGATTTCATATGATTGTCATGTCTACTGTATTTACAGATACTTGTTTAAAAGATGGGTCAAACTTGCCACCATCTTTGGAACAAACTGTTGAGACCGAACCAGAAGATGGCAAACTTAAAAAGGACAGCATGTCACCTTTTTGTGAGCTTTACCAAATGGTCAAACAGGACCTTGCTGCAAAATCACCATGGAAGTCTGAGCAACCAAAAACACCTCTTGCAAGACCTCAGAATGGTTACGAGAAAGTTTCGGCTGCAGATGTTAAAAGTAGTCAGAAACAGGTCACAACCCCATCTACAAAGAAGCGAAGATCATCAAAATCCAATTCTGAGGATACAACTGGATCAGCTATACCTCAGAGTTCATTTAATTCAAATGTGGAAGAAAACCTCACTAACGATGTGCCATCTATAGGGTCCACCACCCCCTCAATGACACAGAATTGTGTAACTCCTGTCTCCCGGAAGAATATAACACCCTTGAAGACACCTCAGAAATTCAGTGCTGGTGAGGTAGTCCAGCAAATTCTTTTACAGCCCCAGCCTGAAGAGAAGACTCCTAAATCCCCAAAAGGAAGGAGAAGTGGTGGATCACAGGATCAGAGCCTTGTTCATCAAATGCCTTCAGTCCAGCCTCAGACTCCAAGGGATAACTCAAAGGATAACAACACTGGAGTGAAGATGTCACCTAGAACATCACCAAGAGCAAATGCTGGCAAAAGGTTTCAAATCCAAGATGTTCTGCCTGAAATTACATCTACCACATCAGCATCTAAGAAGGAAGGTGAGAAACTTGATAGAAACTTGTTTTTTCCCTTATGAATAGAGCTATTAGTAACACAATGGAAGTGTCTGAATGCCATATGTAGGCCTGTCACAATAATTAATATATTGACTTAAAGCAAAATATATGTACATGACCTAAATTTTTGGTGTCTCAAAAATCGCCCATTATATTTACTTAAAAATTCAAGTCACCTGGCATGTTTTGTACATTCCACTTGCGCCTGTGTCTTTTGCAGCTTCTCGAAAATAAAGTGGTGTAGTCATGAGGTGCTAGTTTATAATTAAAAATAAGTGCTTCTACAAAAAAAGTTTAATCCGTAGATATGGTTTTGTTAAGCAATTTGTGCCGGTGTGCATATGGACATCTGTATGCTAATTAGTGGTTTGTGTTTTTCAGCAATAGTGTGCATCTTAATTTACAGAGAAAATAAGTTTTTTTTTATTTGTATTTTTTTAAGGTATCTAAAATTTTGATAATTTCCATATCTAAATATTCTTACAAATTAAACGTTTTTTTTGTCATTTGAAAGTGTGTAGGCCACCTTGCATTATTATGCTGTTATTTTGATTATATATTCAGTGGCATAAAATTGTCTTTAAAATTACAATATCGCTTATCGCAAATATTTCTGGGGAAATATGTCACACAACAAAAAGTTGCTGTCATGAAAGGCCTAGCCATATGCACCATTTGACATTTAGGAAAATGATGCAAATGTGTGTTGCTATTTAAGTCATGTTCATCATACTTTTGTTTGTCTTACAGATGACACTTCAGTAAATGAGCTATTTAATGGTAATGAATCACACAATGAGGTAATTGTACTCAAAGCAAAGAAAAAGCGAGTGTCCTTTGGTGGTCAGCTGAGTCCAGAGCTATTTGACAAAGGCTTGCCCCCAAATTCCCCCCTTCGCCGTGGGGCCACCCCACGACACAGTTTGGGTGCTTTTCAAAGACCCCAATCTCTCTTACGACGAGCATCCACCATTGGTCTTTTGGTAATGCTTAAATCCAGCTTTTTGAGGATTATTAAATCTGAATATTCTGAAGGTTTTTAATACGTTTTTTTTCCTCTTCCCTTTTTTTTAGGCTCTTCGACTTAGAGAAACAGTTTCAGAGGCTCAAAAATGTTCTCCAAATAAAGCTTCACCCAAAAGGTCACTGGGTACCAAGGCTAAAACTCCATCACCTGCCAAAAGGTCATCGGGAACCAAGGCTAAAACTCCATCACCAAAATGTCAAAAGTCACCATCTGCTTCAACCAAAACACCAACACCATCCTCTACTCCTGCTGCACCTAGGACACCTGCATCTGCTAAGAGAGCATCAACTTCAGCGATTGAGGCTGCTGGTGACATGTCTTTAACTGAGACACCGAGGGTGCAGGGAAGGTTTTCAGTCTCTCTTATCAATACTCCATCCCCTGTCCAGGACCAGGGGAGCATGTCTGAACCACAGTCAGCCATTGCAGAAGATGTGCCCCAGAAGTATGTAACACCAAAGATACCCTTAAGGAGGAAGAGCATGAAGTCTTCTGGAAGAAAAACTCCCAAAAGTGCAATTAAAAGTGCTCTTGATGTCATGCGTTCAAGACGTAGTGGAGCATCTCGGGCTAATCTAAAAGGTGAAACATTTAAATTGGTTATATATTTGTGTTCCTGTTTAGAATACTAAATCTATCATTGTTTTAAATATCTTTTTTTGTTCCTTTGTTTTAAGTGTTGACTTCTTGGGCTGATATTGTAAAATTTGGTCAGACCAAACCTCAAACAGAAGTTACAACTAAGAAAAAACCTACAAAGAGCACTATAGTGAAGAGAGCTGTACTGCCAAAACCCAAGGTAAAATAAAGAATATCATCACTCTCAAAATAAATGTTTTTGTTCTGATTCATTCAATGTTTAAATATATCTGTGAATGGTTTTATTCATTGAATGGCTCATTAATTTGTGGCTTTATTACAAACTGCATTTGACTGTTGGTTACCTATGCAGACACCTGCACAGAGGCTGAAAGATGATGTTAGTACTGGGCATGCAGCATCTCCAGTCACCATTGTTGTTGGCAAAGCCCATATGAGGACTAACCAGTATGTTGGTGCTGCACCTAAAATAGTGCCAAATATAGCACTATTCAAGAAGGACATGAAAATGGATGAGGACTTGACAGGTTTGTTCAGTGTTGAAGAAAACAATACATGTAATAAGTTTGATGAAATTGTTAGTTCAAATTCTGTATGTTGTGTATGTGTATTGTTAGGTGTTGAAGAGATTTTTAAAACACCAGCCAACACCAGGTCTAAGAATAGAGTTCCTTTAAATAAAGACTGTCCAGAGATTTCTCTGGATGAGGTTTCAGTGATGAAAACACCAGAAGAATCAGGTAAGTGTTTCAGACTTGTCAAACGATCTGTTGTGTATTTTGATATAACTGATTTCATGCTCTTGTTTTTTTACCTCCTTCACAGGTGAAATGTTGGTGTCGCCATTAAGTGTGGTCTCCACTGCCAAAAGTGGTCGCTACAACAATGAAGCGGTAACACGACTACTTCTTGACAACCAGGATGGTAGTTTGTTGGAAGACGAAGGTCTTTCTGAACTCCCTGATAACTCTATTGAAACAAGTTGCCATGACATCATTCCAGATGTAGAGACACCTAATGTCCAAACAGAGGAAGAGGAGGCTGCACCTGAAACAGTAGTCAAAACCCCAAACCAGAAAGCTGCACCATCCTTGTGTCTCACTGGAGTCAAGCAACTCATGAAAACACCAAAACAGAAGGCTGAACCAATTGAGGACTTAAGAGGAAAGCTGCTCAAGACCCCCAAGGAATGTAAACCTTCCCATGGTGAAAGTCTAGAAGGCATTAAGGAACTCCTAAAGACTCCCAAATACAGGGGAGCACCAGTAGAAGACATGGTTGGAGTGAAAAGAGTGATGCAGACTCCAAAAGTGAAGAGCAATCCTGTACTCTGCGCATCTGGTCTTCAGAGGCTTATGAGAACACCCAAAGAAAAGGCTGAGCAACATGAAGACCTTACTGGTGTGAAAGAACTGATGAAAACACCGGAAATAAAGGGAGACCTGATGGAGAATCAAGCACGGCTGAAAAGATTTGCGAAGACACCTAAACAGAAGAGAAATCAAGTCAAAGAGGACCTAACTGGTGTTCAGCAACTGAAGAACACCCCTAAACACAGAGGAGAACCAGTTGAAGATCAAATGGGTATGGAAGGGCTGATGCAGACTCCCAAAGAGAAAGTTGAACCCGTAGAAGACTTATCTGATTTGAAGCAGTCAATGCAGACTCCCAAGTTAAAAAGAGAATCTGTCAGCAGTCAGTTTGAAATCAGTGAACTTATGAAGACCCCTCGACTCGAAACAATGACAGAGGAGTCCACTGGCCTTAAAGAACTCGAACCTGAGAACAGCTCTTTCTTGACAACCGGAAGTAGTGTGACTGAGCCTATTAAGGTAATTGGAAAAGTTAATCCATTGAACACTCATGCCATGCTTACAGCGGAGACAGTTTAACTGTCAATTGGAGTTTTGTCTCACTGCTCGCTGGCATTGTAGATATGTAAACCTCTAGATATATGCTTTACACTAACAATTTCATAATGGTTCAGTTCATTCTTTGTTTTAAAAAGTAGTATAGAATTGTTTTTATTTCGTTCACATAATTAACTACATCTTGTATATTTAATTTTTAGATCCAAGAACCGATGGAAAGTTGCTCTACGTTCATGACAGCTGAAGGAGACTTAAAACTGGGTAATGCACATTTTCTATTTTGTTGTTCTCCGTTCTAAAATTCGGGAAATTACATGAAATGACTGAAAGACATTAATGACAGTTAACTACTTAGTTTACTAAGCTCATGAAGTTGTCTTGACTTGTAGGTTTGGATGAGGAATACGACCAAGAAAATGTCTGTCAGGTTGAAACCATGGAGAGTGAAGTTTTAAAATCTATGGATCTACAGTGCACCGCTAAAACAGTTGAATCTAATCAGAGTCATCCATATATTGAGACTGTAACTCCACAGGAAAGACACCCTGACCAGATTGAAGAGGAGATTGTTTCAGTTGATGCTTCTGATGTGTGTTCTTCTGGGCCAGATAAAAAAAACCAAGAGCAGTCTGAAGAAACTGTATGCGTATCTGATAATACCAACACAACAGTTGAAGCTACCTCAACTTCATCCACTGCTGAGCAAGTGGAGCTAGTCAAGTCTCCACCTGCCAGTAAAATTCAGCGTGGCACTCGAGGAAAAGCAGCACAGAGATCCAAAAATGGTAACAACAAAATGGCCAAAGCACCTGCTGTATTGTTATTAATTGAAGAGGAAAATATGAGTAGTCCAGTTCCCGCTAGTCCTATCAGAGGAAAGAGAGGCAAGAAACTTCTTGAAGTATCAGAAATCGCTGCCAGTCCAGTTAGAAAATCAGCCCGTGGTAGAGTTCCCAAGCACAGCTCTGTGGAAGAAGAGGCAAAGAATACAGAGGTCGAGATGCAAGATTCCCTGCCTGCCGTTACCAAAACCAGGAAAGGGCAAAAACCTAAACAAGATGGTGCTGATGCTGCAGTTGCAACCACTCATGATGCAAATGCTGTGGACCCACAGTGTCCTGATGCAAATGAAGAGCAGGTCCAAGCCCCTCTTGTGAAAACTGGGAGGAGAAAAATTATGGATAAAACCAGAAGACAACCTTCAGAAGAACTTGAACAGACAACAACTGAAATTGTTTGTGAGGAAAATGCTGTTGCACCAGAGGATGTCAAGTTGCAGACTTCACTAGGTACTGACACCATCTCCTCAACTAGAGCTAGGAGGGGAAGGCCAACAAAAAAGGAACACTTGAAAACCGAGCCAACCCCTGCTTTGGAAAGCAAAATTCCAAGCACTCATGCTGTTGTAGTGGCTGAGAAGCCAGTGATACCTGTAGCAAAGTCAGTGCAAGGAAGGAAAGGTAAAAAAGAAACTGTCAAGGACCAGCCCTTGGGTGATGATGATGTCATGGTTGTTTCCAAAATTGCGGCAGAGGCAAATGTTGACCATAAAGAGGAGCCTGAAGCACCTGTGGTCAAGTGTGGCAGAGGACGAAAAACCAAACAGCAGAAACCACAAATGGCTGAAGAGGTTGTTGACCAACCTGCTGTAGATACCAGCATACATTTACCTGTGACCGAAGAACACACTGAAACAGTGATAAAATCTGTGAGAGGGAATAGGAAGACAAAGCAGTCAAAGGAGACCGTTTCAGTTAAGGCTGAGGAGAACATTGTCAGCCCAATTGAACAAGCAGAGACCCCTGTTGTCAAAACGGGTCGAAAAAGGGCTGTTAATGCAAAGGAAACTGAAATGGTGGCAGATGTTGCGGTCAAAAGAGGTCGTCGTGCTGTTGCAGACCCTGCACCGCCAGTTGCTGTGGTGTCTAGCCGTGTACGTAAAGCAGTTATGAAGGCAGAGTCTGAGGTTACTGAGGATGTAGCTTCATCAGAAGAGCCAGTAAAGCCTGTTAAACATACCAGGAGAACAGCAAAAGCACCTAAATCAAAGGAAGAAGAAAATACTATGACACAGGCAGGTTCTGAATTTGTTGCTGCTGAGAAAATATCAGGTGTCGGACTGGAGAAAGTGGAAAGAGGAAGCCGTGGAAGAAAACTGAAGGATTCGACTAAGGACATCCCTAAAAGCCCAATCAGTGAGTCTGCTACAGCTGAGCAAGCTAGTGAAATAAAACCATCAAAAACGGTTACCTGCAACACAGATTTGGTCGTCTGTAAAGACACTGAAAAGTCTGAAATTACTACCAATGTAAAAGAGCCGCAGCTGAAGAAATCCAAAAGGTTAGGCAAATTACCAGCTGAGATGTCTTCCACAGAATCAAATCAGTCAACTGATCTGCCACCCAGAGGCCGCAGAGGGAGAGGAGTGAAAGAAGAAATTCCCATTGAAGAGACTCAAGAAGAAGCTCAGATAAAAGTCAAGCCATTGAGAAGAGGAAAAGCAGTGGCTCCCTCTGTGCCCAAATCAGAGCCCACTGATAGTAAGACATCAACCCCCCTCAAAAGGAGAAGGATTGAAGTGACAGATGAGTCCGTAAATAAGGAGCCTTTGCCAAAGAGAAGAGGCAGAGTAGTCGAAGTTGCAGCAGAGGTCTCAAGCAAAGAGAAAATGCCTGAAGCTGAACCAGAAAAGGCTGATCCTACTTCCAAGAAGATTGGAAATAAAGCTACAAGAGGACAGAAAAGTACAGCACAGAAACCAGATCCAGCACCTGCTAAAGCTCAAGAGTCTGTTTCAGGTATGCATAATATAAATGCTGTCCTCTTATCCAGAAGGGTTCAAGAACTTTACATTGAAGTTTAGTATGTGTTCAGTATACCTTATTGTGCATATTGTTGCTAAGTTAACATACTTGCTTATCTGAAAACCAACGCTGCAGTCAGTAATTCTCTTTTGAAAATGTGTGTTCTGGTAATGTGAAAAACACATTTTATTAATTCCAAGAAGTGAAATGGCAACACTTCCAACCTTAATAGGTCCTTTTTAATAATGTTGATTAATTTGTCATAATTTACCTGCTATAACTGTGGACGTCCAGGTGTAATGGTAACTCCTAAATATTTGAATCCCCATTTAGACCATCTAAGAGATGCTCTGTCATTTAGTTCTCCAGTGTCCATCATAATTGCTCGTGTAATAATAACGTTTTCTGTTTTGCATTTGTTGTGTTCATGCTGTACTGTACTATTCACCTTTTGAGAGTGTAATGGTAATGTTTTATATATTCACACAGGAACCACCACTCGAAAAGCAAGGAGTGTGAAAAAATTAGAGGAAGTAGATGTCCCTACAGAGGCAGCTCCTGTCAGGCGCACCAGGAGGAAGTAAAGCACTGATCTTACAGAGTGGTCTTAATTATCTATTCTCTGTAATCTCTGAAAAAAGTTTTAGTTTTATATGTTTGTAATATTGCATTGTTTTCTATAAATTTTTCAGTGTAATTTTAACTGATTTTATCTTAGGGAAAAGTCTGTACACTTGAATCAAATGTGTTTATTCTCTTAAACTCAGATGAAAGAGGCATTGAAACAGATAGCCATGTAGACTTGTTTTTACTTCATGAAAATGTTTAAAGACTTTCTACATTTGAACTGTTAACTTCCGTCAATGTTCTTTTTATATATATAATATTATATCTTTAAAAAAAAATTTTTTTGTTTTTTTTTTTGTTTTTAAGAATAAAATAAGTTGAGGGGTGCATAAACCAGGCTTGATCAGTCACAATTCTTAATCCCAAGAGTGTGTATTGTGCTGTAGTTGTAAGTGTACATGTGACAGGATTGAAAGTTTTCATTAAAAAGATTTTTGTCACCTCATGTTTGATTTGTTTTTCTTCTTTCATTAAAAATACATCTGTGCCACTTGAAGATGTTGAGATCTTTCGTTGTTTAGGTTGTAATGCAATGTCAATGAAGGTGTGCCAGAAAACAGCCAGTAGGTCAATAGTGCTATAGTTCATGTGTGGAGTGGAAAGCAGTTGCATTGGAACATGAAAAACTGTTAATGGTGTGTATCTATTACATTTGCAGCAGTTAATATATCCACTACATTTGCAGCAGTTAAAGACCATAGTATATTGTTTAATAACATCACAATAATCCGATATGTCAGAAATTATTTATTTATATTGTGCTTGGTATTATGGTGTTGAAATATAAATCTGAACAAGAATGGGGTAAAATATAAATTCTTATATGTCCCAAGAGTTTTTTTTTTTTTGTCTTTTCTGCTCTGGACAGCAGGAGATGAAGCTTGTGTCTACAACAGACATCTACAAAAACACAAACCTGTCAATGGGAACTAAGTTTAATTTCTGTACATTCTTTTCCTCATATTTTTTGTCATATTGATACACAATGAAAAATCCTGAATTAGCACCATAGTGCTGAAAAATTGATGTTATAAAATGTTATCGGTTTTGTGGTATAAAGAATAAGTTGCCCTTTCATTTTTATCTTGATTATGTGCCACTGAATGTAATATAAACAGCTTTATTGATTGCCTATACTCTTATTAATCCTTACCTGTCATCTAAATAATTTATCAAGACTTGGTCTGTCTGACCACTTTTGAGGTTAAGTGATCTTTTATAGTCACTGGATAATCAGTAAATTTTTGTAATCTGTGCATTTATGTTATGTTGAATAATAATGGGTATTGTGGACAGAGTTATTTATTTATATATGCATGGTTATTAAGAATACCTGTTATAAAGTGAAACCACTGGTTTATGTGCAAAATTGACACAAAGTTCCAAAAGTATATTTATTGTATAATCTAATAGCTATTTGAATTAATCGCGTTATATAGTAAAAAAAAAAAAAAATAGTTTTTTACAAAACTGTAAGTTTCCGCCTCACCAGCAGGTGGCAGTACGACGCTCAGCCGCTCTAACGGAGGCTGTGACGTAATCAGAGATATCCGTTGAGCAACGTTCGCGGATATTTTTGAAATCCAACCGAAGCATCGTAGGAAGGATACAATAGTATAGTGAATTTCATACATACTGAAGTATACCTTACACCTAAGTATACCTGATACGTCTTGTTTGCTGATATACATTTCTGTAGTATAGTTATTTTAAACCGAGAATCGTCCTCCCGCTGAAGTTTATATCTGAGGTATGGCTCGGTGCACATTTCTCATTTCGTTACTAGCATAATTCGTATGCTATTCAGTTAACACCATTCAATTTATTTCGTAGCGTGTTTATTTTTCGAGATTTTGAGATGTTTATTAGTGTTTATTTGTGTGTTTAAAGCTTATTTTCCTTACGTGTAATCAAGCTACACATTATATTGCAAACATATATTAGCCACATAACACAATTACAGTAACGTTACAGTTTTGAATTTAGAAAAATTAAAAGTATTGCGTTAATCTGTGTACTTTAGTTTTTTTTATACACGTTCATGCTATAATAGACAATAGTTAAAGCTCTGTTAATTCACGAATGTTATCAACATAATAAGGTTTAATCTAAATGTTCTCTGTCTTGCATGTGAAGAGAGTGTTTATAAAGGTCAAAATGAGTCGGCGACCCAGCAGCAGATATTCTGAGATGCCCATGCGAGTGACAGACAGCAGGATGAGCCTGATCAATGCCACCCCGCAGAAGTACAACCTTATTTACTTTTATATTGTATTACTTGAGTGCAATTTTGAGTACACATTATGTGGTTTTGTTACTCCCTAAACTTCTTTCAGCAGGTTACATGACTTATGTTACAATATGCATCAACTTTATTTCATTACAGTAAAGACAATGTCTTTGGCAAGCTGAACATACCGAAACCTCATTCTACCACATCTGAGAGACGAACAAGCTTTTTTGGAAAGTGAGTCTGGCAGTAGATGATGCATGATCATGGTTTTGAGTTATCATTGTGCATTGTAATTCTTAATCATGTCATACAGAGTTTAATTAAACATTAATTGTATTACAACCGTGTCCTCACATCTCTCTACCTCTCCACAGAGGCATCGGGGCAGGTGGCCAGAGGAACAGCATGTTTGGGGCTTACGGGGGCTCAGAGAAAATGAAGGACCCCAGACCCCTACATGACAAAGCTTTTGTCCAACAGTGTATCAAGCAACTTTGTGAAGTATGGAATTGTGTGGGCCAGTTTTTTTAAATAAAACTTTTATAAAAACACTTCTATAAATAGAAGGTTCATAGGCGTTTCTCAGTAATTTCACCATTACTGGATTTTTGAAGGTGAAAATTGATGTTTCTAGTTATGGTCAGCTCTATATGTATGTATGTGTATATATATATATTTAATCAGTTAGAAAATGTTATTTGAAGAGGCAGTCAAAACCTCTATCCTGTAATCTCAGGCAGTTGGAAAAATCAGAAGTTAACTGGGCCAAAACCCTGGTTACAATTAATGTTTTCCCATAATTTCTAGTTCCTGGTCGAGCGAGGATTTCCTGGCAGCATCACAGTGAAGGCTCTCCAGTCTCCATCAACAAAAGAGTTTTTAAAGATATATGAATTCATCTACACTTTCCTGGAACCGTCCTTTCAGATGCCCACTTCCAAGGTTGAGGAGGAGATCCCAAGAATGCTCAAAGATCTGGGGTAAACAAAGAACAACAATATTACTTCATTACTACAGCTGTATGAATCAGTTAAAGTGTAGTCTGATGTCAAACACACATTGGTCAGTGTTAACCATCCTGTACTCTGTCCTTATCATTGAGAGATGATTATGTTTTTATTTCAGATACCCGTTTGCACTCTCAAAAAGCTCCATGTACTCCATTGGTGCTCCTCACACGTGGCCTCAGGCTCTTGGTGCTCTTATCTGGCTCATTGACACAGTCAAGGTGACTCTTCAAACCTTTATCAGGATTATGTGATCTATCTATGTGATCCTTGTCACACTGTCTACATGGGTCGCACCCATTTGAGACTATTTACACTGGAACTGTGTCAAAGCACATGTTCATAAATGTATGTACACTACTTCAAATGTTTGGGGTTGAGATTATTTTTTTTTTTTTTAAAGAAGTCTCACCAATGCTTCATTTATTTGATCGAAAAGTAATATTGTTAAATACTGTTTTAATTTTAATATATTTTAAAATGTTAGGATTTCCTGTAATGGTAAAGCATCATAACTCTGGTCTTCAGTGTGTTATGATCCTTCAGAAATCATTCTAATATGCTGATTTGCTGTTCAGGAAACATTTCTTAATATTATTATCTACGTTGAAAACAATTGTTCCGCTTAATGTTTTTGTGGAAATGGTGATGATACATTTTTTCAGGATAAATGTCTTTACTGCCACTTTTAATCAGTTTAATGAGTCTTTGCTGAATAAATGTACTAATTTCTTAAAAAAATAATAATAATATTGAGAGCCCAAACTTTTTAACGAAGTATGTCAGAAATTGATTTGATTTATAATAGATTATATTTGCATGTCTGCAAGCAACCACCTACAACGGACTAACATTGTGGCACTGAGGTTTGCCAATTGACTGTTTTCAACTTCTATAAAACCATTTTCATGTTCTACAATAAAATGTGAGAATCGGTAAAGCTTTCCTTATCATCCCAGACTGCCATTTGATGCACAATAACATGCAACAGGAAAGATTGTAGCATTGCCTGACCTGACATGTAGGTTTTGTCCCCGCAGCTCTTCAGTGGTATGAGAGAGCAGGGCCTGCTGTTCTCTGACTTCTCAGATGAACTGTGTGATCTAGAGGAAGGGGCCGAGTACAACAAGGTATCTTATGAGACAAAAAGAGTCAGCTTTGACAGTTTAAGCTGTCATTTGGTATATATATTTTACCACTCTGCATTGTAGACATCTCACATATGCCAAATTTTTGTAAGTGTGTTGCTGTGTTTTCTCTGTAGCTTTTTATGGAATACTGCTCTGACACCTACAACAAGTTCATGCAGGGAGCAGATACATTTGAAGATGAGGATGAAGACTATCTTAATAAACTAAGTAAGTATTTGATGATAAAGTGTGTATTTGGTTTATTTGAATGGGTTGGTGGCATACTTTATTTGACCCTCTTAAATTAAAGGGGAAAGTTCACTCCAAATCTTTAATTGTCATCATTTACTCACTCTCATTTTGTTCCATGAGATTCTTCCTGTACAGAATAGAAGAGAAGACATTTTGAACTATGTTGGTTAAACAAACAGTTGCTGGAAGCCACCGATTTCCATTGTATGTATATATAAAAAAAAAAAAAAAAAAAGTAAATTGAAATCAAAGGCTTCCAGCAACACAGGATTAAGAGTACATGATGACACAATCTTTGGGTGAACAATTCCTTCAATGCCAGTCATGTGCCAATTTTTTAGTATAAATTGAATAAAGGTAAAGTCAAATGCATGTTTTAACCCCTTAACTGTCACTCACATTTTTGTGCACTTTATAGTGCACAATCCAAACTTACATTTTTATAATTCATGAATGAATACATTTTGTAACATGATATTGATGTACCATTTACATGGTAATGCAATGTCTGATTTTAAAATGGGTTTTAAAGGATGAATTTTGAGAATTTAAGTTTTCAGTTGATACATAATTTCTGATGATTTCTAAAATGTGATAGAGAAAAAGGCAACGAAGAAGTCTTCTTTTCTTTTTTCTTTTTTTAACAAAGGTCAGAACTCCTGTTATAATAAAGATTTTTGAGGGTGCACTCTTATCATAAATTAATCTATTACTTTTACTACATATTTTCTTTTAAAAAAACATTGGTAAAATATATATTTGGGAGTCTTAGACCTTTCCAGCGAGATATAGTTTATCAAGATTAGATTTAATTGTAATATAGTGAAGTAAATGTAGGCGTCACAGGACGGGATGACAGTTAAAGGGTTAAAAGTTATTAATCTCAATGTATCCTGCATATGCTTTTTTTTTTCTTTTTTTACCCATTTAATGTCAAAAATGGAACTTGCTTACTTTGATGTATGCATGCATTAAACTCTGCTTCTTAAAACTTGCTCAACTTTAGAGGGCATCACCCACATCTCAAAATCAACAACCAATGCATACAACCAAATCATTGCCATACACATTAAAACAAAAACAAAAAAAATATTGATCGACTGATAATCTTTTACACCCAGATGTATACATTATTTTCTTCTAACACTATATGTGGTCAAATTTATTTGGCATATACTTTACATTAAGCCACAACGAAAATATTAAGCAGGTAAAAAAATAAAGTTTTTTTTTATAATAATAAAAATAAATCTATTTATGAAACTAATGCAAAATATAGTTATGGCTGATCAATTTTCTGAATTCTCTCAGAGAAGCTGTACAGTGTGGATGAGGCGCTGTTACAGTCCCAGCAGGAGAAACATGCAATGCTGATGGAGCATGTGGAGAGACTTGAAAGAGAAAGCCAAACTGTGAGTCTATGTTTCCTTGTCATTTCTCATGCTGCTTTTTAAATAATAGTATGGAATAATAGTCAAGTTGGTTTACACAGTGAATTGCACACTCTGGGCTTTTCTCAAACACCTTCATGAAATGCCATTAAATGTATGATATGAAAGAAAATAGTTTGCACTAATGTTGGAGCTATGTGTTTATGTTGACAGGATCGTTTAGCAGGGAAGAGGACCGAGAAGCTCAGATTACAGGCTGATCTGCAGAAGCTGCAAAACTATCGTTGTACTCTGGAGGCTCATAAAACTGGACTGGAGAATAAAGCTGCTGGACTAGCTGAGGAGCTCGAAGCTGCTGGTGAGGGACATTACAAGATGCAGATGCAGATACAAATGCCTTGATGTCGTAAATACAAAAGTGGAATTCAATAACATAATGGCCCTGTTCTTTGTGCAGAGATTCAGTTGGATGGTCTGAAACAGGAGAGGACAAGGCTGCAGCACATCCTGGAGAATCAGAAGTTCACTCCAGCTGATATTGAGCGTATTAACAGAGAGAGGAATGAACTGCAGCAGACCATTCAGAGCCTAAACCAGAGTCTGGAGGAGGCGGAGCAGCTGGTGTGGAACGAGGAGGTCAACCTGTCCAAAACCAAAGAGAAGGTCAGGATTTTACAAATGTCCCACCCAGAGTTGATGTGAAATCGCATACTCCCTGAATAGGTACTACATTTGTGGAAGTACTGCCTGAATTACCATTAAAAAACGATATATATACTATGAATGTGTGCAGTACGATTGAAAACCAGACATAGTGTCATGTTGTTGTGTGGCTTAAGACATGACACTTTACTGCCATTCACAACTCCTCTCTGTGGCTTCTTTTGGCACATACCAGATTTTCTTTTTTTATATAGCATAATGAGAGATTTACAAACATTCATTTTTTGACTGAACAAATTAGATACAGGATTTTCAGCACAAGGGTGAAAGTGGAAGAGACAATGAAACTTACATGTAAAGTGGCCAGCCTCAGTTTGTTTTTACATGCCGTGTGTGTGCGTAAATCTGAAAACATTGCTACCACAGTTTTAATCCAGCAGAAACTATAAGCGAAGATATTAGTGGCTCAAGAAAACAAAGTAGAATATCTTACAGTATCAAATAGAAGAGGTGCGACAATGCATCAATTCGTGGATCTATTTTAGGATTTTCGCAAATGCATCGTTATTATCTCTTGAATCAATTCTGAGCGTAGTTTTTGACAGCAGATGGCAGTGTGTGCTTTAGAAACTGCTGTATTCTGCTCGATTCCAGTTCTTTATGCACACACACACCACTTCAACCTAAAATAATTAATCATATAGGTTGAAGTGAATTACAAGTGTGTTCACAATGGGCTATATTTACATTAATCTTTTGTCATAAAAAGCAGAAATGCAAGTACATTTAACCACTTCCATTACCCAGCCGAACACACAAGTGCTCTTCTTTGTGACCGTTTAAGTTTGTGGTTAAAAACTAGCCTAGAGAGATATCTGCTGTTAAAAACTAAGCTCAGAATCGATTCTGGAGAGAACTGTGATCAAATTGTTTCGATTTAGAGCTTGTGTTTTCTGTGCCGAAAACATAAGTCATACAGTTCGATCCATCATGCTGTTAACATGTAGGCTAACACATGTAAACATCAGAAATTTTGCTCATTTTCTTGCAGGCGGAGTTGAAGGTTGCGGAGTATAATAAACTGGGTCGTAAGCTGAAGCTCATCCCACAGTCAGCAGAAAATGCCTGCGGTCATGACTTTGAGATCAGGACTGATTACAGCGCCACTACCATCACACAGTACAAGACACAGATACAGGTACAACCACTACAGCCATCCGTAAAAGATACTTAATTCGTTGTAACAATTCAGGATTTTTCTTATTCTTTCTCTAACTTGTCTTAACTTTGGTAGAATCCCCTGAAGAACATGATGGTCGATGTGGAAGATGAATACAGCAGACTCACCAATGTGAAGTTGAGTTTGGAAGAGACTGTTGAACAGGTGTGAGAATTTTATTAAACCCCTTGTTCAGGTGCTCTTCATGCCTTGCATTAGAAAATCTTTTCATTCTTTTATTATAACAAATTACTGATGTAACTATGGCTATCCTAGTGTGGTGACAATCTTACAAAGCCTGTCAAGACATACCCAGTTCTTATTTCACTGCAAAATTAACAATAAAAACAAAGTCGTTCTACAGTCCCACAGTTTCAGAGCAGATTGCAATAAATTCCACTTGTTTATACCAAACAATTTTTAATGATCCTCTCTTGATTAATTATGATGTTTACTTTATAGTGTTTACATTGTTAAATGTTATAAATGGTAAGGGTGCATAATCACCATTCCATTTGTTTGTTAGGTGAAGTCCAACATCCTTGATAAGGAGAATGACCTCAAGCATCTAAAGGAACAGATTCGCAGAGTCGACCAACAGCTGGAGCATGACATGCAGGTACAATGCAAGAGCATCAGGATTTCTGATTTGAAACCTGCTAAATTATATCCGTCTGTATGTTAATTGAATAAACACTTTATTTTCGGAAGTGACTCATTTGAAGTTGTCACTCGGCACGTGAGATTGAATTAGTTACGGTGTGTGTAGGAAATGGCACAAGAGGAGGAGAAGTGGTCGGCTGAGGTGGACTCTGCTGAAACTCACAAGAAGCGTTTGGAAAAGAATGTGAGGCAGGGATGCGAGGAAGCCGAGGAGGAACTCAAAGCTGCGCAACAACAGTGAGCATCCGTTTTCCACTTTATTTTTCTCAAAACATCACCTGTTCATCTTATTTTACATGGATCTGAACTTCTCTATCAGGTATCACGTGGTCGTGCAGGAGACTAATGAGGAGAACCGCATGGTGTTCAAGAATCTGACTGATGTCTTCACTTCTGCAGTAAACCACCTGTGTGCAGTTGAAGTATGTGATGGTTTGGACTGCAATTACTAGAAATCTCTTGACTTAATATGACTTAATGCTACATGAGGTGGAAGATTTTAAACACAGAGATGTGTCAATGATGCATGACACTTTATTAATAAAATAGCTTACTTCACTGAGAAATTTAAACTCACATTTATTGAAATATTAGCTTTTTATACTTGGAAAAGGAGCATGACGGGCTTTGTGTCGACTCAACCTGTAAACTAAAAATATCTTTGTCTTTTAGAAACACTGCGGCGAGCAGCTAAAAAGATTTGATAAGCTGAAGGAAGTCATTCATGAGGATGAGGCTGACATGAAAGAGCTGACGGATCTAGTGGAAAACTTTGTGAAGAAAGTGAACAGCATTTAATGCCTGATAGCTTGGATTTGTAAATAGTTTTAATGTTGTAGTTGTTTTTTTTATTTTTTTTTTATAATACACTTGTGTTTTCAGATTCTGGCTTTGGAGTAATATCGTAGAAGACATTATCTTTCTTGACAGAATAATACTTTGTGTTTATCCTGTATTTACATCTTTTTTTACTAAAAAAAATAAATGTTTTGGAAAATTGTAGATCAAAATGTGATGTTTATTGTACCAGCTTGCTTATCTTACATAGATTATTATGGTATCAGACTATATTAAAATGGCTTTAGTTTTACTTCCTATTTGTTCTTTTGACTTCTATTTACTGGAAAATTTGTCTTATTATATACCCTTAGCAAGAATTTAGACCATCAGGTAAAGATTAAACATGCTATATACCAAACCAAAATCAGAAGTAATTGTCCTTGTGAAATAAAAAAAATTGCGAAAAAGCTTATTTTGTATTTGTTGTACATGCTTTAGAATTTAATTGTGTAACATCTAAATTTGCCCTCATAGTAGAGATGCCATTCAGCCAAGTATGGTGACCCATACTCAGAATTTAACCCATCCAAAGTGTGTACACACACTCAATGAACAACCATTTATGCTGTGGCGCCCGGGGAGCAGTTTGGGTTCGGTGCCTTGCTCTCAAGGGCACCTCAGTTGTGGTATTGCCAGCCCAAGACTCGAGCCCACAACCCTAGGGTTGGGGGTCAAACTCTAACCACTAGGCAACGACTTCCCCTCTTTGCTGTCCCATGTAGACCAGAGATAATGATATACTATACTACAGGGCTTTTACCAATCAAATTAAATCCGTATCAACAAAATCCATGAAGTGGCATTAGATATATATACGTGGAGTGTTTAATGATGGTATGGCATTTCTGAAACAAATTTCATTAATAATTCCAAGTTTTAAGTTGTTGATCCTATGATCCCGTCATCTATTCTTGGAAAACTTATCTTTTCTTCACTCAGCTCTTTAATGGCAAAGATTGAGAATATAATATAGGGTTAAATGCCATTACAGGGTGCATCCAAAAAAAAAAAAAACTTATATTAAACACCATTTTCTCCTAGTGCGAGACTTAAAAATGTTTGTAAATTTCCAATTTTTATAGAGCCAATATGACAGATAAATATTGCAAACGGTGAGAATATATTTTAAAAAACCACCCTTTATATATAAAATTGTTTATATTCAACTTGTATTATTACCTAGATGATAAAAGGACTAAGCCTACAGTTATGTAACACGTTATGTTATGTTATGATGTCATGTAATACAATACAATGTAGCGGAGACTAAAGTTTGTAAATCTAGTTTTGGTTGCATATATTACTTTTTTTAACTGCATTTGTATACAGTACACCGCAATTGTGTACACGTATACAGTTAATATATACAAATTTTCACAAAAGACTTATGGCAACCCTACCTGCTGAAGAGCGGAACTGAAATTCCCCGCTCAGCGTTTCTTTTGGAAGAATTGAGGGGACGGACGCAGAGGAACATCATGGAGGGAGATTTGAGTTGTTTCGTGTAGCAGCAATTCGGACGCATTTTTTAGGAGTTATCGGTACAGCCTCTCAATGGAGCTCGATAAAGACATCCAGACGATGCAAAGAGGATTTCACTGCAGCCTCTGCGTCGTTAATATTCCCAACAGTAAGTTGTGATAAACTAAAAACATCAGCGCTAACACACGTGAGACGTTTCTGCGCCGTCTTTGTAAACATGCTATAATACAATAAGTGTGTATACACTAACCTGCCCTATTCTTTTTCTATTCTATCTACTTTTTTTCTTTTTTAGTTATTATAAATAAAAAAACCTTGATGCATGTACTTTGTTAGGTTAATCGAGATTTGTCACACCCCTAACATATTACTATAATTTTGTTGGTTTTAGTTGATTCTGTTGTCCTCATTTGTAAATCGCTTTGGATAAAAACGTCTGCTAAATGTAAATCTAATTTACTTTATGCACCCAATCCATTTCCTTTCACATTTAACGGATGTGTTTCTGTTTAGAGCCAAGCCTGGAAGATCATGTTAAAGGAAAGAAACATCAGCATCTCCTGCGGCTCAGAGCTCAGCGCAAAGCTCAGGAGGAGAACGGTGTGTTTGTGAGTGGCTTTAAACCAGACACGTCTCAAACGGATCTAAAGGAGTATTTCACACAGTTCGGGCCGGTGTCAGATGTGATCATGGACAAGGATAAGGTTTATATACACACTGTCTTCTTTACCCTGTGGTATAGTTCTCCTGTGGTAATAATTGAATGTTTGTCTTGCTTACATCTGTATTTTAAAACGTATGTAATGTTTGCTAACCCTAAGTTATGTTACATTATAGATGTAATGCATAAGGGAGATTTAATGTTGTTTTCTGTAGGGTGTCTATGCTATAGTTGAGTTCTCCGAGCCACAGAACGCTCAGGCAGCTCTGGCACAGCTACAGCATCAGCTCAATGGTCTCAAGCTCCGAGTCAAGCCCAGAGAGAGGAAAGAGTTCAAACTGGCAAGCAAGGGGAAACGAGACTCCAAAAACACCCAGATCAGCCTGGACAAACTCAACCTGGAGATCTGCAAGGCTACATCTGTAAGGGAGTGTTTCACATCCAGGCTGTGTTCTCTTGTCTTTTTGTTTAATGCATGTTCATTTGTGTGTAAAAGGTAAATGAGCAGATGCAGAAGGTGGTGGAGAGTTTCGAGTTGAAAGACAATGAGAAGAAAGTGAGAGATCTTCTAGTTCAGCTGCTGCAGGAAGTCTTCACAGAGTTCTTCCCAGGTTCTCTCTTAACTGAAACTGAAACATGAACCAGACAAGACCAGAGTGCTAAAAGTTGCCATAAAATAAACATTAATCTAGTCTTATTTTCTAAATGCATGTTAGAGATCTTACTGTGAACAATTTATCTGTGCATGCATTTCATTTTTCAAAAATGAAATCCAGTCAACAACTGATGCATAGAACCAAGACCCTACATTTTTTGTCTTTCGATTTTAATCGGTGCAACAGTGGCCACACATCTTATCTGCTTTGTTTGTTTTAAATATTTTTACAGATTCATTTTCTGAAAGTTGCTTTGTGTCATGTGTTACAGATTGCCAAATTGTGCCTTTTGGCTCCTCTGTGAACACATTTGGGATCCACTCCTGTGACCTTGATCTGTTCCTCGACCTTGAGAACACCAAAGTATTTCAAGCTCGTGCCAAGTCTTCTGAAGTGGTATGTTAGCACTAGTACTGGACGACTGTGACCTCAAACATCAGATAATCAAACTGTTTACTTCTTCCAATATGTCATATCTCTAAAACTGCCCATTTTCAGGAGACAGGCGAAAATCAGTCTGAGGATTGCCGTTCTGAAGATTCGATTTTGTCTGACATTGACCTGTCCACTGCCTCTACTGCTGAAGTCTTGGAGCTGGTTGCAGTCATTTTGAGGAAGTGTGTTCCAGGCGTGCACAAAGTCCAGACGCTCAGCACTGCCCGACTACCTGTGGTCAAGTTCAGTCATCGAGAGCTCAACCTCCACGGAGACATCACCATCAACAACAGGTTGAGAGCAGTTGTTTTTGGCCACTTTGTGAAATTAAAAACTGAGTATTGCACCCCACTGGACAATCTCTGCCTATAATGTTTTTTTTTTCTGCACTAGATTGGCAGTGAGAAATACTCGATTTCTACAGTTGTGTTCAGGCATTGACTCCAGACTGCGGCCCTTGGTCTACACCATCCGATTATGGGCCAAGCAGAAACAATTAGCGGGTAATGAAGCTGTGCATGACAGTTAATGGTGAACATCAGATAATAAATGAATAAGTTTTTAATGTTTTACCACACATGAATGAATATTTTAAAGTTTTTAATAGTGACAGCATCTTAATTACATACATTTGTAATGCAGAAAATAATTTGACTTTAAAATTATGATTCATGACTATAGTACAGTAATAAATAATCCTGTCTGAAAAAAAAAAATTATATACATTTTAAATACCGTAATAGAATTCAGTAATGAGGGAACCACCATGATGCATGCATTGAATTGTATGTTTACTATAAATACATTATTATATTGTTTATATTGCAGTGTTGACACTTGATTAGTGTGATACTAATTTGTACTTGGTAGAAATTAACTTTGATTTTGGGGTGATGTATATGATCTGGACATTTCTTGACTGTTTTAGTGAGATTCACAAGTACAGTTTTCTCAGTTTAACCCTGTCCATTTTTTTTTAAATTGAAGGGAACCTGTCTGGCCCTGGACCGTTGTTGAATAATTACGCTCTTACACTGCTGGTGATCTTCTACCTTCAGAATCGAGACCCTCCTGTGCTTCCCTCTGTGAACCAGCTCAAAAACATGGCCTGTGCGTTAACAAGGACTGCTCTTCATTTCCTTTTCTTAATCTGTTGGTTTATCTGTATTTTATGACTACTTGTATATTTTGTTGACTTTTTTTTTTTTTTAAGAAATGTGAAATCAGAAGTAATAGGATGTCCGTCTAAACAGTATATCTGTGATGCGCATTAATAATATCTTTTATTTTTTCAGGTGAGGAAGAAGAGTGTATTATTGAAGAATGGGATTGTACATTTCCTAGTCAGCCATATAGTGTACCCCCCAGCAAAAACACTGAAGATCTCTGTAAGTACCACCTATGCTTTACCTTTTTATCACTTTCTTAAACCAGTTACGGTTAATATGATGACAAAGCGTATGGTCATATAAACATGTAAAACTATTTTCCTTTATCTGTGTTCAGTCATAAATGGCTTCGGCATAATCTGATCAACATGGCTAGATTTTTGCCCAAATTTGTCTGACATTTAAACATCGTAACTGCAATTCTTTCAGCTTATAGACCTTAGTCTAGGTGCATACTTAATTGTATGCAGATGTAGACGAGGCAGCCTTGACGTTTAATTTGTCAATGAATAAATATGACACCATCCTGACTAAGGTCTATTGAAGTGCATGTCTGACTGTATATTCACATACAGCAAGTTAACATTGCAAGTAAAATATTTTAGGCTGTTTATTTGGTTATGTAGATGAAAAAACTTTACATAGACTTCATTCTATGTCAATTTGAATAGGCAGTATTTATTTTAAAAACAATAAAGTGTTATTTTATTTCAATCAGCAGTCTAATGAAGGATAGTAATAGATAAAATCTGTAAAAAAAAAAAAAAAATCTTAGCTAATATATAATTTTACCTGTTTGCCGCTCCGTTAAATACCCATTGTGAGCATTATGCTAACTAGACTAATACAATTGAAATTTAAAGACACAAGCAACATTTTTTAAATTACTTCAATAGCTTTATTTTTAATTTATTTTTAAACTTTTACAAAGGAGGCGTAGAACCAAAAAATAAAAATAGCTTAGTTTTTGTTCAGAATGAACTAATTCCCTTTAGGGCTGCACGATTAATAAAAATTAACTTACAAAAGGCGATAAATTGTGATTAGACAGAAACTGCTATTGTCATTGTATGCGTATCTTTCAGTGAAGCACTGTTCTGTGATCAGCCATCCGAAATCTCCATTCGGAGGCCAGAGGGCGCTCTTGCGCTGGAACTCCAAATACACCTTGCAGAAGAAATCCAGGAAAACCCTTTAGGGGTTGCTGAATAAACAGAAGCTTTAACTGCTTTTATTAATTCAACGTGGTTTGTCTTATAATTTTTATTGAAAGAAATTTTTAAAGAATACTATGAAATGTTACGTGCATTTTTCTTAGTAAGAAACCACATCATCTCACATAAGGATTAATTTATCACTCGACTGATGTTATGAAGTGAGTTTGGAGTAAAAACATGTTATTAAATGTGCTATTTTCTCTTGCTTTCAGATGGAGCAGCATTTACTACACACAGTTCATGTTCAGTGACAAGCTATGCAAACAGCTGAATTAATTGCAGAATGATTTCTTCGATTTCATAATCGAGTGATTAAATCATCTGCGATTTACTACGGTTCTGTGTAGTATATGCTGCTCCATCTGAAAGCGCGTGCTGGAGATTTACTACTGATATCAGAACCTGCTTTACTGACAAGATGCGCATGACAATCACATTAGATACATTTTAGAGCCTAATTCCCTTTTAATCCCAGAATTTTGACATGCACGACTAGGGATGGGTACCGAAACCCGGTATTAAACTGGTCCCGGGGGTAAATTATGAAAGACCGTAGTATCAGTAAGATCTGACGCTACCAGTTCTGCTTTCGGTACTGGAGGAAAAAAAAATTAATGTACCATGAATTTTTTCTTAATGTTATCGTGAACATTTTATCTCACCAAACAGCGCGGCGCACGCACAGACATAACAGTATGAAAACTCCCTCTAAATAATGAAGAGTGACGATGGCGAAGAGATCTGCTTAATAATGCTATCGTGTACATTTTATCTTACCAAACATTTATAATTTGTGATATTAAGACGTTTGTCTTTGAGATCTGTGAGATCTCTCATGCGCTGTCTGTCAGTAACACACACAACAAGAACTAGCGCAGCACACGCATAACAGTACGAAAACTCCTACTTAATACAAAGAGTGACGATGGCGGAGAGAGCAAAACGTTCCAAAGTGTGGTTATACTTCACTAGAGTTGATGCAGACAATGCTCGTTGTCATAAGTGCTACTAAATTTTTGCATGTAAGGGCAGAAACACAAGCAATCTGTCAAAGAATCTTTCAAAAGTACATTATGTGCAGACAGAGAAAGGCAAAGTTTTCGACTGCCTAGCTAGCTCGTCTCTGGTTGTTGCCCCATCTATGTCAGGTATGTATGCTAAAATCATGTTGAATCAACGTTGTTCACGTCATTTAAAATAAATATAAAATCTCCCTGGTTTGCTAACCTTACGTAAAAATTCTGTTGATTTCTTTCGGGAGAAATGATAGAATGAAATCAACATATTTTTACTTGCTTTTAAAATTCCAAATAAAGAAAAATCAGTTTGTAAATGTAAACATTTATTTGGCTAACTTAAATGCACAGCACTTCACCTTAATGATACCCATCTTTTTGCATGACAAATAAATACTTTTGACCATTCAAAATAGACCACATAATCAAGTGACTCAATATTTTTAAAGCGATTATTGATTAGAATATGTGTACATATGACACAGCCCTATTGCGTTGTTTCAAAAACGTTGTTTTTGAGTTCTCAAATCACTTGCGCATGTTGCTGTTCAGGAGACATCGGTAGGCTGTGCCTATTAAGATAATTGCCACGCATGATGTCTATGAGACGGAGTTCTCCCTGTAACTTCCTCCATCTCCTTTCCCTCAGGCAATTTGCTTTCTGGATTCTTCACCTTCTACTCTAAATTTGATTTCTCTGCATCAGTGGTGTCTCTGCGAGACGGCCATGTGCTGCCTATCACAGACTTCCTCCAAATTGATGACGAAGCGGCCTCTGATTCCAAACCAAGGCGCTCCTCTGCCCCTAAACTGGGGCCTATGAATGTCCTGGATCCATTTGAGCTAAACCACAATGTGGCCGGGAACCTTAATGAACGAACGCAAAAGAATTTCAAGAGGGAATGCTGTGAGGCTGAGAAGTACTGCCGCAGTTTGCAGTATCAGCGCAAATCAACCAAGGGCAAATCCTGGGGCCTCGTGCGGCTCTTTGCACTGCCATGTGAATCTGGACCCCGTTCACAGGTCGGGACTGAGAAGGTAATGGAGGTCAGCATCCCCTTCAAGGCCGCTATTCTCCCAGAACCCTTGCGTGCCCAACTGGCTTTGGCTGGGAATGGTTTTAGAGGTCTTTGGTTTGCAAAGGTCTGCTCTGCTGTGCACATGGTGTTTCAAGATATTTTAAAATGTTCACCTTTAGAGGAAACTCAAGCTGCAGCTGTTTGTCAAAATCTGGACAAAACCGACAGGGATGAAAATGAAATGGAGGTGAATAATAACCGAAGTGTCGAAGATTCTGGTCTACAAGCCAAAAGTGAAACTGGTAAGAAGAGACCTCTTACAGTGGAGGAGGGTCCATCAACCTCCACCGATGTACAAGCTAAAAGACAGAGACTAGAAGCTGATTTGGAGCACCCAGAGCCAGTCCACTGGACTTGGACTCAAAGAAAGTGTGTTTGGGCAGGCCGACGGAAAGTGCGGAGAGATCTCTTGAAGACTGGCGATGTGATTTCCAAACCTGAAGGAGGCTGTGTTGACATCGAGAGCAGAGTGACACAGAGCATTGTGGAGAAAGAGGAGAAACTGCAAGATTTGTTGGAATTCAAAGTGGATGCAGAAGTTGTCGGTGGGGACGAAAGCACCAAAGTTGTCCTCCATTTTCACCCCAGCCAGGATACTGCAGGCGTCTTTCAAGACTTCTTCCATTTTCTGGAGTCCTTCCTGCCAAAGATGGCAGAAACAATTCTAGGGAGGGTTGGGTCATAATTTTTCTTTTGTTCGAAATGTAATTAGTTTGAAATCTGCTTAAAAACTTTCAAACAGAGCTATTTTTAGTGAATTGTTTTGAGAACGTAACAATATATTTTGCTTATAGCTTGGTATAAGATAACTTTTATTTTCTTAATTGGGGTTTGTTTGATTTTTTTTTTTCTCCCATAGTTTTGGCATGTTTGCCTCTATAATGTAATGCAAACACTCACATTAAAGTTTGAACCGGAAGTTTGAACTATCAACACCTTGACTTTGTCTTTCTTTATTAAACAGATAGTTATTAATTTTAAATCTTATTTGATGTGCTGCAATTGATTTGCTGTAAACCATCTGTCCAACAAGATATCTTTAAATGTTTGATACCCTTTTTATAGCAAAATCTTATTTTTTTAGAAACATAGACAGAAACAGTTAAAAGGAGATAAATACCTAATTAATATACTTTTGGTGGCTGCTAGAAAGAGTCTTAAATGCATAGATGGAAATTACAAAGGACATTTATAATATATTATATTATATATGGAGCATTTGTTAGCATTTGAAAATAACAAAATGGAACAATTTGATTTGCACTGGGGAAAAAGCACCAAATATGCAACATCTCATAGACCTGATTTTATTTTTTAATCAAAATGCCTATGAAATAAACATCACTCCCTATATATATACATAGCTAGGTGTATACATACGCGTAGATGTGTAAGTGCTTACATATGAATGTTTTTCAGATATGTAATGTCTGTCATGCATTTGATGGAAGTAAAACGTTATTTGAAAAGTAAATAAAAAAAGTGAACTAAGGTTCTACTAAAAAAATAATATATATATGTTATCAAATATTCTTATCTATATAATTAACAAGAAATAAAGACCTAAATTACAGACAATTAAAAATCCTTGTTCAGTAAGTGATTAACAGCTGGTTTCCATAAAGTTGTCAACTTATTTTTGAAATTCATTTATATATATATATATATATATATATATATATATATATATATATATATATATATATATATATATATATATATATATACACTCACCTACAGGATTATTAGGAAAACCTGTTCAATTTCTCATTGATGCAATTATCTAATCAACCAATCACATGGCAGTTGCTTCAATGCATTTAGGGGTGTGGTCCTGGCAAGACAATCATCTGAACTCCAATCTGAATTTCAGAATGGGAAAGAAAGGTGATTTAAGCAATTTTGAGCGTGGCATGGTTGTTTGTGCTAGACGGGTCCGTATGAGTACATTTTCACGCACAACCAATTCTAGGGTTTACCAAAAGAATGGTGTGAAAAGGGAAAAACATCCAGTATCCCTGTGCATCCCACAAATCTCCATCAACTGCAAAATGCTATCCTATCAATATGGGCCAACATTTCTAAACAATGCTTTCAGCACCTTGTTGAATCAATGCCACGTAGAAATAATTAGTAATAATAAGTTATTTTTTGGACTATAAGTCGCACCTAAGTATAAGTCGCATCAGTCCAAAAATACATCATGATGAGGAAAAATAACATATACAAGTCGCATTTATTTAGAACCAAGAACCAAGAGAAGACATTACCGTCTACAGCCGCGAGAGGGCGCTCTATGTTTTCAGTGTAGACTACAGGAGAACTCAGCAGCATAGAGCGCCCACTCGCTGCTGTAGACGGTAATGTTTTCTCTTGGTTCATTTCTCTCGGTTCATATCAAATTAATTTTGGTAAGTCGAACCTGACTATAAGTAGCAGGACCAGCCAAACTATGAAAAGAATTGCGACTTATAGTCCGGAAAATACGGTGTAAAAAAAAAAAAATACATATATATATATATGTGTAATGTAATGTAATTTTGTTACCATACTGATTTAATGATAATTAAGAAATTCAGTATCTTAAATACAAAATACTAGCAGGGTAGACAGTGACAATGAGGACACAGAAAATATATAAACACACATTTTGACTGAAGCATTTAGAAAAAAAAAAAATGAAGAAATGGAACACTTAATAGATGTCCAATTTTTAATGTTAGAATTGGTAAATGACAAATATGGCATTAAATGCTCTCTTAGCAGTTATGGTGCGATGTAAGATAAAAAAAAAAATATTTCTGATTTTAAATATAATTTCAATCTTAAAACTAATGTGAGTTTATTATTTTTTTTTCCAATTTAAGGCATGATGGTGACTTGAACATGCACATGTATGGTAAAACAGAAATGACTCACCTGTGCTAAAATCAATAACACACCCTATGTGGTTTTTCCCATTAATTAATTTTTGCAATTAATGTTCAGGACCTCTTCTACCCATCAGCCTGCTGTCCATATGGTGGACATTATGGCCTTAAGACATGCTTAGAAATGCTGTGAGGGCTCTGGAAAGAGAATTCAGAGGCGTGTGCAGAGATAAATGACTGTAATTACACAATGAGGCATGCTGCTTCATTACAGCTGCTGTATATGACACAGGAGTATTAGTCACAAATGAACAGCACATCCTGCCTTATTTCATGCAATCTGATGTGCATGCAAAAGTAATTAAGAGAGATTAAATGGAGGAGGTAATAAGACTTACATTAGTTTTTGTTGTAGTTGGAAATGTAGGAGAGATACACAAAAACTATATTTGCTGGTATTGAGCTTGTATACAGTATGCGTGCATTCTGCTTCACAGATGACATCATAAGTGATTTCTGTGAATTGAAAGATTGGATTTAGTTGTTGCATCAGATGGTCCATTTAGGAAGAAGATTATCAGTGTTTTAAATAAAAATTTTGACATTTAATCTTTGCGTGTAATGTCCTGCACAAATATTGTATGGTGACATAAGTGTGATATTCTTACTTTTATTGATTTATTAGTTAATCTGTTTCATACTTTAAAATCCTATGTTTTCTTAACCCTAGAATGCTCCCCAAAACCACTGAATATTTTATTAAATGTTCTTTGAAAATAAATCATTGAATAATATAGTTAAATACAATAAGTAATTAAAATGACCAAATATTAATCATTTAATAATTTCATTTTAATATGTAATTTAGAATACTCCGTTTTTAGTCATTTTTGTGTAGATTTTGTCTGTAGGTTCATGCTTTTAAACATGCTCTTTTTCCTTTTTTCTGAGACAATTTTTTTTGACTGCAGTTTTCCTTGTTTATTGAAAATAAATATATTAAGTTGAGAGTTGGTTTGTATGCTAAATAAACCCTAAAGTTTTTTTCTTCTTTCTTGGCACAAAAGAAAAACAACAAAAAAAGATTGCCAAAACCTATGATTTATAAATTAAGCTTCCAATTAATTTAAATTTGTACAGTGCTTTGGCAAATTTGAAATGAATATGTTATATATTACAATATTTGATAGGCAGTATATCATAACTTAATGAATCAATTTGGACCTGTTTAATTATATTTGGTTACATAACCTCAGGTTTATGTTTTAGTATTTTACAAACATTATTAATAAGATTGAACATTTAAAGATTTAGTCTTCACATTTACCTTGATCAAAGTAGGGTATTAAATTTTTCTACATGCAGTTATTAAAATTAGTAATATGCCAAATAAGAACATAAGAAGAAAAAAAAAAACACTCCATCTTATTCATATTAAAATAGTGTCAATGGAAATAAAACCTTAAATAAAAAAATAAAAATAAAAAAAATGGAAATAAAACCTATATATATATATTATGGGTACTGATTATGTATGTAATCTTCCCTCAACAATAAAAAAAAACAAGAGAAGAACATGAGAATTTAATTTCAAACATTTTCTTATGCCAAAACTGCACCAATGAGGCCTAGTCAGATTACATTTGTGGAATTGAGGAGGTATTGTTGAAAAGAGGAGACATTCCAGCCAACGACATTCCTACCTCATAATTATTTAATGGCAACAACAACGTATTGATCCTGGACCAATCACAAAAACAAATTTAACCTGTAAATCTTTAACGGCACATCAGCTGGTATTTATTTGCTTTAATTAGATGCTAACGGAAGAAGAAAGAGTTACGTGGTTCTGTAACCTGAGGTCAACTCTCTTGGGAAATCAGTTGTGTTGTGAGGCATTGTGAGTCATAGAAGGGGTTATATTATTTAGAGTATGCAGTCGAGTCAGACAACAGATTTGTTTTTAACTGTTATTTATCTCCCAGTGAAGAATTAAGATATTTTATGCCACTAAAACAGCTACGCAATAGAGAGCATTTAGAAGTGTAAAGAGGACATTTATTTATAATTTTACTGTCTTGTGCAGCGCTTGAAGAACTCTTCCCAGACTCAAGAACAAGTTTTTGGAAGTGTTAAAAAATACAAATGTATTTTTCATGGTGAACCTTTAGACAGTTTAACAGTGAAAGTGTTCCCATGATTCATTACTAATCTGTTACAAAACATGTACTTAGTAACAGTGATATTTATTTGGTCTGTAATAGATGGAGTTTTCAAATAAAACACACACAAACACACACACACACACACACACACACATACATATATATTATTTTTCACATGAAGTTCCCAATTTATACCCTTCACATTTTATGGAGGTATGAAGTGTAAAAAAATTTTTTTTTACTATATTTACAATAAAATGTGATTTTACTCTATGTAGGTTTTCATTAATTAATTAATAAAAAAATGAATTTGCTTTCATTTCTGTTCAATCTGTTAGTAAATAAAACATTATTTTAAGGCACATTTTAAAATAATTGCGATTTATTGTAGGATTAAGTCTAAATCTAAAAATTAACTCTAAATTACTATTTGCTAGGCTGTTATCACATTTAAAAAAAAAAGAATAATATTTGATGCATAAGACTGGAGAATTGTTTTTTAATATATATTCTTTATATTTTATATAATTTTAACATACTGTATGAATTGATGTGTCTTATATTTGTGGTTCCTTGATTGTGGTAACAGGCCTTGCTTGGATATGAGATTGGAAAATATGAGATTAGCAGGAACCCATTCATAAGAAATTATAATAAAACTTCCCGTGAATGGAGTCTATTATAAGAACTTTAATAAAGATGAAATCAAATCAGTGCAGGGCTACAATTCTTCTAATGGCTTTATAAAGTTTCATCATTAAAACAATATCTATTTCACTATGACCTTCATCATATTAGCAGCATTTTTAGCAGCCTACATTACAACATGAGCACTCACTGATGACTGTGTTAAGTTACACATATATGAAATTCAAAATCAAAATGTTAAACTCACTTGTCTCTAATATATTCTTGGACATTATGCTATCAGTCTTATACTTTGTGGCTCTCAGGTAATCAAACTCTCTCCGGTCATCTCTCTCTGAACTGAATCAGCTCGTGTAAACATGCTAGGCTGCGACCAAAGCACTCTGCTCACATTAGCAAGGCCATAACGCATGATAAGGCTGATAATAATTTCATGTTTTCCTCTGATTCCCTGTAACATTATCCCTGGGACAGGAGGACAGCCATAAATGGAGGAAGTTTCAGAATTTTGTGCATGTAAGTGGAAGACACACGGTAGCAAAGTTAAAACAATAAATAATTGCTCGTTTTCATAAATGGTCATAAATGGCTTTTTACTGTAAAGTTCTTCTCTTTGGCTCCTTTCTGTCTGAGAGATGGCAGTGAACTCCTCCTGCTTCTGTCTGTGTGAGTCTGTTTGCCATGCGTCTTCTCTGTTTGCTATAGGTTTCTCACACAAACATAGTCTTAGCCAAACATAGCTTAATACATGTTCACTGTACAAAGATTTAAAGTGAGCTCATGTTTTGTGTTGTAGAGTTGTGTTGTAAATTTAACAAATGGTACAGGTATACAATTTAAATATATGCTCGTCAAAGATTTGAACACACTTGAATTAATTTGTTTCTAATAATGTTAGGAGTCTTCAAAATGCTCACATTTGGAAATTATCTAAGTGTGTGTGTTTTTTATTATATATATATATATATATATATATATATATATATATATATATATATATATATATATATATATATATATATATATACAAACACAAATATAAGCATTTCCAAGGCTTCTAACATTATGAGAAACATAAATAGCAGGAAGTTTTTCGATTTTGAGCAAGTAAGTAGAAGAGACACGATAGCGAAGTTAAAACAAAGAAGATGGCCCCACAGAAAGTCCAAAACAGACTCATAGAAGTAATAACTTATGATGTGCCAGGAAAGCCCTAGTTTGTACAAAATCATAACATCCGTCTATCGCTGTTGTGAAGCTGAAAAAAAAGCAGAAATGTTTTGGATTGATGAAACATGAAGACAATAAACACAATGATTGTGACAATATATGGTTTATGTGTTTTTCCAAGTCCTCTTCAGGTAATAAATATATAAAGTATAAACAACTTTGTATAATATATACAAACAATGTATGTAATTATATAAACATTATATCTATCTATTCTCAACAACATTATAAACGTGACACTTTTGTTTTTGCCCCCATTATTCATGAGCTGAATAAGATCTAAGACTTATTCTATGTACACAAAAGGCCTTTTTCTGTCAAATATTGTTCACAAATCTGTCTAAATCTCTGTTAGTGAGCACTTCTCCTTTACCCAGATAAGTCGTATATGCCGATCCAGAACATCCCAAACATGCTCAATGGGTGACATGTCCGGTGAGTATGCTGGCCAATAACTGAGACGTTTTCAGCTTCTAGGAACTGTACAGATCCTTGCAACATGGGGCTGTGCATTATCATGCTGCCACATGAGGTGATGGTCGTGGATGAATGGCACAACAATGGGCCTCAGGATCTCGTCACGGTATCTCTGTGCTTTCAAAATGCCATCAATAAAATGCACCTGCGTTCATTGTCCATAACATATGCCTGCCCATACCATAACCCCACCGCCACCATGGGCCACTCAATCCAAAACATTGACATCAGCAAACCGCTCACATACACGATGCCATACACGCTGTCTGCCATCTGCCATCTGCCCTGTACAGTGAAAACCGGGATTCAATCGTTGAAGAGAACACCTCTCCAAAGTGCCAAACACCATCGAATGTGAGCATTTGCCCACTCAAGTTGGTTATGACGACGCACTGCAGTCAGGGCGAGACCCTGATGAGGATGACAGATGGGCTTCCCGATTGTTGCAGCAGCTGTCTGGGTGGCTGGACGCTGCATGCCTCCGTCTATATATATGTATGTATATATATATATATATATATATATATATATATATATATATATGTATGTATGTATGTATGTATGTATGTATGTATGTATGTATGTATGTATGTATGTATGTATATATATATATTTATTTATTTATTTATTTATTTATTTATTTATATATGTATAAAACTCACGCAGTAGCCTATTTATTTATTTATGTGCTCTTTGAAATATGAATATATCAGTTCCATACAACTGTGACAATGTTGCAATTTTGTGATAAGATTAGGGGTAATAATTTAAACATCAGCCCCTAAAAAACTGATTTGTTGATAATGTGAATATTGGTGTTGGTGTGTCTCATGTTGTGATCCCTCAGTGGTGCTAATGGCCCCGGTAGTTTGGATCTGAGTTAGAATTAAGAAATAAGTAAGAATTAAAAGAAGTAAGAATTAAAAGAAATTACAATAAAAATCCTGTAATTTGCTCAGAATGGGATTACTATAATACTCATTTACTAATATATAGTGTTTGTGTCTTTGTTTATCACCATTTTGCATTTTTCAAATATCAAATAATACATGTAGATTGAATTAATGAAATTAGAAAGTAATAAGAACATGTTTAAATAATGTATACACTGTAGTAGCCTTTCAGAAGAGTACTGATGCTTCATCACACTTCATGTCAGTTACCCTTAAGAAGCACCGATCAGACATTCGGTTTAAACTGTTTACATGAAAATGTAATTAAACTGTTTAATCAAACATGTTCATTAAAATAGACCTATTATATTTTAAAGACAAAAGATTCAGTCACATTAAAAGGAAAATATGTAACACTCTAGATGCTGGTCTACTTATGAATAACTAATACAGCAATAAACAAACCTTTTTTCTCTTTTAACTACCATGTGAGAAATTATACTTGATTAATTTTGTTTTCCTTTTCTAAACTATTTACTCTGTCATGTCTGTTCTGTATGCCACTCCCTTTCCTCACATATTGTTTTATGAATCTTCATATAATTGAATTTTACGCCTACAGGAATTATTACACATAATCCCACTAAAACCTAAAACCAATACCATAACAAACTCCATAGTAAAAAGGTGTTCCTGTTATTGATCAGAAAATATAACACCATATATTTTCATATGAGAGTGTCTACATTCAAAACTCAGATCAAAAAGTGTCTTCTGTTGAGTTCAGCTGAGCATTTCACGGCCATCACAGCGTCAGATGACATTATCTGGTATTTGTGGAGTTATCATAGCATAATACATTCATCCACTTGTATTATCTGCCGTGGCTTTCTCAGTGTTTGTTCATACTGATAAGCTGAAGTGTGAGTATCAGTATCTACTGTGTGTTGTGTTCTCCTGACTGGCTTTTATGGTTGCACAGGTTGAGTGACCAGGAGTGAGTGGCTCCAGCCACAGAGACAGTGCTAAAAACTTCACAAAAAGCCTTATGGTAGGCCTAAATGTCCTGTAAATTGTATATGTAATATATACTTTGCAATTAGTACCAGAAGATGAGTTATCACACATTGTAGGGTGATCCTATTTATATTTGATAAAGAAAATGTCCTCAAGGAAAAAGCAATGTGCAGAAGAGCGCTGACATTTATGCAGTTTGTAGCCTTTTATTAGCGGCCATGAACTTGAGGATTTACACTTTAATCTATCCCTGCATTTATGGAGCTCAGAGGAAAATGGGCAGGTGTCTTTAAATGCAACTGTACAACCTAATTTTATGATGTGGCAATATGAATGCATTTGATATTAACCGTACATCCCATCAATGGATTGCACAAAAACATGAATAAGATTCTACAAATTCATATGAAGTATTCTACCTGCAAGAGATGATTTGCTGGAGGAAGATCTAATATGTAGTCTAATAACAAGTTAGAAGACCGATTACTCCGTTGTTGAGTGAAGAATAGGAGTTATTAGTACAGTAGAATTAATTCATTCATTAAGGATTTTTCCTGAAGTCAATGTTTTTTTTTTTAAACTCATCTAATCACTAGTCTGTTTCACAGCCTCATTATTTTTATAATCTTGTAAACTATTCTGACTCATACTTTCAGGGAAATGTTATCATAACGGCGGTGAAGTTTATAACCTATGTTTAGTTTTTACTTCTGGCCATAGTAGGCATAAAGATGTGTTCATAACTTTTGTTGTTGAAACTACTGGGGTTTCAAGAGGAAAGCAGAGTGATTCTAATTTCTGAGTTGACCTAAAAAAAATAATCACTGCAGCATTTAGGATGTAAACAGGGGAAAGAAATACATGAATATGTGAAATACGATCTCATACGAAAATGTAACTATTTAATGAGGTGTTGATTTCAAATACATTTAATTTAATGATGTGTTTGTATAAAATCGTGCTGTTTTAGAAAGAAAGAAAAAAAAAAGCACGATGGTTCTAATTGTCAGTGGGGTGTTAGCAAGTCATACGAATTCATAACTTAACCAATATTTCCCCAAAACATAAAATAGTTACAACTGCCATAAGTTTCTGTTGATTTGTCTGTTCATCCATTCTATTATCATTTTAATACATTTCTCAACAATTACGCCACAATAGAATTTAATTGTTTGTCAAAGGGCTGTTTGTAATTTGAGGGATCTGATAATTAGGGTGGTCTCATTAAAACACTTGAAGATTAATTCCACTAGTTAACTGATCCAGATATTGATTAACCACCCACTGCCTTCATTAGTAATCAGTGACGTATTATTAACATTTCAAGCTGTCATTTTCATCCTGATTCTTTATTCTAAATGAATGGCTCATTTATAGATTTGAGAGAAATTATTTTCATTTAAAGCTCCATGATAACAGTTGCGCATTCAGCATGCTCTGTGTCCACACAAATGTGCCCCCTAGCCAGTTTACACAAGCGTTTCAAGACACTTCAATTCAAAGCAAGTTATGAATCTTATTTGAAGTACACATTCCCTACTTTAATAGGGAATATTAGTCAGCTATGACTATGACCCATAGTCAGCTGACGCTATATTGAACTTACCTTACCTGTGTGTTTATTATTCTTCTGACACAACATGTCAGTTAGGCTACATTCAAATAATAATAATAATAGTAATAATAATAATAATAATAATTATAATAAATAAAATACAAAAATCAGTCAGTTAATAGGCATACATAAATATTTATTATTTTTTATTTTTTTAGATGTTATATTTGGAAATTAAGTCATCATGATCAAATCCCTATTTTTGTTCACAAGGCTGTATGTCAATTTTACCACATCAGGGGATTTTATTATAAAAATAAAAAAATGTTTTGTTGTCATATAAATAGCTTACAGTATTGTAAAATTTGACTGATGTGTGTGTGTCTTAAAGCTGCAGTAGGTAACTTTTGTAAAAATATATTTTTTACATATTTGTTAAACCTGTCATTATGTCCTGACAGTAGAATATGAGACAGATAATCTTTGAAAAAATCAAGCTCCTCTGGCTCCTCCCAGTGGTCCTATTGCCATTTGCAGAAATACATCGCTCCCATTAAGAAACAACCAATCAGAGCTGCGGTCCGTAACTTTGTTTGTGTTCAAGTTTGTCCTGAATCACTAGGGTGCACCTATAATAAGTGTTTATTTTCGGACTATTTTAGATTGCTTCGGGGAACCGCGGCAGAGTAACCCAGTACCGTTGTGATTCTTCATAGACATAAACAGAGAGAAGTAGTTCCGGCTACGATGTTCTTCCACAAGACGGAAGCAGTTCTGTTTATTAACCGCTAGAGCGTCAAAAGTTACCAAATGCAGCTCTAAAACAGCTGATCCAATCAGAATTGAGTATCAAATCAAAACTGTTTTTATAAAAAACTTGAGTGTACTTACAGTCCCGGGTGCTTATTAGTTAATATATCACTCCAGTCAAGTTGAAATACAGTATCTAGACACTGTGCATAACTGCACAGGACCTATTGACAACTATTATGCCAGTAGAAAATGCCAGTAAATTTGCCTAAAAATAGATGTTTCGAGGACATTTTGTGTAATTAGTATTTTTATTATGTTCTAAGCATGTTATAAAACCAATAAGGAACTGAAGGCTGTGTCTGTGCTGTACTGTGAATATACTCATGCATGTTGGGTTTAACCAGTACCCATTTCGATGCTGATATTCACAACATTTGAATTATGTAACAGTGGTAAATTGACTATACAATATATGAAAAAATCACAGTACTCAATATTATTTTATCCATTTTCAATTCTTATCATCAACTGTTGGCTGGATTGGTATTTGCATTACCCACCCAGTCTCATTTTATTCAATTTGAATCCATATTATACAGCAGTCTTGTTAATGTTCAGAGTATCATAGCCATTGTGATAATAGGATTGGATGGCTTGTGCCCATGACTCATTAGTTTATCATTAACACTCTAGTTGTGTGTAAGTGCTGGGTGGGGTTTGGACCTCCCTCTGGGGTCTCATGAGCTATAAAAGAACCATGGTCTGGTGAGAGAGGAGCAGATCAACGCCAACAACAAACATCAGATCTATACAATCCTTCTGGGCCTGAACATCTATTACAGTGTAAGTAGCATTCTGCTTTTTCCACTCTTTAAAGCAAAGATATGAAATAGCCTTTAGTTGAACTCCAACATAACAGCATCGGAATCAGCACCACGGATAGCTCCATAACAAATGCATCAAGTGATCTATTGAGGCTATCACAGATCAAGAGTAGAAAATTTACAGCAAATGTTTAATAGTATATTTGAAATGCTCTTCGAAGTCCATCTCAATCAAAAGTTCATACTACTTGTATGAATCCCAAAGGTTTTCTGTCTGTGTCTATCAGATGGCGAGTGCACTGAGATCCTGGACCGTTCCGCTGGCTCTTGTGCTGTGTGTCATAGTGTGTCTTAGCAGCCTAGCTGAAGCTTACCCGCCCAAACCAGAACCTCCAGCAGGAGATATGGGTCCAGAGGAGATGGCCAAGTACCACACGGCTCTAAGACACTACATCAACCTCATTACACGACAGAGGTGAGACTAGAATTACCTGTCCATTACCTTTGTATAATTACATGTGTCTGTGGCAGATCAGTCAGTATCAAAGGCTAATAGTAGCACTGATTAATTAATAATAACTTTCATTACAAACGCATGCCTTCATCTTGAAAGTAAAGCACACACAGATATAGCAGAAGAAATCTGGGTCATGTTTGCATTTCTTCTGTCACTGTCTATCATTTTAACCTTGAAATCAGGATTAGGCATAAAACAATGTTTTCAGAATCATTAATAAATATGAAAATTGGCTAGGATTTGCACAAATAGTCCAAAACTGGCTTAGAGAAAGATAGGAATCATGTTGAAAGCAAAATTGCTATCAAATACACATCATACAGGCACTATTTTTGGAATCAGCAGTCCAAATTTCGTAAGAAACATGTATTGGATTTCATTCAGCAAATATGATGGGTAATGTTATTGATCTATCATTATATATACATGTTTCCTTGGTAACACTATTTGTTAAAATTATTTACTACATTAGTGATCATGAATTATAAATAAGCAGTTTTTTTACAGCATTTGGTAATGTAGCTTAATGACAGATTCCCAATATGTACATTTTTTGAAGTTCTGTTATAAATTAACCTGAGTTAATCTATTATAAACAAACACCAAACATTGAAAAAAAGGGTATATATATAAATTAACATTAACATAGATCAATAATGTTTGTTCGTGTCTCATTATTGTAAGCTATTAAAAATAGTCACTAGAAAGAATTTGTGTAAATTGTTTGTAAAAGCATCTTGCATGAATGATCACACTGGCCTGAATGTGACAAAATACATAACAATAATTTTACAAACAATTTATCCACAAATTTGTTCTGCTTGTGTTTTATGACTGACACCCATTCAGATTATACTTGAAACATGATTCTGTAGAAAATCTACACAAAACAGCTAATGGCCCAACAAAGATTTTCAGATGATAATGGAGAGTATGATACTTATATTACTGGCACCATTTCTAGCACATCTCTCTCATATTGACGTCATTTACTGAATCACTGTGTTGCAGTTTTTTCCAGTCACTGGGTTATTACTTGAGCCTGTATTAGATTTGTTTAAATATCTCTTACAAGAAGTACTATAGCAGATACAGGTATGATATATGTTAATACTATAGTAAAAATAAAATATAAACAAGATATTTTATTTCAGCTAGTGGCCAACAAACATTTCTAATTTAGTTTACTTTGAAATTCTAAAATAAAATTGATTAAATGTGTGTGTGTGTGTGTATGTGTGTGTGTGCGTTTGTGAAATATATATATATGTTGGGGGGTGGGTTGAGTTGCCAGATATCCTTCAACCTGTATGTAACCCCTCATTATTGTGCTGTGTGTTAAGATAGATTGTTATTAAGTGGGATTACCATGTCTGCTAATGTCTCTGATAATGCATGCTAGAGATGTACCCAGATATTTTCTGCAACGAGTTAAAAGGCTGCAATTAAATGACGTTCATGTGTTACTTTGGTACAGTTTTTTTCTGGATTTCCTTATATTTGTGAATTTATCCTCAATTCTCTGGAAGATCACTCTCTTTCAGTTAAATCAGGAAGTTGAATTTTAATTATTTTTGGTGACGTTTGTTCAAGCCAGCATCACTAATACAATTGATTGTATTTAGAGTAATGGAAATTAACAAACACTTAGTACTAAGCATGTAACTTGGGCTACAGACTTGAATGATTCATTCTCATGCATCTGCTCATTCTTCAGATATGGGAAGCGATCCACCCCTGAGGCCGCTGTGGCTGAACTGCTGTTCGGTGAAGAAGAACAGGACGTCAGGCCCCGGTGAGCAGGGAGGGAACATGCTGGAATATCTTTGTTTCTGTAGTTATGTATCAATGCATATTATATTTAATCACAAAGATACAAATGCACCTGCTCAGTCAGTCAGTGTCACTTCAGAGATATTCAGACAAACCGCTGGTGGAGAAATTGAAATGATTGTTTTTGTTTCTGTGCAGTGTGGAAGACTTGTTATGGTGATGTGACTCCTCTCTCCTTCTCTGTGGCTGGTGCGGTGGCTTTCTTCATCCATCCATCTCTATGATAATAAATTAGTTTACTGAACAGCAGAAACCAGCATGAGCCAAACCCTCATCATTATGAGGCTCCAAAAACACCTCATGATATGTACATCTCTGTCAGCCTATTTTTTTTCCCTGTCATTCACTCTCTCTCTTATGATTTGATTTATGCTTTGTTAAAGACAATTGTAAATAATTTATTATTCACTGTCTAAATGGACAATAATAAAAAAAATACTGAATGTTGAGCCCTGATCCCTCTCTTTATTTTTCTAATTTTTTTTACATTTTGTTTTAGCTATCCTTAAATAAAGACTTTTGAAAGATTGTTTCTGAACTAATAAATCTGTATAAGATAGAGTATATCAACAGTATTTCTACATTTGGTTTTATACACACACACACACACACACACATATATATATATATATATATATATATATATATATATATATATACTATTTACTATTATAAAAACACACTTTACTATTCATATTGCTCTAAACCAAAAATCATATTTTATAGACATTATTTTAATGTACTTTTAAAGTTTCATATAAAAACCATGCTATAGCCTGTTCTCAAAAACACTGTATAAACTGTCAAAATGAAAATATTCCTATTAATCAATCTAACGTTAGTCTTAATTTATCTCTTGTAAATTAAGACTATGAAAAAAATGAATAAAAATAGTCCACAACTGAAAATCTCCTATGCTACTACCATACATTTGGACATGTAGAGTGGTAATACCCCTTTTTTATATTTCAGATAGCCTACCTGATTATTCAGTACTATGATACAGCCATAATAATTTATTTTTTTGAAAAATAGCCAAACTTGATCCCAGTTAGAGTTGTTATTAATGGAATAAATATAATTTAAAAGCATCTAAAACTGAGAGACTGCGGAATATGGTGAAATGCTTTTAAAGCTGTAAAGGTCTGAGTGATTTGAGACTGAGTAGAAGAGGTGATGTGGCGGGGTCCGCAGAGAGGCGTGGAGTGTGCTGCCCCTTTAAGACTCAGTATCTCAGTTCAACAAAAGCGCATCGCCGCCAGTCAGAGGCGTGATGTAAAGCGGTTACACAGGTTGTTTAAATCTTCGTTTAATTATAAGGTAATGAGATACTGACTAAATAGATGATCTAGTTGAAATTGCTTCATGTGATAATATTTCTGTCTGTTAGACTCATTAGTTTTTGGTTTATCAGGGTTGTTTGCGGTGAATAAGACGTGAATTTATTAATGGTTCGAGAGTCGATGGATTAAACGCGTTAATTCAGCGCCCATCATCATGACCACCGTCTGCAAAACGTGAAAGACGTGCACTGCTGGTTTATTTCACCTTGTCAGACATCACAGGTGAGCCAAGACGTTCATGACAGCGAGCGACGAGACAAACAAGTACAGTAGAGTTTGATTTGGACTGAATTTGAATCTTATTTTACTAATGTCAATGTTTATATAAGATTTCCGCACAAAAATATCACGGTACTATATTTCTGGAAATCTGATAACAGGATAGTATTTTTAGAAGGCTCGATAATGCAAATTATTCAGTGCCATATGTTTTACTGTCTGAAACCATCACTGTACCATACCTCGCATAATTAAATGTGTTTAGGCTTAAAAGGAAAAGGACGCAATACTGAGTCGAATATCTATCTATCTATCTATCTATCTATCTATCTATCTATCTATATATATATATATATATATATATATATATATATATATATATATATATATATATATATATATATATATATATATGTGTGTGTGTGTGTTACAGTTAATTAACAGTTAGGATCATTCACAATTACGTCAACTATTATGAAGACTTCATAAGATTAATTTTATCGCACTGGTCTAATGAGATTTTATTATATTTTAGTTTTCACTTAAAGTTTTGTTTGTAAAATGCAAAAGCAACTGAACTGCATGATGATTTTATTAATATATATTTTTTCCTGTTATTATTATTATTATTATTATTATTATTAATATTATTATTATTAAAAGCAAATTGTTATTATTTTTTGTAATATATTTGTTCCATTTTATTTGATCTTTTATCTTACAGTTTTGAGACAGAGTCAGTTACTTTTAAATGTTATTTTTAATTGAATTATATGTATTCAGCTTTACATAACAGGAATCAATTGTATTTTGAAGTATATTAAAATAGAAAAAGAGTTATTTTAAACTGTGTTTTACATGCACACACACACACACACACACACACACACACACATGTTTGTTTTTGTGAAAAGTGGGGACATCCCATAGGCGTAATGGATTTTATACTGTAGAAACTGTATATTCTATCGCCCTTCACCAACCTTACACCTAACCCTAACAGGAAACTTTTTGCATTTTTACTTTCTCAAAAAAAAAAAAACGAATTCTGTATGATTTATAAGCGTTTTGAAAAATGGGGACACGGGTTATATCCTCATAAGCCACCCTTTCCTTGTAATACCTGTGTCATACCCATGTCATTATACAGAGTTGTGTCATGATATGTCACAAAAAAATGCCCCCCCCCCCACACACACATACATATAAACCCTTTATAACTTAATTCTGCCAGTTGCAAAAGCAACATTTTTGATTTTCATTTAGTTTAACTTGATACTAAAATAGCAAAAAATCATCAATAGACGTTTAGACATATAGACATATTTTACATATATAAAAAAAACTTGACAAAAACAACAAAATTACTCAAATTAAAATGAAAACAGAAAATATATAAAAATAATTCAAAATATTAATAAAAGCTATATTAATATTTCAGTGATGCTAAAATAACACAGATTTGTATTTCTATTGCTATATTTCTATTATTATGTAATTTATACTTATTATTTTGTTATATCTTTTGTAGTTGTTGTAGTTCATGTTAGGAATATTTTGGGCTATTTGAGTCGATTATGATTTAACGTGTTTGCTGGCTTGTGTGGGAAAGTCGACACCTCTTCAACTCCCACGCTCTTTTCTGTGTCTCATTCATAAACATGGCATGACCTCTCCGCTTCTGTTCCACTCTGTGTGACAGCTTCCCCCACGTGTGCAGCTCCAGGGACTGTTTCCATGAAAACTGGTGACATGTGCATCAGTGACCTTGTAAGACGTGGTATTTTACCTCAGAAGGTCTAAGATGTTTCATATTCAAGATTCGATTGATTTTGTTCTGATTTTAAAACGGAGTTTGTTTGTAAGGTTATTCCTTCGATTGAATAATACTGTACTGTGGGACATCAACATGCAATGGAAAGAGGTTTTCTGTCACTCATTTGGCAGATTATTGTTCTCCAGGTGGCACAACAGCTGCCCAAGTTGAAAATGTGCTTATTTTAATTATTTGTGTGGACACACGGAGACAAACCGTGAACACTTCTGACCACAGTTTGTCCTATATCTTAAATAATGTACATCACAATCACGTAAAAAAGAACATCAGTTGCATTTCTAAATTACATGGCTAAACACAGAGCAGCACTATTAATAACAAGATTTACTCCCCAGTTTCTAGTTCTTTTGCTCCATTCAAATACCCTACAGTAGAGGCTCTTGGGATTTTGTGTGTTGCCAAGCAACCGTCGCTGCAGCTGCGCAGCTGGAGAGTAAATGCTACAGTGCTGTTAGTGCTGACCTCCCACTGTCATCTGCTGTCCTGACTGCTTTTGGTTAAAATAATTGAGCTTATGTGTGTAACTGTGTGTGTATCTTTAACACAGCTGTAGCTGTGTAATTCAGAAGCACTTGTGTGCCAGTCATGAGAAAATTCTAGATAAATTATTGGACAAGTAAGACAATCATGCTGAGAGGTTCTTTGTATAAGTAGAAATTATGAATACTACCCTGCCTTTGGCTTACAGTAGCAACATAATATAAATTCTGTAGTTTTCCAGCAATGTGTAGGTTGCTAAGGAAGTTGCTGGAATAAATTGTTTTGAATGTTCAAACATAAAATAACGTTCTAGATTATTGTTTTAAAATAAAACAATTAGTGTTCTAAACAGTAGACTTTAAGGATCAAGTTCTTTATACCTAAGTCATCTTTGTTTATTATTAGAAGAAACACGTATAAACACAACTTTTGAGAAAAACTGTGCTCTGAATATGAATTTGTTCGAAACATATGATTTTTAGAAAAATACCCTCAAATCCTGAAATATGTAAAACCCACATAGATGTTGCATTGCTAAAGCTGAGACATTCAGACACAAAGAAGACTCAATGATCAAAAAAATTAAGTGTAAAATTATAAAACTACAAGTTACTGTACAAATGCTTAATTTCTTCACTTTCAAGCTTTTAACAGGTCAAATCTTCAAGCATTTATTTCTAGCTTTTACTTTTATTTTATTTGATATTGGTGACATGTTCCTAAATACACGTTAAGTCACAGCGTTTGCAGAGATGGAGTTCATGAGAAGCAGCATTTTCTGTAAACTGAGCCACTATGAGGGGGCATTTTTTTTAAAGGTTTTGTGTACAGACAGTAGTGCCGTCGGTAACACTTTAGAATAAGGTTCCATTAGTTAATGTTTGTTAACTACTTTCGTTAACATGAATTAAGCAAGAACAATCCCTCTACAACATTTATAAGTCTTAGTTCATGTTAATTTCAACATTTACTAATGCATTATTTAAATCAAAAGTTGTGCTTGTTAACATTAGTTAATGCACTGTGAATTACCATGAACTAACAATGAATAACTGTATTTTCATTAACTAACATTAACGAAGATTAATAAATACAGTAATAAATGTATTGTTCATTGTTTGTTCATGTTAATTAATACATTAACTAACATTAACTAATGGAACCTTATTCTAAAGTGTTACCGTGCCGTCAAAACAATCCCCGTTCATGCTGATCTGTGAAAATTACTAAAAATGCTGTATAATGCATGCCAAGCCAGTAGCTAGCAGTGTTGCATTGTAAAGAAACACTGAGTGCCTGCGCACTTATGCACATAAGCCTATAGATTTAATACATAATAGACATGTGCATGACATCACCATTTTCACATATTTTATAGTTTACATGGAACTGATAACAATATAATTTTCAGAAATTTCCAAACTGAAACCTATTTTCAATAGTTTGTCCCCAAAAACCCTTTGCATAAAAAAATGGCCAAAATGCATAAAAAGTTAACACTTTTAGTTGAAAAAGGTTTTGTGTAAACGCTGTCTGCGTGTAAATGAAGTTAAGGAACATAGTGTCACTCTGAAACATGCAGTGCAACTGACAATATATTTTATTAATTAAATCACAGCCTTTAATTTGATAATTGCAATTTGATCAAATCACAATTTCAGTTGCATTTCAAATTATTGTGTTGGCCCATTTTTTTTTTTTGATGTAATGCAGTGGTTCCCAACCTTTTTCAACTCGTGGCCCACACAACCAAACACATATGTTTGCGCGGCCCACTGTAAAAAAATTAACTGACCCCGCTATTGTGGGTTAATAACTTAGTACTCAGAAGCTAGATTGTTAACTGTCTTTATTGAATGAACTGGCAATGAAAAGAAAATAACTCGGTCTGGCCCTGCTTGGCATAACTGCTGTTGTTCTGTAGCATATGCAGCAAAAATATCTAAGAGAAATTGACGGCTTATTCTTAAACCAATCAGCAAGCTCGAATAGTGGAAGCACAGTTACAGTATAATATTTATTTTTTGTTATTTAATTATATATATGAAATGATGTAATTATGTTATGACTTAGACATTTTTACATATATGAACAATATTATTATTTCTTTTAATAGTAATTGGTGGCCCACCTGCAATACCATCACCCTTATACCGGCCCACAGGTTGAAAACCACTGATGTAATGCTTCATTTAATTAATTATTGGCTTTTCATCAACTCACCAACCCCCAATTGGTAAACTCTGTTCCAGTGAAATAATGAATTGTCTTCATACATCATTTTAATACAAATCTATGACCTTAATATTTTATGTAGTAGTAACCAATTTATAAACGCCATTTCAGGTTGTGCTAAATTATAAATGTAGTAACTTTCTGAAGTAACTTTTTGTATTATTAGAAACTGTACCCCACTATTTTTGCTCAAAAACTACTACTTGGTGTAGATTGCAATTAATATTTAATGCCGTCCCTGTTGTTGCCATGGTGAACCGGCACAAAGGAGAAAAAAAAGAAAAGAAGAATCAGCAGCTTGTGTGAGAGGTGCTTATGGTTGTCTTGGTTACGGCCATTCTCCAATGTAAAGTAAGCTGAAAGGGGCTATTTTTATCCCAGATTCACCCGTACCTGTGCTACTTTGCACTTTGTGTGTGGCAAAATGTCTGTCTTGGTGAGTTTTCATTATGTTATGTCTTTAGTGAAAATAAACAGTTTGAAAAGTAAACTAATGCGCAAGAGGCGGACAGAGTACACAGCTTCATTACTTGAGTAGAAGTACAGATACCCCTCGCTAAATTTTACTCAAGTACAAGTAAAAGTACTACAGTCAGATGTCTACTTAAGTAAAAGTACGGAAGTACTTGTTTTTAAAAATACTTGAGTATCAAGAGTACATTTTATAAATATTGCATTACTACTGCCATAGTGCTTACATTTATGCACAGAAACGTCCTACATGGCGTTATGAAATATGTTAATGTTAATACCTTGGATAATGTAAAAGGAATTGAAAGTAAAGTCAAGTCATTTTCATCTTTTTACCATGTTGCTTTATTTAACATTTCTCACTTGCCCACAAGGCAATAGCACAATAGCAATGCTTTGACAAACTTCTGTTTTAATGTATTTTTGCACCCACATTTGAACCTGACTGTGTTAAACACACTCAAGAACATCAAAGCAAATGCTCAGCTTACATTAAGGTGTAATATCAGAAAAGATAGAAAACAATTGTGTGTACATGTGAGTTTCTCAGTTTTTTCATCAATCAAATCAGTAAACCTAAACCAGCAAAGAAGGCAATTAGGGATGCACGATAATATCGGCACAACATCGGTATCGGCCGATAAAAGCTTAAAATGACAATTATCGGTATCGGCCGATATGAATATTTCTGCCGATGAGCCAAACCGATATTCTCCAAGTGAAATAATTGACCTGTTTTTCAGATGTGAATGTCTGTCTACATTTGTAAAATAATAAATTGATGGTAGAATCAGTACAGAAGAGATACATGGATTTCTCTTCAGTAAAATTAAAGTTTAAATATATCAGTATATATTTGTATATATATCGATATCGGTATCGGCATCGGCCAAAATTATTTAGAAAATATCGGCATATCGAATATCGGCCAAAATCCAATATCGTGCATCCCTAAAGGCAATATAGCAATGTTCTGACACACCTCTGAACCTGACCATATTATACACGCAGCAAAGAAGAAAAAATAATAATGAATAAAAATAATCAGCTAATCAGCTGTGTTTAGGTCAGCGTACAAAGAAGGAAAATAAAATTCAGCTCATTTGAGTTACAGTTTTAAGCCCCTTCCTCTCGCACTGACATACAGGCAAAGGCAGGAGAAAATACTTTCAGTTGAATTAACACCATTCTCACACACACAATCTATGGTCCCTATCATACACCCGGCGCATTGCGACGCAAGGTGTAAACATGCCAAATAGCTATTAAAAACAAAAATGATTACAGTATAAAATAATTTTATTGTGTAGGCTAAATAAGTATAAAAATGTAATGATGGATATTCATTGCAAGTAGGCTACCTATTTGCAATTCAGCCTAGTACTACTTATAATGATAAATGAAATTGGCTACTTAATTAAACAATCGTGCCAATACAGACACATAAATATTAACTGACTCATCGCGCGGAGCTATTTGAAAGCATGCACTGCTACTTCATCCCACGCCTTCTTCACCTCGGGAAGCTTTGGTGGATTCCTGCTTGTCCCGTAGATGATCTGCTTGCGCGCTTTAACTTCGCGCACAGGCAGGTCGGTTTCTTTGCTTGAGAAGCGTTCAGCTTTTCCGCCAACAAATTCCGCCATGTAAATAGTGATCCACCATGGCGCGAGCACATCTCGTTCTTAAAGGGAATAGGAGATGAACATTATGCCCATTACTTATTAAGAGAATAGGGACAGCCCATTCCAAAAATGTGCCCTGGCACATTTTTCGTCGTTAAAATAGCAAAAGTGGATTTGGACACGCCCTGAGTGCACCTCCGCCGTGCGATTTACACTTTGCGTTTAGATCGTTAAAATAGGGCTTTCTGTGTGACAGCTTTCTCTCTCTCTCTCTCTCTCTCTCTCTCTCTCTCTTTGTGTATGTGTGTGTGTGTCAAGTAAAGTCAAGTCACCTTTATTTATATAGCGCTTTAAATACATTGCATCAAAGCAACAGAACAACATTCATTAGGAAAACAGTGTGTCAATAATGCAAAATGACAGTTAAAGGCAGTTCATCATTGAATTCAGTGATGTCATCTCTGTTCAGTTTAAATAGTGTCTGTGCATTTATTTGCAATCAAGTCAATGATATCGGTGTAGATGAAGTGACCCCAACTAAGCAAGCCAGAGGCGACAACGGCAAGGAACCGAAACTCCATCGGTAACAGAATGGAGAAAAAAACCTTAGTAGAAACTAGGCTCAGTTGGGGGGCAGTTCTCCTCTGACCAGATGAAACCAGCAGTTCAATTCCAGGAAAGTCAGATTGTGCAGAAGAATCATCTGTTTCCTTTAGTCCTGTGTGTGCTGTACTACATTTCAATCAAATGTCATGAAGTCTTTGGCGAAAAGCTGAAGGTGATTGCTGATAGGCTGTCCCAATCAGTGGCGCCTGCACAATCCAATCACGTTTGCGAGGGAAACAACAAATTGAGGGTTTCCGGGATTTTTCTTTTCATTTTTTTTTTTAAGAAGAAAAAGTACTTATGGTTATGGATAGAAATGTAGCGGAGTAAAGAGTACAATATTTGCCTCTCAAATGTACTTGAGTAAAGTCATGAGTACTCCCCAAAAATTATACTTGAGGAAAGTACAGATCTTTCTTTTCTTTTCTTTTTCAACTCACGGCCCACACAACCAAACACATATGTTTGCGCGGCCCACTGTAAAATTTATGGTGGGTTAATAACTTAGTACTCAGAAGCTAGATTGTTAACTGTCTTTATTGATTGAACTGGCAATGAACAGAAAATAACTCGGGCTGGCACTGCTTGGCATAACTGCTGTTGTTCTGTAGCATATGCAGCAAAAATATCTAAGAGAAACTGACGGCTTATTCTTAAACCAAACAGCAAGCTCGAATAGTGGAAGCATATTTACAGTTTAATATTTATTTTTTGTTAATCATATAAAAAAGAAAAGAAAAGAAGAATCAGCAGCTTGTGTGAGAGGTGCTTGTAGTTGAGGAAAGTACAGATCCCTCAAAATTGTACTTAAGTACTGTACTCAAGTAAATGTACTCCATTACTGTCTGGCTCTGCTAATGCTAGTCAGTATCTGTCCATTCGCTGACAGCATTCCACTGTATAAACCTGCTGCTGTCTGCCATCATCTGTTTATCAAACAACAACAAAAAATTAGATAATTATTTACTTCTTTTCATTGAATATTTTTCATAACTTTGTTACGAATAATTTTATGTCTAATTTATATGGTGAAGTCTATGCAGTGCAGATTACTTTAATCAATTTCTGTATATTAGGCTAGTTAAACTGTGTAACTGTTAAAATGGGTTCCCTATCAGACATTCTCAGTCCTCAAGGGGATTGCAGCAGACCTCTCTGCAACCACCTGTTCCAGTTTCCCTGGCTCGAGCAGGGGGCCACCGACTGGCACTCTGGTAGATCTGAAGGTTGACTATGAGAGCTTCTCCACCAGGCCACACAGCAAAGGACCTCTCACTCCTTCAGCAGCACATGTCCAGTGTGGCCGCCAATTGATTCTGCTGGGCCATCTCTTTGCAGTCCCAGCTTGTCTTTCGGTGCATGCCCGAAGATCAGATATCGATTGCAGCATCGGGGGATGGGCTGAGCGCTTGCGGCTGGATGATTGGTTTCTCAGCGAAGAAGAAGAGGTGACAAAGTCATGGATGGCCCCTTTTATAGCCAGTAGCCACTCGTCTCCCTCTTATATCCTCACCACCCTCGATGGCGGTACAGCCAGGAGGTACGTGGACATTCCCCAGGTGGAGAGAGCGGTTGCATTGTGCTTGTGTCCGCAAAATGCCACCACTTGGAGGAATCATCCGCGTCTCCTGCCCAAAGCCTGTAAGCTGTCGGCAGCTGCCAAAGCTTACAGTGCTATGGGCCAAGCTGCCTCTTGCCCTGCATGCCATGGCTATCCTGCTGGTACATCAAGCAAAGGTGCTAAAAGCAGACCTTGCCTTTTTGTCGGGCCGGAGTGCCCTTAGAACAAGTGTCCCGTATGTTGTTGTCAAGACAAATCCCTCCAATACGGGCTGGGGTGCAATGGGCAGGCAGCTTCAGGGTCCTGGACAGGACCTCGACTGCTTGGGCACATCAACTGCCTGGAGTTGCCGGTAGTGCATTTAGCTTTATGGCAGTTTCGTCTGCTGTTGCTAGACAAGCACGTGTTGGTTCGCACTGACAAGACTGCGGCTGTTTTGTACATCAACCGACAGGGCGGTCTATGATCACGTCACATTTCTCAACTCGCCCACGAAATCTCCTCCTCTGTAGGCAGACGTGGCTCAAGTCGCTGCGCACTGTCCACATTCCAGGGGAGCTCAATCGTGCTGCCGACACGCTCTCATGACAGCTTGATAAATGCCCCGGAGGGTGGAAAAAGTGGAAAACCAGTCCATCGATCTGGGGATGGTAGACGGTGATTCTCAACTGCTTTACCCACAACAGCCTGCAGAGGTCAGCTACCCTGATCAGTTAGGATCTCTGATTGGATGCAGACTCGGCTGGAGAGCAGGAAGAGTTCAGCAGTGCTCCTGGACCACCCTCTGGGGAAACAGCAGCGCTCGCTCCCCAGCATCCCCATGTTGGGCCACATTCGCCAAACTCGATATCCTCCACAAGCTGGTGGTCGGGTTCCTCATTCCAATGCCTGTCGTGAGATCGGGGAAGGGCTCAGAGAAGACGATCTATCACCACTTGATTCTGGGCACAGGCTGGCAGACAGGGCTTATACTCCCACTCGTAGTCTCACTGGTTTGTTTTCTGTGGTATGGGCGTTTACACGCTGCAAGCTTCAAGTAAAACATTATAATATCTATAGCACGTTCAGATATTATATAAAAATGGGACATCATGTTGTTTCATATGGATAACTTTATCACAGAATATTTTTTTTTGGTAGCACTTGCTTAGTTTAAAAGTAGACATGTCAAGCTTTTTATAGATCTCTCATGTCTTTTGGTTGAGTATTTGCTGAGTTACAGTTCATTTTAATGACACATTTATAAATGAAGATCACCACAGAATAAAGCTGCAGACAGCGCACCTTGTTCGGCAGGTCTAGCAGTCTTGGCTGAACTAATTCACTTCAGCTTCCAAGCCTGGCCAGTGGAAGGGATCGTGGATCCAGTCTAGTGGCTTGTACTTTGGGGCAGCAACGGCATGAAGAGCTTCGAGCTCCTGCTCCATCTCTCCTTAATGGCGAGGTGCTCAAAGAATCACACAACAAGGATCTCTCGATAAATGCCCCGGTGGGTTGATTTATTTGCAAAGGGAATGAAAAAGGGAAAGGTCCAGGTGGGTGCTCGGGTGCCGTGAGTGCTCACTTCCTTCTTCCTGGTGCAGTGGGTCCGTGCTGTCCTCTTGTGGGGCTTGTCTTTCAAACGCGGCTGTCTGTGGGAGAAATGAGAGTCCGAGTTAATGCTCAGTAACATGGAGAAGTGTCTCACATGTGGCAGGGCTTGTGTGGCCTATTTAGCCGCCACCTGATGAGCTGCAGCTGTGACCGATCAGCCTGGGATGAGGACAGGCAGGTGTTCCACGCTTGTTTCCAGGGCGATGCTGATGAAGCTTTGCAATGCCACTCATCACAATATATATATACATATATATATATATATATATACAGTGGGGATCGAAAGTTTGGGCACCCCAGGTAAAAGTTTTTATTAATGTGCATAAAGACGCCAAGAAATGATGGAAAAATCTCCAAAAGGCATCAAATGACAGATTAGACATCCTTATACTAGGTCAAAAAAAAGTTAGATTTTATTTCCATCATTTACACTTTCAAAATAACAGAAAACAAAAAAATGGTGTCTGCAAAAGTTTGGGCACCCTGCAGAGTTAATACCTTGTACTGCCCCCTTTGGCAAGTATCACAGCTTGTAAACGCTTTTTGTAACTAGCCAAGAGTCTTTCAATTCTTGTTTGAGGTATCTTTGCCCATTCTTCCTTACAAAAGTCTTCCAGTTCTTTCTGGGCTGTCTGTCACGCACTGCTCTTTTAAGGTCTATCCATAGATTTTCAATTATGTTGAGGGTCAGGAGATTGTGAAGGCCATGGCAAAACCTTTAGTTTATGCCTCTTGATGTAATCCACCGTGTATTTTGAGGTGTGTTTAGGATCATTATCCATTTTACATTGAGACAGTCATGAAGCTCTGTGTTGCTCTGGATGTCCAGCAATCTGTAGTCAAGGCAACTAAATGTGCACTGCTCAGACCTTCAGTAACTTTCTCTTTTACATTATTGTACATGGAGGGAATCACCGTAGCTGTGAGATGCGTTCTAAAACCAATTAAATGCCTAAAACCGGAGTTTTCCACCACCGAAAAAGGTTGCATGTCCGCGGCTATGAATACTCCTACCGCACGCGTAATTGCATTTGCACGAGTTGAGTTGCTTGGAAGTTTAATTCTAAATGAAGACGGAAGAGTAGTTTGTGTAGTTGTTGGTTTAACAGATAAATCTATGTTTTTGTGGTGCCTGCGGAGATGCCCTGCCATGTTAGTCGTGCTGCCAGTGAGAGAATATGGTACACGCACATAGCACAGCTTGCAAACTGTTGTTTTTCTGTCAACAACGCGAACGTTGTCAACATAACTCAATGGAAATCCAAAATACTTCCACACCAGCGATGCTATCTTTTGAGTGGCTGTTAGAGGAGGTTGACTCGCAGCACTTCAACACACGTGTTTTTTTCCGCTTGGCAAGAAACCAGACGCAACATGAGGGCGTGGCAGCATCGACGATTCCATTTTTTAATTCGAAGTTTGAGACTGACTTAATTTCGATCACCCCTAAATTTCGTGACACCCCTAATATATATATATATATATATATATATATATATATATATATATATATATATATATTCAGTCCGATCTTAAGAATTTATCTTTTACGAGGTGGCGATTTCTTTGTATGATGTGATTTGTGCAGAAATGTATGACTTTTGGAAAAAGTAAGCATGAAGTTTCACATCTAACCTATCTCAAGTAGATTGTAGAAATTATATAATAGTTACAAATTGTCATAAAACATAATGTGTACTACGTTAAGCTTGCATATCATTGCTCTCTTGTTGGTTTTGATTGCTTCTATTGTCCTCATTTGTTTTGTATTGTGCTGAGTTGTTCCAAAGCAAGTTATTTACACTAATGAATCTATCTAAAAAAATAAAAAAAAAATAAAAAAAAAATCTAACAAAAAGACCAGGAATCTCATTTGGTAACACAAATGTCACAGATAACTGAGCTTTGTTGAGAATGAATAGAGCATGTATTTATTGCGATCAGGATTGCTTTAAGATGTTATTCTTGTCTTTCTTGTGTTAAGACATGTAATTTTGTCTATCACTCCTGTGTCTTTTATCTCACTTGTCAGTAACAAATAAACAGCTGTGTTCAGGCTCCTGTGCCGGCAGGAGCAGCTGATTGCTGGTTTTTCTGCCACTGAGGGAAGCCAGTGTTCACAACAGACATGTTAGAGAGAGATAGAGACAGTAACAAAGAGAGATAAAACATAAGTATATCACTCAGTGTTAATGACTATGGCTGTGTTTGAGGCACCATAATATATTATACTGCACTGAAAAAAATGTTTCATTCATCCAATTAAAAAAATGTAGGGTAATGATTCACATCTATATTTTTTAACTTGAACCAATGAAAATTAAATAACTTGACCTTAGGGTTCAAATACTAGCCTACGTAAAAATATAGTATTAAAGAAATTGTTCAACCAAAAATTGAGTTTTGCTAAAAATATACACTCCTTCAGGCAGTCCAAGATTAGTTTGGTAGATTAGTTTGTTTCTTTCTTCATAAGAACATTTTGAGAAACTCCGCATTACTTCACTTGCTCACCAAAGGATCCTCTGCAGTGAATGGGTGCCAGAGTCCAAACAGCTGATAAAAACATCACAATAATCAATAGTAATCCACACAACTCCAGTCCATTAAGTAATGTCTTCTGAAGTGAAAAGCTATGTTTGTACAAATAAATCCATCATAATTGGTCAAGCTATAATTGGTCACATACGTTAACGTGCTTTACACATGCAGAAGTACACAGAAATGCAGATAGAGGCAGAGTTGAAAAACCATACTTTTTCAAATAATTGTTTTTGTTGTTTTCAGAAATCTTATTTGAAATTGTTAAAGTATTATGCCCCATTATGCCTTTTCCACTATTACCTTTCATGCAGTGTGTCATGTAGTTGTATGTGAACATAAAACTGCAAAGTTGTGAAGCTGACAGTGTGCGATAGATAAAGTTATTATCTGTCCAAAAAAAGAGTTGGCTCGTAATCCCCTGGAATTTGAATCTTTTTATTTTACGGCTCTACGTCACAAAGTAACATTTGCATAATGTCTGCACACGTTCTACGTCACCAACTTGCCTGCCCACAAACACAGTAAAATTTCTATGTGGTTAACAATATTTTGAGAAGACGCAGTCTCCTACGCTGTGAGAGTAAATTTGTTTGATCACATCTCATAATTACCACAAACTTGTCAACACTTGACTCTTACCACTGAGAAATGTCCTGCTCCAGTCATGCTTGTGGATCAGTCTCTTGTCAATCAACCACTTCAGCTGTTTCATCATCAGACTCCGGCTTGAGTTGGTAAGCTACAATCCATACAATCTTTTCTTTGTATTGACAAGTCTCTAGGGCTGTCATTCTGTCATGGCAATGGACGTTTAGTTTCCAACACCCGCTGTACGTGGTAGACCAATCCAGAGCCATAGAGAGATCGTTTATTTATCATTTAGAAATTAGGTAAAATGAAAAGTATTTTCTGAAAAAACAAAAAAAAAATTTGACCTTGCATGCATGTAAAACCTGTTTTAGGAGACTCATAAAACAATATTAGCAACTTTAAAAATGGCGTAATATGGCAATTTAAATAAGAAACGTCACCTTATACAGTTACCTCAGCAAAATGATATTACTAGAGCTTAACTATGTTAATTACAAAAAAAAAAAAAACTGTGATTTTTTTTTTTTTTATTTTTTTTTTTACTCCTGTTACTGAAGTAGGATTATATAGAATCATGATTTTGCTGTAAAAAATTGTGGTCTGTCCTTTTTGATTTATGCTTTGATGTTATCATGTTCTCCAGAAACTCTGTATTTCCATGTTAGTAGTTCTCCAAGCTCAAATGCTGTCATGTTTCTGTGATTAGGGTTTGGTTTCGACAGTGAGCTAAGGAGACTGGTAAAGAGCACTGGAGCGTAACACACACACTTAAACAATCTCTCTCTCTCTCTCTCTCTTACACACACACATTCAACTAGGTGATGCAAAGTCTTGCTAAAGTGCACAGTCAGAGTTTAACAGCTTCAATGAGAGCTATATTTAACACAGTGTATGTGTAGATGTGTAAGATAGTGGTATAAAGTGCCATTTAACTGTGTGTGTGTGTGTGCAGGTGTGCTGCTAACTCTTTGTGTGAAAGAGTTGCCATATTTTCCATGGCATCACACATTTGTTTTCCCACTAGGATAGTGTAACGCACAACTTTCTCAAGAGAGTACAAGAGACTGCATGTTGTGATGATTTCTATTTATGTGAAATGTTGAAAGTCTATAATTAATGTTTGCTTGCTTAACTGAAATTGGATGGTTTCTGTTTCAAATTAAAAATGCATCTGAATTCATAGTTATGCATAAAGTGAAAAAATATTTTGGCAGAAGTGTTTATCATTTGATTATATTGCATTTTAAAATGATTCTAATTAGTTTACAGTTGTTTTTTTATGTATTACATAATCACATATTATTCACACATTAGTTTGACCTTAAATATTTTCTTGAAATTAATATTTCAGTAATGTAATAATTTGCATATTCTTGTTTTTCTAATGTCAGTTTATAGTAACACTGACATGCAGGTAAACAAATTAAAAGTGTTTTTTTAGTGTTCAAGTACTTTTTTATTTATTTTTTATTTTAAAGTGTTTATTTTTCTTTAAATTAACATTTTCATGATTGAATCAATTAGCTTTTCATCAACTTACAAACTCCCTGCTGTATTTCTACAAACCCCAATTTGAGAAACCTCGACAAATAGTGCATGACATGTTGTTGATAAAAAAGAATATATAAATTTTTTTTTTCACATCCACCTGGCTTTCCCTTATGTTTTTGTTTCCTATGCTCCCGTTTTTTTCTCCTGCCGGGACCGTTTTTACCATGTAATTTGTATTCAGTAATGAACTACAATTTGTAAGTAATCTATCCAGAACTGAATGCATTACAGTTCTCTCCAGAGAGGGTGGATTTGGGGTAAATACTCGGGCTGACCATGTGATTTTCACACAGAATCTCTCTCTCTCTCTCTATAGTTGGCCTCTGACAAATTTGGTACACGGACAGACACTCACAAGAAACCGAAAATGCCAGTAGCATCCGCCAGCTCTGACTCAGGTAAGATGCATGATCTTAATGATTTACTGAACTTAGAGTTTGTTACCAGTCCAAAACCTTGTTAGTCCACAAGAGGCTTTGTGATATAACGTCAGTGACAACCATAACAAGCCAGTCAGCCATTTTTTGGCTGAAACCCCACAATAAACTGGGATTAAATGTTTGTGCTTCACTGAGTATCCACAAATCTGCCAAGCTTCCAACCGTAGCTTTCAGCAGAGAGACACTTGAGTCAATATGATTGCATTTCTCTAGACAGCTACACAGAATGTAATCAATGCATTGGTCTGTTATGATGTTCTTTTGTTGAAACAAAGATGAAAACATAGAGATGATCACATCTTCCATACAAAAACTATTCTGAGAACAGGGGACTTGGTGCTGCAATCGAAGATGAGAAAATTTTAAAACGATTTTTGCAGCTCTGTTCATCCTTTATATGGTGCAGAGGTTTCACTTTTAATTTATATATATATATATATATATATATATATTAAAAATCAAGAATTAAAAGAATTAAAATGCTTAAAAGTTGTTTTAATTGAATTAGAGACACTTTACAATTTTTTTTATTAAAAGTAATGTATTAAGTGTCATGCACTAACAATTAACAATACTTTTACAGCATTATGTAAAGGTTAATTTATACATATACTGAAACATTTTGTAGCATTTTTAAACTGACCAGCAGTCACAAGAATACACACATTGTAATCTCTTACGCTGCACAGAATCTTGGCTCAGAGCCGATACTTTCAGCTCGGTGATCGCACTGAATGGATTGTGGACACAGACAGAAAAGAGACCATTTATGTGAATAACAAATGATGCAGCCTGGGACACGTTACTCTTATTCACAGGTCAGTGACACAAAAGTTGAGTTACTCCCTCTGGGCCTGCAGCCATACTACCGACTTCAGGATATTTTTTTTGGCTTTGTGCTCTCTGTCCTCTGATGTCTACTCAAAGGTTTTGTAGACTGTAAAATAAATATTACAATGACCCAAGTGTGCATTAGGTAGATTCTCTTTGTCCAAAGTGACTTACTAATTGCAACTGTGGCTGTACTTAAAGAAGCTGCTTAAGTTTTAAACCTGTAGCTTTACCAGTCTGTTGTATCCTGCATGTCTTTCTGTTCTGTGGTCTGCTGAGGGAGCAGTACTATTTCAGCAGATTGTAAGCACCTAAACATGCTGATCCAGAAGGCCAGCTCAATTACTCAATTACTGAATGAAGTGGTTCTTGACAGAATGTCTTGAGCTGAACTATGTTCTAAAGTGGGTTAAGATAAGACTGTTCAGGGTCTTCATTATATGGGATGTCAATGCCTCTAGTGTCTTGGTACCAGTTGTTATGCAATGGCTCTAACAAGATTTATTTCTGAGCACTGGAAAGTGCCCAATCAAATTTCCACTTAACTTGTGAGCACTGACATTCAAGACTTTGGTACATCATCACCCTTAGTACGTGCTGGCTTCCATCCATCCTATGCATTTCCTTCACCCAATCTCCTAAAGAAACTGCTTTACTTGCCATTACTGAAGTGTCACTATCAGCACTATATGAACTCATCTAGATCTGTCTAAAAGATACAAGCCTCATATCATCACTTCATGCAACTTGTGATAATGAGGTCCAGTTAGCCACAAGTAAACACTGGCTGCTAACATCATGACAAATAACTGATCATACATACAATGTGCACAATAGGCTTTGTTTAGTTTTGTATTTATTCATCATTACAAGGTTTAGATTAACAATTTGTTTACAGCATGTATGTTAACAAAGTACAATTTATTCATCAGTTAGAATTGGCATGAATTTACAGCATTTGTTGGATAATAGTTCTTACAATTTTTACAGTAGTATTTCTACAGTGTATCGCAGTTAAATATAAATAAATAGTTTGCTGTGACGTCACATTGAACAAAAACAGGAAATAATAGATTGTAGCAGCATTGTGCTGTAGTATCACAGTGATTATCGGTGTCTGTATTTAATATCTGTTTCTATTTACAGACATCTCATGTTTATTTACAGATTAACTGTAATAGTGTGATGTCAACAGTACCTTACTGGTGCTTAGGTTCCCAGCATGCATTGTGGCATGAATACAGTGCACAGTCACATTTTTCTGCTTCTTGTTTTATTTTGTTGTAGCTCTTTAAGTTACTTGGGTGAGAGTTTACAACAAGTTACATTTGTCAGTAGTGACCAATGCATACTTATATACTGATGCAATTTAAACATGTTAAGTGGTAAAACAAAATAACCTAAAACGAAACTGAAAACATTAGTTGATGCATTATTAGTTAACATTTAAATTGATTCATTTTATAAATTAACGTTAACCTATATGAATAGGAAATATGTTATGTTAGTTCATGATATCTTATACATTAACACATTTTTGTATTTTTTAAATGATTGTAATATGTAATTTTACTTGTTTTGTAACCTAAAATATTTTTTGAGTTATATTTTGATTGTAAATTGTTGAATTTTATTTGCCAAGTGTTGTAATTTTTGTATGCCTGGTAATTCATATTAAAAGGTCAACAGCGATAACAAGCACTTGTCTCCATTCCACCACTTTCACGGTTTATAAAAGAATATATTATTTATTTAGGACAAAATGACCACCTTATCTGTAGCTAGAAACAAAATAAATGTGCATAGGATAGTTCGGATCATCACATGAGCCATTTTCTTCTTCCTGTTTTTCTCTATTCAGTCTCTCTCCCTTATTATGTCTCTGCGTTTGGTTTTACAGCTATGTCGAGCTTTCTTGGTGAGTCTGTCACAGTTTTCAGCAGTTGAGAGGAAATGATAGGGAGGAGGCTGAAATTCTCTGGCAAACTGTGTATCTGGAATCTGTGTTGCTAGTTAAATAAAAGGATATTAGGACGAAGAAAGCCAAGCCGTTTATGCTGCCTTTAATCTTACAGTAGGAGGGATGCAGAGAGAAGGCAAAAATGGGTAGAACAAGGAAGCATGGCATGAGGTGTCACAACACAGGGAGGGAAGAGTCAAGAAACTGAGAAACGAGTGAGAGGTGGGGAGGCTTTCTGGAAACCAACGCTGACGTCAAAGAGGTGAAAAAGGTGAAGGGACTGAAAAGAGGGAAGGAACGTATGTGAATTGGAGGCAGGAAAAGAGGTTTCAGAAAGATTAAACTATGGCTGGGAGTCTCTATAACAGATCGTCTCTGGAGGAGATTGGATCGATCAGTTCTCTAGAGGGTCCAGGAGGTAAGACACAGAGAGCATAAGATCAGATCAGTCTTTAAACGCATGCTGTGATTTGAGTGGAGGAATTAGGACTTCAGTTCTTAGCGTGCTTTTGCAGTTACAACAGTACGTACAACAGTAATGGTGGATGAATTGATTGATATGCCTGTAAAATGTAAATTATGTCGGGATTGAGAAGCATCATATTCTCTTTGTATTTGATCTTTCTGTGTTAGATAAAAAATAAAGAAACAATAAAAAGTAGGTAGAATGTTGGTTATGTTGATGTTATGTTATGTTGGTATAGAGTGTGTTATATTCTTATTATAGTGGATAACATGATTAAGGAATACTATTTCTGTTGTTAATTAAAAAAATTCAACATTTAAAAATGTAAACATTATATAAACATTAAAAGGTATATTGATTAAATTGAAATCCTTAATTCATTATGAATACCCTTACATACACAGGCATCATAGAAACTGTCACCAATATTTTTTTACATCCCTCTCTAGCACATAATATGTGTGTGCATGTGGAGAAGAGAGACAGGGAAGGGTGCACTGAAAGAGAGATTACAGACCAGTGTCCAATTAGCTTTGTCCATGAGAGCGCATCCTGTGTTTGTTACAGATGCCTGGAGAGAATGAGTCTGACAACTTCCTTTATTTACAGATTTCCCCTCTCTCTCTCAACTTCCTTTCTTTGAGGTTCAAAATACAATAATTTACAAGTGGAATACTTTCCATTGCATCTTTCACATAAATGCAGTTTCCTCTCATTTAAATGATCCGTTTCCTTGATCATTAAGCAGTGTTATAGGACTGTCTGCACAACTTTTTATTCTGGAATTAAACTATTCCCTTGGCACTTGAGCAGCTGACAATATATTGACAACGTGTCCTTCCTGAACACATCAAGCAGCGTCAGCCTCATGAATATTTGGTCAGCTCGTTGAATAATACATGATTACATTCAATCACACGCTTACACACCTGTAGGCTGGTTGTGTAAATTGCATGAATAGCAGGACTGACATCTCCAATCCAAAACATGAGCAAGAATGACATATTTATGAGAGACTAGCAAGATGAGTCTTTTAATATTGTAGATGTGATGTGTTCTCTATTTATACAAGCTGTTGAGAAATAAGCAGAGAAAATTATGGGCGTAATGACAGATTGTGTATAGGAACTCAAAGATTGCTTTTCACTTCTACAGTGAGATCGCAGATGGAGTGAAGGTGATTTGATCAGTTGTTCTAGTGGTGATATGTACGGAGCCATGCAAGAAAAAATTAATTGTGTGCATTATTTACTAATTCGTTCCCTTCATGTACTAAAATTTTAGTACATCACATATACATTTTAGTACATCAAGGGAACAAAATAGTAAATCGTGCACACAATAAATTTTTCCTGCATGCCATGTGCTCCTTAGATATTGAATTTCACTCATGCAGAAATATAATAACATAATGCTGTGTGGAAATCCTTGTCAGAAACATTTTGTTCCTGGAGTGGTTCGGTGGTTACCTCACAAAAGTGATATTGGGCTTTACGTCACAGGCACAGAGCAGCAAAGAGCAGCCTTAACTCAGTGTAAATACAACTAAATGCCACTTCTGAAGTGCCTTTGCAGTGTAGACTTGGCATTAGATTATTTGTGGTGCAATTAGAATTCAGATGACTGGAGATCTACTTATGTATGCATTCTTTGAAATTGGGGCTGTCATTGTTAACACATTAATTAAAATTTTTAATCGGTTTAAATAAAATAATTCAATGCAATTAACGTGAAATTATTGAAGCAAAATTTCTGTTCTAGCCCTTTTACTCAATTTCGCTTCTCTGTTTGCGATCAGATCATTTTTAAGCCGCTAAACTCAGGGAAAGTTTTTAGTCCAAGGATCCAGTAAGCGAATGCATGCAAACAATCCATCCAAAACGGCACTAATGTAAAGAAACCAGGCTGATTACATAAGAGATGGCATAGGGAATAGAGACTCATGTCACATTTTCAGTGAATTATTCATTCCACTGTTGTTACACTTTAAAACATAAGCTCTGACATATTCTGTCATTGACAACATGTCACCGCTTTATGTCCAGATGAGACACAAAACATGTTTCTCGTCTGGATAACCAGCTTCCACTAGTAAAGCTTTATTTGAGTATTGCAGTGAAGGTAAAGATGATTGCAGGAGTCATGCAGTAAGCAAGCGTGAGTCTGATTTATTTATGCGCAATAAACCAAGTATGAGCGCTCTTGACATATACATTGTATTTATGCACAGACACGTTCAGTACTTCCACATTGTTTCCACACACACTCTGGATAATATTTTGTTTTGTCATGTGTATGTTGCTGTGTTTAGTCATTCTGAATGCATTTGTGTACTATAGTAGATATCTTATAGCAGTTGGTTTAGTTTTTTTTTTTAGTATCCTTTTTTTTTGTCATCTCCATGTGGTTCGGTATTGTAACTTGACTTGTGTAAAATGTAAACTATTTATTGTCTGTTAAAATGTACACATACTATGAATTTTTTTTTTTAAAAAAGTGTGTGATAAATCATATTTAAGATGTTAATCTATTGACAGCACTACTTTAAAAATGATGCAGGATTCTCCAGATGATTTTGGAAAGATTTTTGGAGAAATGCACAAAAAATGTTACCAATGATTGTAAGAAGCTAAGATATTTGTTATCAGGTTGCATGACCCAGGATAGATAGACAGACAGACAGACAGACAGACGGTTATGAATGATTACCAAATGTAAAAACTAGGATAAGATCATTAATAAAAGATAAGATGAAAACTGTTAAAGCTTAGAAATGATCAAGATTTAAGCCAAAAGTTTTAAAGACAGTCCATTGAAACCCATGAGGGGTTTGGAAATATATAATTAGAAATTGAGTTGAGGCATCTTTATGAAAGTAAATGAGAACAGGAAAAAATGTGAGTAATAATTTTGGCTCCAGGGAATGAACAGATTGCAATTAACAGATCACTTGAAAAATGAAAAATGAGGTGGAGGTTTAAGTGACTTGAGTTTTAATACGGAATCTGGCTTTAGGGACGTGGAATGTCACCTCGTTGGCGGGGAAGGAGCCTGAGCTTGTGCGGGAGGTCGAGAGGTACCGACTAGAGATAGTCGGGCTCACCTCAACGCACAGCTTGGGCTCTGGAACCACACTTCTTGAGAGAGGCTGGACTCTCTACCACTCTGGAGTTGCCCATGGTGAGAGGCGGAGGGCTGGGAGTGGGTTTGCTAATAGCCCCCCAGCTCAGCCGCCATGTGTTGGAGTTTACCCCGGTGAACGAGAGGGTCGCTTCCCTGCGCCTTCGAGTCGGGGATAGGTCTCTCACTGTCGTTTGTGCCTACGGGCCGAACGGCAGTGCGGACTACCCGGCCTTCTTGGAGTCTCTGGGAGGGGTGCTGGAAAGTGCTCCGACTGGAGACTCCGTCGTTCTACTGGGGGACTTCAACGCTCACGTGGGCAGTGACAGTGACACCTGGAGGGGCGTGATTGGGAGGAACGGCCCCCCTGACCTGAATCCGAGCGGTGTTCTGTTATTGGATTTCTGTGCTAACCACGGTTTGTCCATAACGAACACCATGTTCAAGCATAAGGGTGTCCACCAGTGCACGTGGCACCAGGACACCCTTGGCCGGAGGTCGATGATTGACTTTGTGGTCGTGTCATCAGACCTTCGGCCATATGTCTTGGACACTCGGGTGAAGAGAGGGGCGGAGCTGTCAACTGATCACCACCTGGTGGTGAGTTGGATCCGATGGCGGGGGAGGAAGCTGGACAGACTCGGCAGACCCAAACGTACTGTGAGGGTCTGTTGGGAACGTTTGGCCGAGCCCCCTGTCAGAGAGATCTTCAACTCCCACCTCCGGCAGAGCTTCGACCGGATCCCGAGGGAGTCTGGAGATATTGAGTCCGAGTGGACCATGTTCTCCACCTCCATTGTCGCTGCGGCTGCTCGGAGCTGTGGCCGTAAGGTCTCCGGTGCCTGTCGAGGCAGCAATCCCCGAACCCGGTGGTGGACACCGGAAGTAAGGGATGCTGTCAAGCTGAAGAAGGAGTCCTATCGGGCATGGATGGCTTGTGGGACTCCGGAGGCAGCTGACAGGTACCGGCAGGCCAAGCGGACTGCAGCCCGGGTAGTCGTGGAGGCAAAAACTCGGGCCTGGGAGGAGTTCGGTGAGGCCATGGAGAAGGACTATCGGTTGGCCTCGAAGAGATTCTGGCAAACTGTTCGACGCCTCAGGAGGGGGAAGCAGTGCCCTACCAACACTGTTTACAGTAGAGATGGGCACCTGTTGACCTCAACTGGGGATATCGTCGGGCGGTGGAAGGAATACTTCGAGGATCTTCTCAATCCCACCGACTTGTGTTCCGTTGAGGAAGCAGTGGCTGGGGACTCGGAGGGGCACTCGTCCATCACCCGGGCTGAAGTCATCGAGGTAGTTAAAAAGCTCCTCGGTGGCAAGGCACCGGGGGTGGACGAGATCCGCCCCGAGTACCTCAAGTCTCTGGATGTTGTGGGGCTGTCTTGGCTGGCACGCCTCTGCAACATCGCATGGCGGTTGGGGACAGTACCTCTGGACTGGCAGACCGGGGTGGTGGTCCCTCTTTTCAAGAATGGGGACCGGAGAGTGTGTTCCAACTATAAGGGGATCACACTTCTCAGCCTCCCTGGAAAAGTCTATGCCAGGGTACTGGAGAGGAGAATTCGGCCGAAAGTGGAACCTCGGATCCAGGAGGAACAGTGTGGTTTTCGTCCCGGTCGTGGAACACTGGACCAGCTCTATACCCTTTCCAGGGTGCTGGAGGGTTCATGGGAGTTTGCCCAACCAGTCCACATGTGTTTTGTGGACTTGGAGAAGGCATTCGACCGTGTTCCTCGCGACATCCTGTGGAGGGTGCTCCGGGAGTATGGGGTCGGCGGCTCCCTACTTAGGGCTGTTCGGTCCCTGTACGACCGGAGCAAGAGCTTGGTTCGCATTGCCGGCAGTAAGTCAGACCTGTTCCCGGTGCATGTTGGACTCCGGCAGGGCTGCCCTTTGTCACCGGTTCTGTTCATAATTTTTATGGACAGAATTTCTAGGCGCAGCCAAGGGCCGGAGAGTGTCCGGTTTGGGGACCATACGATTTCGTCGCTGCTTTTTGCGGATGATGTTGTCGTGTTGGCATCCTCAGACCAGGACCTTCAGTGTGCATTGGGACGGTTTGCAGCCGAGTGTGAATCGGCTGGGATGAGAATCAGCACCTCCAAGTCCGAGGCCATGGTTCTCAGTCGGAAAAGGGTGGATTGCCCACTTCAGGTTGGTGGAGAGTTCCTGCCTCAAGTGGAGGAGTTCAGGTATCTTGGAGTCTTGTTCACGAGTGAGGGAAGGATGGAACGTGAGATTGACAGACGGATCGGTGCAGCTTCTGCAGTAATGCGGTCGCTGTACCGGTCTGTCGTGGTGAAGAAGGAGCTGAGCTGTAAGGCAAAGCTCTCGATTTACCGGTCAATCTACGTTCCTACTCTCACCTATGGTCATGAGCTGTGGGTCATGACCGAAAGGACAAGATCCCGGATACAGGCGGCCGAAATGAGCTTTCTCCGTCGGGTGGCTGGGCGCTCCCTTAGAGATAGGGTGAGAAGCTCGGTCACTCGGGAGGAGCTCAGAGTAGAGCCGTTGCTCCTCCACATCGAGAGGAGCCAGCTGAGGTGGCTCGGGCATCTATTTCGGATGCCTCCTGGACGCCTTCCCAGGGAGGTGTTCCAGGCACGTCTCACCGGGAGGAGGCCCCGGGGAAGACCTAGGACACGCTGGAGGGACTATGTCTCCCGGCTGGCCTGGGAACGCCTCGGGGTCCCCCCGGAAGAGCTGGAGGAAGTGGCTAGGGAGAGGGAAGTCTGGGCGTCTCTGCTTAGACTGTTGCCCCCGCGACCCGGCCCCGGATAAGCGGAAGATGATGGATGGATGGATGGAGTTTTAATACACTCCATTGGTATAATATTGGTATGAATGAAAACAATTCAGTACAACTCTTTCTTGTGTTCATTTAGTGAACTTAACTATTATTAAAATAATTGTGAATTAAATGTATTAAAATATATAAAATATATCATATATATTACATTTTATTATGAATAAAATAATAATCCAAGCTGTTAATAAAATTGTTTTGATAGCAAACCATCATTGTTAAACTGTATTTTTCCTCTATTTTATTTCTTGCTTTAAGCAAAAATTGACAACAATAACAGATTGAAAACTCACCCTTTTAAGATATTTAAGAACAAATATTGATACATCGTACATCATTAACTGATTGCCTAGCTCAATTTTGATAGGCTTGTTTGGTTACTTATTCAATATTAAATAGGTGAGCTAACTTGCCATGTATTTATGCTCAGAAATAAATTAAGTGTTACTGTGTTACGTTCATGGATTTCTGTTCCCTTATTTGGTCACCTTCCTTTTCTTGTTTTGTTTAATTGATTATTCCCCACCTGTCTCCAGTTCCCTCATTACCTCCTGTGTGTTTAAATACCCGGTCTGTTCAGTTCCTCCTTGTCCGTGATGTCTATGTCAATGCTGTTATTTGTAATATTGTGAAGTTAATGTAATGATGTATTTTGTCTGTTATTCCCCTTCGTTATTCCAGTAAACTCCTCATTTTGATCACCATACACCTCAAGCTCTTTATCCTTACGTTAGCACCCACCTACTTGTAACATACTGTGCTGGCTGAACATTATTAGGAGAAACAATCACAGAGATTGAGCTCCAGGTGAGAAAATAAGTGTAACAGCATACACTTCCTCAGAATGAATAAAATTGTGGTAAAGTAAAATCTGTGGCAAAATCTGACAAATTGAAAGTCATGAAATGATTCAGTTAAACAGATGAATAGAATAAATAATATTTGATGTAACAGTACGATAAATTGCTTTCAAACTTGTTTTGTCAACCAGGCTTCCAGGAAATGACTGTTGTACTTAAGTGAAAACTAAATACTACAGGCTTTCTCTGTTTCTGAAGGAGTGGTGGAATGGAAATGAGTCAGAAGTCAAGCACTCAGCGGTAGTCCTGAGCTGGGAAAATAAACCGTAATGCAGCTCTTACAAAAATCTAGAACTTGAATGTGACCAGTGCTACAGTGAGCTGCTTCACAGTGAGACAGACATAATGTGACGGGATATGGTGACAGATGCTTTTTGAACATCCAAGCATGTCCTTCAAGTCATTTAGCAGAACTTAGTCACATACAGTCCATACAAAACATGTTTTAGAGTTCTAATCCATCATAGTTTAAAGGTCTCAGGGGTCAGACTTAAAACTGTGTATTTGGTGTGTCCTCTCAGCTTAAATGTCACTCAGTCTCGGCGGGATGTCGACCCAGAGTTAGTAATGAGCTTGACCCTGCTGCTCGAAGAGAGACCAGTAGGACATGTTTCCATGGAGATGTACATTACAAAGCTTCTTGTGGTATTAATTATAGCAAGGAGGTCTATAATACCTGGAGATAGCTATTCGTTAGCGTTTCCATTAATCTCAATGGTAGTTGCTCGGATGGCGTAGGACCCTGCAGAAGTGCTTGCTTCTTTTAATGTCAACAGCAACAGAAGAATCTAAAAGTACTGTGTGTGGCACCAGTAGATAAAAATGTTTATAGCAAAACTCAGTAGCTAGTTTGGAATTTTCTCACATCACACTCTCATTAGAAGCCACATATCAAACTCTGTTCCAAAGGCTAATCAGATGCTACACTTTGCCTTCTTTTAAAAGAGTACCAATTACGGAAATAATATACTTTACAGTACACTAAATTGTGATCTGAATATTGTGATCTGAAAATTGTGAACTGATTTAAGTATTTTACTGATTTAAATGATAATTGCAATAATAGTAAAAAAAATTGAATTAGTAGATCTAAAGAGTGTTATGTCCCTATAATACACCCGGCACAATGCGATGCAAGGCACAGCACGTGTTTGCTAGTTTCAGTCTGACGCCATTCACATTTTCCCATCCAGCACCATGTTGTTTAAGTAGCAAATGCATTTGCACCCATTTGTGCGCCCATGGGTGTGCTGGTCTAAAAAAGAGGTCTGTTCAGGTGCATTGTTGGCACGTTGCTATTTTGAGGAACTGAAAATAGACTGCGCCATAGACCATCTCAAGCCTGGTCTAAAGTCTAAAGTATATATAAATGCCTACACGTCATAATGGATAGTCATCGCATGAATCAGAATTAGCTTATCTATTTGCTCGGCTCGCACACGAGCAGCTTAGATTCATCTCGGAGACGCGTTTTGTCTTTGCGCTTGCCAAATTCCGCCGTGTAAAAGCAAATCCGTCATGCCACAAGAGCAACTGGCTGTTAAAGGGAATGGAAGATGAGACTCTGATTGGTTTATTGCATGTTAAGCCCCAAAAAAAGCCAACCGTTTTTCCATCGTTAGTATAGCAAAAGTGGATTTGGACATGCCCTGAGTGCACCTGCGCCGTGTGCTTTACACTTTGCGTTTAGATCGTTAAAATAGGGCCCCTAGAGTCTCTTATATATACAGTATACACACACACACACACACAAATATTTGAAATAAGGTCAAAGTGTACTCCCAAATGTATTGTTAGTGCATGTTATCACATCAAAATAAGTGTACTACTGGTACTAATTAAAACATCATTTAAAATGTACTTTCATGTAAAACTTTTAATCTGATATTTTTGCAAAGTTTAATTTTTAAAAGTGGACTTCCCTGTTGAGAAAAAAAAAAAAAAAGAAAGAATATACTGGTTAGGTATGTTTCGAAGCATGGCAGCTGGTTTAAGCTGGTCCTGAGCAGGAGCTAGGTGCTTAGGACCAGCACATGACCAGCTAAGGACCAACTTAAACCAGCTCAAAAGTTTTATTAATATTGTATTATCTTTATATATATATTATATTATATATTAGTATTTTATAATCTTAAAATGTAATTTCAAGATTTGAAGAACACTATATGTACACATTCAATACTTTTATGCTCACTTCTTTTTTTAAATGAAAAATTCAAGATTCAGGATTTTTTATTTGTCAAATAATGGTTATATGGAGAGCATATGACCAGAAGTGAAATGTAAGTCAGGTCCGCTCCATTAAAAAATAAGAAAATTATACAAAATAATAAGATATGGAAAAAGTAAGATAAAAAAATATAAATAAAAAAATGATTAATTAAAGATCAAATAAAATGTACAGGACAGTATACTGTAGAGTTAATAAATATTAAGAGTGTTTGTTAAAACAGTTTGTTTAAATACAATCGTTTAAATAGCAAATGCTTTTACGCCCATTTGTGCCCAATGTATTTTAGGATTGCCTTATTTGTGCAGAGAATGTGATGCTGACTTAGATTTTGATTTATTGAGATTTGGTAAGGTACGGTACTGAATCATAGTTTTACTGCCAACTGTATCAAACAGCTTTTCACATCAGGTGCATACATATATGCTGTCTATGCTTACTAGTTTAGGAACAGAGACACAGAAAATGGCAGATCTCATCCTCTTTAGGGAAGTCGTGGCCTAATGGTTAGAGGGTTGGACTCCCAATCGGTTGTGAGTTCTAGTCTTGTGGGTGGGGGTAGTGCATGAACAGCTCTCTCTCCACCTTCAATACCATGACTTAGGTGCCCTTGAGCAAGGCATCAAACCCCCAACTGCTCCCCGGGCGCCGCAGCATAAATGGCTGCCCACTGCTCCGGGTGTGTGCTCACAGTGTGTGTGTGTGTGTGTGTGTTCACTGCTCTGTGTATGTGCATTTCGGATGGGTTAAATGCAGAGCACAAATTCTGAGTATGGGTCACCATACTTGGCTGAATGTCACTTCACTCACTAAAAGGCCAACCTTTGTTTTGTTTTCCATCACAGAAGGAGATCCAAGATGTTTGTTATATTGAGAATACATATACATACACACAAACAGTTTACCTAACATCCACCGTCACAGTTGCGATTGACCTTGATGCAGAAGTACATTCACTTCGTTGTGCTGTGACTCCAAAGAGAACTTTATTTCACCTTTCAGCTCTCACTGCAAATCTCATAAAGGATTTATGGATTTCTGAAATTTCATGAGAAATGAAAAATGTTTGTTTTCTGATGCTGAAATGTATTCATGTGAATAAAGAGACACCTACACATACATTTTAATATTCTGATCCTGGAGCTTCTCCAATAGTGTTGCACATGTGTCCCCTATTTGACATTCCCAATTCAGGCTGTGAGCACTTTACTGATGAGATGTGTTGAATCCGGTGCATTAGACACACCCGATTAATGTTTTTAATAAAAATGTATGACTATACAGTTCTATTTACAGTTCTGTGTATCTGTAAAATGTGTGGGATATCTCATAATCTGTTTGCTCTTTCCTCCAGCATTGACCAATTCCACAAAACACGAATTGCTCACACACACATTCTTTTATGTTTCACTCTGTATGATTTGAAGTAGACTATGCAACATGTCTGAAAACTGAACAAAGGGAAATAGAGTTGAGAACACAAGGGAAACATGTTCTGTGTAAGCGATGCAGATTGCTGCAGGGGGAACTTAAGAGAATTACACGGATCTTTCTAGAAACTTCCTTTCATGAACCTCTGTTTGAGTTTGAGGAGATTCAGTTTTGATGCTTCTCCGCTGCTCTGATCTTTCTCATGATTATTCACACGCTCCCCAAGTAAGAAAATAAATATTTATTTTATCTTTGAGAGGAAAAACTGTTTTTATCACTGGGCAAAAGTTGAAATCAATACATTTATTTCCCATTTACATTTCTGACAGTGTATAGTGGAGTGCTTCTGAAATGATAATGATTATCTCAATATCGTGTTTTATTCATGCATTTTTCATTTGAGGACACACTTTTAAACTATAGACTGAGTCTCATGCTGTGGTTTAAAGCTTAATCCAATTTAATGTACAGATGGGCGGCATTTGCAGCTGACCTCATCAGCTTGAACCTTAGCTTGAACCAGTAAATGGCATAGATAATCTAATATGAAAATGAAACTGTTTTCTTCGCTCATATGGTCTATAGAGATGGGCTAATTTCTAATGTACTGTCATTTGAGTGACTTGTGTCTCTATGAATGGGTGGAGAAAAGTCTTCTTTCTAACCTGTGAACCCTTTTGTCTTCTCGTCCTCAGTGATGCAGAGTCTTTTGGACACCTTAAGTGACAGTACCAGCTCCACCACAGCCAATGACCTGGACCTCATCTTCCTGAAAGGAATCATGGAGAGTCCAGTGGTGAGTCCTTGATGTCCACATGAGGCTTTTTTAATTCTGAATCTGTCAACAGGTACAGCATATATACATTTTCCCCATTTGCTCTAAAAGAAAAAAATCCACAATTTAATTTCTATGACTTTTCGAAAGAAGAATAAAAATTGCAAATCGCAACTGTAAGTAGGCTAGTTAATGATTTTTAATTTACGTGAGAGGTCATTATTTAATAAATAAATGATTACAACTGTCCAGTCAAACCTAAGAAGGCACATTTATACTGAATACATTACAGGGACTCAAATCAGTGATTTGTTTTTATATCTGTTCATCATATAGCTGTCCAAATGAAATGATTCAATAGAGTTAATCTGATTTTTCAGATAAGTCCATTATTTAAACAAATCAGTGTTTGGTCACGCTGCACATTACAAAATAGCTTGTTACTTAAAAAGCTAAACTGCTTTAAAATCATCTGTCACACTTCTGAAAATATGTACAGTAGTTAGACTAGTAGCTCAGCTCATTTAGTTACTCCCTGAGGAAATGTTTTCAACAGAAAATAGCAACATTTTGGCAACATCGTCAGATACATTTAAAAAATGTTCATCACTGGCAAAAATCATTCATTCATGTCTAAATTTGGACTGTTCACCTTCACACACACACACACACACACACACACACACATAGACACAGACACCTTCACAGACCATGTGCTGAAATTTCTGACCATCTCATATTTTAATACTCACTTTTTTCATATTAATTAAACATTTAATGTTTTGCGTGGTTCTGTGCATTCAGTCTCGTGAGCACTATGAAGAGCCAAAGCTGGAGGCGGTGAGGGACAATAATATGGAGTTAGTGCAGGACATCCTGAGAGACCTCACCACCCTCACACCTCACAGTCAGGCGGCGCATGAGCTCGCCTGCATCCTCAAAGAGCCACACTTTCAGGTACTCTCAGAAACACTGGTCATCACATTCAGTCTCTTCCAATAGTTTCAATTCAAAGTGGTTTCCCTCGATATCTGTTTTATTCTCTACAGTCTTTACTTGAAACACATGACTCTGTAGCTTCCAAAAGCTATGAGACTCCGCCCCCCAGCCCCTGTGCATTTATGGACCCCTCGCTCAACAACCAGCCGGTGCCACCGGATGCTGTCAGGATGGTGGGCATCCGCAAAGTGTCTGGAGAGCACTTGGTGAGACCAGACAAACTGCATTACTGTTTGCTGTTATTTGTTTTTATATGCTGTTTTTATACTTTCATGCCATGTGAGAAGCGCTATGCAAATGAATTGAACTGAAATTGTATATTTAATTAAGTGAGGCACGGTTTTGCCTTCATAAATCTAAACTGGAACATTATAATGTGTGAGCTGCTTACACTGTCACTAACAGAGCTAAAATGATTAGCAAAAATAAGGACTGTTTTTCATCTTCATCTAGTTAATCTATTTTTAATCTGTTTTTCAAATATAGCCTTTTCACATTTCCAAGATTTGGAACATGGACTTTTAGATTTCTTTAGAGGTACATGGGCCAAGATTATTATTGTTAATTTAAAACTGCATAAAAAAATAATTGTAAATTAATTATTAAATTAATATATATATATATATATATATATATTAGATGAGAAAAAAAGAAAAAAGAAAAAAAAAACATGAAAAATGCTGCCTTGGCCACTAACTAATAAGGTGAAGTACTTAAATTACTAACTAGAAGTAAATAAATAAACTAAACTGAAATAAAAACAAATTAAAGGTAAATAGTAATATTTAAAAAAAGAAAAATGAATAAGAATAACAAGGGCACGTAACAAAGTTACAAAAAATGAAACCAAAATTATAATGAATAAAATCTAAAAATAAAAGCTATTTCAAAATATGAATATTAACTATAATAGAATATACATAATACTCGAATAACACTGACATGTGATAATTGTAAATATAATGATTATAATATTTTTTTATGTATATCATTCTTTAAATTAAATATAAATTCTGTAAATGTTTTTGGAAATGGTAGTTTTCTAGTTGTTTGTAATTTAATACCAGGGTAAAATAACACAAAGTATAGTGTTATAAATGTACAGTACATTTATAAAAATATACATGTATATATTATATTACAAAAAAAAAAAAACATTGCTATATTTACAGAGTAAAGTATTGCATAAATGGATCAATATAATTGAAATTAACCATCATTTTTAAATAAAATGTATAGGTTTAATTTTTCCCACTTTCATTTCTACCAAAGAACAAAAAAAAAAAAAAAATTAATAATAAAAAAAAAACATTTGTTTAATGTTTGTTTGAATCACATTGTGTTTACTCTGCCAGGGCGTGACGTTTCGGGTGGAGGGTGGAGAGCTGGTGATTGCTCGGATCCTGCATGGGGGCATGATTGATCAGCAGGGCCTGCTGCATGTGGGCGACATCATCAAAGAGGTGAACGGGAAAGAGGTGGGGAGTGACCCGAAGGTTCTTCAGAACATGCTGAAAGAGTCCAGTGGCAGCGTGGTTCTCAAAATCCTACCCAGCTACCAAGAACCACACACACCACGCCAGGTGAGCTACGTTCAGATGAAGTTTCTGACCAAAACTGCTTTTCTATCTATCTATTACAATCAAAATGACAACATGTGTCGGCTGGCTCGCTAATGCACCTGATGATTTTGAATTAATTACTTCAAATACATAGTTTATCATCACACAGATATATAAAAAAAACATTAGCTTGTATATCAGGTTGTTATTTTGACACACTAAGTATAAGGTTTCACAAGTTTCAGGAAGTCATAAACATTCAGATGCAAACGGGAACATTTATGGTTTTTTGTGGGTGTGTGTTATAATAATAATCTTACAAGGAATCGGACCATCATAAAATCCATTTAATCACTTAAATTTCCTGCTAACAAAAATATTCGATGTAAGTTTTGCTAACGTTCCCATTCATTTATGAAAATTGTATATCTGAATGTTCTCTGAGTGCTCCAGATGTCCTGTTTTTGAATGTTTCAAAAGTTTTTTTTTTCTTCTTCTTGGTAATGTTACCGTTTAAGACAACAGTAAGGGAACATTCCATTTTGTTATATTTTTAAAATGGGGAATGTAACATTTTAATTTTCTCAAAATCATCTTGTAAGTAGTAATGTTTAAGAGATATTAACCACATTTTTTTTTCTGGAAAATGACTGCAGTACCGGGTTTGGGCACCTGTGTCTATGCCAAAGCATGCTGGGATATTTGGTGCATTAGGCCAAAGCCCTTCCTGTTTTTGACGCTGTGCCACCCCACCTATTGAGATGAGACACCAACAGTATTCAAGTCTGCCTGTTCACATTTTCAGCTATGTCATACTGCAGATGTTACCCTCGTTCTGCATTTCTGAGATCTTCTTCTTATTAAATGAGAATTAAATGAGTGGAGTTCTGTTTCTCTTCCCATATGGGGGCCATATTCAGAGTGTCCCATCTGTGCCTTTCTTTGTTTGATCCCAAAATAAACGAACAACTTCCTGCGCCTGCTGCCAATATGGGACTGGACATCACAGTCTCATGTTACTAATGTGATTCACACTACTGTGATGGGAATATTCATGTTTTTGAGAGCTGCTGTAGGTGTTTGTGCTGACAGATGGTATTGTTGGCATGTGTTGTGTTGTGTTGTGTTGTGTGTGTGGAGGATGCTTGTTGTTGACTGTCTGAATGATGTAATCCAGGCGTATTTTCTGTGTGTTGGCGTTCGAGCACCTAAAAGCAACATTCCATTTGACTGCAGGTGACTACAGTTGCCATGACAACAGGATTTTAGAAAACACTTTTGCGAAAACAGGAAACAGTCTGTTGATTGTTGATTCGGTGACATCATCGACAAGCTCAGTTCAGTTCTCTTCAAATAGTGTCTGTGCAGTCAAGTCAATAATGTTGCCAAAAATTGTGTCCCCAACTATGCAAGCCAAGACCACAGTGCCAATCAATATATATTTAAGAACTGTACTTGCTGATAAAATAATGATAATGAAATAAAAAGCCACTCTAAAGCGTGATTACACTCTCACGACTGTTTCTTAACACTCTTAAGTGCACTTGTAACAATGTCAAACTAAAAGTTGTACCTTTGGTCATCTTTTGTTGTGCTTACAGAAGTGCACTTCTTTTGACGTGTTGACTAGCATGCTAAAGCACATGTAAATACTTGATTATAATTTTAACTGTAGTGTGTTGTTTGAAAAATTACATCTAATGTATATTTTATTTACCATTGATTCTATTCAGTGAATTTTGGCAGTTCACTTTACAGAGCACTTCTTTTTTACAAGTGTCAGTATTTAATTTATAATAATGCACACAGATAGTATTTCACATTTAATTGTACAAAATTACAGCTTGATTGGAAATGATGCAAAATAAAAAATATTTTGTCATACTGATCTTTTTTCCCCCTCACATATTTTATATTTCATCACAAACTAGTACTGAAACAACCCTTCTTTGGTTGTAATATGACTGCACAAGTGAGGATAGGCTTAATTTGTGTAAAACTTATTTTTTTTTCATAGTTCATATTTCAGAGTAATCAATAAGCAGTTGTTATAAATGATTAATGGTATTGTATTCATGTTATAATATTAATTGATATCTTGATTATGGATTTTCTTGTTTTAAGATTAAAAGTCCGAGTCTGCAAAAGTTAAACAAGTAGACAAAAACGTAAAGTTTCCAAGGTAGTTTTATTGTGACCTTCACAATAAAGTTGTATTAATCTGAATTATCCTGAAGTTGAGTGTGTATTTATGTTGACAGTATAAGTGAATCACTAGAGATATAGATATGCTCACTTCCATTTATGCTAGCCATACACCCCTAGTGTTTTAAACTGGCTGTCAGTATGACACTCTGATTGATGGACATATTCAGTAATAAGAACCATGTGTTTCTCTGTCTTTACTCTCTCTTTCTGTCTGTCTGCAGGCTTTTGTGAAGTGTCACTTTGACTACGACCCCTCTCATGACAACCTGATCCCCTGTAAAGAAGCTGGACTCAAATTCAGCAGTGGAGACATCCTTCAGATCTTCAACCAGGAGGACCCCAACTGGTGGCAGGTGTGTGTGTCTGTGAATATACTGTGGTGATCTTTAAGCTCGGTATGGTGGTCTTACCTTGACTCTGGTCTCACCTGTAGGCATGTCATCTGGAAGGAGGCAGTGCAGGCCTGATCCCCAGTCAGCTGCTAGAGGAGAAGAGGAAAGCATTTGTCAAGAGAGACCTGGAGCTCTCTAGCACAGGTAGGGCACAGAGCACTAAAGATATTTATATATAATAAATTCAGGTTGGGGTACACGTCTTTAGCTATAAAATGCTATAAATGTTGTTATTAATATTCCAAGATAAACATTTAGCAGACTGAAGCAACTTTACTTTAACATCCATACATCATAATTTGTTTTAATTATATTATGTTTATATTATATTTCGTTCTGGCATGTACTAAATATAATAAATCAGGCTTTTGAGGAATGTTTATATCTCTCAGTTATTAAATATAATCTTAATAAGTAATAAAATATAGTCTGTTAAACTACTATTAGGAACTCATTGGTTTACAATACAAATCAGAATTTAACCTTTTCTGTCATGTAAATAAAAACATCTGTACAAAATTGCATATTTTCGCTCACTTCAAATTGCGTTTTTCCTCCTTGAGTATGAAAACAAAAGCCTGATCTATCAAACATGATACAAAACCTAAAACATTAACCTAAAAATAGTTTTTCTCACTATTATTTCAGATGTCAGGCTTTACAGGGTTAATAGAGTGCACGTCTTCTGTCACTTACAGGCTTTTTTTTTTAACACTTAAGCATACATCTTAAGATTTTCACATTTTCATGAATACAACTAAAATTATGTATTTTGAAGTAATCATAATCAGCAAAAACAGATGGAAAGAAGACAAAATTGCATGAAAACGTTTCGACACTGCAGTGAAGGGATAAGATACCTGTTTTTGTGTGTGTTTTATCTATATATCTCCTTGAAAAAAAAAAAAACTATTGCACGATTCTGAATATCTCAGAACTGTCTGTTACTGACATATTTAACTTCAAAAGAGTACATCTGTTAAAGCTGCGGTAGGGAACTTTTGACGCTCTAGCGGTTAATAAACAGAACTGCTTGCGTCTTGCGGAAGAACATCGTAGCCGGAACTACTTCTCTCTGTCTATGTCTATGAAGAATCACAAAGGTACTGGGTTACTCCGCCGCGGTACCCCCGAAGCAATCTAAAATAATCCGAATATAAACACTTATTATAGGTGCACCCTAGTGATTCAGGACAAGCTAAAAACACGGTTTGGAAAATGGATTCATGGTGTACTTGCATATTATGTTAATTGTTCTACATTTTGAACACAAACAAAGTTACGGACCACAGCTCTGATTGGTTGTTTTTTACCGGGAGCAGATGACTTTCTGCAAATGGCAATAGGAGCACTGGGAGGAGCCAGAGGAGCTTGATTTTTTTCACAGATTATCTGTCTCATATTCTACTGTCAGGACATAATAACAGGTTTAACAAATATGTAAAAAATATATTTTTACAAAAGTTCCCTACTGCATCTTTAACAGCCTGAGGAGACACTGAACTAAGTGTAGCGCCCCCTGGAGGAATAGCAGCGTGATCTGTGTGATAACTGTATGCAGAATGCTCTGCTGTTGCTTATAGGAACATGCCATTATTTATTCATCCTCATTTCATTCCAAATCCGTTTTCTGTTATTTTACTTAGTGAACTAGGGTAATTACATTGGAGTGATCTAAAAGGCTTGATAAGTGTGGTCTGAGGTTAAAAGGACAGTGATGTGTTTGACTTCTGCAGTAGACGGGAGTCATTCTGCGTGTGTTTATACTACCAGGATGTGTGCTGATGTCCGCAGGGCCTCTGTGTGCAGGGATTGGGGGTAAGAAGAAGAAGAAGATGATGTACTTGACCACAAAGAATGCTGGTAAAGATGACTGCTGTCCAGTGCGATGGACGCGCATGTGTCATACTCTTGCTCTGTGTTGTGATTGTTGTTGTTGTTCATTCTAAAATGATGCTTTTTTTAATGGCAGTCGTTTGTCATAGCGAGTTTGCAGTCAGTTCCATTTCAGGAGAAGTGCTTGAGGTTCATAAACTGAAATGTTTTTAGTCAAAGAAAATGAGGAATCAAGTAAATGAACCTTAGTAAAAGCCATAGTTATCTCACTAACTGAACTGGGACTGACAAATGATAGATTTGGATATAGTGACTAAATCAGCCTAACACAAGATGAGATCTTTTCACCATACCAGAGTTCGACCGACATGAGTTGAGGATCTACGAGGAAGTGGCCAAGGTGCCTCCGTTCCGCAGGAAGATGCTGGTTCTGATTGGAGCACAGGGTGTGGGCCGCCGCAGCTTGAAAAATAAACTTTTGGTGTCGGACCCGCACCGTTACGGAACCACCACACCTTGTCAGTGCATATTTATAAACATATTTCTATACATATTTCTATATATATATATATATATATATATATATATATATATATATATATATATATATATATATATATATATATATATATATATTTATATATATATATATATATATATATATATATATATATATATATATATATATATATATTCTATATATAAATAATTAAAATGGGGCCACATTAACTGTTGTTCAGCGAATATTGTGGGGATTTTTCGTGAGGACAAAATTTTCCCCCATTAATATTTCTCATTGTAATTCACATTGCAGTTGGTAATGCAAAAATTTAACCAACAGAAAGCTGTTGACAGCAAATTTAACTGTTTTTCCCCTAATCTAATCTTTAATAATAATAATAATAATAATAATAATAATGATACACTGTCAGAAATAGGGGTACAGTAGAAGTCCATTTCTGTCCCCCAAGGTACAATCAACACCAACGTACCCCATGGGGCTTATTATTGGACCTCAAGGTACATGTATGTACCTTCTTGATGGTCAAAAAGGTACAAATATGTTCCCAAGCCTATACCAAGGGTACAAAAGCTGACAAGTGACCCCAGTGACAAGCCACTGTACCCCTAAAGGTACAATAATGTACTTTATTTTCTGAGAGTGTGATAATCAATAAATGATTATTTGGATTCTTTGCAGTGCCAATGTTAACCTGCCCTGTTTGTCCCTCTGGACAGACACATCTCGTAAACCCAAGGTGGATGAGAAGGAGGGGCAGATGTACCTGTTTATGTCTCGCAGTGAGATGGAAACCGACATCAAATGTGGCCGTTTCCTTGAACACGGGGAATATGATGGAAATCTTTACGGTACCAAGATTGACTCCATTCATGAGGTTGTGGACTCCGGGAAGGTTTGCATTCTAGATGTCAATCCTCAGGTACATTCTTTTACATTTTCGATATCCTTAAGAGTGCATGAGTGCCTGCCCACTTTTGTTGGTTCCTGAAGTATTTTTCTCATTGATTTTCCCATAGGGATATTTAAGTCTTTGTTCAAGCATTATAAGCCGTGAACCAATTAATGAAAAACTATGGGGAAGTAAACTATTAATTTAAAAATGTTAATTGTTTATACATTTATAGCACAAGACAGGATGGCTCCATTCCTTTATGTTGTTTAAGCTTAATTCTGACCCTACCATCCAGAAATATAGACTCACCAGATCAGGCAACCTTTTTCCAATATTCTCTTGTCCAATTATGGTGAGTCCATTCAGCCTAAATTTCCTGTTTTGAGCTCACAGGAGTGGCACCCAGAGTGGTCTTCTGCTTCAAGATTTGACATCAGATGATCTTCTGCAAACTTCAGTTGTAACAAGAGGATATTTGAGTTACTGTTGCATGTCTATCAGCTTGAACCAGTCTGACCATTCACCTCTGACCTCTGGCATCAACAAAGCATTATTGTTCATGATTGATTAGATTTTTGCATCAACAAAAACTTGAACTATATATATTGATTACGTCGTTCGCTGTGATTCATGAAAGTGGACATTCCCTGTAAGCTCTTTTGGCATGATTTGCTTGCTGCAACTGTTCGGCATCATGGGTAATGTAGTTTTTCCACCACAAATGTAACTGTTATTTTTAAAATAATTAAAATAAAGCAAATGAATAGCGTAAATAAAACCATACACCATCCATTTAACAACCTCTGAGCTCATAACATTTCTATCTTTTAAAGTTATTGTTAAAAGTAAGTCTCCCTATGCAGAAAATCAGTGAGGTTTTATATCCGGAACCTAACTATTGCACTGATACCGAGTGAATTTACTCACAGTGGAAATCTACTAGCCATTTTTTCAGCAATGCAAATAAATATTAAAGTTATACAATTATCACCCCATTCCATATGTTTCATTGTTCTCCTACAGGCACTCAAAGTTCTGCGAACAGCCGAGTTTCTTCCATATGTGGTGTTCATCGAAGCCCCAAACTTTGAGGTTCTGAAAGACATGAACAGATCAGCCATTGAGGCTGGTGTTGTGACGAAACAGATGACGGTAATTTCTGAGAAGAATTAGTTCTTTGAATGTTGATGAATATTACATTGATGATGTCTCTCTCCTTAGGATTCAGAGCTCAAACGGACAGTGGATGAGAGTGAAAGGATCCAGAGGGCGTACAGTCACTATTTTGATCTGAGCATTGTGAATGACAACCTGGACGGAGCGTACCGCAGCCTCAGGAGGGCACTGGACAGACTCGGCACAGACCACCAGTGGGTTCCTGTCAGCTGGGTCTTCTGAGAGCAGTCGGGTTCTTCGGTCTGCGTTTCTCACAGTGGCTAGAAGTCTAGTTAACTGCTGTAATCTATGTGAACTTGCCTGTTAGATTTTTTGCACCAAAAATACGACAATACAAAGCTAGTTTATTATTTTGTAAAGAAACGAAGCTGATCTGTATATCTGTATTTGTTTTAAAGGAGTTCTGTACAGTGCTGTACGTTTGTTATTCATGTGAGAGTAGGGCTGTATATTTGTATAGAAACTGTAGAATATGTTTTGGCACCCTACATTATAATAAAGATACTCAGAATCATGTTGGATGTAATGAAGCTGTTTGATTACGTAGTGTTTTGCAGGGATTTCGTTTGTGTATTAAAAGCAGAATTGAAGATTGTTTTGGCATGTCATATTCTCGTGCATGTTCTGATTTGTTTGCATTCTTGTAACGTTTGTAAGTACAAAATCTATTTCAGTTCAGAAAACAGCCAAATGTGTCACGAAATACGTCATTCGATTGGTATTTATGCATTATAAAAGATTAAAGATTCAAACTGTATCATTCCAATCCATGAATTCTAGAATGTTTCACTGTGACTGATCAATCGCAGCATTCTGCATTCATATATTTTTTTATAATGATGGTAAACTGTGTAACTGACCTTTGCCCAGGAAACTGATTTCCGACATGGCTGTAATAGTTTCACTGTGTCTCTCGAATCACTCCACACTTTTCTCACGTAATAAAATTAATATCAACTAAAAGTCGTTCATGTCCAATTATTTATTTGGCCAGTATATATATATATATAGACATACAGTACAGACCAAAAGTTTGGACACACCTTCTCATTCAAATGGTTTTCTTTATTTTCATGACTATGAAAATTGTAGATTCACACTGAAGGCATCAAAACTATGAATTAACGCATGTGGATTTATGTATGGAATTATAACAAAAAAGTGTGAAACAACTGAAAATATTTCATATTCTAGATTCTTCAGATTCTGTTTTGATTACTGCTTTGCACACTCTTGGCATTCTCTTGATGAGCTTCAAGAGGTAGTCACATGAAATGGTCTTCAACAGTCTTGAAGGAGTTCCCCGCGAGATGCTAAGCACTTGTTGGCCCTTTTGCCTTCTGTCTGCGGTCCAGCTCACCCCTAAACCATCTGGATTGGGTTCAGGTCCGGTGACTGTGGAGGCCAGGTCATCTGGCGCAGCACCCCATCACTCTCCTTCTTGGTCAAATAGCCCTTGATGCCTTCAGTGTGACTCTACAATTTTCATAGTCATGAAAATAAAGAAAACTCTTTGAATGAGAAGGTGTGTCCAAACTTTTGGTCTGTACTGTTTATGTATGTATATGTCTATATATGTATATATACACACACACACACCTCAATAAATTAATTTGTTGTGGAGAAGTTAATTTCAGTAATTCAACTCAAATTCAGTGCAGATACAAGTATTTGGTTCTTTTAATTGTGATGATTTTGGCTCACATTTAACAAAACCCACCAATTCACCAATTAATCTCAACAAATTAGAATATGGTGACATGCCACTCTGCTAGTCTCAAACTCAAAACACCTGCAAAGGTTTCCTGAGCCTTCAAAATGGTCTCTCAGTTTGGTTCACTAGGCTACACAATCATGGTATGTGTATAAGACAGAAAGTCATATGGGTTTTGTGGTGGGCAGTGTTTCTTCACAAAGATCAAAGATCATCATATTCAAAAATAGCATGTTATTCAGTGTACACAGTCATCCATAATTTCCACATAAGTTTCAATATTTTATTGAAAAGAAGCAGTACATTTATGTTGGAAAGCAGGGTGCATAGAGCTCACCCTGTCTTCCCAAAGATACTTTAAAACACCTTTCAAAAAATCCACAATACATGAATTCACATCTTATCTTACTTCATGAGGTAGCCAAGATACTTTCATATATATTTGTTTGACACTAGTAGTAAGTATTCTATAGCTTCTGTCATGATGATTTATGACTTTGACCTTTGACCTTTTGACAGGTTGAACTTCCGGTAACCTTATGATGGATGGGCGGAACTTTCCGACTTCAAGGGTTAGCCTATGACCTTTGCAAGCATCGATCATGTGCTTTTGACAGAAAGTTTTACCCTATTGACCTAATTAGTTTTAAATCATGGTTTTGACGGCTAGTTTAAACGGAAGATGAAAGACTCCTCACGCATCGATCATGCGGTTTTGACAGAAAGTTTTACCCTATTGACCTGTTAGTTCTAAGTTAAAACGGTATATGAAAGACTCCCCAACCATCGATCATGCGGTTTTGACAGAAGTTGTTTGAAGTTTGTGTCAGTTAGCTTGTTTGAAGTTTACCACAGTTATACGGTTATGTGTGTGTGGTTATACGGTTTCTCCCCCTCCCATTACGTTTATGAGCGGTGTATAAATGGGGTCTGTGTGTCCTATAATTTATATATATAAAACAATTAAAGATTGAAAAACATTTCAGTTATATAATTTATATAATCTAAAACACATTTTAATTATTTCACATTTATATATAAAACATTATATAATTTATATAATCTACAACACTTTTTAATTATTTCACATTTATATATATAAAACATTATATAGTTTATATAATATACATAATCTAAAAACAATTTAACTAAGGTTGAAAAAACATTCCGTTCTTTTAAAAAAAAGGTTATAAATTAAACCGTATAAAAAATATACTGAAACCGACTGTTTCAGATAAAACAAGATCTTTTTTTTTTCTTTTTCTTTTTTTAGAGAGCAGGAAAGAGATGTTTTCACATCACCTTCCTGACCTGCAAGTATTCACAGCGTCTTCGTGTGCACGCTACACTTCACTTTCTTCCGAATTTACTAACCAATCATAATATCTTCAAAGCCATTTTTAATTAAAACCAAACGTATCTCACACGGGAGTACCATGATTTTGACAGTTTTCTGACGGTTCACCTATGAATTACGGCTGGTGCGCGTCTAGGATCTCTTGTACCCCCTTTCTCTCTCTCCCTCTCTCTCCCTCTAATGCCTGTGTACACACATTCGTCTCCAAGTCTTATTTTCTTCTTTTAATGAATATAAACACATTATACATTCACAAACAATATAAAACAAAACATTTACATTAGTTTTGTTCATCACTAAAAAATATACATTTTACCAGGATCGGGGAATATATAATTGAACAGAATGAAGAATATGGTCTATTGAGGAACCCGGACGTGTCATTGACACAATTCAGTTAAATTCATTTCACATTATTTGTTGCAAGACATTTTCTATATTATATTTAAAACCTTTTATATCCATCTTTATATCATATCTTTTTCAAAAAGCTGTTTAATTATTTATTTTAACCGTACACCTACAGTACCACCATACAATAAAATGCTGCATGCACGTACACTTTTAAGCGATCTGAATTATGACTAGCCTATAAATTTCATCATAAGCCACACGTACCTTGTTATATCACTATAATATCCACGGCGCTATACAAATTTGTATTCTGATAAACCATATAAACAAGCGGACATACGCGTGGACATATCAAGTTAAAAAGAGACTTATCTCTATTTTAAACAATATTAAATTATATATGACGGCATGTTACTAAACCGGAACATACATTTTAAACAAGTATTCATCGTTTTTATAAAACACATCGCAGTAACAGACATGTTACTAAACCAAAACAAATCATTTTATCATACATTTTTTTTAATCATGTGTTCAATCAATACTTATACAACATATACAAACACATTTTAAACATATTTTAAACAAAAACTAATCATAAACGCAGCCTTCTCAAAATTACAGACATGTACAATCATGCTGATCACATATTATGGATATTCAGACTTTTAACCACTAATACGTTTTAGGATAATGAAAAACACCAACGTCTGAGGGGTGTCAAAATATCTCCAGTCCCCAAAACCCACTCAGACTCCAGGGGTTAAAGAATATGAAAATAAATAATTATATAATGACATCGGGCTACTAAAGCAATTCATTAAACAAAAAAAGGTATTCAACATTTAAGTTAATCAAACTTATAAAACACACCATACTCTTCTTTTTTTTAAAAGATAACTTATTTTAAATGTGATAGCATAGTATATATACAATAAACATTTCTGATGATACATATAAAAAATTATCCCTTACAGTTTTAGACCGGTGAGAGATGTCCAAACATGAATGAAATATCCCCAAAATAAAATAATACGACTTAAAAAATAAAATAAAAATGATTAAATCATAAACAGAATCTCACAGGTCCTCGTAGTGAAATGTATGTGAGACCCGAGGGGCTGCTTCACACACACACCCCGCGCAGGCGAGGGTGGAGTTCCAGACCGCATGATCTAAGTCAATGGTGTACATTATTTCAAAGCTAACATTAATGTAATGTTTTTTTTTAATAATCAGTACCCCCGGTACATCTGATGTCCGTTGATTCTTAATTCAACAAAATGATGATATATATTACCTAAAATATTTTATATTTTTATATAATATTATATAATAAAAAATTATTTATATCATATTATATCATTTCGTATATATGATTATATTACATTAGATGCGTCATGCATTAATCACTTTAGATTCTTTAAAGTTCTTATTTTTAGCACCATCTTCAAAGTTTTCATACCATCTCTCTCACTCTCTCTCTCTCTCTCTCTATCTCTCTCTCCCTCACACCCACACACACACACACACACACACTCTCTCTCCCCCCCTCTCTCTCTCACACACACTCTCTCTCTCTCTCTCTCTCTATCTCTCTCCCTCTCTCTCTCTCTCTCTCTCTCTCTCTCTCTCACACACACACACACACACACAATGAAACATGAAGCCAAAGTATTTCTGTATGTTTTTTAAAAATAAAACTTAAAATATTGATTTTGCTTTAAATCTATGCTGAGGAGCTCGTTTGTTTGTCACAGTATAGACTGTGAAGTTTAGATGAAGTTGCTTTATCTTTTAGAAGAAAGACCCTCGATCGTATTCAACCATTAAAGATGGTTCAGGAAAGACCCACGCGTCCTAGAGATGTAATTTATGTGCGTTGCTACGGTCGTAAACCTTTCACATATCCACGGTACTTTCAGACACAGAGCAGGAAAGACATTTGCAGGCCCTCTGCTTAGCCGTCCCAAAATACCTCCATTTAAAAGCAAAAATATTAAAATGACCGCCTGTACATCTAACAGGCTGTAGTTCTATTTTATATGTTTTGTATTAAAAGTACTATCCATATTATATTTAAATCCTTATTTAAAACAATATATTTAACCGACAGTATCCCCCAACGTGTTTTTTCCATCAGTTGTTTGCCCTTCAGCCTTATTACGTAGTGCTTTTCATTTAGCCTACTGTAAGATCCCTTTACAATAGTGTAATGAAAGTTAACTTTTCTTAAAGTTTATAGTTGTATTTTACAGTATCCCCATCCTTCTATCCTGTAGTTTAAACACATTGTGTGTCACTAAAGCAAGGCACACCGTCTATCGTCTTATTTTTTAAATAACCGATGACCGTCATCGTCTCTTCATATAATTTATCCACCCGAGTGCTTTTCTTACACGAGTAGAAAACTCTTTCTCTTTGGATGTGTTTGGCAGAAACATAATTTCTACATCAGAAAATTTTTTCAATGTACGCTGAACTTTTCTCATTCGATAGAAATACTATTTTCAAATTATTTACCCGGCCTATAACACTCGGTGTAAATGTTCTTACCTAGAACAGAAAACATACGCTTTGACTGTTTTGTAGATGCCAACAGATTATGTCAAGGGTGTTTCACATCTAAGAATCCCGAAGTTTTGTAAATCACATTTTTCTTACACCTCGAGATTTATCCCTATCAAGATTTTGGACGGCCGTTCACAATTTTTTTGTCGGACCGTACGTTTTTATGCGATCTTTGTGCGGCGTCATCGTAATAGGAATAAATGAAAAATTAAGAAATTAAGTTACAGTTTTTCTCTTTGAGATATTTCTTGTACCGCAACTTTGTGTCTGTCCAAAAGTGTGATCGCATGAAGCATCGAAGCAAAAATGAAGTCTAGCTGTTTTGCCCTTAAAACTATTACAACCTAAACAAATCAAACGGTACACTCGTTAAAGTTTCCACTCTCTTGTGAGATACATTTTATCCATAACCTTTTGTGTATTTGAGCGACCAAACCACTAAGAAAGAGAGTATAGCAAGAAAACTAACGTTTACAACGCATATAGAATTCAGAATACAATTGTTAAAGTATTTTTTTTTTTTTTGGTTAAATGTTGATTTGTAAATTATATTTTTATTACTCCGTTAGATTTACTCATCGTTTTCGGATAGCGGATGACACAATTCACATTTTGTTTTAAGACTCCTGTAAGTTCATGCTAACTCTCGCGTGGGAAAGAGAGCGGGGTGAGCGTATTCTATTCATTTAAGAAAAATTATTAAACATTTGCCCAAACTTTTTTATTATTTTGACAAAACACAACACGACGACATTAAAGAATGTTATCAGTTCCTACGGCCATCTTCTTCGATTCAAATAAAGCAACATCTCTAGTGTATGTGCTAAACATCTTTGCTTCTCCACTTCTCCAGATTTGTTAGATGGGCTACCGTTGTAATACAAACACATTTGAGAACTACGACGTTCTCACTTTTGTAACGGTTATAGAAAAATGCCGTACACACTTTTGCATTTCATAATTCAGTGATTTTAGCTGTAATGGTCACATAAGACAAAAAATTGTCAATGTGTGACTCGTAAACATGTATAATTTTATTTGTTTATTTATTTTTACCAGAGATAGTCGACCGATCTGTTGACACTGCGGTCAAACATACACTGCCTGTTCATAGGAATTTTACAGCATAACAATATAGCCCCTACATCTAGAGCTCTTGTTTATATAGCCGATGACCACGTTCACATTGTTTCAACATTTCCGCATTACATTAAAGAGTAGGCCTATGCGTACTCCCCTTCGATCGTAAGCATTATCATCTACCGCGCGCTGAGATTTTTCTGCTTTGTCTACTGTTGACGGATTTGCTAGAGGGACTATGTCGCCCCGTTGTAACGTGATTACATTTAAGATCCATAAGATTGCGCTACATTCACCTGAAAAGGCTATAGATATAGTCTTTTATACAGGAAATGTGTATCAGAATAACAATGATCTAATAGTGAAATCCACTCTTCTAAATTATTGTGAAAGTTTTAATGCAACTCTGTAAATAGCTTTTTTTTTTCTAATACCGTATACTGCACATTATTGTTTGGTTGTCTTTGTACAGTATTTCAATAAATAAACCGGTGTTGATAAGTCGTTCATTTAAGTGGAGGGCGGGATGATTTTGACCTTCTTTAGTCATTCGTCGTGCTTAAGGTCTGATCCGGGAAACCGCACTACGACTGGAACTGCGCTTTGTCGCGTCTAAATAACCCGCTCTTCTTTAAGAAAACCACGAGGCGAGCAGTTTCTGACATCCATTAATTCACCTCATTTTTTCACAACCGCAAATGTTTTGTTTAGCATACATATTAGTTACATAGGTGTCACGCATGAAGTTTATAGTTATTTTAAATAATTATGATAGAGTTACAGGTTTAGGTTAGTGGGGTGCCTGTAAGCGGTGAAAACTTCGAGCATCGGAGACGACGGTGTTACTCAAACACCCCATAGCGTTATCTTTTAACAAACTATTGTATTGTGCGTTTCTAAGACAAAATCTGTAACAGCGTTCATTAATATGTTGAGATGAAAATAAACATACAAAACTTTATAATGAGCGTGAGTTCAATATAGCCTAACCAACAAATGTTTGTTCTAACGCTTTCGCACTAAAATTGCGAGATTTCCTGACTTTGCCGTGTTTAATGGATGCTAGATCTCATCACGCCGCAGCGAATTGTAAACCACACACTTCCTCATCGCATTACGCTAAGAAACTGCACATGGTTAAAGCTATTACACCATAAACTGTCTAAAGTTGTTAATGTACAAGCACAGTAAACTATTTCTACAAAAAATATCATTGCACTACTGTTTTTGCATATAATACATCATTCAACAATACTTTTGCACACTCATTCAACTATTTATTACCAGCCGTTCTCACGTTTCTGCTGTTCATAATGTATATATAATCCTTCATTGCTCCGTTCATAATGTACATACGATCCCTACATTGCATTCATATTTATATTCTGTACTCTGATCAATATCGTATATAGCAACTACGCTGTATAGTCTGCACATCATAGCTTTACTTACTCTGCACTTTTATGTATACAAAACACTATATTCTTGCACTTCTGGTTAGATGCTAACTGCATTTCATTAGCTCTGTACTTGTACTCTGCATAATGACAATAAAGTTGAATCTAATCTAAACAAGTACAATCGTACGCTTCCAGGACTCTGCTCATTCTTTCTGTTTCAATTTGTTTAAACGGACTTTCGCATTCTTATCTTATTTTCACCAACTAAGCGTTATTCCTAGGCCTCGCGGATTGTTTTCTAGTTTTGGCCCTCAAATTCTTTTGTTCATACGTAGCGATATCTCTGTGAATTTGCTTGATTTCATAAAATATCTTTTACGCTATATCATTATCCTATCCTAGTTTATATCAGATACAAGTTTGTTTCTTCATATTTCTCGCACATCTACTCCCGTCCATTCTACCCCCGTTAGAGTATTCGCGACAGTATACTCATTGTAATGTGCTAAATCATTAAAATCCAAAAAATGAACTCTGAGAAAGAATATCCGATGAGAGGATTCAAACTTTTATTTCAACAAAACAGTGTTGAATTTACAATGAAGTAATGAAGAAAGTGATTAAATTGTTATTACAAACAATAGGGATGACATGACATCACAAGTTATCTAGCCAGAAAAGAAAATCTCGGCAGGCCCTCAAGTTTTGTTCTACTATGAAATCGACGACGGTTTCAATAATTTCAGGTATGGCGAAACCGTAATGTTTAGCGACTAACATCACACACAAATCCGTTATGCACGTACACAGACAGAGAGTCTCGCTAATGTACATCTCGCCGCTACATTCGGCCGTCACATACAGAATTTTTCTGGTCGTTACACAAATCGGCGCCCTGCTGGTCGTATACAAGCTTGTCAAATCGGGCCACGGGTTATTTTTCAGTCTTCTTACAACGTCCATTTCTTTCTTGAGATTTGTTACGCGCTTGGAATCCGTCGTACAATCATGATTCGGATCAGACGCATCGTCTATGATTTTACGCATCAGATCAATCATTTGCTCTCTGTAACATTGTTTAAACATAGAGTCTATGTTGGCTTTTACAGGACACATCTTTCCTTCGTCACCGCCGCACTCCACTCGATCATCCGCAGCAGCGCTGGTAGTGGCGGACATCCTTTTCAGATTTTGTTCCAAGAAGTAAACCAAGCGTCTTAAAATCCACTACGATCCAGTGTTTTTTTTTAAAATCCACGACGATCCAGTGTTTGTTTGTTTTTTCAAATGGTTCAGATCCGTCGAAGCCTTATTATTTGAAAATTTGAGAGTGCGTCAGTTTCAGACAAAGACGATTCTGTCAGTCCAGGTAGATACTGATAGATACTCCATCGACCGCGCTGTAAAACCCTTGTTCGCGGATCATAAGAAAACCTGCGATAACTGCAGAGTTTATGAGGTCAGCCGCTCACAGGGGATAAAGACTAGCCGTAGTCATGAGGAAGTAGCGGTGGATCTTCTGTACATTCTACCAAAAAATAGGCTGTGGGTGTTGCGCTCAAAAAGCGGAGGAGGGTGAAGGGCCGTGGTTAGGGGTTTGACTTACGAGAAATATGAAGAAACAAACTTGTATCTGATATAAACTAGGATAGGATAATGATATAGCGTAAAAGATATTTTATGAAATCAAGCAAATTCACAGAGATATCGCTACGTATGAACAAAAGAATTTGAGGGCCAAAACTAGAAAACAATCCGCGAGGCCTAGGAATAACGCTTAGTTGGTGAAAATAAGATAAGAATGCGAAAGTCCGTTTAAACAAATTGAAACAGAAAGAATGAGCAGAGTCCTGGAAGCGTACGATTGTACTTGTTTAGATTAGATTCAACTTTATTGTCATTATGCAGAGTACAAGTACAGAGCTAATGAAATGCAGTTAGCATCTAACCAGAAGTGCAAGAATATAGTGTTTTGTATACATAAAAGTGCAGAGTAAGTAAAGCTATGATGTGCAGACTATACAGCGTAGTTGCTATATACGATATTGATCAGAGTACAGAATATAAATATGAATGCAATGTAGGGATCGTATGTACATTATGAACGGAGCAATGAAGGATTATATATACATTATGAACAGCAGAAACGTGAGAACGGCTGGTAATAAATAGTTGAATGAGTGTGCAAAAGTATTGTTGAATGATGTATTATATGCAAAAACAGTAGTGCAATGATATTTTTTGTAGAAATAGTTTACTGTGCTTGTACATTAACAACTTTAGACAGTTTATGGTGTAATAGCTTTAACCATGTGCAGTTTCTTAGCGTAATGCGATGAGGAAGTGTGTGGTTTACAATTCGCTGCGGCGTGATGAGATCTAGCATCCATTAAACACGGCAAAGTCAGGAAATCTCGCAATTTTAGTGCGAAAGCGTTAGAACAAACATTTGTTGGTTAGGCTATATTGAACTCACGCTCATTATAAAGTTTTGTATGTTTATTTTCATCTCAACATATTAATGAACGCTGTTACAGATTTTGTCTTAGAAACGCACAATACAATAGTTTGTTAAAAGATAACGCTATGGGGTGTTTGAGTAACACCGTCGTCTCCGATGCTCGAAGTTTTCACCGCTTACAGGCACCCCACTAACCTAAACCTGTAACTCTATCATAATTATTTAAAATAACTATAAACTTCATGCGTGACACCTATGTAACTAATATGTATGCTAAACAAAACATTTGCGGTTGTGAAAAAATGAGGTGAATTAATGGATGTCAGAAACTGCTCGCCTCGTGGTTTTCTTAAAGAAGAGCGGGTTATTTAGACGCGACAAAGCGCAGTTCCAGTCGTAGTGCGGTTTCCCGGATCAGACCTTAAGCACGACGAATGACTAAAGAAGGTCAAAATCATCCCGCCCTCCACTTAAATGAACGACTTATCAACACCGGTTTATTTATTGAAATACTGTACAAAGACAACCAAACAATAATGTGCAGTATACGGTATTAGAAAAAAAAAAGCTATTTACAGAGTTGCATTAAAACTTTCACAATAGTTTAGAAGAGTGGATTTCACTATTAGATCATTGTTATTCTGATACACATTTCCTGTATAAAAGACTATATCTATAGCCTTTTCAGGTGAATGTAGCGCAATCTTATGGATCTTAAATGTAATCACGTTACAACGGGGCGACATAGTCCCTCTAGCAAATCCGTCAACAGTAGACAAAGCAGAAAAATCTCAGCGCGCGGTAGATGATAATGCTTACGATCGAAGGGGAGTACGCATAGGCCTACTCTTTAATGTAATGCGGAAATGTTGAAACAATGTGAACGTGGTCATCGGCTATATAAACAAGAGCTCTAGATGTAGGGGCTATATTGTTATGCTGTAAAATTCCTATGAACAGGCAGTGTATGTTTGACCGCAGTGTCAACAGATCGGTCGACTATCTCTGGTAAAAATAAATAAACAAATAAAATTATACATGTTTACGAGTCACACATTGACAATTTTTTGTCTTATGTGACCATTACAGCTAAAATCACTGAATTATGAAATGCAAAAGTGTGTACGGCATTTTTCTATAACCGTTACAAAAGTGAGAACGTCGTAGTTCTCAAATGTGTTTGTATTACAACGGTAGCCCATCTAACAAATCTGGAGAAGTGGAGAAGCAAAGATGTTTAGCACATACACTAGAGATGTTGCTTTATTTGAATCGAAGAAGATGGCCGTAGGAACTGATAACATTCTTTAATGTCGTCGTGTTGTGTTTTGTCAAAATAATAAAAAAGTTTGGGCAAATGTTTAATAATTTTTCTTAAATGAATAGAATACGCTCACCCCGCTCTCTTTCCCACGCGAGAGTTAGCATGAACTTACAGGAGTCTTAAAACAAAATGTGAATTGTGTCATCCGCTATCCGAAAACGATGAGTAAATCTAACGGAGTAATAAAAATATAATTTACAAATCAACATTTAACCAAAAAAAAAAAAATACTTTAACAATTGTATTCTTAATTCTATATGCGTTGTAAACGTTAGTTTTCTTGCTATACTCTCTTTCTTAGTGGTTTGGTCGCTCAAATACACAAAAGGTTATGGATAAAATGTATCTCACAAGAGAGTGGAAACTTTAACGAGTGTACCGTTTGATTTGTTTAGGTTGTAATAGTTTTAAGGGCAAAACAGCTAGACTTCATTTTTGCTTCGATGCTTCATGCGATCACACTTTTGGACAGACACAAAGTTGCGGTACAAGAAATATCTCAAAGAGAAAAACTGTAACTTAATTTCTTAATTTTTCATTTATTCCTATAACGATGACGCCGCACAAAGATCGCATAAAAACGTACGGTCCGACAAAAAAATTGTGAACGGCCGTCCAAAATCTTGATAGGGCTAAATCTCGAGGTGTAAGAAAAATGTGATTTACAAAACTTCGGGATTCTTAGATGTGAAACACCCTTGACATAATCTGTTGGCATCTACAAAACAGTCAAAGCGTATGTTTTCTGTTCTAGGTAAGAACATTTACACCGAGTGTTATAGGCCGGGTAAATAATTTGAAAATAGTATTTCTATCGAATGAGAAAAGTTCAGCGTACATTGAAAAAATTTTCTGATGTAGAAATTATGTTTCTGCCAAACACATCCAAAGAGAAAGAGTTTTCTACTCGTGTAAGAAAAGCACTCGGGTGGATAAATTATATGAAGAGACGATGACGGTCATCGGTTATTTAAAAAATAAGACGATAGACGGTGTGCCTTGCTTTAGTGACACACAATGTGTTTAAACTACAGGATAGAAGGATGGGGATACTGTAAAATACAACTATAAACTTTAAGAAAAGTTAACTTTCATTACACTATTGTAAAGGGATCTTACAGTAGGCTAAATGAAAAGCACTACGTAATAAGGCTGAAGGGCAAACAACTGATGGAAAAAACACGTTGGGGGATACTGTCGGTTAAATATATTGTTTTAAATAAGGATTTAAATATAATATGGATAGTACTTTTAATACAAAACATATAAAATAGAACTACAGCCTGTTAGATGTACAGGCGGTCATTTTAATATTTTTGCTTTTAAATGGAGGTATTTTGGGACGGCTAAGCAGAGGGCCTGCAAATGTCTTTCCTGCTCTGTGTCTGAAAGTACCGTGGATATGTGAAAGGTTTACGACCGTAGCAACGCACATAAATTACATCTCTAGGACGCGTGGGTCTTTCCTGAACCATCTTTAATGGTTGAATACGATCGAGGGTCTTTCTTCTAAAAGATAAAGCAACTTCATCTAAACTTCACAGTCTATACTGTGACAAACAAACGAGCTCCTCAGCATAGATTTAAAGCAAAATCAATATTTTAAGTTTTATTTTTAAAAAACATACAGAAATACTTTGGCTTCATGTTTCATTGTGTGTGTGTGTGTGTGTGTGAGAGAGAGAGAGAGAGAGAGAGAGAGAGAGAGAGAGGGAGAGAGATAGAGAGAGAGAGAGAGATAGAGAGAGAGAGAGAGAGAGTGTGTGTGTGAGAGAGAGAGGGGGGGAGAGAGAGTGTGTGTGTGTGTGTGTGTGTGTGGGTGTGAGGGAGAGAGAGATAGAGAGAGAGAGAGAGAGAGTGAGAGAGATGGTATGAAAACTTTGAAGATGGTGCTAAAAATAAGAACTTTAAAGAATCTAAAGTGATTAATGCATGACGCATCTAATGTAATATAATCATATATACGAAATGATATAATATGATATAAATAATTTTTATTATATAATATTATATAAAAATATAAAATATTTTAGGTAATATATATCATCATTTTGTTGAATTAAGAATCAACGGACATCAGATGTACCGGGGGTACTGATTATTAAAAAAAAACATTACATTAATGTTAGCTTTGAAATAATGTACACCATTGACTTAGATCATGCGGTCTGGAACTCCACCCTCGCCTGCGCGGGGTGTGTGTGTGAAGCAGCCCCTCGGGTCTCACATACATTTCACTACGAGGACCTGTGAGATTCTGTTTATGATTTAATCATTTTTATTTTATTTTTTAAGTCGTATTATTTTATTTTGGGGATATTTCATTCATGTTTGGACATCTCTCACCGGTCTAAAACTGTAAGGGATAATTTTTTATATGTATCATCAGAAATGTTTATTGTATATATACTATGCTATCACATTTAAAATAAGTTATCTTTTAAAAAAAAGAAGAGTATGGTGTGTTTTATAAGTTTGATTAACTTAAATGTTGAATACCTTTTTTTGTTTAATGAATTGCTTTAGTAGCCCGATGTCATTATTGTCAGGAGGCGAGACTGGGACTCAGTTGCAGGTGCTCAAAAGGTCAGTTTATTAGGTGGCTTAATTTCAAAAAGACAGAAAAAAATTAAAATGAGAATTAACAAAAAACTATCCAGGAACAGGGCAGTCTGGAGCAGATCCAAAAGAGCCTCCTGGACGAATTCCACTTGGAAATCCCCTGATGCAATGCCCGGAAAAACTGACAGGGAGGCGGGGGCGCTGTTGAGGCGGGGAACTGGTGGCGCGCTGTGGCGCGGCGAAGAAGAGGAGTGACAGCGATCGGTGAGCTCTAACACGGAAGGCTGGAGAGTAGCGCTGCCTGAAAGCAGGAGGAAGTGGGAAAAACAAAACTAGAGGATGAAAACAAAACGGGCACGATCTCTGTGTAGACTAGACAAGAGATGTGGATACAGTTGGGACATGGACGAGAACAACTCGACGATCTGACAACAGACAGCACACATGAGGAGACTAAATAGAGAAGGGGTGATTATCATAATGCAGAGCAGGTGATGGTGACCAATAACAAGATAATAATGAAACAAGAGGGCGGAGACGGGCACCCCGGTGACACAGAAGCACATGGTAAGTGTAAACAACACACACACTATGGGGAAAAAACAGACAGATCAGCCCGGGGGCGTGACATTACCCCCCTCCCCAGGAGCGCCCCCTGGCGCTCCAGGGAAGGTACCACCACGCTGCCGGTTGAAGTCCTCGATCAGCGACCGATCCAGAATATCCCGAGCCGGGACCCAACTCCTCTCATCCGGACCATATCCCTCCCAGTCCACCAGATACTGAAATCCCCGACCACGACGTCTGACATCCAGCAACCTCCTGACAGTGAAGGCTGGGGAACCATCCACTAGACGGGGAGGGGGAGGGGGAGGGTTAGTAGCAGATGGGTTAAGGCGAGAATGAAACACAGGCTTGACCCGAGAAACATGAAAGACTGGGTGTACCCGACCAAGTATGGGAGGTAACTTGAGCTTTACCGCCACCGGACTCAATACCTTGGTGATCTGATATGGCCCCATGAACCTGGGGGCTAACTTGCGAGAAGCCACCCGGAGAGGAAGGTCCTTGGTAGACAGCCATACTTTCTGACCACATACGTAGCGGGGAGCAGGAATACGGTGACGGTCAGCCGCTGCTTTGGTTCGTCTGGAGACCCGAGCCAAGGTTTCCTCAGCCCTCCTCCAGGTGCGGCGACACCTGCGGACGAAGGCTAAGGCAGACGGAACAGCAGCATCGGGTTCCTGTGAGGGGAACATAGGAGGTTGAAAACCAATGGAGCACTGGAATGGAGACATACCTGTGGCCGCCACTGGCAGGGAGTTATGGGCATATTCAATCCAGGATAACTGTTGGCTCCAAGAACTCGGATTATGGGACGTCAGGCAGCGGAGAGCTTGTTCCAGAACCTGGTTTGCCCGCTCGGACTGCCCATTGGTCTGAGGGTGAAAACCTGACGACAGACTCGTAGAGGCCCCGATCTGTCGACAGAACTCCTTCCAGAACCGGGAGACAAACTGTGGCCCCCTATCAGAAACCACGTCCACCGGAAGGCCATGAATCCGGAAGATGTGGTCAACCACCACTTGAGCGGTCTCCTTAGCTGAAGGCAGTTTGGGAAGGGGGATGAAATGGGCCGCTTTAGAGAAGCGATCAACCACCGTCAATACTACGGTGTTACCCCTCGATGGTGGAAGGCCAGTGACAAAGTCAAGGGCTATGTGTGACCAGGGGCGGGAGGGGATGGGTAAGGGCTGTAGCAGACCAACAGGAGGCTGATTAGAACTCTTGTTCTGGGCGCAAATGGGGCAGGCAAACACAAACTGCCTGACGTCCTGGGCCATGGATGGCCACCAAAATCGCTGGCGGATGGCAGCCAGAGATCTCCGAACCCCAGGATGACAGACTAACTTGGATGAATGCCCCCACTGGAGGACTTCAGGGCGCAGCCCAGCCGGCACGAAAAGTCTACCCTCTGGGCACTCCCTCGGCACCTCTCTCTCTCGTATGGCTTCCAGCACTCTCCTCTCCACGTCCCAGGAGAGGGACCCTACCACAATTTCTTTAGGGATAATGGTCTCAGTAGATACACTGCTTCTTTTTGTATCCCTGTAGAGACGGGAGAGGGCATCAGGTTTTATATTTTTGGAGCCTGGGCAATACGAGAGAGAGAAGTTGAACCGGCCAAAGAAGAGTGCCCATCGGGCCTGGCGTGAACTCACCCTCTTGGCCGAACGGACGTATTCCAAGTTCTTATGGTCCGTCCAAACCAAGAAGGGCTGTGCTGACCCCTCCAACCAGTGACGCCACTCACCCAAGGCCAGCCTGACCGCCAACAGTTCCCGGTTCCCTACGTCATAATTCCGTTCTGCTGGGCTCAGGCGGTGAGAGTAGTAGGCACAGGGATGTACCTTCCCATCTCTGGGGGATCTCTGAGAAAGGACCGCACCTACTCCAATCTCAGAAGCATCCACCTCCACAATAAACTGACGTTCAGGGTCAGGAAATGAAAGAACAGGAGCAGAAATGAATCGGGACTTTAGGTCATTAAAGGCCTCCTGAGCCTTCAAATTCCACCTAAACGGTACCTTCGTGGAAGTAAGAGCTGTCAAGGGTGCAGCAACCTGACTAAAGTTTCTGATGAAGCGCCTGTAGAAGTTGGCAAATCCCAGAAACCGCTGCAGTGCCTTTCGTGAGTCTGGAGGTGGCCACTCGGCTACGGCCCTTACCTTAGCGGGATCAGCTTTGATTCCCTCCGCCGAAATGATATAGCCCAGGAAGGGAACTGACTTGGAGTGGAAAACGCACTTCTCCGCTTTAACATATAGCTGGTTCTCCAGCAGCCGTTGTAGCACCTGGCGCACGTGTTGGGTGTGTACCTGAAGTGAAGGAGAGAAAATAAGTATGTCATCTAGGTACACAAAGACAAACTTGTTAACCATGTCTCGCAACACGTCATTAACCAGGGCCTGGAAGACAGCTGGGGCATTTGTCAGGCCAAAGGGTAGCACCCGGTACTCATAATGTCCCGAAGGAGTGATGAACGCTGTCTTCCACTCATCCCCCTCTCGAATCCGAACCAGGTGATAAGCATTACGGAGGTCCAACTTACTGAAGACCTTGGCTCCCTGCAAAAGTTCAAAGGCAGATGACATTAAGGGCAGGGGGTACCTATTCTTAATGGTAATGTCATTCAAACCTCTGTAATCAATACAAGGGCGCAAGGAGCCGTCCTTCTTCTTAACAAAGAAAAACCCTGCGCCAGCAGGAGACGAGGAGGGACGGATGAGACCGGCATCAAGGGACTCACGAATATATTTGTCCATAGCCTCTCTTTCTGGACCAGACAGGGAATATAACCGACCCCTGGGCGGAGAAGTGCCTGGGAGGAGGTTGATGGCACAATCATAAGGCCGGTGAGGAGGCAGGGACACAGCCCGGGACTTGCTGAAGACCTGCCGCAGATCGCAGTACTCCTCCGGCACCCCGGACAGATCAGCATCATCCACCTGCACAACAGGAAACACAACACCAGGAAAAGAGGCAGAACCCAAACAAGACTCAAGACAAGACTGTTTCCAAGACAAGACTGAGTTTCTGGCCCAATCCACATGAGGGCCGTGCTGCACCAACCACGGGTGTCCCAAAACCACGGGGGCACTCGGGGAATCAAGAAGGTACAGCTCGGTTATCTCATGGTGATTGCCAGAAACGATAAGACTTACAGGAGGGGTGAGGTGAGTGATGGTAGTGATAGGGGAATCATCCAGAGACCGAACAGAGATAGGAGTAGAGAGGGGAATGGCGGGAATTCCCCACTGCTTGGCCAGTGCCGTGTCCAGGAAACTACCACCAGCCCCAGAATCCACCAGGGCCGAACAGGAGTGACGAGAACCTCCGAACTGGACACCCACAGGAAGTAGTGTGCGGGAGGAGTGGGGGAAATTAAACGGAGATGTGCCCACCAGAATCCCCCTGGCTACTGATGGGCCTTGGCTTTTAGCGGGCATTTTCCGACGAAGTGTCCGGCCCTCCCACAGTAGAGACATAAGCCCCGGGTGAGTCTCTCTTGCTTCTGCTGGGAAGTAAGACGCAGTCGTCCCACCTGCATGGGTTCAGGGTCAGCAGGAGATGGCAGAGGCAGGACCGGGGTGGATTCGCTGGTCATTTCACCCACCCACCAAGAAGTGCGAGCAGTCAGTTGTTGGTGACGAAGGCGAAGGCGGTTCTCAACACGGAGGGCCAGGTCAACCAGATCATCGAAACTGCGTGGAAGCTCTTGGGTGGCGATCTTGTCTTGGATCTCCTCGTCTAGTCCAGCACGAAACACAGCTCTGCAAGCCCCCTCATTCCAGTCACAGGCCGCTGCTAAGGTCTTGAATTCAATGGCGTACTCGGTCACTGAACGGCCTCCTTGCCGTAGCCGTGCCAGCTGGGCCGCTGCTTCATCACCCCGAGCAGAACGGTCGAATAATTTGACCATCTCCCGTCGAAAGGCCTCAAACGAGGCACAAAAGGGAGCCCGGGCCTCCCACACTGAAGTTCCCCAATCACGGGCTCTGCCTGTGAGGAGGGTTAGAACATAAGCCACCTTAGTCTCTTCCTGGGCATACCGGCGGGGCTGGAGGGCGAAGACTAGGGAGCACTGAGACAGGAAGGCTCTGCAGGAGTTAGGGTTCCCATCATAGGGAGGTGGGTTGTTGGCATGTGGCTCAGGATCATGACGGGTAGAGGAAAGGCTAGTGGGGTCCTCCGATCTTGCAGATGTGTGTCTCCGAAGTTCCTGGAGCTGGGCAGTCAGCTCCGACAACTTGGCATTAAGGAACTCAACCTCCCGTGACGTGGATGTTAGCTGGGAGGCATGTTGGCCCAAGAGAATGCCCTGCTGGGTGACGGCTGATCTGAGGGGATCGGCACCTGCTGAGTCCATGGTGGTCAGATCGTTCTGTCAGGAGGCGAGACTGGGACTCAGTTGCAGGTGCTCAAAAGGTCAGTTTATTAGGTGGCTTAATTTCAAAAAGACAGAAAAAAATTAAAATGAGAATTAACAAAAAACTATCCAGGAACAGGGCAGTCTGGAGCAGATCCAAAAGAGCCTCCTGGACGAATTCCACTTGGAAATCCCCTGATGCAATGCCCGGAAAAACTGACAGGGAGGCGGGGGCGCTGTTGAGGCGGGGAACTGGTGGCGCGCTGTGGCGCGGCGAAGAAGAGGAGTGACAGCGATCGGTGAGCTCTAACACGGAAGGCTGGAGAGTAGCGCTGCCTGAAAGCAGGAGGAAGTGGGAAAAACAAAACTAGAGGATGAAAACAAAACGGGCACGATCTCTGTGTAGACTAGACAAGAGATGTGGATACAGTTGGGACATGGACGAGAACAACTCGACGATCTGACAACAGACAGCACACATGAGGAGACTAAATAGAGTAGGGGTGATTATCATAATGCAGAGCAGGTGATGGTGACCAATAACAAGATAATAATGAAACAAGAGGGCGGAGACGGGCACCCCGGTGACACAGAAGCACATGGTAAGTGTAAACAACACACACACTATGGGGAAAAAACAGACAGATCAGCCCGGGGGCGTGACAATTATATAATTATTTATTTCCATATTCTTTAACCCCTGGAGTCTGAGTGGGTTTTGGGGACTGGAGATATTTTGACACCCCTCAGACGTTGGTGTTTTTCATTATCCTAAAACGTATTAGTGGTTAAAAGTCTGAATATCCATAATATGTGATCAGCATGATTGTACATGTCTGTAATTTTGAGAAGGCTGCGTTTATGATTAGTTTTTGTTTAAAATATGTTTAAAATGTGTTTGTATATGTTGTATAAGTATTGATTGAACACATGATTAAAAAAAATGTATGATAAAATGATTTGTTTTGGTTTAGTAACATGTCTGTTACTGCGATGTGTTTTATAAAAACGATGAATACTTGTTTAAAATGTATGTTCCGGTTTAGTAACATGCCGTCATATATAATTTAATATTGTTTAAAATAGAGATAAGTCTCTTTTTAACTTGATATGTCCACGCGTATGTCCGCTTGTTTATATGGTTTATCAGAATACAAATTTGTATAGCGCCGTGGATATTATAGTGATATAACAAGGTACGTGTGGCTTATGATGAAATTTATAGGCTAGTCATAATTCAGATCGCTTAAAAGTGTACGTGCATGCAGCATTTTATTGTATGGTGGTACTGTAGGTGTACGGTTAAAATAAATAATTAAACAGCTTTTTGAAAAAGATATGATATAAAGATGGATATAAAAGGTTTTAAATATAATATAGAAAATGTCTTGCAACAAATAATGTGAAATGAATTTAACTGAATTGTGTCAATGACACGTCCGGGTTCCTCAATAGACCATATTCTTCATTCTGTTCAATTATATATTCCCCGATCCTGGTAAAATGTATATTTTTTAGTGATGAACAAAACTAATGTAAATGTTTTGTTTTATATTGTTTGTGAATGTATAATGTGTTTATATTCATTAAAAGAAGAAAATAAGACTTGGAGACGAATGTGTGTACACAGGCATTAGAGGGAGAGAGAGGGAGAGAGAGAAAGGGGGTACAAGAGATCCTAGACGCGCACCAGCCGTAATTCATAGGTGAACCGTCAGAAAACTGTCAAAATCATGGTACTCCCGTGTGAGATACGTTTGGTTTTAATTAAAAATGGCTTTGAAGATATTATGATTGGTTAGTAAATTCGGAAGAAAGTGAAGTGTAGCGTGCACACGAAGACGCTGTGAATACTTGCAGGTCAGGAAGGTGATGTGAAAACATCTCTTTCCTGCTCTCTAAAAAAAGAAAAAGAAAAAAAAAAGATCTTGTTTTATCTGAAACAGTCGGTTTCAGTATATTTTTTATACGGTTTAATTTATAACCTTTTTTTTAAAAGAACGGAATGTTTTTTCAACCTTAGTTAAATTGTTTTTAGATTATGTATATTATATAAACTATATAATGTTTTATATATATAAATGTGAAATAATTAAAAAGTGTTGTAGATTATATAAATTATATAATGTTTTATATATAAATGTGAAATAATTAAAATGTGTTTTAGATTATATAAATTATATAACTGAAATGTTTTTCAATCTTTAATTGTTTTATATATATAAATTATAGGACACACAGACCCCATTTATACACCGCTCATAAACGTAATGGGAGGGGGAGAAACCGTATAACCACACACACATAACCGTATAACTGTGGTAAACTTCAAACAAGCTAACTGACACAAACTTCAAACAACTTCTGTCAAAACCGCATGATCGATGGTTGGGGAGTCTTTCATATACCGTTTTAACTTAGAACTAACAGGTCAATAGGGTAAAACTTTCTGTCAAAACCGCATGATCGATGCGTGAGGAGTCTTTCATCTTCCGTTTAAACTAGCCGTCAAAACCATGATTTAAAACTAATTAGGTCAATAGGGTAAAACTTTCTGTCAAAAGCACATGATCGATGCTTGCAAAGGTCATAGGCTAACCCTTGAAGTCGGAAAGTTCCGCCCATCCATCATAAGGTTACCGGAAGTTCAACCTGTCAAAGGTCAAAGGTCAAAGTCATAAATCATCATGACAGAAGCTATAGAATACTTACTACTGACACTATATTACAATGCATGTGTCTGCGTATTTAATGCAGTTCAGTTGTCCTGGAATACATATTCTATCCTGATAAGCATAAAATGAAGCTATAAGAATTTCTTAAATTCATCAAAATAAGTTGTTAGCAGATGTTACACAGACAGTCTACCAATACACCAGCTGACATGCAGTTGCAAAGTAGCAATAGAAGAATGTTCAAAGTGGTCTATCAAAATAAAGTGTTACCATTTAGTTCATACATTTCGGTCACTTTAGTTTGGGGACCAATTGTCATTATTAACCAACTATTAATTATGACTTTTGCCTCAGTAAAACTAAACCTAATTTGCTGCTTATTAAAAGTTGATAAGTTTAGGCATGGGATAGGATTATGAGATCTAAAATGTGGTCATGCAGACCAATATACTATTAATATGCATATTAATAATATGCATCCTAATAAGCAACTACTTAATAGTGAGAATTGGTCCCTAAACTACATTTATCTGATGCTTTTATCCAAAGTGACTTACAATTGCTTATATGTCAGAGGTCGCACACCTCATGAGCAACTAGGGGTTAAGTGTCTTGCTCAGGGACACATTGGTGTCTCACAGTGGATTCGAACCCGGGTCTCTCACACCAAAAACATGTGTCTTATCCACTGCGCCAACACCTCCCCTAAAAACAATTACACTGAATGTATCCCAATAATTCTTGATTTAAATAGTTACAAAAATATGGTTGCATTTCAGCCACTCCTCTTGACATGGTTCGCGAAAGCAATAAACGTCTTGCTCTTAAAAAAATTTATATCTCTGACGTAAAAACTGTGAAGATCTTCCTGTGGGACTGTTGAATAGCAGTATGACAGACTTTGGTTAATTTGCTCATTAATATAAAACAACAACTTATGACCATTCTGGGAAATTGTTCCAGGGAAAACCCCAACAGACCTGAACTTGAGTGGAATCTAATAGGTATTATCACAACTACTAAAATATATATTCAGCAGTGTCTACTGTTGACGGCTGGATGATTGTGGCATGATCATATTTAAAGGTGGGCTGTACGGTGGAGGCGGCGTGTCGGAAGTGTCCATATCTGAATCTGGAGTCACTTGAACATGACAAATGCTTAATTTTAAGCTGGACTGTAAAAAAAAAAAAAAAAAAAAAAAAAAAAAAGGGGTGGGGGGTGGGGGTCTGATTCATGAGTCTGTTGAAACTATATTACATACTTTGCAAAGAAATACATTCTTTAGATAAAACTAGCTTAAGCTGTCCTAAGTAAGTAATAGCTAATTTGAGCTAATGAACAACTGAAAAGTAGACAGCTTGACAATCTAAGAGCAGTTTAGCTTTAGATAGACAGACAGATGTACCTCTGCATATAATGGTGGTGGACACACTAGCTCATATGGTGGTGGTGGTGGTGTGAACACAGAATCACCATCAGAGTTTGTCTCGTCTCTTTCCTCTCTCTCTTCTCTCACATGAATGGGATTGGGAATCACGTAGACATGGTCACAGTTTGACAGGTCGAGATCTGAGTCAGTGTCTGAGACTTTACTGCAGAGTTTGCAGCAGTACCTCAGTATACACAGACTCACGGTCAAAACCAGCAGCGGCGGCAGCCACGTCCTGCAATCATCAAACGAACACTGTGTAGCTTACATACAGAAAGATCTTACAGAGATATGATGAGCTTCATACTTACTGGATATAATAGAATATATCATCAGCCATTAAAGTGTGCAGGAAAGTCTGCAGAGAAAAAAATATTAAATATGAATGTACATCTGTACGTGATCAGAACAAGTTACCATAGCTTTGAGTAAAATGCAGTTTATTTCATGACTTCAGGCTCATTATTTGTGTACATATCTATGAATGTATTTACAAATGCAGCTGACAGAGACACTGATTTGAATACATCTGCTATATTGAAAGCTTGGTCACACTTTAGTTCTCTTTATTAACCAACTATTAACTATGACTTTTGCCTCAATAATCTCCCAATTTGATGCTTATTAATAGTTAGGTATAATAATAGTAAGGTAGCTGTTAAGTTTAGGTATGGGGTAGGATTATGGATCTAAAATATGGTCATGCACAATAAGGCATTAATATGTGCTTTATAAGAACTAATCAACAGCCAATATGCTAGTAATAAACATGCAAATAAGCATCTAGCTAATAGTAACAACTCGTCCCTAAACTAAAGTGTTATTGAAAACTTTAGATTTCTGAATTATTATTATTTACTTCTTTTGTGGAGATTAAAGTCAAAATACTAAGACAGTGTATTAAAAGGCATATATATTCCTTTAAAAAATGATTTTCAGTCTATTAGATGGCATGGACACCCAAAATCAATCATCTTTGTATGAGGGTTACTTAAATTTTTAATGAAGCTATAAATATACTTTTAAAATTTTTGCTTTATTTTTGCCATATTATTGTGTATAACCATTAAGAATACCATAAAAATTCAATATTTCACAGAGGGCCCCTGTAGTGTTCAGGTTGTCAACTGTCAAAATCTGTTAAAAATTCATGACTGAATTTGTCTCTACTGATCTTATATTACTACTGTAGACAAAAATACATTGTGCCCATGAAAAATGTTTTCCAAACCTAACCCTTTATTTAAAACTAAATTAAAGAGTTGGAGTGGACAGTGAAGGAAAAGCAGTCAGCAAGTGTCTAGAATATACGTGAACATCAATATGGTTAAAGAAGCATCTTAAATCTATATAATGTGCTTTTAATAGCCTCAAGCAAGTTAACTTAGAATTAGATTAGTTTAATTAAAAATGCGTTGTAAAAAGTACGTACCATGTTTTCATATTCTAGTGTTTTTCGAAATCTCATACTCACAGTTGTCATGTCATCAGCCCCAAAGCAGAAGAAAGTGGAAGTCAAAGTCAGTTAGACTGTACGTGCTTTCCAAAAGTGTCTGGAACATCTTCGGAGAACTTTGAGTTGCACACTTCCAGGCAGACAGCACTCATCCGGGGTTGGGTTTGTAAACAGCACAGTTTACACCATGCAGAACTGAGAATGACTTTCAATTCCATTTCAGTTAAAACAGAACTAGAATGAAATGAACTGATTGTTGTTTTTTCAAACTGGTTTTAAATAATACATTTAACTTTTAATTGTATTAACAATCAGTGTCAATCCATGAAAATTTGTTATTACTTTAAATATCTTTTAGAATGCATTTATTTCAGTTAAACTATCTAGGTTTACTTCCCAAAATGCTCTAGCTATTGTGCAATCAATTCCCCCTCCCCATCTTTTTATTTTATTTTTTATTAAATCTGAAAACAAAGTAGTGGACTTTTCTGATCATGGGAAAATTAAAATGTTAAGAATTTTGACAGTATTGAGCTCATTTTAATGAAATGATAATTGGGAACAAATAATTAATGTTTAACTACAAAACTAGCATTGAAAACAATTCAGACTCAAATTCACACTCATTAAGAAGTTCTAATTTAGATCAAGGGTACTTTTTTTAGGAAGTCGTGGCCTAATGGTTAGAGAGTCAGACTCCCAATCAAAAGGTTGTGAGTTCGAGTCTCGGGCCGGCAGGAATTGTGGGTGGGGCTAGTGCATGTACAGTTCTCTCTCCACCTTCAATACCACGACTTAGGTGCCCTTGAGCAAGGCATCGAACCCCCAACTGCTCCCCGGGCGCCGCAGCATAAATGGCTGCCCACTGCTCAGGGTGTGTGTTCACAGTGTGTTTGGTGTGTTCACTGCTCTGTGTGTGTGTGCACTTCGGATGGGTTAAATGCAGAGCACAAATTCTGAGTATGGGTCACCATACTTGGCTGAATGTCACGTCACTTTTTTTTTTTTTTCACTTTAATTTCGGGTATTCTGTGTTTTTTATTTTCTTTGGCCTTTGTCTTAAAAAAAATATTTAAGCACTTACAGTAAAGGTGTATGCGACAATCATTTTTTGTCAATGTAAATGCATTTCTAAGTACAGTTTTTTACAAGTGGAAAGAAAAAGATACAATGTTAAGTGAGAAACAATTTATTCTGAATACATTTGGGTGATGAAGATCCTTAAAGACACACAAAAAAAGCACATTACATAGTCTAATGTTTACTTCCAGAGCTTCTTGATGGACATGTTTTTCTCACTGTCTTTCTGCATCACCTGTAAAAATACAGTCAATTATAAATGAGAGCTATTCACTCAAAACGTAATAAGAATTGGTAGGTTTAAATATTATTTGTACCAACAGAACGATCGAAAAAGAAAGTGATTTCAGTACCTTAGCTACTGCCATTTCAAAATCTTCTTGGGTAACGTGGACTCTCCTCTCTCTCAGAGCATACATCCCTGCCTCTGTGCAGACGCCCTGTCAGACGAGCACAAATAAAAACAGCTTGTTGAAAATGAAGTGTATAGACGTTTATAAATGACTGGAAATGAGTGCAGCTCTGCGTCATGTATGGTGGAGACTGAGCCCTCACCTTGACCTCAGCACCAGACGCTCCTGGCATCAGCTCGGCAATCTTGCGCAGGTTAATACCACGCGTCAGGTTCATCTTCCGGGAGTGGATCTTCAGAATATCCAAACGGGCCTGAGGAGGACAACATAACACGATGAGGTTACTCCTAATATTTATACTTTCAATAATAGAGAGTTATACAAAAACAGAGGCATCAGCATTTCAGTATCAAGATGATCCTGAAATGTAAAAACACACAATGATCCCAGCTAACCTCTTCATTGGGAGGAGGAAATTCAATCTTCCTGTCAATGCGGCCTGGTCGAAGAAGCGCAGAGTCTAGAATGTCAATACGGTTTGTAGCCATGATAACCTGAGGGAAACAAGAACATATTCGGGTAACTCAGACTTTCCTTAAAGCAAATTATAAAAATACAGCTGGAGCCAATCAAAGAAATAGTATAAATGCAAGTTTGAGTAGTTTTGTGTGGTCACAGCACCCCTGGTGGTGAAGTTTGGAAAAGCAGTTGAATGAGCAATGTAACATCTGACAAGTTTTTGCAAACAACTTTAAATAGTACTAAGGCATGTGATCAGGAAAAGAAGAAAAATTATTCAATTCCAAAATACAAGAGTTAAATTCAGAGCATTTAATAATAATAAGTATTATTATTATCATTATTAATAAGTATTTTTTTAATAGTACACTACTAATATATTTCTTTATTAATGTTTTATTTTGTACTTTTAAATAATAAATTAAATCATATTTTGAATACCAAATCATAACTGGAAAACCAGTTGTAGCCCCTGAAGCTTCTCTTTGATTGACTAAGTTTTATGTGTGACTCTGCATATAATTTTTGGAAGGTTGTTGACGTGTGTCACATTTTCAAATGCACATCAAAGCGACCCCAACTCACCAAGCTTGCAGAGATAGTGTCAGTGTGGAGCAGTTTTATTGTCATGTTAGTCTCATGTTAGGATCAGCACAGAATTTACAGGTGTTTGCTTTTCACCTTGATGTTCTTGGTGGCCTCAAACCCATCCAGCTGGTTGAGGAGCTCCAGCATAGTTCTCTGCACCTCACTGTCTCCTCCTGATCCGCCCTCCAGCCGAGACGAGCCGATGGAGTCGATCTCATCCATGAAGATGATGGAGGGCGCATGTTCCCTGGCCATGACGAACAGCTCACGCACCATACGAGCTCCTGGAATGAACACACAGAATCAAAAAAGGATAAATTAGACTAATTAAAAAAAACATCTGCTAAACATATCTTTTTGGGTTCCACAGAAAAAAAGGGATTTGTCTGGAAGCACAACCAACCTTCTCCTATGAATTTCTGCACCAGCTCCGATCCAGACACCCTGATGAAGGTGCAGTCGGTGTGATGGGCAACAGCTCTGGCTAACAGGGTCTTTCCTGTTCCAGGAGGTCCATACAGCAGCACACCCTGCAGACCAACAAAACATTACAGAAGATGAAGTAGATCTGGCAGGCCAACAGAGCTTTCTTTGAGAAGGTAGCACTCTTTTACATGACATGAATAAGATAATTCATCACTTGCCTTAGGCTGCGCAATTCCTAGAGCCTCAAATAATTCTGGGTGCTTGACTGGAAGCTCAATCACTTCCTTGATCTCTTTGATCTGTTTGTCCAGCCCTCCAATCATCTCGTATGTTGAATCTGGCACCTTTTCCACCATCATCAGTGAGACGAGCGGGTCAACTTTGTTTGGCAGGATTTTGTGTAGTGTGTAACTGTCATTTCGAAGTGCTACACGGCAATTTGGAGTTACCTGTTGGATGAGGATTTAGTTTACTATAAACATTAATACAAAAAAGCTATAATATCAGAACATTTTTCTTTCAGTGTTCTTTTTGATTTTATGAGCCACCAGACAAAAACTGAATCCTCTCATGAAATTCTGAGGTATCATTTTTGACTGTATGAAATAGGGATACACACTTAAATGTAATTTGTGACCATTATTTTAATGTTGTTGTTTTTTTCCATTGTTATCATCTTGTATTGGCAATGAGTGTCCACAAGCTTTTATCTGTGGGGTTGCCAGATGTCAAGAGCTTAAATCCCCCAATTCGAGCTTTTCTTTTAAATTGATACATTTTGTCTTTTATTAAAAGGGGTCATATGATGTTGCTAAAATTAACATTATTTTGTGTATTTGGTGTAATGAAATGTACATGCACTTAAGTAACCTCAATGCATCGTAAGTCTTTTTTGCTTGTTTTAATAGATATGGAACCATGATTTGTTATTATTAAATTATTATTAGGAATTTTACTGTTTTAGCTTCTGACATAAACTAATTAGAATTTTACCAGTTTTTATAATGTAAAGAGTGTGTTATTGTATATAATATAAATAGGACAAAACAGGAAACTAGATTATGAAAAATACAACCTGCGAATGAGTTGTTGTTCTCTTAATAATTATGATTAGAATTTTTCGGAGCAAAATAATTATGATTATCGTTTAACCAGCCTTAGAAAAAACCCAACACAAAACACTTACATCATTTATATCAATGTTCTTATCCACATCCACAACAAACTTTCCTTCAGGATGCACCTAAAAACAAAGCATAAATACAAATGATTAACAAAACTGAATAGTTACATCACAGCACAAATCATGTAAGCAGGAAATCATGGCTGTCAAACCTTGACCAGCACTTTCTTCTTGTCCATGGCTCTCACCACCTCTCCTACATAAGACCCCTGCTCCTGCAGCAACTGAAGCTCCTCACGCAGGAGGCGCACTAAAAGAAACATTACAAATCACATACTGATGACACATTTAGCATATTCTATTTGGCATATGCATTTGAACACCACAAAGTGACATCAGAATCAGAATCGGAATCAGAATGAGCTTTATTGCCAGGTATGTTTACACATACGAGGAATTTGTTTTCGTGACAGAAGCTCCACAGTACAACAGAATGACAGCGACAGGACATAAAACACATAATAAAAGAATAAAAAATACAAATAAGTAGATATGAGAAAGCAGGTAGAAATGGCTTTACCCTTGGCATTTAACTCGTTCCTTTGAGCCTGCAGACGTCTGAGATTTTGGCTTTTCTCATTCACTGTCAACTGAGTAAAGAGACCAGCACATTTACACAACATACCCTCGTGAAAACGAAGTGTGCTTAATGTATTGAACCTGCATTTGTAGTCTACTTTAAATCTTAAAAGTATATTTTTAATAAAATGCAGTGGCACATGTGAATGAAAAAGTCAGTTAAGTGTACTTAAAGTACATTTTAAATCATTATGTTTAAATTTATGCACTGTGTTTTAATGAACTGCATTTCTTGATGTGTTGCATAATAACATAATAAATCACATGTAAAGTTCCTGATTACATTTTTATTCAACATATCACCAAAAGGTTCCAAATTTCAGCTTTATTATTACAGATATGCTGTTACAAACAATATTTTAACACATGAAAAACAAGATTTTATAGAAGTATATTTTAGTTTCTCAGAATTGCTTCTCAGTACATTCAGCAGTACACTTTAATCTAATTCTAAAACAATAGAATTATGAAACTACATATTATAAAGATGTACTTAAGTGGGTCAAAACTCTTAACTCTCTAAAGTTCAACGACCTGAAGTTAACAGAAAAGTTAAATATAAAACATATTCATGCAAATAACATGCAATTAAGTGTCAAAAAACAATACATTAATTTCTCAGAATATTCTTTTAAATGATTATTTTGTACAAGCAGGCTAAAATATACTTATTTTTCACAAAAGTACTTTACATTGTAAATATAGTCAGTCAAACAATTTTATTCTTACCTGAAGATCCTCAATTTTAGACAGGTAATACTGTCGGAGACCAGTGCCTCCTTTACTGTCTTCAACATCCATCTGGAAAAAAATATTTACAATAATATTAATGACATAAACGTTGTTTTCTTATAATATATATTAATAACCTCAAATTCTTTTCTTATAAATGAACCGTTTAGCATATTATGATCAGTAATAAGAAGATATTACTAACATAAGGGAGTTGAGATGTCTGTTATGATGGTATGATCAGACACGAGCGATTTTGATTCCCTGTGTTATGATCAGAGTTTTGATTATCGGAGACTTCTCTTATTATTAGAAAAGAGAGATCTATTATTATTATTATTATCAGTGATACTGCATGTTAAAGCTAAACATTAATTATTTGTCATGTTGTAACTAGATCTCCCATGTTCAGTGTGACACAATGAGACAGCAAACTCTGCTTCACTCGGAGCAAACGCGTCTTAAAGTCAGCCATTCTATCTTATATTCCTAACAATACAGTTACAACACGTTCACCGTATGTAATATGTTGTGCTGAATTATAAAACACAGCTAACTGCACTGTTCATTTTTCAAGATTTAACACAAAATACCACTTACTTGCTCGATCCCGTCCAGCGCCATCTTGAACATGCAAACTTCCGTCCGTCAGCTGCGTTATTTCCGCAGGCACTGCAGACTGAAAGATGTGATCTCTAGCGCCAACATCACGCTGCGAATAATGCGGAATCGGTAACGGTATGTGAACAGTCATAGTATGGCAAGCCGTTTTAACATTTCATCCTTAAAACGTACTAGTGTCTAATGCTATTTTATTAGGGTGACCCATAGACTGCATAAAAAGATGGACGTAGTGTCCGTGACGTCACCTGTAGATTCCTGAAGAGCGTTTTTGTAGCTCAAATTTGGCGGAGCGGGCCATGTGCCATCTTTGCAGCGTGTCAACATGCGTCATGCCTAGATAATCGAAAACGGGCAAAAAGGTGGGAGCTGGTTGCTGAAGCTACGCCCACCTTGTGCAACGGCAGTGTCATCAGCGGCAATCCACCTCAATCCACTCAAGTGGCCACGCCCTTAATTATGCAGAACTTTAAGGCTTAATATAATTTAAACAGAAGAGTTATAAAAAAAAAAATTACCCCCCCCACCCCACAGTTGTCACATGAAGGCAAAGTTAGCTATATAGACCAACATTTTACAGGCTGTAAACGTTTTTTTTCTGCTGTAAAGTTTTTTTTTTTTTTTTAACATGGGGAGTCTAGGGGATTGAGGACAGTGGCAAAGACTATAGAATAAAAAAGGGACTTTGACAGAAGGGGGGTTCAGACGGGTTGAAAGGAGAGAAGTCTGACAAGATTATACTGAAGGATTTGCAGCTCAACACATCCTGAGCTCATTGGCAAATATCCTTTCTCATAAGATGTGCTTACTTTACACATGAGCATACATTTTTGCAAAATCGAAAAATGAAAGTGAACATTGAGTGCTCATTCAACAGATATTATATTTTTTTAAATATATTATTTTTATTAAAAATCTTGGGAGCAGGACATATACGTTGCAGGAGCAGGCGGTAATGGTAAGAAATTCAGTGGGAGCGGGATTAAGAAAACAGCCCCATGTAGCATGGCCGCGGGAAGTGGGGGTGCTCCAACACCCCCTAGTGACGAGAGGGAGATAAAAAAAATGTAGGCCTATTAAAATATTTTGCACAATTTATAAATTCCTTATGAATATTTTAGAAAATGATTTTGACACACGTAGGCTATTACGTATATATTTTGGATTTTAATTTCATATTTTGAGGCCTAATCAACACAGGTTCGGAAGTTACGTTGTCAACGTCAGGCAGGCAGGTTTGGTCGCCGAGTAACGAGGTTTCCCGCTCGTTCCATGCAGAATACATCCATCTTTATATAATACAGCGCACCTCGACATTTGGACACCTGTAACCAGGGCACCCCGCCTGCATGTAGCTCAGGTAAGAGCATTGTGCTGCCGCGCTTGTAACATTTATTTTTTTGGCAACAAGTGTGGGATCAGCTTTGACTAGCGAAGCAATTGTAAGTAGTACACTATAGTATTTTTGTAAGGTGGTGGGGATGGAGATGGAGAGTATTATTTCGTTTGTGTGTTCTTTGCGTAATGGTTATTGAGAACTGTTAAATAACGTTTAAATAGTCTGAGATTATTTCCTTTTTGTTTGTGTAAAAAGGTTGAGAATGGAGACGGAAAGCTTTATACTGTGCGTGTGTTCTTTGCGTAATGGATGTGGAGAACTGTTCAATAAACAAATTGCTTAAATAGTCAGAGATTATTTCCTTGTGGTGTGCGTAAAAAGATTTTGGAGTTAATAGAGTTGCGTGTGAAATAAACGTGCAGTGACTCAAGCCAGCTGTCCAAATCGATTGCATTGTTTTAGCGTTATTGTGAAGTTTGATTAATATTATATTTTGTTGTAATATTATTTGTTGTATCTAAATAAGTTGCATGTATGTATAGGCTATCTGAAATTGTAATGAAAGTAATTATTTCGTTTTCTTTCGATTATTAAACTATTATTTCTGATTCTGCTTCAGATCAATAACGCATTGCGCACATCTGAGAACTGATGTCTGTGTGTTTCAGACCCTGGCTGGCTGTGCACTGAAGTTTATATGACAATAAAGTAGTAAATCTCAATGTATTTATTTTTAAAATGTATTTTAAATAGGCCTATAGGCTCATAGGTTTTTTGTCAAAAAAAAAAAAAAAAATCACAGCACCCCCTGTTCAAAATTACTTCCCGCGGCCCTGCCATGTAGTATCTTTATTGTAAAAATGCAAACAGTGAATGGCGACTATAGAAAGCAAAAGCACTTTAGAAATCCTGGCCGGACGCATTTTTTTAGGTTTACTTATTATTATTTTTTTTTCTGGAAAAGTTTGTTCTGGCTGCAAAACACCTTCATACTACCATTGATCCATGATGATTACTTCATAAGAGGTGTGCGCTGAGACTTCACCATCTTTTAAATGGAACTCTTTTGTGTTCATTTCATTTGTTGAGACCTTAGAGGTGAGATGTCTGTGGGTAAAAACATGAATGCAGTGGAAAGCCACTTTATAGTAGCAAATTAAGTAAAACTAAATTAAGAGACACTGACATTGTTTTTTTCATGTTTAATACTGCTGATTGATTTTAAACCTCAAAGACCGAAACAGGTGCCCGCGGACAAAAATTAACTGTTGTTCTTAAATGTTTAATAATTTTGAACCACTAATCTTATTTGAATGCTGAGATATCCTATTTCTTAATAATACTAGTTATTCATTAGATTACAATTCTTATCTTTAAAGTCACAACTCATTTTTTACTTGTCTTATGTTATGACTGGTCAGAAGTTAAAAAAATCTTACTAGTAACATTTGGAATAAGTAATAGTATCTAAAAATGTGTGAACAATTTTTAGATATTGAACAAGTACTATTAAATAATCAATAAGTACTAGTGTTGAATAACTATAGTATCTTATTAGGAATGACTATGTAAAGAATAAGTTCTGGTATCTAATTATTAAGTACTGGTAAATATTTAATTAATGAATAACTACTTTTTTAATGCACCAGTCATGAATAGAATACCAGTCAGAACTGAATAGTTGATACTTGAATGACAGATCCCCATAGAAGTCAATGGTAAGAATCTGAAATGTGTTACTAGCAACAACAGAATTGAAATAAGTACTAGTATCTATTTAATAAGTAACAGTATCTAATAACAATAACTATTATATAAATAATATACGTACTAGTATCTATTAAAAAGTACCCAGTACTTAAGCGCCAGTAGCAAATAATTAATTACCTGTACTTAATGGAAAAGATAGTAGTAGCTAAAAGTAAGTACCAATAGCATGAAAATAGATTCTACTAAGTTTTAAAAAATAAATGTTAAAACAGCTTGCCATAGTATGAGGCAAAACTTGAACCAGGTTTACATTGTAAAAGCTTTGATAAATAGACAAACAATATGACTGAACAATATAACCAATTCTTTTAAGATCATTGTTATTTCTTTTGTGCAATCTGTCTGCATAAATCCAGTCATCTCAAATCTCCCATATTTCGTTTTGTGTTGCAAGGTCTAACTATGAGAGCCCTCCGCAAAACAGTTCTATAATGCACCTCTCCAAGTCTATAGTACAGGTGAGGTATTAATGGAGACAGGTATTACCAGATTAACCAGGACACTACATGTATCAACATGACTAGTGTTTTGCTTTATCTAGCAAACGGTTTACCCTTCTAGTAGAAGGAAAAACACCTGGTTTTCTTACTTTTTTTTTTTATTAAATATTTTTTCTAATTATAACATAATATTCCTTCAGGTTAACAGTCTTCCAGAACATTAAATGTAATAATAATAATAATAATAATAATAAAATGTTATGATCAAAAATACATTCACATGTTAATTCCCCTTTATGAAAACAACTTTATTGTTTAAAATACTTCAATTTCCCAGTAAAAAAGTACAAAAGGTAAGCATTTGATTGATACAAAAATAGAACACAGAGCTTAAGTTGTAAGAGCTTAATTGCATTTACATAAAAAAGGCTTAACCCGAAAGTAAATCAAAGGTTGCATTTCAGATCAGCATTAATACTATCTGAGAAATAAAGTTATAAACGAAATGAAAGTTCAGCTCTATTGACTACATCTGTGACATGTTGATTAACACAAGATTGTTTAAACTTGTCCCTCGGAGATGTAATTAAGTCAGAATTAAATTTTATCTACATAATATAAAATTTTATTTCTTTTTAACACTATATGAACTGAAAAGTCAAAAGTATTTTCTGTGGCAATCAGCAGCATGTCACAAATGCTGTTTATAGAGCTTAACTTGAACCTGTTATATCCCTTAATGAAAATTCAACTTGCTGTCATCAATACTTAAAAACACAAATGACTACATCAATATGCACAACCACATATAAAATCCAACTTAAACAGAGACTTTCCATTGGCTTTTTGGAATGTATAAGTACACACTGAACTGAACTACTTATGAGAATGTAAAAAATATGGCTTTGAATACCTGAAGAAGAAAAAAAAAACTGCACACCTGAAACACTATCTTTCAATAATTGTGTCTCTGCCAATCCAGCAACCTTTAAACGCTAAAAAGAAAAAAAAAAAAAAAAGACCTTAGTCAACACTGACAATACAAAGACAGAAAGTCTGGTACACTGAACTAAAACAGCTGGACAACCAAATGTGCTGGATTTCCTGTTGGGGTGGAAACACAAAATCATGGCTCTTGAATGCAGTGCAGCACATATTTTCCTGAGAGACCAAATGGAAAAATCCACAATATTGAAAACATTGCATTTTCATTACTAATCTCCTTAACTATACGGAACTCGATCTTAACTCAAAAAATTTGCAATTAAATTGTGAAAATAGCCTTTGAGGTCACTAAGAAACTTTTAAAAATGAAATGGCAAATGTAGATTGATTTTGGCAATTCTACTACAAACACAAAAATTAAGAACAAAAAGAAGCTTTGTTGCATCAGTTACCTATAAGGATGTTAGCCAATAAGCTACAGTACTGTATATCATACTGTAAAATATAAAAAGAGAGTTGTTTTAAACAAGAAGCAAAGATGATTATGTCAACTAACTGAATCAAGAGGAACATAAACTGGATGGCTCATTTTCAGAATATATAAGAGAAGACCAGAGAATGAATGCAAAGAGGAAGATACATACCGAAGTGTTCCAGTTACTGAAAAAGCATTTGAAATTTATATGGCCAGATGCGTGTAATGGTACAAAAACTGCTACTTAAAAGCTGTTTATGACAAGTGCAACATACCAAACAATGCCAGCAACCAAAACTTATACATTAAGTTCCTCCACTGGTTCTCAAACAGAAAGCTTCATTCTCAATTGTATTTGTTGAGACAATTTCTCGGTTGACTGTAGAGTTGGGAGTCTGAATCGTCTTAAGTAAGTCGGATTCCCAGTACCTGTTCCAATTCTTGTCTCCTCTGCTGGACCTGAAAAAAAATAAAAAATAAATGCACAATTATAGATACTATAGCATCTTGGAACAGTGGCTTAAACAGCCACTAGGTTAAGACTGTATTTAAAGAACTAGTTTGATCAACTAGCCAATCTACCTATTTGTAACTGACTTGAAAAAGTTATGAACAGTGTTTTTAAGACCAGTCGAAGCAGGTTAAGCAGGCAACCAACCACTGATGTGCCTTGCAATGGAAAGAAATACAAAGTACTCACCTTTGAAAATATATAACGTCCAACAGCTTCTTTGACCCAGGGTGAGTGGTAAAACTCAGTTTTTCTCTCCTCTTCTGGATTACCCACAGTATCTGTCATTAACTGCATAAACCAAAACAAAACATACATAAATGGTGAAAGGCAACAAAATGAAGGCTGAATGAAATCCAATGAGGTAAACTGAAAGTACTTTGAGGTCTCGGCTCTGAGACTTGAGCCAGTCCTGGATGAAGTCCTGTGGGTTGTTACTGAAGCTGAGCATGAAGTCTCTCTGGGTCTTCAACTGGTTGATGGATTCAATAGTCTCATGGATCTTATGGAAAATTTTAATGTTTGGTTAAAAATAGCCCTTCTATATGTATGTAACTTTAGAATGGGTGGAAAATAATTTACATGAGGTGTCATTTATGTCCTTGCCCACACACACACACACACACCTTCATCTCCAGGGTAGTGATCTCCTGTTGACTGGTTGTGGATGACAGGAAGCTGGTCATCTGAGCCTTCAGAGGGTCATCCACCTCAACATCGATATCAAAGCATGCAGTCTTCTTCTGATCATTGGGATCCACACTGACAAAATGATATAGCAATAAAGTAGCCTTTGGTCAACATAAAAAATAACAATATTCAGACCACTCTTCAAATACATATAATACGTATTTTACACATTTTAGATTTTAGAATAGTTTTAAAAACATGAGATGGAAGAATGGGTATTATACGACAATTGAATACCAAAAATGTTAAACAAATCAAAACTTCTTTCAATGAGTTTTCCAACAGTATTAAAGGAGTTGACATATATGCTGGACACAAGTGCTTCTCCTTCCCTATTCTGGTAAAGTCGCCAATTTAAAATGGATACAATTTTACTTTTGCTCAGAAATTCATATATAGGTGCAAGCTATATTCAGAAACATCAGTGTGATTGAACTTTGGACTGGTAAGTTAAATATTTGAGTTAATAATTCAGACATTTTGATTAAAGTGAAAATATTTTTTCAAAAGAGCATGGAAAATTAAGGTTGAGTAACAAAAGAGAACATTCAAAACAGGAACCACAAGCACACACCTGATGATATGATTGATGATGATGGGGTCAGGGTGCTGAAGGAGGCCGGCAAGTTTCATAGGTATATCCGAAAATCTCATCCTAGGGCAGCCAAAAATCTGCAGGATTACAGCAGTTCAGTTTAGTTTCATGGCTCAGTATACAGCCACTGAGTTTGTGATCAAGGTATGCATGAAGTATAGAATAATTCTCTCAGATCAAGCACTTCCCTGTCCAAAACTACCTGTACTATGCAAGGTGTTTCAATAAAGTTGCTAAGGACTTCTAAATAATAGACAGGGGAACTGCTAGGCGGGCCCTGCCAAGTCTCCATGATATTCTGGAGCTGAATTACAGAAACTTCCTATCTTAATTTTTTTCACACAGATTTGAAATTATCATGGTTTCTAAAGATGGATAGGATTCTGCATTTCGGATGCTTCTGTCATACAGTCCCTGATCTCTACATTTTGTCTTCGACCCCTCCTCATTGTATACTTGGCCAGCTTAAGGAAAGATCTTATGTTGAGAGGAAGGATGGAAGTAACATGGGAGCTAATGAAGTGTTGCTTGTCAACATAACAGGGGAAAGTGAAACCAAGTGATCTGATTACATTGTGTCAAGAATTCTGATCAAGTGGAAGCATACAGACTACAAAGAGAAACGGGCAGAGAACAGAGCCCTGAGGACGCCTCTGTTGACAGGTCAGGAACAGTGGAAAATTTCCATTTCAAGAAAAAAAAAAGTCCTATCGCTATCTATCACTCAATTAGGATTGTGAACCAAAGCACAGCTGTGCCAGTAATACCAATGTCTTAGAGGCAAGTGAAAGCATGTTGTGGCAGACAGTGCCAAATGCAAGGCTTAGAAACTAAGTTTTTCTTTTCTCATGAGTTTTCAACTGAGTGTTTTGTGTATTAAATAATTGCTAGAACAAGCTGAAGATAATTTCCTGCTAAGAGGGCTAAACATTTTGGGTACCTGTCTGAAGTATCGGTTGCAGATAATGTACTCTTTCTCATGGCAGTCTTGTAGCTTGTTGCTTTTGATGTAGAGCCACAGGGCCTGCATGATGCTGGCTCTGGTCTGAGTGTGGACACCCAACAGTCGAGCCAGGCGTGGATCCAGCTTATACTGAGGAGGCTAAGTAAAGTAGAAGGAAAAGTAAGATAAGATGAGGTCATATCATTAAAGAGATCTCTGTAACAAACAACCTTAGGAAATAAATTAAATTGAAGTTTGATTTCTTTTAAAGACCCCATTCGTTTTTGGCTTTTAATCCATGTCTGTAAATTTTTTAGGCTATTTATATGCTAGTGTACTGCTAAAAGTAGACAAAATTATATTTTTTATTGCGGTTCAAATTTACATTCATTCAATCCACTGTAGGGAAATACATTGCTGATTAGCCATTGAACTCATATGTTTAATTGGTTCTAATGCTCAAAATTATGCTTGAATGCATCAATCTTGAATGCAGCGTGAGCAGATCTAAATGTAATACGGTAATACTTTTAATTTCACTTTAAATTGCCACAATCAGAATAGAAATACAACTATGAAGGGGCATTTTTTGCCCTTTATCTTGAATTTGGGGTGCATTTCTGTTCATTTTGATGGGATTTTTGCCCCAAGCCTATATGTGTGTGTGTGTGTATGTATGTGTGACATATACATGTATGTGATACCTGGTGGTCTAGCATGAGAAGGAGAGTACATTTCACATTCACATCCCCTGGTCTCTTCACCTGAAATCCATCGGTCTCCTGAGTTGTAGGCATTCTGTGCCACTAAGACACACAGAAAACAATATGAATACAGATGTAATGACGGAATTTACTGCAAGACAACAAACAAGGTGCAGTAAATGACAAAATTCATGACCACCAGGATTTCAAGGGATAGTTCACCCAAATATGAAAATTCTCTCATCATTTACAAGTTGCTTTCTTATGTTAAGAAGATATTTTGAACATTGCTGGTAATCAAACAGTTAGTAGTTGCCATTGACTTTTTTCAAAATCAATGGCAACCACCAACAAACATGAGGGTGAGTAAATGATGACAGGACTTTTATCTTTGGGTTAACTATCCCTTTAAGTAGATTAAATTATACTGTGGGACATATTAACTCAGATTTGTAATTTTAGGATGACACTGTAAAAAGAACAAAAAAAACACCCTGTCCTTTTTAAGTCAGTCATATGTATATACATCTGTGTATGTGTGTGTGTGCAGTACCTTGACAGACCTCTAGGGTTAAACCCAGGTATTAAACTATGAATTTATAACTCCATAATATCATACCTCCACCAAGTGGTTGTCTGGGCCATAAAGTTCTTTGTCCAGTTCAATGACCAGGCTTTTAAAGAAAGATGAAAACTTTCGTTTCTGTTTCCCAGGCTAAGGATAAAGACAGAGAAAAAGAAAGAAGGAGGTTAAAGGGGGAGAGAGAACACAAGGTCTTTTTGCAATGTGTTCATGCTGTTGATTGATACTGCATTGTTAGGAGCTGACCACACTGAAAGGGGGGGGGGGGGGTTATTTTAGAAGCAGCACACATTCAGTCACAAACAGCTATTGCGCCAGTATGAGCTTGCGCAATGCCTTGCCCGTCCCTCCCTTTGCAGTACCACTCGACTTATGACCACTAAGGTAGAAAGTAATCGAAAGAAAGAAAGAATCATTTCCTCTTTTCATGTGGCGTCGTCACAGCCAGAGGCCTCCAGCTGGCAAATATACCCTTACACTATAATTTTTGGACTAATTTCTTGAAAGGGGCCAAAGTTTCAATTCCTTTTCCTCACAGTTTGGGAACATGGAACAACTTATAACACATCTGGTTTGAAGGAGTGAGCTGAGGACATGAGCCAGTGCAGTTAAGCTGGCCAACAGACCAAGAGACTCAAGGCTGCCAAATAAAAAGCATTAAGAACAGGGCCGACACAGTCAGCTTTATCTACAACTGTTGCTTGCCATGAAACACTGCAAATAGAATTATTTATTCTGTGATCTCTGACCTTGTTTCAGGTTCACATTTTTGCAAACACATAGTGAAACTCATTACATACATCCTCCAGGAGTTTGCCTTCCACTCGAAGTTCCCATGATGACACTTTTTCAGCCTCCTCGCCTTCTGGCTTGCCAGGTGTGTAGGTATTAGAAATATAGATCCTCAGTTTTCGTTTTTGCTGGATGAGCAGAATAAAGAGCATAGAGATAATGCATATTAAATCTACTTATTCAAATACATTTGACTTTTCCTATAGAAATGTAGCTTCAAAATGTAACTTAAATGTAGTTGAACTAAGAATTAATCTCTGAATTGCTAACTCCAGTCTACCACATCTACCGTGATGGGCTTTTTGATGGCTTCCTGTATCTCCATTCGTTTGCGAGCAATGGTCTGGTCCAGCTTTCTCTCAAAAGCCAGAAGGTCCATATAAGCCTGAGACTCTGGGACCAGATCCCTGATCTGAAGAACACCAAAATTATGAGAAAGTATGTACTTTAGCATTAAAAAAAACTGTGATTAATACTATTCTGGTTAAACTCACCCTTTGTGGGAGGACTTTGTCAGCCATCTTACGCCTCTTCACCCTGAAAATGTAGAGCAGATGTGTTAGAAACATGACTCAACACGAACATATGTTAAAATGTTATTTCAAATCCAGAAGGCACAGTTTAAAGTCCTAGAGATCTGAAGTGGATGCCACATAATTATTCTTAAACCATTTTTTTTTTCTCATGGAATTTACGAAAAAAGGTCTACTGCCTATTGCCAATAAAGCGACTATGCATGTCACTTGTCAAAGACATAATTTTCAAAACAATTATTTCTCTGTAGGTGAACATGCCAATTTTGCGAGACCAACTTTACCTTGAGCGAACTTTTTGTGAGGAACTTTATTGGCCTTGTGCGAAAATACCTAATCGCACAGACTCCTATTAAAATGATTAGATTTAGTTCGTTTACATCGCTTTTTCGAGCCGCTCCTTATGTTTATGAAATTTTCACTTGTTTTATTCTTAAAAACTAAAAGTCATCTGATTGGTTGATCATTAGTAGCACATCTCTCCTCTCAACTACATAATCATTTGACAATCGTAGGTATAAATTGTTCATGAGTGTATCACAAACAACCAAAGTTTAATATTTATGGTTAAAGAGATAGTTCACCATCATTTTCTGCAGAACACAAATCATGATATTTTGAAAAATATGGGTAGACAAAAAGTCTTGGTGATCACATTGAGACATTTCTCAAAATATCTTCTTTTATGTGTGACAGAATAACAAAAGTCATTCAGGTTTGGAATGACATGAGGGTAAGCAGCTAATACCTTTGCATGTTGTGGTGTTCAAAATGCCTCAGCAGCAAACATCAATAATATCAAATAAATCTGCCCCATGGCTCAGTCTTCTAGCTAATATTATGAGACATCTTTAAACCATTTTTTAAATTCACAGCTATGCTATGCTTCTTCGGGAAAATGAAACAAATGAGTCTCTGAGCTAGAAGAACAAAGAAGCCTTTGGTCTCCAGAAACAAATGCCCATCTGGTGGCAGATGACACTTTGGGTTCATTACTAGACACTTTCTATCACAAAGCAGAATCATATCATAATCATTTTTGCTTTAGAAGCTCTTCTTAGATTTAATATCATACTTGACATTCCGCTCTTTTTTTTAGAACTAGACCACTATATTGCCACATTATGAACACAACTAATACAGACTTACTTGAAGCTCCAATAATGAAACCTTTCTTTGTTTATAAGCCCTCATTGCCCAGACTCACATGGTAACTTTGAAGAGATATGAATGCTACTGTAACTTTAAATATGTTGCCATTCATGCACAAACAAATATACTCAATGCATTTACCCCCTTCTCGGACCCATAGGACCCCCAGACTGCTGCTGTTGATGTTGAAGGAGTCTCTTCCGGGCAGGGTCCATCGCGGCTTGAGGCATCCCAGGTCGCATGGGCATGGCTCCACTATAAGACGGTCCAGGTAGAGGGGAACCCATAGACCCCATGCCCCCCATTGGCATTCCCCGGCTGGGTGACATACTTGGGCGCTGTGGGTGTGATTTGTGTATTACTATTGTTACACTAACAAATAGCAAACTGTTATTATAAGTAAAGCAGTGAAAAAACTTTATGTAGGAGTAAAAAAGAAACTTCTGAAGAATGTTGGTAACGGTTTATGGTAACCACTGACTTATATGGCACAAATAAAAATACTATGGAAGTCAGTAGCTATACCAACAGTCTTCAAAATATCTTCTTTAGTGCTCAACAGAAAAAGAAACTCATATAAGCTTGGAATGAGTAGATGGGGAGTAACTGATGACAGGATTTTCATTTTTGTGTGAACCATCCTTTTTAAAAATTATTATTATAATCAAATGTTGTAACTGTTAATATTGTTCCCTGAGCTAGTATGAACTAACAACGAACAGTATTTTAATTAAATGTTAACTAAGATAAACACTAAGAAATGTGAGACTGTTTTGTTGATTTTGGTTCATGAATTTAAGCAACATCAACTAATAGGACCTTATTGGTTACCAAAAATAACATATACCATGGTAAAGTTATTATATCAGATTGTTTTTAACTTTATAAGCTCATGACACGAGTTAGTGGATACCATACGAGGCACATGGGAGGTAACGTTACTCCACGGCGTAGTAAATACTATGCTATTACAAAGGTATATGTCTAGTCCAAAGATAATCGTAAAACCATGGTATATTACAAAATGTAATAGTTACCATGGCACTTTTTTGTTAGCGACTAAACCGATTATTTGGAGGCAACTTAACTCAAAATAAAGCACGCGCGTTGTGGTCACGGTGGGACTCAAACGCGGAAGTACATGTTTGTTCTTCGACGGCTTCACTAAACAGTGCTCTTAAAAATAATTAATTCAAAATTTAAGTCTTTTCTCTTTATATTTCTGTAAAGCAGCATCCTTGTATTACCTGACATTGTTTATTGTCATAGATATGCTATTAAAACGTCGTTGCTGCATATGGCACTTCCTATTTTAAGGCAGTAGGGAAGACTGAAGCTATGGCGTGTTGCTAAACACTTCAGAGAACAAATAAAGAGTGGTTTCGACACTTACTTGGAGGTACTGGTTCGGGGTGCTGCCCATCCCTCTGTAGGGTGAATTCTGCTGCATTGCTGACATTCTCATGGCACTGCTGTGACCCGGGTTCATGGGGTTCATGCTGGGGTTTATTGGGGTACTGGAGTTGACGGGGAAACCCGATAAACCCAATCTAGAAGCCATTTTTGATTACCTTTCCCGCTAATAATTGTTAAGAAACAAATCCGAAATCTTCACCGTGTCACTCTAAAAGCGTTTAAGTTCCTCGTGACCTCATCGCGTTCAAATATCTAACTTGTATATATTCTTCTGTTTCTAATTGTCGTGTCGATCGATGTCCGTTGAACGTGTCAACTCTTCCTCTAAAAGCATGTCAAACACCCATTTATCTTAATGGTTGCCTCTCAACAACATTTTAAGAGCCCGACCAATGTCTACAGTTATCAGTGTGTGTGGCTTCTCAGATCTCCTCCCTCTGGGTTGCCAAATAACTTTCACTTTTAACTTTCCTCTACCTATGTTTCGTTTTTTTTTTTTTTAATCAGTTTAATTTGGTGTACAAATAATTTTTGTTTCGAATATGGAAATGCATATCATACCCTCTGTCTTGATGCTGCTCAATTTGTTGTATGAAAAGTTTTTTAAAGTTTTTTTGGCTGGTCTGCCTCTCCTGCCTAACAGCATCAATGTAAAAATGATTAGAATTAATTTCATTATAAAATCATCATATTAAGCATATGGACACGTGTATTTTTTTTTTAATAGTTCCAATTAATTATTTTATTATTTTTGTGCGTTTATTGGTCTCAACTCTTCAGCCTTCGCATGCAAAATTGTACAGAATAAAATAATAATAATAAAAAAAATCCCTAAGGGGGATTTGTATTCTATATTTTAGCAAAAGCAATGTTCCAAATACATTTAATTTGTTAATTTGATTCGGCTGTCAGACAGACAAGCAGTGATAAAAAGAGTCAACATTTTCACAATGCATTTGAAATAATAGGGTAGGTATTACATTTGTAGTAGTAATGAAATCCAGATATACAACATCTGCAATGTTGCCATTGTTGGACATAATGCTTATTTCCTTTAATGCTATTTATTCACTTACCCAACTCTTGTTGTAGTAAATATCAGGAGTCTTAGAAAATAGCTCATACAATCAATTTTGAGGACCAGCACTAATTGACAAAAACTAGCCAGTTAATTAATTGCACATTTCTTATCTATGAACACAAAAGTAGTCTAGGCCTCATGTGATGCATTTTACCAAGGGACTTACAGGCAATTTTTTTTTTTTTTTTTTGCATTTACAACACCCATATTTCTGAAACACACATGAAACATTCAGAGTTCAGATTTTTTATTACATGACATGCCCATAAGTGTACGGCTCACAGGATAGCAGCATCTTTCACCTAGTCAAATACATATACACACAGTCACAAACAAAGTGAGACCGCACAGGACACCTTACACTGTAAACATCTATAACATAAAAAATTGAAAAAAGAAAAGATTTTTGAAGAAAAAAAACATTTCAATGATAAAGATATTCTCAAGCCTTAATTCTTTTTGGAGATCTATGCCAAACTGTCTTTGCAATCAATAACTTGCTATTGAAAAAAAAAGTGCTATAGATCTAGTGACATAATATAGTACAACTGTACCACACTTTGGCTATTAAACTACAGAGAGAAGAAAATACTCTATTGGATCATGATTCTCCAAAAAAGGTCATAAAACCCTGTGTAGTAATTATTTGATAGTTAACTGTTTACACTGATTTATCTTTCTTTTAATTATTAACTGTTGCAAAATCCTCCCAGAATGAGAGATTCCATATGAGAATCGTTCATTTAGAAACAATCCTGCACCTTAGTGATGGGAGAGCTCAACTGGCCCAGCGTCTGTCTGCTGATACAATGAGTTCTTACTTCCTCCCTGAGAGAATCGTGCAAGTTCCTCTATCCTAGATGTGTCGTTTTTGAGACCAGCCATCAAAGCTGCATGAACAGGATATGAGAGATCGTGCAAAAAAACAAAAAGGACCAAAAAAACGGTAAACTGAATGACTGTGATAAGGTGAACTGTGTGGCACTGTGGGTATTTAGTGACTCCTGCTACCCACAGTGTTATTGAGAGAATGTCTCATCTCTTAGCAACACACACAAACTGTCCTGGTTCTCCACACGTGGCTTAGAACGCAGCAAAGTTTCAAGAAAACCGTTCACCAGACAGTTAAATAAAATTATTTTCAAAAACTTTCAAATAACTAAAAGACTGTTGACTGCTAGCATACATTATCACTTACAACATTTTTAACCAGCATGTAAACCTTTTAAATTGGACCTTGGATTTGTTGAATGCAGCTTAAGGGGCTGTTGACACAGAATGTGTTTTTATATTCCACTCCACTGCATTTCCATTGTTTTTCTTTGTAAACATGCGCTAGATGGTCGTGTTTGACAACTAAGCAAAAAAAGTTCAATTTCAAAATAACTGCGTCCTTGCGTTTTTTTTTCATTTGGAGTTTGCTTTGGGTGTTCGAAACAGCTTGCCAAAGCAAACTTTCTGTAAAGGTTTGCTCCGGCTGGAAAACACCTTCGAACTACCATAAGTCTGTGATGATTGCATAATGAGTAGGTGTGCTCTGAGCCTCTGCCTTCTTTGACGTGGAAATTCTCTCTGGTTCCTTTCTTCTGTTCAGTCTGTCGAGGTTAGAAGTGAGTAAATGCATGAACACACTGAAGAGCTGCTTTATAGTAGAAACTGCAGTGAATGGGTGCCATCAGAATGACAGTCCAAACAGCTGCTAAAAACATTATAATTATCTACACATTATTCACACGACTTCAGTTCTACAGTTAATGTCTTGTGGAGTTGAAATTTGTGTTTTAAAGAAACAAATCCAATTTGAATGGTAAACTGTCACTTCTGGCCAAAATACGAGTTCGTCCATTGAAAAAACCATCATAATCCGCAGACATATTTATTTAGAACAGTTTCGGACTGTTTCACTTCTAAATGGTGCTTGATCTGTGCATATCGCTCTCCTGATTCAGACATGACATTTTCACTGTTAAAAAGTCTTAATGATGAATTAGAAACACTCAGCTTTTCTTTTCACAAGATGTTAATTGATGGATTGGAGTCATATGGCTTATTGTGATTTTTTTTATCAGCTGTGTGGACTCATTCTGACGGCACCCATTCACTGCAGATTATCCACTGGTGAGCAAGAGATAATACAAATGTTTTCAGCGTAAACTCATCTATAACTTGAATGGCCAGGGTGGGTACATTTTCAGAAATGTTTAATTTTTGGGCGATTTATTCAATCATTCTGCTGTATAAAGAGCTGTATAATAAATGTGTTGTTTTTTGAGTGGAGTGCTGAAGTGCAGATATGAAGCAAACATGTCCAAGTCAATATGATAAGATGCTTGAATGCTGCCCCCCCCATTGCTGTTATTTCTGTTGTGTTTTATTTTTTTATTGAGAGGAAAGCATGCAGTACATATTTACATATTCATATAAATGCCACTTTCAGCAGCATTAGGACGTTTGTTAACAGTATACCACTGCTGATTAGGTATTTCAAACTTCTTTCTACCCCTAAGCGAAGAACAAAAAAAAGACCTTCGCCGTGAGTATACCAGGGGTCTTAAACTTGAATAGATTACAGATTTCACACAAGAAAGAAAAACACAGACCTACCATTTTTATGTTTCATGGATTTGGATCTTCTTGGTGAATTTGGATTCTGTGCAGAAAGAAAAGAGACAACAAACATTATTAGCTTGCAGCCAGGATATGAAAATGAAACAAAGAGACAAGGTTACGGAAAAGGCATGTATAATATGCAAAAGTCCAGCACTTATTAGACAGCTACTGTTTGAACAAAACATTCTTGTTGACAAGAATTGTGGATAAAATTCTACATCCTTTAATAAACTAATTCTAACTTGCTTTGCACCAGATCCTGTGGCTACAAATCTGAGGGGCCATCTAAGAGCAAACAGAACATCTGTAATAGTAAAAACAAACTTACCAAGGGCACAGGCTGTTTCAAAGAATGTAAAAATACCTTATCTGACTTTCTCTTCTTGGCTAGAAAGAAAAATATTAAATATGACAATTATTCAAAACACTCATACATTCATAAATTCTAGTTGCAGTTACTATTTATGCAGTGAAATCCCTTGAGTGGCAATATCTACAATACTGCAAAGAAAGATGATATATTACAGACTCACCTTTCTTTTCTGCCCCATAAGACCAGTCATTGTCATTGACATCATCATTGTCCTCTTGATCGCTTTCTGATTTGTTTGTGTTGTTGCCACTCGCAATTCTAAATATACATTTATATATAAACACATTACTATCACATGTTCCCAAACAGCATGACTCCAGATATTCAGGGAAGCATTAACCCTTCATGAACATTTGCCTGGAGCTCAGGTGACATCTATATTAAAGTATTCTTCAGGGAACGTTCAGTTATAATACCTTCGGCTGGCAATGCGACTGCTGTTGCGGCCCATGCCAAGGCATTTCTCTAGGTGAGGAGCAAACCGTGAGGCAGCGATGCTCCGGCTGCAGTTGGGACACACACACTCTTTGTTTTTCCACTGGTTGTACACTTGCCCAAAAATATCTACTCCAGGCTGGTCCACGATTTCTACAAAAGACAGCAGAAAACTTGGGTTAAAGGTGGCTTACATTTTGGTCGGTTACTCAAATTGTGAAACTTGTGTATTAAATAAATTCAATGCCCAGACTGAAGTAGTTTAAAGGTCCAGTTCTTCGTGATCCCATGTTTTAAACTTTAATTAGTGTGTAATGTTGTTGTTAGAGTATAAATAATATCTGTAAAATTCTAAAGCTCAAAGTTCAATGCCAAGAGAGATATTTTATTTAACAGAATTTGCCTACAACGAACGACCCGTTTGGACTACATCCCTCTAATTCATGCAGTAATGATGTCACTAAAATCGTTTTTTGAATAACCTCCACCCACATGAATACACAAAAAAGGGGGCCTGGTCTTGTTGCGCTCTGATGGAGAAGAGGAAGAGTTTAATTTGTGTTTGTCGCCATGTTGTCGAAACGCTGTTATTTTCATCTCAGAGTCCAATCACCTTTGTTTGAGCTTCCCAGGGACGCTGTACTTAGAGATCAATGGTTACAATTTATGTTTAACTCGGTTCCCGAAAATTATAATCCACATGTAAAACTATGTGCAGCACATTTTGCTGAGGACAGCTTCCTTAATCTCAATCAGTTTAATGCCGGATTCGCACAAAGATTATTCTTGAAAGATGGAGCAGTTCCCTCTTTGTCTGGAGAAGGCGTTGTTTATGGACCACAACGGGTAAGTTGGTGCGTTTAACAGTTTCTGTAACTTATTACATAAAGGGCAATGCTGTTTAGCTTTGTTAACTAGATGTTAGGGCTGTGCAAAAAAAATCGAATGCGATTTTCATGCGCATTTCGTCAGTAAAAACGCTCCTGTGATTATAAGTACATCTCCAGCAAGTGCGTTCAGATCAGGATTGCCAGGTTTTCAAAACAAATCCAGCCCACTTGCTGCTCAAAACTAGCCCAATCGCATTTCCAGGAGGGCAGCGTGCGCTAAGATAGTGTCGAATCATAACACAGGAACTGCTGGCACAATCAGAACTAGTTCCGTATTTCTGAACGAGGGACTTCATAGAACAAGGAAGACATCAGCCCATTTTTATGACAGTGATTATACAGATATGTAAATTGTGTGAAAAATACTGTTTTTTTACAGGCGTAACATGAACACGTTATATTGCACAATGTAAACACAATCAAAGCATCAAAAAAGCACGAAAAATGGGACCTTTAAGTCTTTGGTTATTTTAATCCACCTTTATCTCAACAAGTTAGAATATGGTGACATGCCAATCAGCTAATCAACCCAAAATACCTGCAAAGGTTTACTGAGCCTTCAAAATGGTTTCTCAGTTTGGTTCTCTAGGCTACACAATCATGGGGAAGACTGCTGATCTGACAGTTTTCCAGAAGACAAAAACATTCATTGCCAAAGAAGGTAGCTTTTCACAGAGTGCTTTATCCCAGCATAACATAACAAAAAGCTGAGTGGAAGGAAAAAGTGTGGAAGAAAAAGATGCACAACTAACCGAGAGAATCGCAGCCTTATGAGGATTGTCAAGAATAATAATTTCAAGAATTTGAGTGAACTTCACAAGGAATGGACTGAGCCTAGGGTCAAGGCATCAAGAGCCACCACACACAGAAGTGTCAAGGAATTTGCTGAACCACAGACAACATCAGATGTGTCTTACCTGGGCTAAGAAGAAGAACTGGACTGTTGCCCAATGGTCCAAAGTCCTCTTTTCAGATGAGAGCAAGTTTTCTATTTCATTTGGAAACCAAGGTCCTAGAGTCTGGAGGAAGGGTGGAGAAGCTCATGGCCCAAGTTGGTTGAAGTCCAGTGTTGAAGGGTTATTTCGCCCAATTTGCAAACTTATGTCATTAATAACTTACCCTCATGTTGTTTCAAACCCGTAAGACCTCCGATTATTTTTGGAACACAGTTTAAGATATTTTAGATTTAGTCCGAGAGCTCTCAGTCCCTCCATTGAAGCGGTGTGTACGGTATACTGTCCATGTCCAGAAAGTTAAGAAAAACATCAAAGTAGTCCATGTGACATCAGAGGGTCAGTTAGAATTTTTTGAAGCATCGAAAATACATTTTGGTCCAAAAATAGCTAAAACTACGACTTTATTCAGCATTGTCATCTCTTCTGTGTCTTTTGTAAGACAGTTCAAAACAAAGCAGTTTGTCATATCCGGTTTGCGAACGAATCATTCGATGTAACCGGATCTTTTTGAACCAGTTCACCAAATCGAACTGAATCGTTTTAAACGGTTCGCGTCTCCAATACGCATTAATCCACAAATGACTTAGGCAGTTAACTTTTTAATGTGGCTGACAATTCCTTGACACTAAAAAATATGTGCAAACTGTAATGAAGCAGAGATCAGTTAGTTCCTCACTTTCCGCGCTGATGCAGAGATTGTTCGCTTGCTTCAGTGAAAGTATAACGTGCCTAACGTTTTCGACTCGTACATTATACATCACTCCCTGATGTCACGTGTCATTATAGGATCTTTACGGGTTGTGTGTGAAAGCACGCACATATCCCAGTTAATCACTGGCAGTGTGAAAGTGCAAAATCTAGCGACCCGGGAACAATTGTCGGAGCACCCCACCCGTGTATTTGCCGGAATGGCAGTGTGAAAGGGGCTCAAGAAATTTTGGAGCACTTCATGCTTCCTTCTGCTGACCAGCTTTTTAAAGATGCTGATTTAATTTTCCAGCAGGATTTGGCACCTGCCCACACTGCCAAAAGTTGGTTAAATGACCATGGTGTTAATGTGTTTGACTGGTCAGCAAACTCACCAGACCTGAACCCCATAGAGAATCTATGGGCTATTGTCAAGAGGAAAATGAGAATCAAGAGACCAAACAATGCAGATGAGCTGAAGGCCACTGTCAAGAAACCTGGGCGTCCATGCCACCTCAGCAGTGCCACAAACTGATCACATCCATGCCACGCCGAATTGAGGCAGTAATTAAAGCAAAAGGAGTCCCTACCAAGTATTGAGTACATGTTCAGTAAATTAACATACTTTCTAGAAGGTCCAACAATTCACTAAATGTTTTTTTTTAATTGGTCTTATGAAGTATTCTAATTTGTTGAGATTTGTTTTTGTTAAATGTGAGCCAAAATCACCACAATTAAAAGAACCAAAGACTTAAACTACTTCAGTCTGTGTGCATTAATTTTATTTAATACATGAGTTTCACAATTTGAGTTCAATTACTGAAATTAACTTTTCCAAGACATTGTAATTTATTGAGATGCACCTGTATATATTTTTAACACTATTTGATGATAAAAAACTATGTTTATGGGATAGTTCATGTCGAATTTTGTTGGTGACTTGAAATATGCAATTTAAATGTGAGTTTGGCAAGCTGTTTTGAGATTTCAGTATTTCCTTAGTCAAGTAGACAGGAGTTGGTCTTGAATACCGAAATTGTTGCCATTACAAACATGGCCTTTCCTTGAAAAGGACTTCAGACATCTTGGACTAAATTGCAAATGATTTCATCATTTAATAATTGCTGTTAATAGTTTTCATTGTCTGTTTGATTATGTCTTTAATTGATTTTTCCGTACATTTTTTGCCATATGTAAATAAACTGACAGTCATCACTGATAAGCTACTACTAAATATATTTACATTTAAATTAAAAATTTAAATTTATACATTTAGCAGACACTTTTATCCAAAGCGACTTACAGTTCATTCAGCCTATACATTTTTACCCATCATACGTTCCCGGGGAATCGAACCCCCAACATTGCGCTTGATAGCGCAGTGCTCTACCAATTGAGCAACAGGAACACTAATAATGGAGAAACTTAATTTTCTTCAAGTTGCTTTGCAATGGTTTGTATTGTAAAAAGCGCTATACAAATAAATTTGAATTGAATTGAATATCACGAAAATTACTTTGATGGCCTTTTTGTGATTTTTTGAGCTTAATGGTGCTTTCCTATATGGTCTCCATGCCCCCACTGGATCATGTATTTAGTTTTTATTCTAAATCATGGTACTTTTACCCTAATTTCACCAAAATGCGGCTGTGATCGCACCTTAAGATAAAAAGATTCAACTGTAAAGTCATCATGAAAATGAACATCTTACATCCTTTTGGTGAAATAATCACACGTGACTTTAGTCATATCAGTGAAAATGGACAGGAATATAATCACATTATCATACCTTTGTGTGAACGCTTATAGCTATTGTTATAGTTATTGTTATCATTATTGGTGTGCAGGGCTCTAAGGTCAGAAAATGCAAGTTCAATGCCTTATTTGAGACACATGCGAGACTCTCACCAAAGTCCTTCATACTCTCTTGGTCTGTATCATCCAGGAAAAAGTATCCCTGTTTGACTGCCCTGTGAACCTCGAAACAAAGCCCCAAACATGCATCCTCCACCAGATCAGACAGGATGTCTTGAGCAAAGCCCTGTGGGAGAAGGCGCAACACATGCATGAATTAATGCGCTTGAATCACACTGTAACCTACCGGAGGTAATACGTCACATTCGCATTGCACTCAATGGACACATCAGCTGGTTAAAGCAATGAAATAAGTGTAAAATATATAACATGAGACAGGCTTCATGACAAAGAGGTGAAACACCCCCATGTGTTTGTTTATTCAACCCAGATCTAATTAAGCAGAATATAACATATGAAAAATAAAGGCGTAGCCACTCACCTCCATCTTACTGTTGTCCATACTGGACAGAGACACGTCCTCCATTTTCATTTGCAAAAGCTCCAGGAGAAAGCACTGCTGTCTACATGCTGTAGTGCAGCAGTCTTGGGCTGAGGAGAGGCTAACAACAACAACAACAACCAAACAAAGGAAGACAAATACAGACACAGGCAGGGCATGAGACAACAATATATGATTCAGTCTTCCTTTATAAAGTCAAACAAAACGAAAGTCCTGACTAAGTAGTTCTGCATTTGCTTGTTATATTATGAATAATTGAATGTATCCACGATACTAGCAACTGCTGAAGAATCAATGATACCTTATTGCATTGCATTGCATTGCATTGAATAACAGGCGTTTACACTGCAGACTTCAAACACTCGACTATTGCATTGATAAAGGTCGTTTCATATTAACAGCTGAAAGAAATATTTTAATCAAACAGATCGATTGATCACAATAACATGTACATCCCGTCTCGCCAACAGACTTCAATAACAAGTCAACACTTATGAGACAGCTAATGTTTAACATAGATCAACTAAACGCTTTAATGGCATAATATAATACACAACAATAGATGTTATTAAACATGATTGATGCAAAAACTATTATTCTGTATGTAGTATTATTGTGAAGACATTCACAATGTGGATTCAACAATACAGGCTGCACTGAATCGAATTTGAATCGGAAGAGGTTATAGTCAAAAAGACGTTCCAACTCATAAGTGACTTTGCCGTGATTTATAGCGTTTATCTGCATCATATGGCCATACTGTCACTTACCAGCTCTGGAATGGAGGCTGTTGCTGTTTTCGGTCTGTTCACTGCGCTGACTGAGGCTGCTCATCTGATCAAATCAGTCATCAGATCTGATAGGAATCTACTAACGCTAGTTATCTATTCCATTAATGGTGTGCGCATGAAAGGTAACGCAAACAAAAGGTCCGAAGATACATTTCCCCTTAAAATATTTCCTCACAGACAAAAACGAAGTTCCACATTCGGACTTCAATCTCTTATCCCAATCTGTAGACTTCCATTTCCCGTCACCCAGACCTGACCAATCGATCCTAACGTTGGTTGATCTTATTCTGAACGCATCACCGCTGGATCGCCTAGCCAGGTCTGATGAATGGAAATCAACTGAAGAAAGTTAAAGGTAAAATGATGCGTCCCTTTTATACAGTCAATGGTCCCGAATCAAATCATTACGGGACCAGCAGCTGTTTAGTTACCCACATTCTTCACAGTATCTTCTTTTGTGTTCAACAGAAGAAATAATTTCATTCAGGTTTAGAACAACCTGGGGAAATTCTGACAGAATTTTAATTTTTGGGTGAACCATATTTAAAGTGACAGACACATCCTTGCTTCTAAAGGTATAGAACTATTGTTTTATTAAAATTTGGATAGTCTGTTAATATAATATTCCATACATTATTAGAGCTTGGTAGACATAATTATTTTATTTTTGGACATGATTAGAGAGATTAATTGAAAGATTATAATTCATGTTAGACTGTATTTATTCATTAATAATTTATATTAAACATAAATATATACACAGATAAATAATCATATATGTCATATACAATTTGTCATTTTAAAAAGTAAAAAAAAGCTAAACTATTTAAAGAATCTCATCCAGGTAACAGCTGCAGAACTGTCAAAACAGATGAATAATAATTTAATTATGAATAATGAAATTTTAAATAACAATATTAAAGGGTTAGTTCATCCAAAAATGAAAATTATGTCATTAATAACTCACCCTTATGCTGTTCCAAACATGTAAGACCTCCTTTTATCTTCGGAACACAGTTCAAGATATTTTAGATTTAGTCTGAGAGCTCTTAGTCCCTCCATTGAAGCTGTGTGTACGGTCTACTTGTCCATGTCCGCTAGTTATTGCAGACATGGACAAGTAGATCCGAAAACCGGTTGCATCGGTTTTCGGATCACCAGTAGTTCTTTCGGACAGTTCGATTCAATAAACCAGTTGAAGAAAACTGTTCACCGGTTCTTTTGCGCTCGACGTAATGGCGTCATTTGCGATGATTGCCCTTGATTCAAGCCTTCGGTTTACCCGCGCTTATAACACTAGCACAGAATCTGTTCAGAATCAATCACCAAAAGAATCAGTTCAGTTCAGACGCCCTGTGAGTCTGTCTGCTTCACGCTGAATCATACATGCGCAGTATCATCAGCTGAATCGGACGCGTCTGACAGAAACGGTTCTTGACTTGTGAACGAGTCAATGTTTTGTTCGTTATCTGGCTCGGCTCGGTGTTCATCTTCAGTTCTCTCTTCACAGCAGTTCAGTCAGTGTACTGTTTGAGTAAATGAATTACTCCGGGATATTGGTTTGTTTGAACTTAGAGGGAGTGTCAGCCACATTAAAAAAGTTAACAGCTTAAGTCATTTGTGTATTAATGCGTATTGGAGACGCGAACCATTTAAGACGATTCAGTTCGATTTGGTGAACTGAATGATTCGTTCGCGAACCGGATATCCAGACTGCTTTGATTTGAACGCTCTCTCACAACAGACACGGAAGAGAAGACAATGCTGAATAAAGTCGTCGTTTTTGCCATTTTTGGACCAAAATGTATTTTCGATGCTTCAAAAAATTCCACCGGACCCTCTGATGTCACATGGACTACTTTGATGATGTTTTTCTTACCTTTCTGGACATGGACAGTATACCGTACACACAGCTTCAATGGAGGGACTAAGAGCTCTCGGACTAAATCTAAAATATCTTAAACTGTGTTTCGAAGATAAAAGGAGGTCTTACATGTTTGGAACAGCATAAGGGTGAGTTATTAATGACATAATTTTCATTTTTGGATGAACTAACCCTTTAATGTGTTCTGTTGCAGATTTACATAAGCATTTTTTCTCATGCTTTATTGTTGAGTTATGAGTTCCTCACTGATTATTTGTACAAGGTTTTTATTTTTTATTTTCTTGGCCTCCATTAAAAGGCCATTCCACCAAAATTTGACACTTAAAAAAGTTCATAAGGACATTGTAAAAGTAATCCATATGAATCGAGCAGTTTAATCCTAGTCTCAAGAAAAGACCCAATCAATTTATATGATAAACTGATTTAATTTAGAATTACATATAAACTTCTCAAACATCAAACATTTTCATTTATATATATATATATATATATATATATGTATGTATATATATATATATGTATATTTAATGATAATTTGTATGAGCCTTTTCTTTTAAAGGTTTCTTTGTAATTTATTTTATTTATTTATTATTTAAAAAATAGGATTTGATCTGTTTTGCTGATTGAAATCTAATTTGAAAGAAATTTGCTAAGGTTTATTTATTTATATATTGACTTGTTTATATACTTGTTTCCCACCGACCTTGACCTTACAGGACACACTGCATATAATTCCAGTATTATAAGATGGAGACAATACAGGAAAACAACAAACTATCAGACATATTTTTTTCCAGAATTTATTATAGATAGATAGATAGCAATCTACTCCTCCAACAAGACAAACTATTTATTTGTAATGAAGAACAATATCTTATCTTTGTGATGTGCTGGTCCTATCTGATTTTAAAGACCTCATAAAAGGCACTTGTTTGTACATACAAATTAAGCATGTCATGATGACCATTATAACAATAATTAACAGAGAATCCCAACACACACACACACACACATCAATAAAATGAGTTTGTGAAAGTTGCACTATAATGGGGTTGAAGTTGGGTATCATTTTGTCAAAAATTTTCATATGTTGGCTGCACTCTAATTCTGCTGACTCAGATTGTGAAATATGAATCTGGTTCCAGTAAAATGATCTATAATGGCATCTGAGTTTCAGAATACACATCCACTCCCGGCTCCTCTTCAAATGTTGCCTTGGCATCATCACCGTCAAGCTATATTGAAGATATAAAGTACAAAGGAAATTATTTAAATATGTTTATAGAAAATTCTTAAATAAAACGCTGTCATCATTTACTCAACCTCATGCCTTTCTAAATCTGCATGCTGTCATTTTTTTTTTCCAGTGGACAAAACAAGACTAACCAGAACTTCTGAAGAATCTTTAGATGCTTCAGAAAGTTTTTTTCCACTAATCTTATTCATACTCTGAATGGATTTGGAACTGTGGATCAGAAGTTTCAGAACTCTTTATTATTAAACAGCATTGCTGACTGTTTCAGTGTGTGTGTTAAATCTTGGAATTGATAAACAATATAAAATCAGATATCTTTTAATTGTATGATTAATTTGTGAGTAATCTAGAGAAATTTTATGTTAATATAGAACAATTTAATATCAAGATTTTAGAAGCAGATGCAAACTACTAATCTACTACTCTTTTTTTGTCAAAGTTCGTTATTTTCAAAGTTCACAGGCAGCATACGCTATTCTGTGCCAGCCGTGGCAAAATGATACGTTTTCTACATGTATTTACGCTGTGATTTGAAAGAGAACAGTGCATCCATGTGCCGTGGCTGACACAGAAGAGCGTACGCTGCCTGCATTCAACTAAACACAGAGAACAGAGAGAATAAAAGTTTCACTTTCTTTCTATGCTTGAACATTGATGCGCCATTGTGTTATGCAAATATTCCCACATAGTGATGTAGACATGTGGGGGCGTGTTTGAACGAGCCTTTTAAGGTAGGTATTGTTGACTCTTAAAATACAAGGTAAAATTACAAGAAATCACAGCCTTCAGAAATTTGTGATGTCTGGTGTGAAGTCTTATGGGCTGCTATGGCATTTTTTTTTTTTTGCTTGTCTTTTCTGAAATCATGCTTGCTATGAACTGTATGAAAACACCTGGATCTTAAAAGTATCATATATATATATAATTTATTTTATTATTTTTTTTTTCTACAGGACAGAACACCATAGTGTTGCGTAAATAATTTACATTTTTGAGGGAAATATTCTGTTAAAACATAAGGCCTGCTTTTACGGTTCTTAAACGATCAAGATTTAGCAAAACTTCGATATCAAGAAAATGCAATGGTTTCAGTTCAATTCACTTTGTTTCCAGTTTACAATGAACTTTTTCTTTGTCTCAGTCATTAGGCCACTTACATATTTAATCTCTTGCTCAGTGAAAAGTTGTCCAGTCATGAACATGCGCAGAGGGATGGTGAGGATGAGGACGAACGGTAGAGCCAGTGACACAGGGCTCGATTTCACCATCCACAGGATTGCCAGACACACGATCTGGATCGCAGTGAACACGTGCATCCTACTGGTGCTGACCTGCAGAGGGAGACAGAGACCAGGGTCAATTGGTTTCTCATGCAAAAGGCAACCAACCATTAAAATGTAACATTTATAAAGAAGGCAAAACCGAAATGCAAAGTACTCCAACAGACTAATGGAAGACGTGAGAACATCTGAGAGACACATACTTTTGTAGCATAGGGTTCATTGGGGTGATACTTTTTGGGGATAAGGAGGAGCAGGATTCTATCCCAAAGCTGAATCCCACTGAGGGATGTTATTCCCATGTAGAGGAAGATTCCAAAGAGAGCTGTAATAGGAATCATTTTTAGAATCGGCTCCATGAGAATGGACAGACCTGCAAACGGACAGACAAAAAGATGTTATTGTACCTATAGGAAGTATAGTATTGTAAGAATGTTCTTCTTCTATGTTTAGAAGAAGTTTAGAAGTTTGTCAACATACCAACAAGCAAAGCCACCACTACTCCGCTGACTCTCTGTTCCAGAACCTTTTCAATCTCTGGTTTTGGGCCTTTGCTCATGACAGTCAGGGCATTGGCATGAGATACAGATCGTACAGTTGCGGCACTTAACCAAGGGATACCAAAAATGGCACTCAGACCTCCCATGCTCACCAGGATGAGAAGATCCATGTGGAAGCCAGAGCCCTTGACCATTTTTCTCTCTGGTTTACTCACAATTAGCCTTAAAAAAAAGAGGCAAGTGAAAAGATTTCTTTATAAATGAAATCATTCAAAATAAATCAAATAATTTCTGCCATCCTGTTTCTGCATGGGATAAATGAATAAAAAAGATAATCGCAACTTTTTCTCTCACAATTCTGATAAAAAAGAATCACAAGATATATTATCTTGCAATTCATATAAAAAAAAAGTCATACATGTGAGATATAAATGCAAAATTAGTTAAAATTAAAGTTCATATCTCACAACTTTTTTCTCACAGTTCTGTTGTTTTTGGGGTTCTTTTTTCTACGACAGGATTAAAGAATAAAAATAGTAATCAACAAAAAAAAATTTCTACAAATTTCGAGTTTATATCTCACAATTCTGGCGTTTCTTCTTAGAAATGATGTCAAAGTTTCGTTTTTTTTCGTACATGGAAACAAGATTCCATGTACTTCACATAACTGTACATTTTACTCAAAATATAATAAATATATTCTGATTGGCTAATTTTGTTATGTTGTGCTCTTAAAAATAAAAGTTCCAAAAATCCTTTTCATACAGTGATGGAATAAATGAACCATTTTGGAGTCCACAAAGCACATTTTTGTGATTCTTAAAAAACATACAAAAATTCTTTCCAATATAAAAAACATCATGTGCAGTGGGATGTTTCCATGGCTGTTGAAGTTTCTTTATGGAACCATCAATACCAATAACAGATAATTCTCCTGTCAGTTCTATCAAATCATCTTCCTTCAGAAAACATCACTCACGTGGTAATCTGAGACTCTAGGAAGATGAGGATGAAGACCAACATAGCTGGGACAATAGATGCGAACATCAGCCATATTGGGAAGGACTTGTGTTCACCCAAAGGGTTTATTAACCATCCCCGCATTTTAGGGTTGGACACCTGTAGACCCTTAGGCACAACCAGTTTCTGTGACACAAGTCAAAGGTCAAAGAGGTCAAGACAGTAACTTTATAGGACTGGATCTGAATTGTCATCCTAAAAGTGTCATCTATCTATTAAGGCAGCCATTACCCATAATCAATTTAATAATAATAAAAAAGGAATCTAATTCTTATCTAAAATTAAAATAAGAATTTCCAGTTAATGTTGAATTATATATTTGCAAGCATACCTGAGTGTATGTATCTTCAATATTGATATCGACAGCAACCATGAGGAAAATTGCAATGGGAACTCCAAAGTCACCAAGCAAACGTCGAATCTATAAATCAAACATTCAGTTCTTTACATTAATGGAACCCATTCATTGAAGACTGTGCAAAAAAGTAAATCGATTTACCTTGCCTGGTAGGAATTTGCCATTCTTGAACATGCGTAGGTAGTATGCAATAGAAAAGCAGCCAAACATGAGACACATGGACAGGAGCGCTGTGTTGGGATAAGGCCGGTGTTGAACGGACCTCACCACAGACACATTGCCTGTAGCATTGTCCAGGAATCTCTGCTCATTGACTACTGAGTACCAAGGGTCCTCAACCGTACTGTTTAATTGCTCGTAATTCAGGATAAGAGGGTGTTCTTTGAAAACCTGGAATGAAGGATAAGTGAATATCTTGAATAAGTATAATCACCACTACAATACCGGTCAAAAGTTTGGAGTTTTTCTGATTGTTTTCAGATAATTGTAAGATGCTTATATATAATATTCATATATAAATATTGATTTTGCTGATCAATATTGAAAATAGTTTTTGCTGTCCAATATTTTTGTGCAAACTGTGATACACTACCATTCACAAGTTTAGAGTAAGTAAGAAATGGACGCATTAAATTGACAGTAAAAACATTTCTGTTTCACATAAATGCTTTTGAAGTTTCAGACTATCCTGAGAAAGATGTATCATGGTTTCCACATAAATGTTAAGCAAAAACTGTTTTCAACATTACTAATGATAAGATTAACTATTGTTAATAAATGAGCACCAATAATAATTCAGAATAACTGTACACAAAACCAGCATACAGTATTAGAATGATTTCCAAAGGATCATGTGACACTGAAGACTGCAGCAATGACTGCTGAAAATTCAGCTTTGCCATCACAATAATAAATTACATTTTAATATACATAAAAATAGAAAGCTAATTTTTTATTTATTTGTAATGTTATTGCACATTTGTACTCTACCATCAAATACTGTAATTTTGTATTAAAGTGATTACTGGTGAAAAAACTATTGGCAGATATACATTTTGATTAATTAAATTAAATTGTCTAGGTCAGTTGCCTTTTACATGTGATAACAGCTGATCATGCTATCTGTCTCTAGTTAACTAAATTCCTGAAAAAATTCTAATATGAGTTACAAATGCAAAATAATGCACATTAAATTGAAAAATAAAAAAAGTCTGCACCCTGCCAAGTTTGGCAAAGGTCTCATAGATGAAGATGAGGGAGATGAGGATGGAGAAGATTTCTTGAGTGAAGCGGGAAATGAAGCGGACCAGGAAGCTTCCTTCAAAGGCAACAATGACCACAACGATGACCACCAGCCAAGCGCCAACCCATACCCGGCCTACGATGTACTCAATGTCCTGAGACTTACAGAACTACAGGAGGAAAAGCATGATGGGAGGATTTAAAGGAACTGACCAGCAATTACACAAGAATGATGCTGTATTCAAATAGATGTTGTAAAAAGAGAGTAGCACTCACATTAAAAAAGGCCTCTTCAAACACCAGCAGTGGCCCAGAAAAGCCGATAACTAGTACAGGTTGGGCAGCAATCAGACAGAAGATAACGCCCAGCACTGAAGTGGAGATCATCAGCTCTGAAACACCCATCATGTTATCTACCTTATCAGCTGTGGAGAAAAGTGTAAGAGAGCCACACAAAAGTATATAAGGTGAGTTTTGATGTTAGGTGACACTTGATTTGAGTTTTTCACTGATGTTTGGTGTAAAGGATCTGCTGAAAACCACATGAAGACTTAAGGAGCTTGAAAAGTGACAAAAAGATTTCAATTTTTTAAACTGAATTTGGCATTTAACAAAATTAATTAATTTATTGCCACATTTTACATATTTGAAATTTGCATAAAACAATTTAATAATGAAATGTAATTCTAGGTGTTAAACAAAATTGAGTTGTTTTTCTGACATATTTTATTGATTTGTATTTTTAAACAGGTTTGTAAGCAGATTTTATATACATATATATATATATATATATATATATATATATATATATATATATATATATATATATATATATATATATATATATATATATATATATATATATATTTGGTCAAATTGTAATTATTTAATGTAATGTAATTATTTCTATAAAATTCAGTTAAATAATTTTTGTATCACTCTGAAATTCTCTTTTGAGTTTTAACATTTTAGGACAATTAATTTAATTCCTAAAAATTTTAAACAAATATTTACTGTTTTAAAAATTCCACAAAAGGAATTTTGTTAAATGTCATTTGGATTTTTACAATTCTAATTTACTTAATTAAAATACTTTTTTCTAAATGTTTTCCCTTTTTTCCCATTAGGACTGATCTCAATCCAAGATTAAATTCAGATTTTTGAAAATGTATCATAGTCTGAAAACTCCTATCAGATTGGAAATAGATTTTTTGCATAATTTGGGATTCACTCTTCATTTAAAAAAAAAAAAATTCTTGTTCATTCTTTCCCAATATAGTGGACTGTGTGGCATTCACTTGTTAACACTGAATGAGTGATGTGTACAGTACAGTAAGTTGTCTGAAAGTTCCAGTTTTCTGTCTTCTCTTTCCACACTGACAGTGTGAACGCTCAGTCCTAAAGATTGGATATGGTAAAAAAAATGGGATAGATAGGTGTGCAGCTTGAGCAAAGCCTCCTTTAGGCTAAACATAATTACCAAGGAGACCTCCGAAGGTGATGGCTGGGGAGAGAGCAGCAAAGTAGATAAAGATGATTGCAGCGACAACCTGAGCGTTCAGAGCATCAGTGATGTCACTGACGTAGTGTTGATACCGTCTCTTCATGTCTCTAATCATGCCACCGAACAGAACACCAGTACGTTCTAGTGGATCTTCTGAAGGGGGTCCTGAGGACTTTGAAGCTGTGGGAAGATAGATTAGCAATAGTTGTGCTTGCTTTTGTGATCAGTGAGATTTTTTCCTAAAATTGTATAGACATAAAGGGGTTTATTTAGTGTCTCCTGCATATTCTGTCCTGGATTTACCTTTGTGTAGATCTATTAAAGTCTATCTGCATTCAACATCTTCTCTGTGTGTGTAGCATGACACCTGTATTGTCTTTTGTCTATATTCTCTTATTGCTACATCTAAACTTTTGTATACATGAAAGCCAGAATAATCTGATGGCACATCCCAAATTTATGTAAGGACTCTTGCTCATTACTCTTATGCAATTAATACATTTATCTTCATTTAATGTCATCTTTGTGTTTGGCCAGGAAGCACTTGAGTTCTTAAATTTTGAAAGAATTGCAATAGAAGTCTTTGCATATAAACAGTTATTATAGTGTTCTGTAGATCAAGTGGTAGAGCATTGTGGGGGTTTGATTCCCCGGGAACACATGATAGATAAAAATTGATAGCCTGAATGCACTGTAAGTCGCTTTGGATAAAATCGTCTGCTAAATGCATAAATTTAATTTTTATAAAAATGTATTATATACTTCGATTTAGCATGTGTTGTAGTGTGTGTATGTGTCCTTACGCTTGCGAGGTTTGACATCCAGGCGGAGTTTGGGGTCAGATGGGCGGAGTTTCTCTTGCAGTAGTTTCTTCTGGAAGGGGATGAGTGATGTTAGCATGGACTCATCCTGAATCTCAGTGGGTGGAATCACAATGCAGCAGTCCATGAAGTCTCCCACAGCATCGATCAACTCTCTGTCATTCTGAGCCTGAAAAGCTGCCTGGTTAAACACCTGTATGTGGAAAAACAAGAGCTTAAAAACAGCTTAAAATTGAAATTATTTTGTAGTTCACATTTTCCTTTTTTGCAGAATATACTAGGGTATGAATAATTAATATGGTTGCATTATTACACCATTCCACTTTTTTAATATATTGTTGTTGTAGATTTTTCTGGCAGTTAGGTGTACTGTAAAGAGAGTACACTTTCATGATAATGTTTGTTAACACACGACAAGCACGAAGAATTACACACAATAATAATAACTATAATGATCAGGTTGTGTGTAATTCTTCGTGCTTGTCGTGTGTTAACAAACATTATCTTGAAAGTGTACCCTCTTTACAGTACACCTAACTGCCATAATGTATTTAATCTCATATGAATCTCTTTTTAATGAATAGAAAAGTCTAAATAGGTAAATGTTTCAATGATGCCAGATTTGCCCTTCCGGTCAGTTCTCTTACTTTGTCAGCTAGTAGTGCTGCCATTGTTCGGCCACACTCGTGATAGTCCACATCAGCTGTGGTTGGGCCAATCATAATGAAGATGAACCGCACAGGCACGTGAGTTTCCAGGGCCGACTCCAGCACCACAGCATCCCGCAGACGCACAAATACTATTGTAGGCCTCTCCAGGAACTCCAGAGCACCTTAGACACACACACCAGCACAATTATAGTGTAACAAATAATAGAAACACATGAACTCAATGGAACACTTTTTAACACAACTTTTCAATCAAATTGATATTAATGGACTTACAAAGCTCTTTTGTGTTTAAAATATGAATTTGAAATTGATGTTATTCTCACCTACAAGCACCATCGAGGCCTCTGATGTGTCAGTTGCGTCCCTCTTAAGGTGAGAACAAAACAACATAGTCATAAAATGTCAAATGAGACGTAATTGTATTCCAAAACAAAGAAAATAAATGATAGAGATAGGTATTCTCAGAACAGTTAAAACAAGAAAAGTTGTGCTCACTTTCTCAGTGACAGAGAATTTCTCCATTTCCAAACCTGAAGTCAGAGGCTGGGTCTCCACAGACTGGCTGAAGAGAGAGAAAGGAATAAAGTAAACTGGCTTCAGAATGATTCATGCTTTCAACTGTGAAAAAAAGTATTGGAATAAAAAAAAGAGAAGAGCATGGTACTGGATTTTTTTTTTTTTTTTTAGGTATGTAAAGACACCTCATATATAGAGAGACTGATTTTTGGTAATGTTACTAATCATTATTTTTTATTTATTTTTGGTTCTGACTTTAAATTACTGCAACACAAACAACACTCTTCATACTACAGTTTATGGTGTTGTTTTAAATGGGAGTAAAAATCTGAAGTGCTTTCAAAATTTCGCTCCTTCAGTGATGTCTGTGATGCCTAACAGAGACTTGCTTACTATAGTTTCTAATACTTTCTAACATTTACAGGGAAAACCTGTCTCAAATGCATTAAAAAGCACATGTTTCTGACAGGAAGGCAATCCGCTTTGAACTGTAGGCTTATGCATACGTTTGAATGGCTCAAAATAATGTTCATCGCACAGCAGATGTGTCTGCAACATTTGTATATCGATATAAACGACATTGTCCCATGTAAGGGGAAATTCAGAGTATCAAATTACATTCCACACAAATACAGAAGTTCTGCATGTGCAATAAAACAGTGCGATACTTTCACTCAGTAAGGGTGTGAAACCTTTCAATGATCGAAAATGATGTCCACCTTGATTTTTCATGGCAGTACCTCTGTTTGTGCATTAATGCTTGAAGAACTTTATCTCTTTCCCCAGGCTGAATCTCCTTTTTGCTAACCAGGGCATCCACAATCTTCTCAATAATACCGGTGAGCGTCTTCTCCTCTCTGTCCAGCATCATCACACCTGATCCAAGTGGAAAGAAAGAAAGAAAGAAAGAGACAATAATAAAGTGAGAAAAAGGCAAAAAAGAGGAAGAGGACTTTGATGGAGCCTGAGTTTTATTAAAGTCGACATAAACAGCTGAAGAGCACAGGCTGAGCTGGTTTTTCAGGACACTAACTATCTATTACCATCTCATTTGAGCATGTGTAGTGAAGTTACAAGTCGTTGTTGCAAATTACTGAAAGCTACTGTAAGAAATGTCAGGTAAATTACAAATGTACTTAATCTATAAATTATTTCATGAAGATTTTCTACCATGTAAAAGTTTGGGGTCAGAAAACCTTGATCTTTTAAACTTCCTATCCTATCAACAAATCCTGAAAAAAGATATCGCGATTTCCACAAGAATATTAAGCAGCACAAGTGTTTTCTACATTTTTTATAATAAGTAGTGTTTCTTGAGCAGCAAATCAGCATATTAATGATTTCTGAAGGATTGCGTGACACTGCAGACTGGAGGAATGATGCAAAAAAAAAAAAAAAAAAAGAAATTCAGCATTACAAGAATAAATTACATGTGAAAATATATTCAAATAGAAAACAATTTTAAATTGGAATATTACTTCACAATATTACTGTTTTCTATTTATTTGATCAAATAAATGCAGCTATTGCAAGCATAAGGGACTCAAAACGTTACAAAAAATCTCACTAACCCAAATTATTTTAATCTAATAATGTATAATAACTAACAAAATATAAATACCTTTAGATCTATTAAGCATTATGTACTGTAATGTATACAGAGGTATATACATAATGTTACATAATGTCTGGTACTGCTGCTACACACCATGTTTTCAGTCTACTGAAATCAAGTCTGAGCCGAGGTTTGACCCCATAATGACCTCACCTGTGTTCATTGTCCTGCGTATCTGCACCAGGCTCTTGAAGGTGAGGTAGGAGATGTGGGACTGGCCCCAGCGGCCCGCCTCAACATCATAGGTCTCTTCATAGCCCACCCATCTGCCCATCTCCTGCCAATAGCTCTGCTGGTTTGGGTTTTTCACAGACTCGTTCATCTCCACGTAAGCCTAACCGCAAATAACAATAAACTATTACTATTATTTCCTCTACTACCATACAGATACACATAACATCACACTGAATTTAAACTATTGCAGACTGATTAATAATGTAAAAATGTATATTTATATTTTGATGATTTCTGTGAATTTGACAGGTAAACTTAAATGTGTGATCCCATTTTATTTTAAGGTGACATTGTTACTGTGTAACTACTCAAATAAATAAAGTTAAATTAATTAACTATTTACTATATGGGTTTAAGGGACTTCACACAGAAAGGAAAAGGTTGTCATAATATGGAACTCAATGGATACCAGCAACTGTTCAGTTACCAGCATTCTTCCAAATATCTTCTTTAGTGTTCAACAGAAGAATGAAACTCATAAAGGTTTAGCACAGCTTGAGGGTGATTCAATGATGACAGAACTGTATTTTGTAGGTAAACTAAGTCTTTAAGGTTAGGGTTTCGGATTGGTTTCGGATAAGTTGCTTATAACTATAGTCAGTATCTTTAAACAGTGTAATTACATTGGCTTTTAAAAAAGAATGTTACCAAATTTGATTCAGCATTAACTTGTAAATTAATTGATTGGATTAAGTCTTAATTTTAACATTTTGCTACAGACCTGTTCAAGTCATTTTTAGGGGGTCAGATCAAGTACAAACTGATTCCGTAGGTAACTACTGCATGTTACAACTTTGAGATGTCATCCAATAACTTAGTGTCCTTCTTGTTCTACTGCTGTTATAATTCAAAGCAGATGTGTAGACGATTTAAACATGATGGCTGGACCTCTGGTGTTTCCTGTCCAGTGATGACTGATAAATTAAAGCTCATGTTTACCCTCCAAACATCAGGAGTGTGTGTGGCACATGCCAGAGTGCAAATTTGGAAACTTATCAGTGAGCACGTCTGATTGTCTGTCTTATTAATCAAGTCAAGTCAAAGTAACTTCTCAAACAGTCATATTAGAATCATGATAAGATGTTTGAAATTGAAATATGGATATAGGTATGTTTGCTAACCAGTGTCCTTTATTATTGGTGTTGAAGTTTACATTCAAAGCAGCTGGAAAACATTACAATTGACAATTTAATCCTTTAATTATTTAATCTCTTTTTTTATTGTATGTGTGTGTATTTGTACATACATTTTATATCTTAGAAACTGCATACAAAAATAATCAATAAAACTATGACCTACTATAGATTCAAGATACAAACAAATTAAATCAAAACCCCAACAATAAACCAAAGGAAATTTGTGTTTCTTTATTATTGTACAGACAGCATAATAGCACTAACATGCAATATTAATTTACAATATTTTGATAGAAATGCTGCAAACTATTCTACTATAAAGTTATTGTTCAGTAATTTAAAAAGTATAGTACTTAACCTGAATTTTGTTGTTAAGGCTTACATTATGAATTTGTTGTACCTCTTGAGTGATACATTCAGCCACTAAAGCGCACACGGCGTGTGTGTCTCTTTGAAGTTTGTGTTGACCCTTGTACATGAGAATTGTGTAAATAAAGTAAACTGAACGAGAATAATAATTTATGCTCATGCAGCAATCTGAGTTATTGGTTTTGTGCTCAAAAGTATAGATACAACAGTCATTTATAAGTAATAATTTATGCTATTTGCATGGTTTTATAGCAATTATTTCATTTTGTATTTGAGTATCTAATGTTCTTAAGATTTTTTAAAAGTAATTCTGTTCAACATCCAATGGAAATGTATTTTAAAATGGAAATATAACATTTTATTTATTTTATTGCATTTTATATTTTAAAATTTTTAAATTTTACATTATATATTACTACCTATCACAGTAAAACAGTTTAAAATATATGTAAATCAAACACATCTAAATTAGAGTTAAAAGGCCATAATATTAACAATAATTGCACTTACCTTAAATATTCAATAACTGGTCAAGCAATATTCTCTGCCACAGACCCTCAAAAAAGTGTGCAGAGCTTTATAAACTGTGTACACCTGCAGATATCAGACACACCTCTACACACACTCCTATTCTGTCCATACACTCTTAAAATGCCTGCAGACATACATACCCCAAAGATTACTTGAAAAGTACTTAATATCTTAATGTCATTGCAAAAAAATTGTAATTGTAAAAAGTAAAATCAAAAAGTATATCAAATATCAAATAATGTTATTTTACAGAATGATTTTTGCCCACACACACACACAAAGATTCCACAAAAGTAAGGTTGTTAGTTGAATTTGAAGTTGAAGTTATATATACAGTATTTATATACTTTTTTTTAGGCCAGATGTATGTTCAGTTGCAATTACATTTGACATTACACACGTAAAAGTATTCAAATGTATCCATATCTCCTTCTGTCTTTTTCTTATACACAAACAAACAAACCCAAGACGATGTGTTCTTGGAGTCACCCATAATATTGATGCAGTAAACAGTATGCCTTGATAACTGTGGAATGGTTGGAAAGATCCACTGTGTGTGTGTTCTCTGTATTTTATCACACTTATACACACACTCTAATGACACTAGTTTTGTCTCACCTCTCACCCGAAGAACATTCTCTGCTTCACCTCTTGTCTAATATTTTTTTTTCTCCATGCAGGCTCACAGGGTTGAGACTCAGGTCATTGCGTCCATTATGATCTGGCTGCATTTATTTGATCAAAAAAAAGAAAAAAAAAAAAAAAAGATTTTGGACTTTATAACAAGATATAATAGAAATAACCCTAATCCTAATCCTAACCCTAACCCTAACCCTAAATAGTGAATCTTGTTCTGTTATAAATTCTAACCTAGTGGTTAAAACTTCAATCCTCTGCACTAAATGAATCTTATGCAGATCTGAATTCTGAAAGGAAAGAGAAATTATCTTATTAGTTAACTTTGAGCTCAAATATAATTATTCAGTGAAGAAAATACAACTGAAACTGCAACCAGAGAGATAAAGCTTATTGCCATGCAGGAAAACAAATGTTCTCAGACCCCTTGGATCCAATTTATCACATAGAGAGTAGAAAAAGAACCTGGGAAACAGAAACAAATGTCTTTTGGTTTTTGTCACGCATTGGTTTTGTTGTCTTAACACTAACGACTATGACAGTTTTGTACATAATGGTTACAGATGTTGCATAGATACATACTGTAGGAGAGAAAAACAGGACCAAAGGTCCCCCTGGGTAAAAGGCCCATTTGATTTTATTCGCTTCAAAAACACTAAATAGTAACATTTCAACAGCACATCTGTTTTTAACATATTTCACTGAAGACAAAACAAGTGTAGGAACATTCACATTTCACAATTACAAAGACATGTCAAGTAACACATTGAATTAAATATGACATTTTGAAGTAAAGAATACAATTTTATTTTCTTGTTGGACATAATCTTTGTTTTATATGTGAATAACGAATTAGAAAATCTTCACCATAATTTTTTTAGCACTGTTGTTCTGGCATCAATAAAAATGAAATATATTAAAATATGAATTTCTTGATTTTAATATTATTGTTTTATTATTAATTTAAGTAAAATGGTCTATTTTATGCCAGAATACTGAATTAACCATTTTTAGTGCAACATTGCTTTAATTTAGTTTTTCTTCATCATGGCTAATTCCCTCGAACATGCTATGGAAATTACCAAAAACTTGACATCTTCTTGTTCTGAGTGAGTTCTCTGATTGTTCCCATGCTTTTCTCAGAAGATTTGTGGTGTCTTGCTATTCTCCCTCCATATGAATGATCCTCCTTGGGATAAGAATGTGGTATTTTTCATTTCCCATTTCCTTTGTTGTGTTTGGACAGTTCTGCTTGTTCTGTGGATTACGGTTAAATGCTGAATGATGGTGTGTACTTTGTCATTCCTTCAGCAGTTGTTTCTGTGTTTTGTTGACCCTCTTGTCTTTCGCAGTGGTTCCCAGGCATAGACTGTTAGGAGTGAACCCATCTGACTCCATTTGTGGTTGAAACCCCATGATTTGATGATGATATTTCACCCAACATTTACCAAAACCACAATTCACATTTAGGAATATGCACGTCATTGCAATTAACAAGATATCAAACCAAGCATAATTTAGGATAGAACAAGTTTCTCAAATATAATATCTGAGAGAAATAAATGTAGTCAAAAAAAATAAAAAATTATAATATATACTGTAGGCAGAGGTCTCAGCAGTTTGAGCAAGTGTCTGCTAAGTTCTTGGCCCTCATTCTCCGCTCTAGTGTTGTGAACTGAAGAGGTCTGGAGAAAAACTGTATCTGTGCAGAAGAGAGGTGAAATCCTACAGTAGGAGATTTATGTGACACTGTTCTCTTGGTATCAGTCACAACTTTAAGGTGGGCTTACTTATTGTTTTCTGTATTTATTGTCCTCACAGAGATAACAAGATGGAGCACTTGACAGTCACCAGAGGGCACTCCATCCCATATCTTTGCCACTCAATCCTGGACTGCATTTCCCATAATCAATTTCCCAGACTCATCATGCCTTATTCACCTGATGCTCATTGCTGCTGCATATATATATATATATATATATATATATATATATATATATATATATATATATATATATATATATATATAATAAGCCCTTTGTTTTCTCTGTCACATTGTAAAGTCTTGCCAGTTGTTATGTGATTCTGAGAATTCTCCCTGGGTTAATGTCTCTTGGTTTTTGTATTTCTTGCTGTCTCTTGGATTACCCTTTTGCCTGAGTTTCCTGTCTTGTTGTTTGTTTGGATTGCTTGCCTGTGTTTTTGACCTGTTGCCTGTATTTTGGATTGTGTTTCTGAATTTTCCCAATAAAGTTGCATTTGAATATCCAACCTTTGAGTCTCTGAGCAGTACATAAGAGAAGACTTACGTTCCTTACTTTACTACCAATACCTGCTCCAACTGTCATATAGTAAATTCTTATCCACTGTACAGATGACAAGTTGTATTTTTATATCTTATGCAATATGCTTGTCTTATTTGTACAATTTCTATTTGTGTTTTAGGTCCCTCAAGTCATTTTGAAGGGGATCAGCCTCATCTGGCAGACTGATATGTGTGGTCCCTCATGCCTTAGCATCTCGCAGAGCTGGCAGTGCTCGGTTGCTGGCACCTTGGCTTGAGGTGATAGTTTTAGTATCTTGTGGAACTAGGGATGTGTAAATAGTTCATTTAGTTATAGTTAGTTAAGTCCTGAATCATACAACCATATTTTTTTTAAATAATGGAGTCACTCAGAGCTTCCCAGAGCTCTCTGTCAAGCATGCCTGCACAAGTTTCTCACACTGCCTCCCCAGATGTTCCTGCCACTGGCATCCGGGCGCCAGAGATCCATGTTGCATAAAGTTTCCAGATATGACTGACCGGGTCAAGTTGATGCCTGTATCCACCACAAAGGTTCCTCTCATGCAGAGATTCATGCCACACCACCAAAAAGGTTCGAGCGGGTGCTGTCCCTGTATTTGTTGTCGTAGCTTCACTCAGAGCTTGGTGTTCAAGGCTGTTCTGTTCCTAGAGGTTTCTGTCTTGACTGCATCAGAGGACGCTCTGTTTTTCTTGTCACCAGTGTGATTCCTCCATCAATACATTACACCCGTGGGCCACATTAAAAAACAATGTGTTTAATGTATTATGCTGCATTATGTAAGTTTACTATTTTTAAGTTTGAAAGGTTTAGAGAGGTTAAGTCTCTTGATGTAACTGTTTACATTTATTACCACAGGTAAGTAGAAAAGGTCAGATACAAAATGTAAAACTGTACCCTGCCTTTTCCAAGTTTTTCTAATGATTGATGGAAATACCAGCATTTCAAGAACTAAATAGTATAAAGTGTCTGTGTGTGTGTGTGTGTGTTTCGGGACACTTTAAATTGCTGCATCTGAAAGTTTGGGTAGCTGACTTGTTGCTTTACTGCATTATGGAACAGTGCCTTTCAGGCAGCATTGGCACATGAAGGTACCTCATGAAACGGATTTCAGCAGGCTCCTGAGGGACATTACAATTTATTAATCTATAACAGAATAGAGAATGCTTTGTTAATTACTAAGCAAGTATTTAATTACCAAGCAAGTATTTAATTACCAAAATGATATTGAATTAAAAAAATTTTTAGCATGAAAACAAAACGATTACATTTTTAAATGTAAGTATTTGATTTCAACTGGTTTTAATTGAATGTCTATTGTCACAAAAAAAAAAAAAAAAAAAAAAACCTTTAAAGCGGTTTTATTTTCGAAATCTGTGCACACTCGCTAATACTGCCCACAAACCATAGCGCTTTGGAGGAGGATTCGAATCAGAACTACAAAAATGGCACAGACAGATGGTTGAGTAAATACCCTTTTGGTGTTTCTATTGTGCAATTGAAATTGAAATGTGTGTGTATGTGTGTATGTGTATTAATATATGTATACACATTATTTACCAATCCAAATTGTACTTTAATAAACTTGCAAAAATTATAATTTATAATATAGAGCAGTTTGAAGGAAATCGCGGGAAAGTGCATACATACGTCAATGTTTTTCTGCAAGACCCTTATTTTTTTAATCGCGAGAGGATGAAAAGTTACAAGTGTATCTAAGTATCCACCAGGGCCGTCGCCAGAACAAACCAAATGGGGGGGCATTTAATTTTCATAGGGGGCCACACTTTTTTTAATGATCTGAGACAGACCATAACATAAACCCATATTAGGCTATAACTAAAATAGACCACAATAGTCTTGTTTTGTTCAATTATTCAAATAAAATACTTCACCGTTTGATCTCAACGTCTGTTTATTGTCTCTTAACATTTCCAAAACCGCCAAAAATTTATTCTGAGATCGCATGCAATGTGCAGCTCAGCTGCGCAAGGGAATTGCGTATAAACAATACAATACTGTATGCTTAACTAAATGAATTGCATGATTTATATATACATATACATATACTTACACACAAACTGCATATTGTAATTTGAATTAATAAAACTACTAACACAAAAATAACATATTGAAAGGTCTGCTGCTGGAGACTTGCCATTGGCTGTTGTATTTGAATAATTAATTAGGTAGGTCTTTGCAAGGTTTGGGTGCTGTTTTGGGATGTTTTAACAGTCATTTATGAATATAATTATATTTAAAATTATGTTATGTGTAATAATGCGTTGAATAATGAATCGTCTGAATCATTTCTGAAGGTAGTGTGTTATGCATTTCTATTGTTACCGTTGTAGTGATTACTGTTCCTGTGAGCCAAGTTCTGCTGAAACAACGTTATTAAGGCAATGATCTAAATCAATAACATTCAATATCAAAAGTCTAACTGCGCGTTCACACCGGCGGTGTCGGAAGCGTCCAAAATCTCTCTCGCCGTTCTGCTCACGAGTCACGACGCTGCAGAAAGATTCGTGAGCTCTCAGATGCTCTGACGTAGACAGAATGCTTATTTTGTATTAAAAGTGGCCGCAAAGCAAACAGACTTGTTGATCTTATGCAGACTAACCACAAGGAGGTTAACGTTATAAGTTGATCTCATTAAATGTTTTACTTAAAATGAACGATCTCAGACACCTTTGTCCACGTATCACTTTTAATTATTTTTTATGTCCCTGTACGCAAACAGGGACACATCATAGATTACTGCAAACGCCAAACAGCAATAATCAACCTATCCTCTATTTTGCTTGGGAACTAATGTGATCGGAGCTGCGTCCTCTGGAATCCTCTCAAGCGGTTGACTTCTACGTTCCGATTGGTTGCTGCCCAACCGCGTCATAGCTCATTACCATAAAGTTGCCTTGATTTAAACTCTGCTCGACGCTCTCAAAGGCCAAGTCGCGCCGCTGCTCGACGCCGGCTTACATTGAAAATGAATGACTTGCGGCCACTTTGACGCTCTCGACGCCGGCGGTGTGAATGCACAGTAATGCAAGTTTGGTTAATTGTTCTGTGCATTACGTTTAGGGGGGCACAAAAAGTCATTTGGGGGGGGCACTGCCCCCCGATGCCCCCCCTTGACGACGGGCCTGGTATCCACACTACTTTGTCGGCAGGTGTAGGTTATAGAGAACAGATCCCCGGATGAGCGCTGACTAGTCTACTCTACAGTATTTACAGTAGTGTATGCGCGCCCTCTAGCGGAGCATCCGAGTTCTAAATAATTGAGTATGTGTGAGCTCACGCGCCTCCCGCCCCAGAGATGATGTTTTTTGTCACATTGTTACAATTTAATGTTTTATGAAAACCTAATCCGTCATAAACTATCAGTTCACATGATTTATGAGCCTCTTAGGATGTTGCTGCAATTATATAACTTACCATGCATACTTTATACAGAGGGCATTATTTACCCCACAAAAGCCACACACCAGTCCAAATTATGACAGAAAGTTTAGAGCTAATTTTGATTTAGGTGCTATAAAAATAATAAGGATGTTTTTGTCTCACACCAACGACAAACTAATTGGTGGCTGAGATGTGTTTCACGTCTATTGGTATTGTTTTAATGTACTGATTTATGTCGCTGAGTCGGATGCGGATGGGAGGGGAAAACTCTAAACTGACATATGAGAAACAGTGAGAGAAAAAGAGGGGGTGAATCTGTCTTTTCAAAGCTGTATCAGTGGACAAGAGCACTTGCACATATTGCAGTTGCGTCTCATTTATGAAGAGCCTCGCACCACAACCTTCAAAAGAATTCATCTGGAAAAACCACTCTCAGTTCCAGGATTGCTCAATAACACAGCACGCTTATCTGTGAAAGTTCAGCGGACACGCATGAGGATCAGAGCGATTTCATGCTTTGATTCTGCGAGGGAACTATGATGCTGAATGTATTATTTCATAGCACATGTAAAGAGTGAATAATCCATCCGCGGTCATCTTCACCCAGGACGCCCTTCATCCAGCATGCTCACTGCGACTCTAGTATTTCTTCTCGTGGTGAGTACACATCTCTATCTCAGTAGCTTGTGCTGCTCTACAACTTTTTCTTGCTCTTGTCACACATGAGAAAGCTGAACATCATAGAAGACTATCAGTGAATGGAGACAGTCACTGTCTTAAATTGTGTCTTATGATTGTGTAAGTTATTTGAGACTGCAATTGCAATAACCTGTTTCTTTCTTTATTGACATACAGTAGTGAGTGATTTTGATTGAATCTTTGATAACAGTTATATAATAACATGTTTTACAGTGTATTACAATTTGTAATCAGTATCATAATGCATTATAATCAGTTGTAATACATTACAATACATGATCAACACACAATATCATGTGTCATAATGCATTCATACATTCAGAATGCATGCTTTAATGCTTTATAATTGTTTATGAAAACATTTAATACATTATGAAGTGTATATTATGGCATTATTAATTTTTTTAAAGGTGTAATGCATCATACAGCAATGAGGCTTCAAGTTCTGTTCTTTTTTTTTTGTATGATAAATAGCCCTATTATCTCATCAAACCCAATTTGACAGACAGCAAGCACACTGTGTTCTTTCACTTGTCTTACCAGCTAAAATGTAGTTATATATAGGGCTAATTGTAATGTAGTTTGTGTGGGTGTGTTGAATGAGGGGTGTATGTATGTGCTTTTAAAACAAGAGCAGTACCAATAATGATAGATAATTCATGAAGTACACCACATAACTTCAGTCACATTTGTAAGCTTAACTGCTTTTATTTTTTATGTTTGTACCAATCTCCTGATAGAGACATGTGTTGTGGTCACATGTCTTGTCTTGTTTCAGATCTGAAGCTGGAGCTACACCCATCTGAACAGCATTATGGGTGTTTGGTTAATAACTACTGTATGTCGCAGTCAGAGCGGGTGCTCTTTGTATTAGTGTCGTTTTACTGGTAGCTGAATTACTCTATGTTTTTCTTCCATAAAAGAAGTATACAAACACTGATGTTTTGGTACTTGCTTAGAATTTTTTTTTTCCCCCATGCAAATTTTATAGGACATGAAATATTAATTTGTTTTTCCATCTGTCTTAGACACACAAGTACAGGTTTTGTAATTAATGAAGAACATGCCCTCACCCTTGCAAAAGTTATGTCCACAATACAAAGGTATTCTGGGTGGTCGCTATAAGTGGTTTCTTACTGGCCCAAATAGAAAGATTGCAATGATGAACAATAATGGCTTTAAAGTTTGAGGAATTGACCCTACAGTCGGAACTTGTATTTTATTATGCCAAATGTCATAACAGTTTGTGATGTGATTCTGAAGGCTTTACAGGCATAGCATGTGGAAAAATTAAAGAAAAAATAGCTTCTTCCACAATTCTCCTACGCACTGCTTCTGGAAAAACACTGTAGATCATATAGCATTAGAATACAAACTAAAGCAAGCGAGAGAGAAAGAGCCCCATTAACTGCAGTCTCCTCATTAGTGAGAGACAGCTTTACCAGAACAGTAGACGACTTTGAAATGTTGACAAGTGCCAACAGGCTATAAGGGTTAAGAGTTAAGTGCATTCAAGCGTACAAACAGCAGCTCTCAAACATCAGGTGGACTTTGTGACAGACAGGACAGGAGGGAGAAACATTCTGCAGAACTGAAAAAATACATCCACATGATATGCGGATCATATTTTTGCCAATCATTCTTTGGTTATTAAATGTGCCAAAGGTGGGAAGACATCTCCCTATAAATCACAGGCAGGTTCTTAGGAAAATAAAAGAGAAATTTGGTGTACTTGTCATTCCTGTTCCTATCTACACCTGTACCTTTTTTTTTTTAGAAACATCACTTTTACTAGTGCTTGCCTCATACTAAGAGTTAGTGACCTAAAATCAAGCATCTCATCGAACTTATAGTTTTCACCAGGCAGATTAATAAAACATAAAAATTAATGTTTTACTGCTTCATAATTTTGTATGGGGGGTGGGAAATGAATAGATTTATTAAGCAACGAGGAACCATTTGTGATCAAAAGTGCCATGAACGATACATATTACAAAAGATTTATATTTCAAATAAACGCTGTTCTTTTGAACTCTCTCTTTATTCAAGAATAATCCTTAAAAAATGAATCCCGCTTTCCACTAAAATATGAAGCAGGACTGTTGTAAGATCGATGATAGTAAGAGCCATTATTGAGAACTGAGCAGATATAATAAAGGATAATAATAATTGAAAACCAAATCAGCATTTAAAAATTCTGAAAGACCATGTGACACTGAAGACTGGAGTAATGATGTGGAAAATGTAGCTTTAACATCACAGGAATACATTTCATTTAAATATATATTTAAATAGGAAACTTAAATTTAATAATATTTCACAGTATTACTGTTTTACTGTATTTTTGTAGAGTATTTTTTCAAGAACATTTTAAAAAATCTTAATTATTCCAAACTTTTGATTGGTGGTGTATTTAATAATGATAACTTTATAAAAACAATATTAGAGCTGTCTCTTGAGTTAAGTGCTAAAAAACACACATGGTGGTGATTTTTGCAAGGCAAGCACCACTCGCATTTCTTTAGAAAATGTAAAACACTACACTAAAATGTGACAGACAAATGATGTTGATGTTGTTAAACGCATTTGGACCATTCTTAGGAGTATGATTAATGAAAAAAAAAAAAAGTGAAACAAAGTCAACATGTTCTGAAATGCTACTGATTGTATCTACTTAAACAGCGCTGCACAAGTTACAGCAGCTTGGCCTCCTGTCAGGATGATTGTGATGGCAAACAGGTTCTATGACATGCAGCGTTGTTTGTGAACCTTCACACATTTCTACGAACATTTCTACAAACATGGTAATCAATGATCCTCATAATTGAGCACAAATGATGTGTGGCCAATTCTCTAGAGTCATGGGCTGGTGAACTTTTGGGGGTTGTTGATCTTTACCTGTGTTGGAATGCTCCTGTAGGGTTGTGTTTGTGTTTTTATGTGAGCGAGGAGGAGGAGGTTGCCCCATGCCAGGGGGTAATGTGGGGGACAGGTAGAAACGAATGGAATGTTAATTTGTGCTTTCCCAACCTCCTCTTCTTCTCACTCAGCTCTGTCACTACTCCAGCTGACTCACAAACGCCTTGGGGGAATCATCTAATCTATTTTTCTTTAACTCTTTATCTCTGGCTTTCTTCTCACTCTTTTAAACCTCATTCCTCACACCTGTGTCAAACGTCGTTATTCTGACAGCCACACACTCAGCCAGTCAACTTTTGGCATTCATGTTACACCCTCAGACATCAGCTATGCAACAGCTGCTTTATTTTAAGGCTTATGCATGACATATTCAGAGTTAGAAGTAGGGAACAACCATTTCTCATCAAGAGAATAATAAAATACATAAACTTTCCTAAATGCTTTTTTTTACATAATTTGTGAGATATAATGTCGCAAGCACAAGATATGAAGTCACAATAACAAGAAGAAGGTCACAATTGTAAGCCATAAAGTGATACTGCAAGATATTTAGTCTCACGATAAGGAGAAATAAAAAAATGTATTTGGAAGATATATAGTCACAGTTCTAATAATTAAAGTTATAATTAGAGGACGTAAAGTCACAAGTACAATTAAATTTTTTTTAAAGGCAGAAACGCATAGATCTGCCATAGAATTTAAAACTCTAATTTATATTTCCAAGAACCTTTTTATGAATGATTATCACAGAAATCAGTTATGTTTCATGAATGAGTTCCATAATGCACATCCTGTGCTTTTCATTTTGCTAAACCCTTCCTTTGTTTATTAGTAAGAAAAATAATTAATAATAACAAAGTAGGTGTCGGGGTTATAGCGCTGTCTGGGTGTATTTTTGCTCCCTGTGACAGGTGACCCAGTTTCTTCCTCATGTGATTGATAATTTGATTCCAGGTGTGTCTCGTTCTTCCCCCGTTATCCTGTGTTTAAAAGCCCCAGTCCTTTCAGTTTGTGTTTGTTGGTTCATGAGCATCTTTCCCTGTGTGCCTGTGTCTCTTATGTTCCCCTTGTGATTGGATTATTAAAGATTGTGATATTGAAAAACTCCTGGTTTCCTTGTTCCGTGCTCTCTGAGTATATTGTGGTAGAAGAACTGACTGAAGCAGTTACCTTCGTTTATACCCTCCGTTTTGCTTCTCTTCTTTACTCAGTTTTTTGTTTCCATTGTGTTGTCCCATGGATCCCCTCCTTCGCCCACAAAACCTCCACCTTCTGCTGGAGTTTTAACATCGGGTGCAGAGCGCAGTCATCCGAAGATGGTCCTCGAGCAAATTTTGCCACCTTTGTGGAGTGGACACTGGCAAAAAATGGATCTCCATTCCCAGCCGGTTCCCAGGAGTTTATTGCCAGTGCCACTCCTGACCCAGAGCCCAGCCCACCATCTCCCCGTGGTACGGAGCAACTCCAAGTCCACCTCCAACTCAGCTCCCTCGTCCCTCATCCCTTCAGCTCCACTTTGGTCGGGCATCGCCCCGCCATTGCCTCTGGACTCTTATCCTTTGGCTGTGGCTTGTCGCTCCATCCCACCGGCTCCCTTGGGCTCCTCCTTGGATCTCCTTATCTCCACCTTGATATCCATCCTCCTCCGGAACATCCTCCCAAGTTCCCACCCACGCCTCCCTCTGTTGATGCTACGGCGCGAGGACGCACCATCCGGCAGGGGGGCGTTATGTCAGGGTTATGGACTTGTCTGTGTTTGTTTTTGCTCCCTGTGACCGAGTTTGTTCCTCATGTTGATTGTTAATTTGATTCCAGGTGTGTCTTGTTCTTCCCCAATTATCCTGTTTTTAAAAGCTCTCGGAGTGTATTGTGACAGTAGGGACTTCCAAGAATGGTTTATAGGCATCATAAATTATTTTTTCACTTTGTGAACATAAATAAAAATCTTTGGACAAGAGGCACGTGGTGAAACACAGGACGGCCCTGTTCAGCTGCCATATTTATGCTGTACCTGTCAATCATACAGTCTGATGGATGTTCAAATGAAAGGCTGTTGTGAGAGAACTGAATTCAGGTTAAACGTACCGTGAAGATTAACTCTATATGCGGATAAAGTCTTTTAAAATGCATTTATTCCCTTTTGAAGCTCTCTGATCTCTTCAAAGCGATGCTATTGAGAGGCATTATCAGGACTAAATATTGCAACAGGTCTTGTTACACAAATAGTATTTTTGGCTCCGAGTCTGTGTGGGAAGTTGTCCGTTTCTGGGATTGCATCCTCTGGAGATAGACTCAACCCTAACTAAGGCATGGGAAACATCTGAACAGCCACTGGTTCACGTCTCTAACATCTGCTGGCTTTTTCAAAATGTTATGATTTATGATCATTATGATTTAATTGCTTTCTCTAATGTTGTAAAGCTGTAATATTAGGTTAGCTCACAATGCTACACTAACCTCTACCAGTACCTAAACAGTAGGTACTGTGTAATACTTAAAGCAGAAGTAATTTATGTGCCACTTGCAGCATCAAAACCATTGCAAAAATAAGGATAGTTTCCAAACAGCTTCCCAATCACTCTTATTGGCCCTGCTATTGTTCAAACAAAAAATAAATCCTGCCTCAAAAAAATACCATTGGTTGATCCAAAAGCTGACATCGGACCATTCAAGAAACAGTACCATAGTGTTTTAGTCTACAAGACTACGTGTAATTGCTTAATAAGTGCTGTCTTTCCCCTCTGCAGGCATATTTCCTATAGAACAGAAATATCAAAGGGATTGTGCTGTTTAAAAATGAGCCAATAAACTTTAGTTTATCTTATAGCCATGTAATATAAAATATATAATAAAGTAATGAAATGCTTTCTTACTTGCTACTGGTAGTCAGAGGCTGGAGGTACAGTATTATGGTGCAGTCACATTAGTGCATCTTTGGTGTAATTTCATAGGCAAAGTAGATCCGTTGACCATTGTCAATAGTGTAGCGATTCATAAAGCACCAAGGAGCTTCATATCGCATTTTTAACCTGTTAAATGTCATCCCGTCCCGTATACGGGACGCCTACGTTGACTTTACTATATTACAATCAAATCTAATCTAATCTTGACAAACTATATATCGTTGGAAAGGTCTAAAACTCCCAAATATATATTTTACCAATATTTTTTGTTAAAAATTTTTTGTTAAAAATTATGTAGGAAAAGTAATAGATGAATTTATGACAAGAGTGCACCCTCAGAAATCTACATTACAAAAGGAGCTTTTACCTTTGTTTAAAAAAAAGACTTCCTCGTTGCCTTTTTCCCTATCACTTTTTAGAAATCATCAGAAGTTATATATCACTTGAAAACATAAAATCTCAAAATTCATCCTTCAAAAACCATTTTAAAATCAGACATTGCATTACCATGTAAATGGTACATCAAAATCATGTTACAAAATGTTTTCAGTCATGAATTATAAAAATTTAGGTTTGTATCATGCACATTCATGTCTATCTCCAAAAACGTGAGTGACAGTTAACAGGTTAAAGTTCAGAAAACTTCGGAATGTTCGGAATTTTCATTAAAAAAAAGCTAAATTAAAAGTACATACATTTTTTTAAAAAGTCACACTTTGAGATATAAAGACAGAAAATGTTATTATTGGTCACAATAATGAGAAAAAAGTCGTAATTATGAGAATTAAAGTTACAACTGCAGCATATACAACCACAGACACAGGCAGAAACAGGATTCCAAAGAACTGATATCTGTAATTTACAGAAGAACATTTTATGAACAATTAACAAAAAAATTTGAATGAGGCCCATAATGTGCATCCTTTGCTTTTCAATTTGCAACGCTAGTGGAAAAGTAAGTTGTTTTTACATTTTATTTAGTCCAAAATCACAACACACAACCTTTTAAACTAACAGTACCCTAAGTGCAAAGTAGGAGCTTCCAGAAATGACTTTGAGACCAAAATGCTTGCAATGGTGAGATATATATTAACTTTGCAAAATATGAAGTTGAAGTTGCGAGGTGTAAGGTTGCAGTCCAAATAATTTTTTTTATGTTGAATCTGATGTGCAATCCATATTCATAGAATTTTGCTGTACGATGGTAAATGTGACCGCACTTCTGGGGAGAGGGACATCTTTCTTCTTATTGAGCATTTGATTGGACAAAAAAGTGACATCATTAGTATCAGAAGTTTTTAAATGTGTTTATGTGATTAAATGCTATTTTGTATTTCTGTTTTCTCAAACTATCTCTATAGGATTGTAACAGCAGATCTTTTCTTCCTTATTGTGATGTACGTCAGAGTGGGATTATTTACATAAAAAACATTTTTATATACATGTATGATTCATTCACATTGAATTTTCATTTCTTGGCAAGTTTAATTGTACCCTCTTTTTTTTCTATCTCTATAGGGCAAAGTCTTGTCTACACGGGACTCATGTCCTTCAAGGTCGTTCACGAACAGTGGGGAGTGCTGCAAACAGTGCCAACCCGGGGAAGGGATGGTGCAGCCCTGCGGAGCGACACAGACAGTGTGTGAACCGTGTCTTGACAGTGAGTATCCACAGAGATGTTGGCCGCAGTGTTGCTAAAATGAAGCAGCTGCCTTATTTAAAATGCCATTTCCTGTGCTGAACTCTCACTTGAGGGGAGGCAAAGGGCTTTTGAGCTGTGAACAGTAACTAGTAATTAAAGGGGAAATGCTTTTAGGAAATGAGACTTGACAAAACATTGTCTGGAGAGCTCAGAGAGCTCTGAGTGTTTCTGAGTGTTTTATCCACTCACGGCTCTAAGTGAGTTTAATTAAGGCAAAATCCAGTTGTTGGACTGTCAGGATCATGTAAGTGTTTGAACCATCATTTGGGGGTTAGAGTTTTTTTATTTACCGAGGCTGGTCCTGAGCCAAGTCTTGGTCCAGAGGCTGCCAGAATCCCACCGCTTCCAAGAATCCCACCATCTCCCACATGTCTGTTTGCATGACCCAGCCGAACAAGACAAGTTAGGAGAAGAGAGATAAATGGAATTAGAGGACAAGTAGCCAGAAATGTGACCAAAAATAGACATCCTTTAGTACGTACAGTACTCATGTAGAGTTTCTTGTCTCCTTAAACAAACAACAACAAAAACTAAAAAACTAAAAATAATATATATACAATATATACACTTTACAATAAGGTTCATTAGTTAACAGTAGTTGTATTAGTTCAAATTTGTTAACATTAGTTAATGCACTGTGAACCAACATAAAGAAACAATGAATAATTGTTAGAACTATAAACTAATAGCTTATAACTCATTAATACATTAACCATAATGTTTTGTGTTACCATATAAATATATATTATATCATTTTGATGATTCTAACTGACAATTAATGAAAACCCCAAATTCAGTATCTCTGAAAATTAGAATTTAACTTAAGACCAATGCAAAGAAAGGGATTTTGAAAATGAACAGTCTGAACATGTACAGCACTCAGTACTTAGTTGGGGCTCCTTTGCCTGAATTACTGCAGTAATGCGGCGTGGAATGGAGTCGATCTGTCTGTGGCACTGCTCAGGTGTTATGAGAGCCCAGGTTGCTCTGATAGTGGCCTTCAGCTTTTCTGCATTGTTGGGTCTGGCATATTGCATCTTCCTCTTCACAATACCCCATAGATTTTCTATGGGGTTAAGGTCAGGTGAGTTTGCTGGCCAATTAAGAACAGGGATATCATGGTCCTTAAACCAGGTACTGGAAGCTTTGGCACTGTGTGCAGGTACCAAGTCCTGTTGGAAAATGAAATCTGCATCTCCATAAAGTTGGTCAGCAGCAGGATCCATGAAGTGCTCTTAAACTTCCTGGTATACGACTGTGTTGATCTTGGACACAGTGAACCAACACCAGCAAAAGACATGGCACTCCAAACCATCACTGACTGTGTAAACTTTACACTGGACCTCAAGCAACGTGGATTATGTGCCTCTCCTCTCTTCCTCCAGACTCTGGAACCCTGATTTCCAAAGGAAATGCAAAATTTACTTTCATCAGAGAACATAACTTTCGACCACTCAGCAGCAGTCCAGTCCTTTTTGTCTTTAGACGCTTCTAACGCTGTCTGTTGTTCAAGTGTGGCTTGACACAAGGAGTTCGACAGCTGAAACCCATGTCTTGCATAGGTCTGTGTGTAGTGGTTCTTGAAGCACTGACTCCAGTTGCAGTCCACTCTTTGTGAATCTCCCCCACATTTTTTAATAGATTTTGATTTACAATCCTCTCCAGGGTGCGGTTATCCCTATTACTTGTACACTTTTTTCTACCACATCTTTTCCTTCCCTTCACCTCTCTAATAATGTGCTTGGACACAATGCTCTGTGAACAGCCAGCCTCTTTTGCAATGACCTTTTGTGTCTTTCCCTCCTTGTGTAAGGTGTCAATGGTCGTCTTTTAGACAACTGTCAAGTCAGCAGTCTTCCCCATGATTGTGTAGCCTACAGAACTAGACAGAGACCATTTAAAGGCTTTGCAGGTGTTTTGAGTTTATTAGCTGATTAGAGTGTGGCACCAGGTGTCTTCAATATTGAACCTTTTCACAATATTCAAATTTTCTGAGATACTGAATTTTGGAGTTTCCTTAGTTGTCAGTTATAAACATCAAAATTATATTATATATATATAATAAAATACAATACATTATATATATGTGTGTGTGCTGTATTGAATAACACACTACAGTTACATTTATAATCAAATATTTTATATGTGCATTAGTATGTTAGTCAACACATCAAAATAAGTGTAAAGTATCACACAAAATGATTAAAACATAAAAACTCTAAGGTAAAACTTTTCATCCAACATTATTGCAAAATGCTCTTTTAAAAAGTGTGTTAAACACTGTTATAATTTTATTCATTTTCATAACTCCTAACTAACTACCCATACTAACCTTATCTTTCATTTATGTATGGATAACTACAATGAGGCCCAAAAGTCTGAAAATAATAATTCAAATTTGTATTTTATTATTATTATTATTATTATTATTTATTTTCATTTAAATGCATTTCACATAAACAGGAAGATAAAGGTTTTTGAAACATTTTAAAGTAATATCTAATTTGGCACATTGATCATGCGGCTCTGGACATTCTGCAATTTCCTGGTGTTTTTTAAATGAAACTTTTCATTTAAATTGATATGCTGATCATATATTTTTGTGAACATTGTATTCATTCAAAAAACAAAATGCAATGCAATCAGACCTTTGGACTGCTGTACTGTATGTCTGAATGTTTCTATTAAAATGCATTAGTAGCAATAAGAATATACACAAATGAAACACTTGTTAACCTACATTAAGTGTAGGCCTATAGAGCTATGCATTTATTATGGATAGCATAACTCATCAGATTATATGGTTTGAGAGGAGAATTACAACATTCTCTAGAGAAAATCTGAGAAGTAGGAGAATTCAGCAAAATCTCTATTTGCTGTGCATCTAACCATATGAGATATTAAAGAGATTTAATTTGTCATTTTCTTTCATGTAGGATAATATTGTATAAATGTGCATTCAACACATTAATCACACAGATAGATAACCTAAACTAACCTAATCTTGAGTAATGTGCATTTTACTTTTTTTTTTTAATATTTAGTAGCCTTGGGTAAAGGTCACAGAATGGCATGTCCACCAAGACCTCCTGTCATTCACTACAACCCACTACAAACATTCTTCCTTCTGTAATTCCCATCTCTTCATCTGGCCTTCCCTAAGGGCCTGTGCTGGGATCTGCATTCCTCATCCATCAGCTTAACCATTACATGCTGAAAACCCCAAACTGTTCCTTTCACAGCCTCGTAAGTCACCTAATGCTGCTTGACAGCACTTCAGCAATAATGTGTTGACATGTAAAAGTAGCATTCGGGATGTTACTGGAATGAAAACAGCTGTTTAAGAAGTGATAATTTAAGCTAACTGGCTCATATTAATTTGTGACACATAAGTGCTGTGTAATGTCAAAGAACCAGGTGTGTATATGCACCATTCACTATCAAAAATTTAGTGTCCTGACAAACCCACACAGCATTATTGTCTCAACCAATGGTGTGAGTTTGGGACGTAACTATCAGCAGTACAGCACAATAATTTTATTTACAGTATTCATAGTTGATTCCGTAAAGCAGATTGCTCCACCCATACCTTCTGATAAATGTTACCGCCTGTAGCCCGCAGGGAGATTTTGAAGTTTAGCTTCATGCACCTTCTGTTTACTTGCAGTTGTTACTTCAGGCACCCATTTTTGAACTGTAGATGAATTCATGACTCTTTAGCTTCGGTATTTTGCAAACTTGTGTTGATAATGCTAAAATGCTGGTACTCTGATATAGTGATTTTACAGAGGGAAAGGTAAACACTATCACAGTTTAGTTTAATATTATAAGTCATTTATCATTCAAATATATTTTGGGTTCACTTGTGAAAAATAAGTGTGAATAATTGTGCTGAATGTAAACTTAAGAGTACTTAAAAGAAAATGTATTTACAGGTTATATAATATCACTGAAATAAAAGTCCACTTAAGTGTACTTAGATTACACTTTCATGACTGCTTCTTAAAACACTTAAGTACACTTTTAAAAAGTAGTCATATTAATAATGTCAAAATGAAAGAAGTACACTTTATTTTGATGTGTTGACTAAAATACTAGATGGAAACTAAATCATTACAAATGTGTAATTGTAAATCTATTTAAATACATGACATACAGGTTTCAATAGAAGTGACATTTAAATTATATTTTAGTGACCATAAATGTGTTCACATAAATGCAGTTCACTTTAACCATATTTTAATATAAGACAATTAAAGTAATTCTGAATTTACACATAAAAATATAAAGTTCTACATATAAAGATATTAAGTCCTACTAAGTGGGTCCAAAAAAAAAAAAAAAACAACAACACTGAAACAAACTGAAATAAATGCTTTTAATATACATTGAAATATAGATTTTAATTTAATTGCAAATAACATAATAATAATTCAGTGTCCAAAAATATTACATTGAGTTTATATTTGAGATTTGAGTATATTATTGTAAGGCATATTACATACTGTAGTAAGTACTTGTTTTCTAATTTGTTAAAGTTTACTTCTCCACAAGGGTTATGTAGTTTGTGGGTGTGCTAAAATTGCTCAGCTGAATTTTAAAAGTTAGCTTGGTGTAGGTGTAAATGTTATAGATGTACAAATATGAAAATATAAATATGAAATCCAAGCTGAATACACTCTAAAAGTTAAACTATGACTTTGTTGACTATATTTTATGACTTTATGCGACTTTATGTTTTTAACCACGTAACAGATCAGAGTTTCTTGCAATGAATGAAACTATTGTTTCTATTCACTCAACAGTAAATGGCAAGTTGACACATTAACACATCCATTTAGTGAAAGTAGAAAAACTCTCTCAATAAATTTGAGTTCATAAATGCTGATTGAATAATAATGTAATATGTTATATAAATAGTTTTAAATGAGGAATAGCATGTCACACTTCAGGACATGTGAACTTTCATTATTCATCCAATAAGTACATTTTGAGTAATTATTGTGTAGAAGTTAATTCAGAGGTATTGCATTAAAAAAAAGTGCATCAAGTGTTAACATCTAAATTACATTGTATTATTTAATTCAGAAACATTTCAATAATAATAAATGCATAATAAATACATAAATAATTACTGTATCAATCACATCCAGTCATAACCAACAAAAATATTTTGTTCAGTGGTTAGATCAAATAGAAATATCTCTTAAATCTATATCTTTCAGTATCATTATTTATTTTTTGGCTTTCTGTTGGCTTTATACTGTCTCATATCTGCTGTTTTGCATCAAAAGACATGGTTATTATCAGCTGTATTTTTAAGACCATAGTTATCTAGCAGTTCATACTAAAATAGTCAATTATGTACTGTCAGAGTATAGGTGTCCTTTTTTGGAACCTGCAAAACAAAAGCCACTGACAGAATGCTATCTCAGCATTTTAGTCCTAATGTTGATGGACACATACACTCCATGACTTGTACAGCTGAGAACACCCCTATACATCGTCCATCTGTCAGAATGCATGGACATGCATTATTGATAGCTAGCATTATGCTAATGGATCTCAAAGGGCAGAGAGCAGGAGAAGAGTAGACTAAGAGGGAGAAAGTATGAGTGGACGGGATTTCGTCTGCAGGAAATGCACAGATTACCCATCAGTCTCCTAAATAAAGCCCAAATAACTAGCCTCCAGAAGCCAGCACATTACCCCGTTATCATTAGGACCATTAGCAGCTCCAGCACACAGGGGAACCCATAATGTGAAACTCTGTTTTGTCCAGCACAAAGACACAATAACATTTCATCCTCTTTGATGGATAGATGTAAGGATAACTATGGCATTAGTGTGTTATCTTTCTCTCTGCCACTGTCTGGTCACTGCGTCTATGAATACCCTGCCAGTGGCATATACTGAAACACTTGATATGGTATGGGACACTGGGGCGACACACACACACACATACACGGACAAAACAGCTTCCTGAATAATTTAGTGATTGCTAGACCTCTATCCACTAATATATCTGAATAGGTTGGAGGATGGGAATACAATACCATGAGTATGCAGCATTAGATATATGCTCTCCACTCTTTGCAATATTGACATCATCATTTCTTCTGGTAGCTTCCCCTTCTAGATATCTATTGGAATACATGTGGTCAAAATATGACTCATGACTTTCTTTCACCCTTTTTTTTTTTTAATATGGCACATTTTCTGGAAGCGCTGTCATTCTATAACATATTTCAGAGAGCAGATTTAGAAATCATATTTTTTCACCCCGGCTCCAAAGTGCTAGGGCTATACCTCAGCTCTAAAGCTGCATACATCCATTACTAGCCAAGTCCTAAAGTGATACATTTTTTAACCCTTTCAGAGTAGTTTTGGAATTTATAAAATGTAGTATTGGCCTTATAATCAATCACACATCATATCTTTAAAATCTTTAATCCTTGTAACATTTGAAATGTTTTGCAGTTAAATGAAGTGGGATTGAAGGTCAATGCAAAGATTGCTAATATTGCTTGCCTGTAAATAATTCAACTGAAAATATGAAATGTTGCCTTGGAAACTGAATGTTTATTTTATTTTATTTCAGCTCATTTGTATTTTATTTCAAGAATTGAAACAGTCTTCATGGTTAGGTAATGATAATAACCCTGAAATGCACAACTACAAACTCTGTATGTTCAAAGAGACTGTGCTCTTAACCTTTTCTCCTTTTGCCTTCAGGCGAGACATTCTCTGAAAACTTCAGCCACACGGAGAAGTGCCAGCCGTGTACACCGTGTTCTAAATACATGCGCATGCTGACGCCCTGCACTGATGCCAACAACGCAATGTGTGTCTGCGACTATGGGTTCTTCTTCAGCGCAGTGACGGGCCGCTGTGAGACCTGCACGGTGTGTCCTCTGGGCCATGGTGTGCTGAGAGGCTGTAATTATGACAGTGACACGGTGTGTGAGGAGTGCTTGGATGACACGTATTCAGATCAGGAGACCTCTTTTGACCCCTGCATGCCCTGCTCCGTCTGCGATGAGCCTGAGTTGGAGTTGACAAGCTGCACACCTTTCAGTGATGCTGTCTGCCAAGGTAGGAGAATCTAGAATAGAAATCAAACCGAAGTTGTGAATAGATGGGTTATTCTGACACAATATGACAAACAGATTTCTATTACTCAGTTTCTTGCTTTGTTTTAAAATTACTAGCCGAGAAATTGCCCTGTGTGTTGGCCCTCATTGGCTCTGTTCTCTGGAGATGACAGTTGAAGACAAGTTAGTTATGACAATTAGATTTTTACATTTGCGTATGTCACCACTACAATATAAGTGCACTCGTTTTTATTATTTATTTATTGTGTTGATGGGTGGTGTGCACTTTCTAGGTACCACAATTTTACATTTCAATTTGCATTTTCTTTTAAAATACATAGTAAAAACAGTAATATTATGAAATACTATAACAATGAAAGGAAACTCTTTCTATATGTAAAACTTAAATGTAATTAAATAGATTTTTTTTACTGTGATGCAAAGCTGAATTTTCAGCATCATTACTCCATTCTTCAGTGATCATGTTAATATGATGATTTAGGGCTCAATAAACATTTATTACTATTATTATTATTAAATGTTAAAAATAACATTGCAGTGGATAAGACACATGCCTTTGGTGTGAGAGACCTGGGTTCGAATCCACTGTGAGACACCAATGTGTCCCTGAGCAAGACACTTAACCCCTAGTTGCTCCAGAGGCGTGCGACCTCTGACATATATAGCAATTGTAAATCGCTTTGGATAAAAGCGTCAGCTAAATGAATAAATGTAAATGTAAAAACCATTTTGCTACTTAATTATTTTGTAGAAACCAGGATAATCTACCATTCAAAAGTTTGGAGTATGTTTTTTATTTATTTTATTTTTTATTTTTTCAGAAGAAATTACTTGTTTTAATTCTTGTCATCAAGGATGCATTAAATTGATTGAAAGTGACAGTAAAGACACATATTACAAGAGATATATATTTAAAATAAATGCTAGTTTTACGGCTTTCAGTGAATCCTGAAAAAACTAATCAAATTAAAAAATAAATAACATAACAGTTATCACACCAATATTATGTATCACAATCAGTTTCAGCATCAGCATGTGACTCTGAAGACAGGAGTAACGCTGCTGATGTTCAGCTTTGCTAGAACAGGAATACATTTAATTTGAAAATATATTCGAATCCAAAATTTAAATCATATGTGAAAGTGACATTCAGCCAAGTATGGTGACCCACACTCAGAATTCATGCTCTGGATTTAACCCATCCAAAGTGCACAGACACAGAGCAGGGTGGAGAGAGCACTGTACATGCACTCCCCTCACCTACAATTCCTGCTGGCCCAAGACTCGAACTCACAACCCTTCAATTGCGAGTCCGACTCTCTAACCATTAGGCCACGACTTCCCCTTACATATATACATATATAGATATACATATACATATACATATACATATACATATACACATATACATATACATATACATATACATATACATATACACATATACATATACATATACATATACATATACATATACATATACATACATACACATACACATACACATACACATACACATACACATACACATACACACACACACACACACACACACATTGAAATGAGCTGTGAATAAAATTAACAGTATCGTTAGCAAAGGACCACATTCAGAGTTCTGCAGTCAGCATTACAGGCTTTGTTCTGTGTCTGGCCGCTAACATGGTTTCAGAAGAGGATCGGAGAAAGAGGCTTTGTACACAGCCCAAGTCCTGCCATCAAAGAAAACCATTCTAAGTGCAGCAGGACCCATAAATGGATTTTCAATGTACTTTCTTAATGTATTCTTATTATGGTATCACACAGAAAATATATGATGTAATTTTAGGCATTTTGTGCAATGAGTGTGTATAGACGGCATCTGTAAAATGGAAATAGCAAATCTCATCACTCATCAGGAAAATGATGCAGCAGTTCCCCTTAATAATCCACACAATTTGAGGCATATAAGTACAAAATCATCTTCCAAACTTATTCCTCACAAAATTGTATTACCTTAGTCATAAACTTAAAGGGTTAGTTCACCCAAAAATGAAAATTATGTCATTAATGACCCTCATGTCATTCCAACCCTGTAAAACCTCCGTTCATCTTTGGAACACAGTTTAAGATATTTTAGATTTAGTTCGAGAGCTTTCTGTCCCTCCATTGAAAACGTATGTACGTATACTGTACATGTCCAGAAAGGTAATAAAAACATCATCAAAGTAGTCGATGTGACATCACAGGGTCAGTTAGAATTTGTTGAAGCATCAAAAATAAATTTCTTCTTGAAACAGTTCACTAAATTGAACCGAATCGTTTGAAACGGTTCGCGTCTCCAATAAGCATTAATCCACAAATTACTTGAGCTATTAACTTTGGAATTACATTAGGGTGAGTAATTAATGACATAATTTACATTTTTGGGTGTACTAACCCTATAAGTATAACGCAAATATCCATAAATTTGCAAAAAAGCTAAACTTGGCAAAAACTCACCACCACTTAGTTTGGAAAAATATGGAAACTGGTTCAGTTATTTTTAACTTGGATGAATATGTATTTTCCTGGATTGACTTTCACACAAAATTGTCGCGAAACAAAGGGAATTATTTACATTGTCTATAGCTAATCAGCAAATATTAAACACTGATAATCTGGATTGGATCAGTTTGTACATGACTGCCGAGACATGCATGTGTGTGTGTGAGTGATGTTTATCTGTTAGTGATCAGTGTCAGGGTCTTGACATGAAGGTGAGAGGTCATAGGTCATGTGTGGCTACTGATTTCAGTTCAGCCTGGGTTCTATAAACATGAAGACCTCCAGACGAAAGTAAATAAAACATGGTGTTGTTTGCTACAAGGAAGTGAGGTATCTGTTTCAGAAAAATAATGTTCTTATGTATCAGGAATTTACCAGATTACAGATGATGCGTGTGTTGTGAAATCAGGTGAAATCAGATGAGGACAAACAAATATTCAGCTCAATGCAATGTAACATACAGTAGTTTAATAATATAATTAAATGGTGAATGATGAATAGTGTGATGAATTCGTACGCAGGGGTCCGATGACCAAATTAAATGGAAAAATCAAGTGAACTTAAGAGTGATTTGTTCACTTTTAAAAAAGTCTGAGATCATTTGGAGTGTTCACATTTGGTCCAAAAATCCAAGAAACTGCAGTGAGACCCTTGAAAAGGACAAAGTGATCAGATAAGTGTGGCCACGTATGGTGACCCATACTCGGAATTAGTGCTCTGCATTTTTCCCATCCAAAGTGCACACACACAGCAGTGAACACACACACAGATTCACTTCTGAGACATTTGTTGTCATTCTCTGGTTTAATGGGACATTAGTTATGTGTGGGAACAGGCAGCATGAAAGTGGCGTGTCATTTCATTAAAAAGCATGAAGCTGTGTGGTGTGTGTCGAAAAGCCCCGTCAATTGCAACATACCCTATCCAGGGTGAATATTAAAAGAACATATCACATTTCATGTCGTAGGTCACATTTCACCCTAAAATCAAAAGGGAAAAAAAAAGTTTTTTTGTAAAAACCTGAGCCTTGTTACTATCTTATAACATCAGGATCAGGGCCGTGCACAGATATTTTGAGGGGCAGTGGCCCAAATAAAAAAGGGGCACTAAGGGGGTGGGTGTTTGTAACAAATTATCTAGTTGTTAAAAATATATAGTTAAAAGACAGCATACTCTGTAATATTTTCAGACTTTATTTTCTCCCTCACTCTCTGAGCCTCTTTCTGCCTCATCTTCAATGGAAGCAGGGGAGAGTGGGATAAGTTGAGCCAGTGGGTAAGTTGACACAAACCCTGTATCTTGGCAGCTGTACACTTTTACTGTCATGTGACCATGTATTTTGGAACCACCCATCATTTACGAGAGGAGTGGAAGGCACCCATTACTTGCCAAAGTAAAATTTTAGCATAACAGATGTAATGGTTGTTACATCAAAGCAAATTTATCCAGGTCTAAAAATATTTATGATACATATAGGCACTTAAGCAACATATAAGATCATCCACTGACTGTAATGTGGATTGAAAGGCATCTACCTGTTAATGAACGAGCTTCGGGAACTGCGGCACACAGATTGCGGGAAAACATGAAGTGGACATTTAAAAACATTTTCAAATCAGTATAAAGGCAATACCGTAAATAATACAACATACTGAAAATAGAATATGATTTTTTTTAAAACTTAAACAATTAAAAATAATAATTTGAAAATATTTTAGATAATTTTTTTTTTACAATTAGAATTTAGAGATATTATGACTTTATTAATTATGAAAAATCTATTCTCTAGTGATTAATTTTTATAAGTGGCTGTGAGACAGTGGAGGGCTTTTTTCAATACTAAGTACATAAAATAGCTTTACTGGTCAGTATGCCTCCCATCCAAACCTAAAGATTTATCATTACCCATATTGACTCTTTAACTTTGACCTCTTTTTCTGCTGAGTACAATGTATGCCTTGAAACTGAGACGCCTGTCTGTACTGGGGACAGAAATAATCAATCCCTCTCTCTGTTAACCCCAAACTCCCCATCCTACAACATTGAAGTGTGTCTATTCATGACAACTGCTCATTCTCCAGCTGTCTGCACTTGTCTGGCATGTGCCCTATGACTTTAGTGGATAGAGTGATGAGCTGATTTCTGGGGTAACTTAACGTTTTGCCCTGATGTGAGGATTTGGGGTGAAGATCTGACGTGTGGCCAAACTTGTGTCAGCCTATATAGAGCCAGTTTTATGTCTCATAAATTTCTTTATGCAAAACTTTTAGGCCCCTGGTTTCATCCTGTTCTCACTCTGGGATATAGCTGTGATTGTGATTGGAATTACATCATTCAAATTCCAAGATGCCCAGTGTGGAATTTAAGATTCTTAGGAAGAATTGTTTTGTGCCATAGTTTCCAAGAGAATCCTTTCAGTTGCGAACAATTTATATCTATTCTTTTATCTCACAATCTTTCCCGTTACAACCCCAATGTCAAGGTTCAACAACTAAATTGTGTGGCAAGAGTGTGTCCGGATGAATTCACTACATTCTAGCATGGAAGTTCATTAGCTGGAGAATTTGAGCATCGAGTGGTTATGGAACGTGTTAACCAGGGTTGGGGGTGTGGGGCAGGCTCTAATCTTTTATGGTAGCATTATGTTATACTTTTATAATCAAAGATTAATTTGACTACAAATTAATTTAACAAGTATCATACATAAAATACATCACAAATACATCAATACATATTAGTGATTATTATATACTCAAAATGAATATTGTAGAGTATTTATTTATTTATGTATTTGTCAGACATTTATTGGTTATCGGCTATACCATAACATGATAATAAATTAACATAACATATAAATAATTATTGGCTTTTCAATAACAGGTATTTTTTTTATATATGTACATCATTAACTTATCATTTAAAGCATTAACTGTTACACTCTTGAATTTAGGTGTGTCCCAATGCGCGTATTGTGTTTCGTGTTATAAATAGTGCAAGTAGTGTGTCCACACTGAAAATCTAAGAAAGAAAATTTGCACTTTTAAATATGATGCACTTGAATACCTTCATGCACTCAACTGTCGCAGGTTTAATTGCATAAGCAGAGGGGGACAAAATAATCTTATAAAATTCATACACTACACGGTTGAGTGCATAAGTGCATAGTGCATAATGTATAGTGCATCATTTGGGATGCAGCTACTTTGTTACAAAAAAAACTGCGGTAAAAGAGAGTTAACTACATGTACTTACTATAGGGTTAAGGTTAGAGTTAGGGTTCATTCCTTTGAAGGTTAGTTGCATGTAATTATGCATAATTTACTATTTACTGTTTAACTACGTCATCTTAAAGTGGTACTTTGTTAGCATTCAGGCAGAAAACATATCTTGCAATACCAATAATCTGTATTTTCCAAACATATTTCATAATACATTTATTTTTATGAACAGCAAACTATTTCATATTGTTATAAGGACTATTTTTGTTCTTAGAACTGACAGGAAGCCCTAAATATCACGGGCAGCACTGAACAGCATTTATGCATTAGCACTTAATTAAATCAGGTAGTAGGAAATACTGATTGAAGATCAGATTTCCCTGCCTGCCAGTGAGTTACCCTAGACTAGGTTAACTTGATGATTTGAGGGGCTCAATTTGACTCTGTTGACATAATACAGATCACACAGATTTGCTAACTCACTATTGGATCAAGACTCAATAAATAATAAAGGATTTGAATGAGAAAAGAGAGAACCATAGCAAAAGATCTGAAAGAAAGGAAGAAAACAAAAGAGAACTGAAAACAGAAATGCATACGGAATGACAGATGTGTATCAGGAGACAGATTTGAGATGAGAGGGAGAAAGCATATGTAGAGAAGCGTTTGTGGTCGATAATAGAGATGGAGTTTCTCCGCTGTGATCTCAGGTTACTCACACTGACCTTTTGTGAACGGTATCACATTTTGCCACAGAGAACATGAATGCATGCAGACAAAACGCAACATATTCCACTCTCTTCTCCAGAATGACAAGGCATGCTGTGTATATTCTCAATAAACATAATGACAGAGTCACTTACAGTAAATACTTTCTCCAAACCATCATCTTCTCATCTTAGATTGTTATGAGGCAGCTATTCACCTTCTCATTGAAGAATTAAACAGTCCCGATTGTGAGAAATAATAACCTGTGTCTGTGTTGGATTTTTTTTTTTAATCACAGGCATAGATTATTATAGTATGAATACATGCTATTATGCCATAAAATGTGTTAGAAAGCAGACTGTGGTTGTGCAGGCCTGTCGGCTTTTGTTGCTCATACTGTGTTATGTTGTACAGTATGATGATCTGTAACACTATGAATGCAGCTTCACTGTAAATAAACAACATAGTGCCATTATTCCTATTACAACTGTGTCTTTGTTGGAAGTGACCAATAGCTATGGTCACCAACGCTAGGGTGTTCTTGGTGGTTACTAGGGCATTGCGTAAAGGCCCACTCACACTAAGAATGAAAACTTAAATAACTATGAACATGAAGTTAAAAAAATAAATAAAAAATAGTTCATGGAGTCCAGGGAGTGTAATTCTAAGAGTACTAGACTATGGAAAGGCCATGGTAAAAAGCAGTTTATTGGTTGACAATGAATACCTTTTCTATATATGGTGAAAGCTGTAAAAGATATAATGGGACATTTAATGTAATTTCATTTTACAGTAAAATACTGTTAAATGTACCTTTTTGGAAGTGAACAATAACAAGTTACGCAATTTACAGTTAATAAAAGGAAGGCATTTTTTTTTACATTCCTATAATTCTCTGTGGGACTTCACATTTGCTGGTTTTTTATTTAAATAATTATTTCTTCTTCATTTTTTTTTTGTATACAGTAGTACATCTTATATCATTGGAGTAATGTTCATGGCATTATTTTAGTGTTGTGTGCTACAGTTATGGTGTTGTATATTATTATTTAGCTACTAAATCTACATTTTATTAACTGTGGTTGTCAGTATATTATAAAGGTACAAACCAGATTATTTTTTTACTTTGGTATATGTGACATGACATTATAATTTTACTGTAAATTTAAGTCTCTAAAATCCAGTAATGATGCTACAACTCTTTTTATGTGTAAAATGTGTGGCAACCGCAGCTTTTTTATTTCTTTCTTTTTTTAAATAAAGTACACCTTACTTTGCTTTGAAAATATAACAGCAGTAACAGACTTAAAATAAACATAATGTTATTACTTATTGCTGTGGATGGTGTTACATTTGTTATTGTAGTTCAATCGTCACAGTTTTTGTTAAGTTCAATTCTCAATCTCTTTATATTTTATTTATGATAGATTAATTCTGCATTTTATAACTGAGAGACACCCATATATTAACTGGATTTTTTAGATCAACATTTGTTAACTAGCTGTTCATGACATTGACAAATATATGGTATATAGTGCAAGCTTTGCAAGATTTCTTTTTATGATGGTTACTAATGTTAAGACCATTGCTCTATGAATTGGGGTATTATGTGGTTATAAAGTGAAATGAATCTCCTGTTTAATGCGTAGGTGGAAATGCAAGAAAAGAAAATGTGTAACTACATATCCTAGAAGATGAAAGCAGCAGGAAAGCACATATATATATATGTGTGTGTGTGTGTGTGTGTGAACCCATGATGAATTAAAATTCAAATAAAGCAAAATGACAACGAACAGGAGTACAGCATACAGAAGTAAATGAATGCATGGTGCTAAAGAACATTAACAGCTTTCTGTTGTTTGTGTAGATGAATTGTAATGACTTGAAATTATTGGTAATCTTAAATCATTTAATAATCAGAAATACTCCACCATCTGCATCTGCTGTCATTAACAACAGTCCTATATTGTTGAGCCAGCATTGCTCAAACACCGAAGATTACTAGACTTTCGGGCAACAGCAGTGACTAGCTAGTTAATTTCTCCAGCAATACATCAAACTGATATGATAAGTAGCGAATTATGTCTTTGTATGCAAGAGACCAGTTGATTATGGACCGTTTACAATCATGAAAGCCAGGTCTCGTTGAGATGATATCCTGTCACATTGATGGATAATCAGCCTATCACAGTCTCATGTGACACTTCATATTGCACTTCCCTGTATTTATGTGCAATAACAATACATGCAAAAGAACAGTATGATACACCGAAACAACAAAAGAACATAAAAAAACTGAGAAGAAAAAGGAGCAGGAGGCAGAGCATTAGAAAGGAAAAGATATAAATGTGTAGAGCAGTGAGTTCTGTCTTTATGAAATGGTTGAATAACCGCCTAACTAAAGGTCAAACATGCATGAGAGAGATGTGACGGAGAGATAATGGAAAAGAAAGAAAGCAATACGAAGAGGCAGAGGAGTTACAGAGACATGGGTGTTTGGGAGGGGGAGACTGTTTCATGACAAAGAAGATCTCTGTCCATGATGGTGTCTGGTGTCCCTTCTTCAATGATTCACTGTGTGTGTGTGTGTACTGGTATATATGGTTTATGAGGACACAAATGTGTACTGCAACATAAACATGGTTTATAAAACAAAAGGCTTTAAAAACATACAGAACAGTGTTTTATAAAGTTCAAAAATTGGCAGTAGTTTTCTGTAAGGGGTAGGCTTAGGTGTAGGGTGATAGAAAATACAGTTTGAACAGTATAAAAACCATTACCAGAGTCCCCATAAACCACAAATGCAAGTATGTGTGTGTAAAAATCCCAAATGCTTATAGGGGACATGAAACTAGAGACCAATATATCAAAGATACTGTAAAAATCACATTAGTTTTCTACATAGGGAAATTGATTTTTAACAATAACTAATAAACCGTTAAAGACAGACTTACTGTGATCTGTTAAGTTGCTACTGATGGTATTCGCTTTTACTAAAGCCATCAGTCTGCATTATTTTGTTGTATTAGTTTAACAGTGCAGATTCTGGTGAGAAACTAGATTACCCATGATTCTGCAGAGAAATCTCAACCAATCATATCATTTAAACAAGAAAAAATCGTAAAAGAACGAAAGAACATTTTAGCAAGTCTACCTGCTCCCGTGAAGCACTGCGAGTGAATGACAGAATCGGGTTAGGCTTCTTATAACCTCTCATGTATTTGTGTGTGTGTGTGTGTGTGTAATGCATACCTTCACCCTAGCTTGAAAGAGTGTGTATAGACAATTTTCAAGAATACATTTGTCTTTCTGTGGACTGAATAATATATATGCTTCATATAGAGAGATAATAATATAGATTGCTCTTTCCGTTTGTGCTGTTTTTACAGCAATACTCATCAATCTCATTATTTTAATTCTTGAAGGGAACATTTTGCCTGTAAGGAGATTTGGTGATGAGATGTTGGGCTGTTGCCTTGAATGTGAGAACATGGTATTAGTGGTATTACTTGATATTAAAATTGACTCTTCCTCATCCCAGTAAGATGATACAGTCGCTTAGACGCAACAATATTTGAATCATTGCCGGTGGCCTGGCAACTTCTCCGTTCTCTCAATCCAGGACATTTGCATGCGCAATAAAGGCTATACGCTCAAAATATTATAACTTTCATTTCTACAATTTAAATTCTGGAAACTTTCGGAAACTTAAAGCTTCAACTTTATTCTTGTAATATTTCGACTTTATTCTCGAAATGTTTAGACTTTATTCTCGAAATATTTTGACTTTAATTTTTTAACATGCCATTAAAATGCCATTGTACAGAGCTGTTTTGCCAATATTCTAATATAACTTTTATGAATTCTGTTGAGAAACCATGAGAAAAAGGTGAATATAGATGAGAGAGAACTTGAATAATCAGAAATTATTATTTTAAGTAATTTATACCATTCTTATTGACATTTTTATCTAGTTCTGGGAGAACTTGGGAATCAAAGTTTGCAATATTGTCATTCACCTCGTAGCTAGTTGGTTAGTTCTTAATAAAGATCTGTTAAAGATTCCTATGGAAAAATTGAAAGGGAAACTAGTTATTGAACCAAGGCACAAAGTGTGTTGGAAACAACCTATAAACACCAATCCCTAAACAACCACCCTGAACACTATGGCAACTGCATACTGTTGCATTTTAAATATTAACACGTTAAATATAATCACTGCAATATCCTGGTTACCACCATCAATCTGTGATAGTGACAATTAACATTCATTAATCACAATTTCTGTCTAAATCGATTGTAAAAAATCCATTATGTAAATTGTCACATTCATGCAACAATACTGTTTCTGAAATTTGCTCTACTTTTGTTTAATGAATGATTAATTATTTAGTGTGCCACAAAACTAGCTCACATGCCCAAAATTCCCTCCAAAATGTTTCATGCTGCAGTACTTTGATCAATAAATCCATACTCAACATTCCCTGGAGCATGGCCCTTCCCCAAACCAACCACCCAATTACCCCCTTCCCCCCTACCCCCTTCCCTACAGCCATAATATCTGATGATCTTCAATGTGTCTGTCCATCTGTCTATGGTATAACTTACACCACCCATTCACACACACACACACACACACACACATGCAGTAGCCCGGGGCGATGCCTGTCCTACTTGGGCCGAGTTTCTACCTCTCCAATCTAATCACAGTCTCCTGCACTAGCTGAGTGTCCATTAGGTTTGACTCAGGACAAAGCCTGTTTATTACGACCCCCAATTGAATCAAAGATAATCCAATCAAATAATCAAATTTTTTTTGCTTGCCAGCGAACAGAGTTCACAGGGTCAAAACCAAGCAGTCTGAGTTCTAATGTGTTTTACTCCATTTTACAATATTCTTTTGTCTTTCATTTTGGGATTGTTTTAGAAACTAATGTTATGACTAGACCTAAATGGAATCTTATAATGTTTTCATCACTTTTTTTTACACTCTTTTAGTAGAAAACAGAAAATCTAAATTATCCAAAATATTTAGTAATCAAACGCGTTGCCAATTCTGTGGAAATTACAGTAGCTTTTGTGCATACAGATTCCATATCAAGGTCTGCTAATGTTGTAACTAACTTGTCAAAAAAAAAAAAAAAAAAAAAAAATATATATATATATATATATATATATATATATATATTAATAATTATCTGTCATCGCCCTCATGTCCTTCCAAACCTGTATGTTTTTTTCTGTCTAATAGTTTAACTGTTTGCATCCATACACTAAAAGTCAATGGGGTCAACACTTTTTTTTTTTTTTTTTTTTTTTTTTTTACAAAATCTTATTTTTTGCATACATGTTTGGAACAATATGAGGATGAGTAAATAATGAACTTAAACACAACTGACCTTATTCAAGCAGAAAGAGTTTTTGTGCAAACTGTTAATTTTTATCGTACTGGACTTCAACTATCAATTCAATATCGCAGTTAAAAAAAAGTGGTTTTATGAATGATTTGCATGAAAATTCATAATGCAGCAGTTGCAATAAGAATGTCTTTGTAAATCATTTCTGAAACCAGTTTCAATTTATCTAAATTTAAATTCCTGTATAATTTTTTTCTGCTTGTGTTTCATAAATGGCTATGTGGCTCCTTTTAAATAACAACTGCATGATTTGTTATGTTATTTTTACTTGCTTTAGAAATCTCTCATGCCAATTCACATAATAGATTCTAATCAACTAACAGATTTTTCATCTTTTTCTTTGACTTTGTCTCTTTTCTCCAATAGATGTAGATCCTCCTGACACGTCAAGCTTTCCTTCTTCTCCTCTTCCATATGTTACACCTTTTCTTCCTCCTTTTTTTTCTCCCTCTTATTCTTCTTCTCCTGCCCCGTCAGTTGTCTCGTATACAGACAAGTCTCCTCCTGACAGTCCTACGGAGAGCGTGACCACGGCTGACCCTGGGCTGAAGAAACTTGGGCTGAGTAAAAACCTCATTCCCATCTATACCTCCATACTGGCTGCAGTTCTGTTGGGCCTGGTGGCCTTCATCATCTTTAAATGGTGAGGAGAACTGGAATTATTCTCTCTCCAAACTGTTTTTATCTCTGCTCACAGTACAGCTAGGTAGGCTTTAGTTCATCTATTTTTATAAAGGAAAAAATGCTTCTAGGCTGTTCTTCCATCTGATCCATCACGAGCACATTGTTTATTATGTGGAGTAAAACAGAGACACTGACCTCAGATCAGATAAAAAAACATTCATTACTTTTATTTCTGATTTGATGAAGCACATTCAAGGCCTTAAGCAAATCTAGCAATATAATAATCAAGACAGCAAATGCAAATATGAAAAATAATAACTACATGTTTTTGCAGACTGAGAACAATGTAGATAAAAATTTTAATAAGGAAGATAGTTTTCTGAGCAGACGTAGATGGAGGTTGTGGGGAAAGCGGTCATAAACTATTAACACACAGCTGGAGGGTGTAGACTCGCTTTGGTTCCTTCAGAGTATGAACAGCCTGGTGCTTTGAAATCATTGTTTGTTTGAGTGGTCCAATATCTCCATTTCTGTCTCAGCCAATGGGGTGTGTTTGGGTGGGGCTTGTTTGAACAATGGCAGTGGGCAGATGAGTGATTTAGAAATGTCACACTTCAGTTTTAGGTTACAAATGAATACAAATTGTGATAATAAAAGCTTCTGATGTAACTTTCAGGTGGAACAGTTGTAAGCAGAACAAGCAAGGAGGCAATAACAGAGCGTGCAGTACAAACCCCAGTCAGACCCCTTCTCCTGAGGGAGAGAAACTCCACAGTGACAGCGGTATCTCAGTGGACAGTCAGAGCTTACAGGAGGGCCAAGGGCCTCTACATACAGGTACAAACCCTAAGATCATGATGGATCAATATACATATATATTGAAATAGTCTGGTTCAGTATTTGCTGTAAGCTGGTCCCACAGAGTTCTTCTGAACCCCTCCACTTCCTCCAGCTCCACCTGTCTAGGAGCCAGATTTACTAAAAAAGGCAAAATGAGTGTTCAATGCAACGATCAATGCAAACTAACAAGAGCAGAGCAAATTAGCATCTATCGCAGCTATGTGAAACTCAAAATTGGTAAAGACTTTAAATAATGCCACAAATATCAGCAAATTATAAATTATACATATGTGATACAGCACTGTTTGTCGAATTGAATTTACTGATATTGGTGGCATTATTTAGTGCCTACAGAGAGCAAGTCTTTACCAATTTTGAGCTTCATCAGGCTACAACAGATTGCTGTGCTCTTGGTAGTTTGCATTTAGCCTGGGTTGTCTATGTCCTTTTATTTTCTCATTGTTAGTAGATTGCCCACAAAAACTTTCCACTCATTTTGCCCTGCTTAGTAAATCTGGCTCCTAGACAGGTGGAGCTGGCGGAGGTGGAGGGTTTCAGAGGAACTCTGTGGGACCAGCTTACAGCAAATACTGAACCAGACTATTTCAATATTGAGCAAGCAAGCTTGTTTAATGCAGTGCAACACTTTGAATTTTTGTTTGTAAATTATTTAATATATAAGAACTTGTAAGCAACAATCTTAGTTGTACAGTTGTTAAAATCAAATTTTAAGTTAAACCTATCTGCACCGTCTACATGAAAGTTACATGACATAATTATATATTTAGCATGCATTTGATTGGTTTACTTGGTGGCTATGTCTATATGATTTCTATGATTATATCACTGCTATATCTACTATCACTACTACAAACAAAAAATGTATTATTTTTGTTTTAGTGGTCAAGATAGATGGAGGTTCGGCCCTGTCGTTGCCCTTACACACACGGGAGGAGGTTGAGAAATTGCTAAATCGTACCTGTGAAGGGGAGGAGTCAGGAGCTAATGAGGAAACTGATTGGTGCAGTCTGGCAGGGCTACTTGGATACAAAGAAGAACACATTGCTAATTTCAAGCAGGAAGAGAGGCCCATCCAGGCCCTTCTGTCTCATTGGGCGAGTCAGGATTCGGCTAACATTGATGCACTGTGCACAGCACTGAAGAAGATCAATAGGGAGGATATCGCGCAGAGCCTCACAGTTAAACCAACTGCTACATCTACTGTATGAAAAAAAAACAAGAGCTTGCAAACACACACATGCTTCCAAGTTGCAGATGCCGAAATACACATCTTACATTGCCTTCAGCATAATTCAATGTTGATGTATCACCTGTGAAGTTGATGTATCACTATATCCTTAACTTTAGGCTGTAGGCTAAAGAGCAGTTTCCCTTCACCTTTGATTATTGTTTGCATGTTCCTTTAATTTGAGAAAAGCCATATGGACTTGAACATGGATATTCACTTCTTTCCTGAAGAGAATTCACCATAAAAGACTCAAAATCAAATCAAAATCATTCATTTTATGTTTAACACATTTCAGCATCAACTATACAAACTACACATCACAGCTAGCTTTAGCCTACAGATTATTCCTCCTTTGTATGTTTAAATGTTTTTATTTATTATTTTTTTTTAGCATTCTTTAATTCCATTTTTCTGCATCTATACAGGAAACTCTATGTAACATCCATAATGTATATGCTATTGATGTGTCAAATGTGGCCAGTTCAGTCATTGTCTATGCATTGAGTGTACCATTACCACAAACCATATGCCGTCAGAGTTTGACCCCTGACCTCACTTGTATACAGTAAATACAATACAATACAACCAGAGACAGTATGAGAAGAATCAGTCATAGAAAAATGAATAACAGGAATCACTACACTCTATATGAAGACTGTAGAAATTTTGAAAATTGACAGTTTTTCAGTGTCATGTGAGCTAAAGAAGCTAGATTTATGCTGCCACTATTGTCAGATATTTGTTTAATTTGATTGTAAACTAAACCATGAGCCCTGATTTACTACTTGCTAGTGCTAGTCACTTATAAGGAAGAGGGACATTCTCATTTTAGAGAGCATTGGATTGGACAAAATTTTTTTTTTTGTAAAACTCAGTATTTTCTGTGGCTGAAATATGGTTAAAATATCTGCCATTTTTTTATTTGAAGCATTTTAATTTGGGTTGACTTAAATTACAGCCAAATTGAAATATTTATAAATATTTATACATAGGCCAAAATGCTACTTAATGCCTTTTTACAACTTATTTCCTTCAGTAAATAAAGTGTATAATAATTCTTAAGGTGAACTAGATTTTTGCAGTTTATTTGCCCATGGGTAGTTGTTTATTGGCCCAAGTTAAAAGAGCCAAACCCCAAATATCTCGCATTCTAGAACATTCAACAGTCAACAATTTTGAGAACACAGAAGAACTAGGAGAACATCTCAAAGAATATAAATATATAAATTTTCTGCTTACTCTTATGTTAGACTCTATGATTCAGCAGCATGTTAATGGATATAGTAACAAAAAATTGAAGCGATCCAATATAACAATTTGTGCAACTGATATATTTGGTTCAATTACTGTCTTTGGTATAGGATAGAGTTGTTTTTAGATGAAAGGCAGAAATCAATTCAAAATAAATCTCCAGGGCTTTATAATGTCTCAGGGTTTGTGTGAAGATATGGCCATCTGTCACTGTTCCATATTATTTCTATGTTGTCTATATCCGTGGCCTTATAATGGAGTGTTATAATTGAGGTTGCAGGAAGCACTAGCTGATCTTCTGAACTTCAGCACAGACATTTGCAAGAATGGGAGATGGTCAGAGATGGGAGAAATGTTTGATGTACTTATGCAAAAGATATGGAACAACATTAAAATTCTCTAGCTGCATGATTGTCAGTATTCATAGATTCTTGTGATGTTCATTCAGTTTAAAAAGTGATGCAGCTGAGCCTAAATAATGAGGAAAGATTGTTTTCAACTTTTTGGCCATACATTTTTGGAAAAATGCAAACACACTGTAATCTGTATCTTTGAATGAAGGCATTCTCCCTTTCTGGATGTGATTTTGGTAACACTTTATAATACATTTATAAAAAAATTAACTAACATTATATAATGCTTAACAATTCATTAGTTTAAATATCAAATAGCGAGAAATATAAAATAACGCCCTTGTTAATGTATACTAAGAAACTTACTAAACATTACCTATATGATTATTTATTCCAAATTGAAATGCCAGTAATCTTTCAGTTCATATCATCTTCATTAGTTGGTCTTTGTTTGTTTATTATTAAATATTTTATTTATTTAGTTTTTTTTTTTTGCAGTACTTAATCTAGTGGAAATCCACTTAATCTAAGTGTAAACTTTTCATCATTTGCAAATGTTTATAAATGTTTAATAATCATTAATGCCTTTATGAGCAGTAATCTCAATGGCCAAAAGTGTACCAAAAGACCTGAATTGACCCTATTGACACATCTTCACTAATAATTTATTTATCATTTATTCGTGTTTTTGTAGTAGCCAATCTAGTTGGAACTATTCATAATTTGTAAATGTTTATGAACAATTAATAATCATTTAGTATCTTAATGGGCATTGGAATTATAGTTAATGTAGCAAGGTTTCTGTAAATGGTGGCTGGTTAAGTTCAACTAAACTAAATGCTTGCTAAAGACATAACTCATTGAAATTTTTGTGCAAAAAAACAAAACAAAACCTCACATTAGTATACTTCTCTTCAGTATATCATTAAACAGTATATTCCTTGAATAGTAAATAAAAAGGGGAAAACAACAATTTTTTTTACTTTTATCAAAACAAAATAATATAAATAGACTGAACCATGTTCCCTTATAATAATCAAAGTGACCCCATACACTGTTTACCCTTCAGCCAACCCTTAAACATACCCAAACCACCAAACCTGTCCCTAACCTTACCCAGATCACACATCAGTGGCATTAACACAAGCTTTTAATCATTGCATAACATCTGTGAACAACTCTTTGAACATATATTAACTAATGATCCATTAAGCATTATATAATGTTTGCTACTGATTTATTAATGAAAGTTATTATAAAGTGTTACTCTGATTTTTTTATTTTATTTTATAAGATTAGAGTGTAGCACTTAAAGTATCATATAGAGATTAATATCAGGTCTTTTTTTCAGTATGTACATAATTTTGCTGTGTTTGTGATAACTGCTTTAGTTTTGTGTTTATACATAGTCTGAAAGGCTTATTGTATTGGTCTTGTAGGGCAATATCAGACAATCCTGTATCCACAAACCCAAAGACTTCAGCCTTTATACCCTTTTGCCGTTTTGTTCTTGAATAAAATCCTTTTGATTATTTGACAAATGTGCCATTTTGGTTTCAATTTATCTGTAGAATATTTTTGTAGTGTTACACAACATCACAGTCCGTATCTCTGAGATGGTTGCCTCTGACAATCACACTTGTTCAGATTTTGGACATGAAGTTGATCGGAAACCCGTTATACCCAGAGACTGAATCTTGCACTTGGCAGAGGAGCTTTGTGAGATGAGTATGAGGAGCATGAGATGGCGAGCAGATGTTTTGTTGGGTTTATTTGGACACTGCAGGAAGAAACAATACTGAATGTTACATGTATTTACTGTTATGTACATTGTATCATATAAATGTGAATTTACTAGAATTAAAATAGTTTAATGCAGGTACTATTACAAAAAAGATATAATAAACGAAATAAAATTGCAACTGGATTTTTGTCTGATGGTTTTTCACAAATACATAAACACACACACACACACTGGTTTCCATGTTTTCCATAGATGTAATTTTATACAGTACAATCTGTATTGTCTATCCCAAAACCTACCCCTCACACAAAATTTCAGCATTTTCAGATTTTCAAAAAACATCATTGTGTATGATTTATAAGCTTGTTTCCTTATGGGCAAGCCCACATCTGCCACTTAACAAGCAAAACCAAACACATCGGTAGATCTAGAGTATCAGCCTAATATCAGTCCACACACAGGCTTATCACCGTGTCAGCTGTAGTGGGTGACTTAACTTACTATCCAACAAGCTGTTTTAAACAAGCTACCAAACAAGCTAGGTAACCTTATAATCGCTCATCGAGGTCCTGACCCCAACCCCCCGCCACAATTTACGCCCCGTCTAATGAGGAACAAAAAAAAATGTCCCCACGAGGTCAAAAATGACTGATATTACTCTCATTGTGGGAGCATCCGAATGTGTGTACACACACACACACACACACATACAGCAATTAATATGAAGAACCTAGCATTAAACGGATTTCTCTGCATGTACAGTACTCAGCTTTGGTACAATTAGATCACCCTTAACTTTTGTAAAACAGTACAGTCATGTGAAAAAGAAAGGACAGCCTATTGAATTTCATGGTTTTCCGTATCAGGACATAATAATAATAATAAAATCACCTGGTCTTTGGCAGGTCTTCAAACTTGGAAAATAAAACCTCACGATGAACAACAACATAACATGTCACACCTTGTCATTATTTATTTAACAAAACCAGGAAGTTTCCAAGAAAATTCAGATCCGAGAATACTCTGAGAACCCAAGACCTACACCTCAGACTCTACGGACCAAATAAGTCTAATAGAAATGTGTTGAAAATATTATTTAGGAAACAGCAGATAATTGTAGTGTACCAAAGCATTTAAATTTGTTCAAAAGCATGAAAAACTGCTTTTATGATCTGCACAACGATGTGGAGTTTGAAAAGGTGTTTCGAGAATTTTGAACTGATACCAAACACTTGACTGAAAACGCTAATGTAAATAAACGTTAGTTTAAAATATATCGTCTAAAATATGGATGAATCACATGGTTTGATCATGCTGTACGCTAACACATATCAGATCACCGTGGGCTCACAGGGATTTATTTTGAAAATAAATCACTCAATTTAAAATGAAATCTGATGAATCATTATTCATTATTTATAAGCTTATTATTTATCATATAACATAAAAATATAATAAAAATACAGTTTGTGAAGTATAAAAAAACATTACACCTATGGAATATTACAATAAAACATGTAAACCAATGTATGTGTGTGTGTGTGTGTGTGTGTGTGTGTGTGCCTATGTCTATCAAATACTAAAATAATTACATTTGAACACCCTCTCTACTGGGGGGCGCAGAAAGGCTGAGGGATATAGGGCCCTATGAAATACATTTAATTTTCTCCTAAACTTCTTGGTTCTTTTTTTATTTAAAAAAAAAAAATGTTTTTTTATTGTTTCAGTTTTAACTCCTTTTTAATATTTTCATTTAATTGTACTAATTTAAAAGTATATTTAATTGAAACGTTTACATTTTCACATTAATTTATTAAAAGTTTAACAAAAATTACATGTTTAGGGCCCTATTAAATGTTTTTTTTTCTCACTATATTATTAATATTTTTTATTAATATTTTATTATTACCAAATTCTGTTTTAGCACGTCTAATTATATGAATGTTTTCTTAAAGTAGCCTTTTTTTCATATCTGTGTTGTGTATTTATATTTTTCTGATTATCAAATGAAGGCACATTCATTTCATTTATCATTTATCTTTTAATTATTGAAAATTAAGCAAACTTTAGTTTTTGGCAAACAAAGGGGATTTACTATTAAAATGAATACATGGAAAAAAATGTTGTGTTACCACGCGTCTGCGCCATTCATTAACAGAAACACGCAGAACATGCAGGATTCATATTTAAATCGAATTCTGTTGCTTTATATTTAAAGATACTGTGATTTGATTTAAGTGTATTGACCTACTTTTGATTGATTTATCAATTCAAATGTTTGACAAATTCTGTGACATTCCGCGTTAAATTTAATTAGGTTTTTATGACTGTTCAAAAGACTACACTGCATAATTTTCCAGCTTATCATGCATCCACTTCCTGGTGTGAATATAAAATATCTTACATACCGCCACTTGTGAAAGGTCAAGTGTAATGCAAATATATTTGAAAGGTCTGGGAGGATATCGTCAGGTTCTTGCGAGACCATTCAGATCAGTTACACGAGATCTCATCACACCCCTACTACATATATATTTTAGAAATGGTTATGGACTATGGTTTAGAGGTAGGAGAGGGATTAGTTACTCAAAATATTGTTTTAATGCTATATTGTTACTAAAAAAGGTATTTTCGGTCTATTACATTTTATATCTTTTCATATTCGCTATAAAGTTTAAAGGATTAGTTCACTTCCAGAATAAAATCTCTTGATAATTGACTCAACCCCATTTCATCCAAAGTCAGATTTTTTTTTTCTAGAAGTGAACTAATCCTTCTGTCGCAAAGATAATTATTATTGAATCCCATAGAGAAAAATCCTGGAACTGAAGCAATGAGACCAGGCTGGATAAATGAGACTATTTCTAATGTTTAGTCGACTGACTCTCCCACCAACTTCCATATAATTTTTTTCTTTTGCTTCGTAGACAAAAACAGACAAATAAACATGCGGTACCTACAGCCCATGAAGTGTTGTGGAGGGCATTTATGGGAGAGGAATGTGTGTGTTAGTCTTTGTTTATGTGTGTTTCTACTCATACATACTTTTCTTTGCTATTGAGCAAAATAATCCAGCTCTCTTGGCTCCTGCTGCAGTGCATGTGCAGTCATATGCTTCTGAAGTGCAATTAAATGAATGTGGTTACAGACCAAACAATAAAATGGTTTATTGTGCATTAACCCTCTGAATTTCCTGCTCTCCCAAGCAGCGTTTGCTCTATTTCTGGCCTCATAAAATGTTCCTTAATTCAATAATAAGAAGAGGGAGGGATATTCTAATGATGACTGAAGTTTTCTTGTCTATGTCATTTTAAATAAAGCTATAATAGGGGAAGATTTGGGAAATTGCCAGTTTGCTTTACAAAATAATCACATACTACTTTCACAAAAAAAAAAAAAAAAAAAAAAAAAAAAAATTACTGTATTTGTGAAAATAAAAATTAATGATTACTATTTATTTGATGAACTTGAACCAAGTGGAATGTATGAAAGGTCAGTATTTTGCCATTTTCATTTGGTAAAATGGCAACCTGTAGCCAGATAAAGCTCTTTATTTTCTCACTCAAAACCAGTTGACCTATCCTTTTGTGCCGCCTGAAGCTTCCATCTGAAGGGATTTGTTTAGCTTTTTATTGCATTTATGACATGTTTACTGGCAGCTGGAGGTTTTTATTTCTGTTCATCTTTAAGTTCTCCTTGACTTCCAGTTCTTAATGACATTTCAGACCATGGAAGCTGCAATCAGGAAGTGTTTAATATCTTTTTATAGCCTTTCACTATAAGTTACCCTTAACTTCCATTTCAAAATTAGATTTTAGTTTGTGGAAACTGCATGCAGGAAGCACTTAGAATTATTTTAATAGCCTTCCAGATTTCAAGAATCATTTTTTTTTTTTCATTTTATGGTCATCTTTTCGCTGAGAGGTTCAGAGAACCACAGAATCACAATCTGGAATTGTCATGACATAATAGGAGACTAAAAAGCCATTTGGGTTGTTGTATGTGTTCCTGGTATTCCCTGCTTTATAGGTACAAAATTTTTCCACAAGTATACTAATACCAGTAAATTTGACATTGTGGGGATATTTTTGGTCCCCATGAGGGAACAAGATTATAAATCATGCAGGATGACGGTTTTTTTTAAAATATGCCATATGCCTACGGAGAGTCCCCATAAAGTTAATTAGTTATAGATAATTTTTATGAAAAAGACACATTTCTCTATATCATTCCAAATGTTATTGGGTTAAAGATCAATGCAAAATGTAAGTAATAAATAAAACTGTACCATACCACATAATTCCTGTAGTTTTTGTGTAGAAGAATGTTTGTTCTTAAAATATATATACTGTATATATATATATATATATATATATATATATATATATATATATATATATATATATATATATATATATATATATATTGATATTTTCCTGTAAAAGTCAATTATAAGCAGAAACTTAATGAAATACTTATATGAAGACTATTAATGTAATTTATTCTGAATCAGGAGATAAATATGCATCGATAAAGCACAGTATTTAAGCAAAAACAGTCAAAAGGTTCTAAAATATGGGTTTGTAATGTTGATAATGTTGATTTGTGAATTATTGTGATATTTTTATCAGCTGTTTGGACTCTCATTCTGACGGCACCCATTCACTGCAGAGGATCCATTGGTGAACAAGTGATGCAACACTAAATTTCTAGAATTCAGCAATTTTTCTAAAGCTTAAAGCATTTGAGAAAAAAACTTCACAAAGTGTAAATGTGATATTTTATTTTCAATCAAAGCAAATGATTGAAAAAAAAGGACACTTTTGGGAACATTTCTGGGAAATTTTTTTTTTGAGAAACTGTCTTCAAAATCAATCAAATTACTTGAATCAATATTATATAGGTGCTTCTCAATAAATTAGAATTTTGTGGAAAAGTTGCACACAGACTGAAGTAGTTTAAGTCTTTGGTTCTTTTAATTGTGATGATTTGGCTTACATTTAACAAAAACTCACCAATTCACAATCTCAATAAATTAGAATATGGTGACATGCCATAATCAACTCAAAACATCTGCAAAGGTTTCATGAGCCTTCAAATGGTCTCTCAGTTTGGTTCACTGGGCTACACAATCATGGGGAAGACTGTTGATCTGACAGTTGCCAAGAAGCTGGCTGTTCACAGAGTGCTGTATCCAAGCATGTTAACAGAAAGTTGAATGGAAGGAACAAGTGTGGAAGAAAAAGATGCACAACCAACCGATAGAACCACAGCCTTATGAGGATTGTCAGGAAAAATTGATTCAAGAATTTGAGTGAACATCACAAGGAATGGACTGAGGCTGGCATCAAGGCATCAAGAGCCACCACACACAGATGTGTCAAGGAATTTGGATACAGTTGTCGTGATCCTCTTGTTAAGCCACTCCTGAGGCGTCTTAACTGGGATAAAAAGTAGAAGAACTGGACTGTTGCCCAGTGGTTCAAAGACCTCTTTTCAGATGATAGCAAGTTATCTATTTCATTTTGAAACCAAGGTCCTATGGAGGAAGGGTGGAGAAGCTCATAGCCCAAGTTGATTGAAGTCCAGTGTTAAGTTTCCACAGTCTGTGATGATTTGTGTTGCAATGTCATCCAAAGTCACTTGCACCTGTTTACCAAGAAATTTTGGAGCACTACATGCTTCCGTTGCTGACCAGCTTTCTGAAGATGCTGATTTCATTTTCCAGCAGGATTTAGCACCGTCCCACACTGCCAAAAGCACCAAAAGTTGGCTAAATGACCATGGTGTTGATGTGTTTGACTGGCCATTAAACTCACCAGACCTGAACCCCATAGAGAATCTATGGGCTATTGTCAAGAGGAAAATGAGAAACAAGAGACCAAACAATGCAGATGAGCTGAAGGCCACTGACAAAGAAACCTGGGCTTCCATACCACCTCAGCAGTGCCACAAACTGATCACCTCCATGCCACGCACCAAATTGAGGCAGTAATTAAAGCAAAAGGAAAATAACATTTGAGTCAAAGAATTTTACACAACAGTGATAAAATTAAAAATACCCACCGTATATTTATTTCTAGTCACTATGAATATAATTTAGTGAGATCTGTCATAACCCCTTCCTCCAGTATTTACTCCACCCTCACAAGAAACTTACTCAACTAGCTGACACCCAAAACCTTTCAACAAAAGTGTGACAGGGCTTAAATGGATCCAGTCTGTTTGTATAAAAGACATATAATTAATGTTCCCAAGAATTTGTCAGTAATGGGATAAGTATATTGAGGTGTAAGTTGATGTATTGCTGCACCTTGATATTTTTGCTCGCTCTGATTTACTCTGTTTTTCTTTTCATTCAGTGTACTGGGGCACTGCAGCTGTCAGCAACTAGCAGAAACATTCAGTCTGCTTGTCCTGTCATGCCACTCCTGACAGCAACTGAAAACATACACAATCACATACACATACAACATAAAACTTCAAATTACATACTATATTAGATTACTGAATTAACATCTGTTTATGTACTTATCTTTGTGACAGCCCTCTGCTTCACATGAACTCTGAACAGACAGAGACAGGAGAACGAATGAACAAGATTGGGCTGAATGTGCACTATTATCAGAATGTGCAAGGAATAAACATCCTGCTATTGAACCCCTGTCTCAAAAAGTGTATTATTTTAAAGTTTAAGCTAAAAAAAATTAAATCAAAATTGTTACAAAACTTTTATTGGAACAATATCCATGAAGACATTTCTGATCTCTTTAAAAATAAAAACCATGATGTCATATTGTTCTATTCCATTTCAGCCTGATATATAATATTATCTTCATGGCCATGTAAACGAACTGTCCAGAAAGAGCTTGTGTTACCTTACAGTGGTTTGTTTATTCCTCTATTGCTAAATGATCATAGAACTCCTGGATATTATATGTGTGTGTGAGAAGAGTCTGATATGAAATAGTGTAATGTGAGTCTTTGTATTGAACCGAGCCCTGTTTCGTAAAATGGAATACAGAGTTACAAGTGAATAAATCAGCATTTGAAAGGAGAATTACATTATTTATTTATTTCATTACTCAGAATGAATTGTTCTGTGTGGCAAGAATATATATACACTTGTTCATGGAGTGTGAGATTGACACCTGAAGATAAGCAAAGCCCCATACAGTTAAATATCATTCATAAGCCATTCAATCCAAACTGCACACCTCCCACGTTTGAGGCCTGGCCTCCCCTTAGGCTTCTAGTGGATCCATTATAAAGCTTATAATCTACCACAGGACACAAGACTGTTTACCACCTACAGATAGATGTCAGACCAATCACACTCAAGATAATGACTCGGTAGTTTCCCTGCAGCTAAAACATCTCCTATAGGCTCATATTTCATACATTTCCCTTTTAAAACAACATCTCCTTCATTTCCGACAGACCACCACAAAGAATATAAGAGGCCATGAACTCACAAATGTGATTTTCTAATGACTTTCTTGAAGATGAGAATGACTAATGCAATTAAAGGCAAGACGAAAGGTAAAAAGAGACATAACAATAAAAACATGTCCAACTTAATAACAGTATGTTACAGGTGCATGCCTAAAATGACAATGATCTGACACACAATTGATTGCCAAAATACATCAGTCATGTTTTCATACATGATCTTTGAGTAGAAAGTCAAGTCCCCTAAATTTATGTAGTGCTTTATACGATACACAGTGTGTCAAAGCAGCTTTACAGTGTTAAACAGGAAAAACATGGTGCATCATGCAGCTCAGTTCTCAGCCCTTCCAATGGTGTTTGTACAGTCAAGTCAACAATGTTGGCAGAAACTGTGTTCCCGACTTAACAAGCCAGAGGCAACAGTGGCAAGTAACCAAAACTCCATCAGTGACAGAAATGAAGAAAAATCCTTGGGAGGAACAGAAGTTCTCACAGACATCTCTCTATAATCACATGATTTGGTAGTTTTAGACATTGTTAAGCTGCCTTCAAGTGAAAAGCAGAATGGATGTGATGGAAGAAAGTCCGTACTGTACTGGTTTAGACACTATTACACTAAAATGTATAGACAGAAAATCACAACATACGTTGGAGGTGATCCTTATGTTGTGAAGAAGATTTTAGTTTTTGCGATTTTTCAATGAAATTGAAATACTTGCCTGCCATCGAGGAAGTGGATATAGGCTAAGCAATTATTTCCTAAACTAACCTTAATTAAATCTGTTTGTTTGCTCCAACAGACCTCAGTCTCTTGAGGAAATAAGTAAGCCTTTGTAATTTACAACAAACATACTCTATATGTGCACTCCATGACAAAGCAGCGTCCACATAGACACCCAAGTATATGCAGACACTATTTCAATCAGTGTATTATGTATAGTCACTTGTGTTTGGTGCACGTTCTCTGGAAGTCCAAAGATAATTTCCTTTGTCTTCTTTTCAATTATAACTAGTGAATTCCTCTCAAACCACTCTATCTGTCTATCTATCACTCTTTTTATTGCCTCTAACCATGGCTGTCAAATTTTATCTTATTATTATTTTTTGTCTGGCAGTGGCAGCGGATATGCAATAAAATTTCAAATTGCAGCCTGTACTCCATCGATTTTGAAACTCAAAGATAATTTTTTTAGCTCCTTATGTAGCCGACTCTGCTGGTTTGTATTGACCGCCTCCAGTTATCCCTTTGTTTTGCCTCCAGCAAATGCTGTGATGTAATTGTAATTATGATGTCAGCACTGAAAGGGTCTATATGTCACTCATGCGTGGCGTTTAGCATTGAGTGTCTCATGCTGAATGCAAGAGAGTTGGCAGCACTGTATCTTGTTAAATATTTCTTTATTAATATCTTAATATATTATTATGTCTTAGATTAACCATTTTCACACACAAGCATTAAATGACTCGGCCCCGAGTTCCCGACCACAGACAGGTTTACAAGTCACTTTTTCCTGTTCTTCAGTCAATTTCTTTGTTTTCCCTTATGAACAACAAATTTGTCGTACACAATAAAAGCTTCTTGTGGTTTCTCGGCTTGACCAATTTTAGCATCCATAAACAATGCTAAACATAGGCATATTGAGTTTCTGCTAGCGATTTCCATATAGAAAATTCACTTCCTGCCCTCCAGCTGCATTTCACGCCACAGCAATGACATCATGTGCAAACCTATTATTGCACAAGCAAATTGATATTGCTTATAAGTCTTCAGAGTTCAGTACAAGATCGACAGCATTCATGGCATAATGTTGATTACCACAAAAGGTTATTTTCACTTCTTATTTTACTTCACTTTCACTTTTTTATTTTTTTATTTTGACATTTATTTGTTAGAAAACAACGGAATGCCTAAAACCCTAAAATTACTCAATAAAATTAAACATAATTACAGCTTAAATACAAATTTTAACAACTTATGACAACTTATGTTTTTATCAAATTCCACATTTCTGTTTTTAATGCTTAAGACATGTGCCTCATTCACTTCCATTGCAATGCCTCAGTTACTGTAATCTAGATTTTTGCTGCTTCCTAATATTCTTGTAATTGTTATCGATTTTTCAAATCAACATTTCATTCAAAAGAGATTGAATCAAATTTCAATACAGCTTGCAAATACCACTTTAAGGTTGAGAATTTAAATAATAAAATATATCTCGTTTAAAACTAATAATCTCCTCCTCATTCCTTGTCCATGAGAAACTTTTCTCTGCCTTGCTATCTGGGTGTTACAGTTAATAAGCACCCAGTCAAAAAGAGGCCATTTATTCAAATAAAATACAATACAATAAAATAAATAAATAAAATAATCCTCTCTAACTTCTTTCCTTTGAAACTGCTTAAATAAGATCACCAAATTTGTATGACATATGGTACAGTTTGTCTCACAAGATACTACAACACACATTGAAGAGTAACATGTATCTCACATCCACTCACAGGGGAGATCATAGAAATCTAGATTGAGTACAATGATCTTGCTCGCCCTCCTTTAACATTATTAGCATAGTACAAAAATCTTCACGCCAAAACAAGAACAACAGGCTACAGTCTTCCCTTACTGTACTCCATTATCCGTTATATATCTCTCCTCTGCTGTTCAGTGGCTGAATCTCGCTGGAGTGCTGCAATGGTGTCGGGTTTAGCGGCGGTATCGGTTATCAGGGATGGAGCGACATCAAAACCGTGCTGTTAAAAGACAAAGAACCTGCCTTCATCCATTCCCATTCTCAATCCCAGAGTGCAATCAAGGACTTTGCATTCATAGAACAGAAGCCGAAGATGATGTGCTTTTCTTATTTACTTTAATGTGCTATTTTGGAAAGTTTACATCAGCTTTTAATGCAGTAGGTCTATGAAATCTTGGTGAGTAGAAACTTTGCTTATGAGAAACATGCCCCCATGTCCTGAATAGTTGTTTTTTGTTTGTTTCTTTCTTTTGACCCATGTCAAAGGTCAAAACATCAAAGGTCAAAACATTTCACTTCAAAAAGTGTCTATAATATTCTGGCCGCTATTAAGCCTTCAGTGTGAGTTTATACAATTTTTTGACAATTAATTATCCATCACGTGAAAATCATTACTACGATCACTTAGAAAAGAACACACTTCACTTTTATAGGCTGCATGATTTGATGTGTCATTCATATCTGTACAACAAACAAAGTTGGACAGGTTATGTGTGAAAGTTTATTATTATACTTAAGGGTTGCTTTAACACTCAATATTTCTAAAATGGTCTTAATTTTTTCCATAGGAAAATTAATTTTTTATCACAGATATGCTGTGACCTCTGATGTTGTTAATCAATGGAATTTGCTTTTATTGAAGCATTATTAAACTTATATTTTAAATAATTGGGTCTAACAGTGGATCCCTTAGGAAAAACTACATTACCCATGATGCTGTTAAGAAAATTCTGAGTCATAGCGAGCAAAACCCATGAAGCACCACAAATGATAATCAAGTCGGTCTCCCCACACACTCAAAACACTTAAATTTTTGAATATATATATTTAATTTGTAATAAACTTAAATATATTTTTTCTACAATCAAGTACTTTAACTTGATAGTATTATAATTCTCCATTGTTTTTAATTCAATTATGTCATTCGCCATGGCAAATGGGAGCAAAGTTGTTTTCCTCATTAAAACCGCAGTCTTGTAGGCTACATTTGTCTTTTTCCGGTTTTCAAAACCTTTTTTGCTTCAGATCAAAGTGTTATTTGGTTCATGTCTTATAATTCTTTAGTGAAAGTTGTTTTTTTTTAAATCCCTATGCCAAAGAAAAAAAAGAAAAGAAAAACAAAACAAACAAAAAAACTTCCAGAACCAGCGCCGCTGAAATAGAGTGGGTATTTGAGTCCAGTGATGTGTATTAGTCCAGGTGATATGTAAATTGTATTAATTTTTTTCTCTTTTCATAAAAGCATGAAACTTGGTACACTTGTACAGTTTGCAGCCCTGAAAATTTTCAGAAATGGAGCCATCGCAAAAATGCCTCTTCGTTGGCATGGGAGTCATTTTACTTTCCGTCATTACCAAATTAAGTATTTTGTGTCATATCTTCTGAACCAAACATGATAACACAGAAAAGTTGATGTCTACCAGTATGTTTTTATGGTCAAGGATTACAATGATTTCATATATAACAACATAAACTGTTGAGGTGAATAGTTAATGGTGAATTCAGTGATGTTGTTATAAGAATTACAATAAAACTGCAGTATCTGAGAAGGTGCAGAATGAAATTTCAAGCATATTTCCTGTAAACTTAATTTACAATCACTCTCTGGGACCAGAGTTGCCTATTATGTTAGTGTCCACAAGGGGAAAGCCTTTATTTCAATTGATACTTACAAAGTCCCTTTAAGGTAAGTCTTGTCACTCGGCGGCCATCTTTGAAATGCCTCTCAGGCATGCAAGTGCATCTCCTATCTCTTTGAATGCAGAAACATCAAATTCTCCAAAACTGTTCACCAAGCAAATTTAATATTTGAAATCTCCAATGAAATCTGACAACAACTTTCTCATAAATGTTGTTTCCTTTGGTCAATAGTGTTAAAAAGTATTTTTTTTAGGCTAGAACAGCCAGTATGTATGTAAAGTCCTTAGCGTGCATCTTAGAACTAGCTGATAGTTTCTATAGCAACTGGGACTTATAACGGCAGCTACAGTTACGTAATGACTTACCGAATAGCATTTGGCTCTTTTACTAAGAAGGAGGGGCTACCTTCAATAGAGCAGCCATACTGAGTGTTCCATTTTTTACCCCATTCAAAAATATACAAGTGACACGTTCAAGGATTTCTACAGTCTTTGATACTTCACAGCGCAGCCTTCCTTCTTGATGAATTGTCACTTTACTGTCACCTGATGTTGTGCCTTTTTCTAATGGTACCATGAGGCGTTGCTCACTTCTCAGGCTTCTGGAGGGGATGTAGATTCATAAGAGGAGGGGTGCTGAGCCTGTGGCTGTTCTTTCTTTATGCAATCATCAATACTTGATGCGAGCCGCATTTAACTTGATGCGAGCCGCAACCGGTAGCCAGTTCAGCGAGAAAAATATGTGTGTGATATGGGCCCTTTTGGGCTTATTACAGATCAGACATGCTGCAATCTGAATCATTTTTAGAGGTTTGATTGTACATGATAGAAGTCCAGCCAAAAGAGCATTGCAGTAGTCCAGACTAGAATTGACAAGGACCTGAACAAGAAGTTGTGGAACATGCTCTGTTAGGAAGGGCTTGATCTTTCTGATGTTGTGCAATGCAAACCTGCAATATCGAGCAGTTTTTTCCATGTGGTCCCTTGAAGGTCAGTTGATCATCATAGATTACACCAAGATTTTTGACAGAACTTAATTGACTGAACGTAATTGTTGATAAACCAATATGGACTGTGAAATCATGCTGTAGAGTTGGAGTGGTAGGGAAGACAAGAAGCTCAGTCTTTGCCAGGTTGAGCTATAGGTATTTCCCTTCATCCATGCGAAGATGTTTGCCAGGCAGCCTGAGATCCATGCAGCTACCGTTGGATCGTCTGGTTGAAATGAAAGATAGAGCTTTGTATCATCAGCATAGCAATGGTAGGAGAAACCATGTACAGTACTTGTATGATGAATCTCAGTGATGTAGTGTATATAGAGAAGAGGAGGGGTCCAAGAACTGATCCCTGAGGAACCCCTATGACCAGATGATTTGCTTTAGATACCTCTCCTCCCTTGAAAGACCTACCTGTAAGATAGGATTAAAAATAAATGAATTGCAGTTCTTGTGATGCCCAGTGATGATAGGGTGGACAGGAGGATCTGATGATTTATAGTGTCAAAAGCAGCAGATAGATCCAGCAGAATTAGAACACATGATCTGGATTCAGCTTTCGCATTCTGCAGGGTTTCAGTGACAGACGGTAACACAGTCTCAGTTTAAAGGCTGCTTCTGAAACCTGATTGGTTAATATCCAGCTGGTTATGCTGTTAAAGAAATAATGATACCTGGTTGAAAACAACTCATTCAAGTGTTTTCGTTATCAGTGGAGGAAGAGAGATAGGTCTGTAGCAATCTACAAGCAAAGTGTTTAATGTATGTTTTTTTAAGCAGTAGGTTTATCCGAGACTGCTTGAATGCTGTGAGAAAAATGCCTGTGAAAAGAGATGTGTTAATGATACTGTATGTGTGAGTGCTGGCAGTATTGTAGAAGAGTTTGGAGAAGGTGTGAGGGTATTGGGTCTAGAGTCCTTTTTGTAGGATGGCTGGCAAGGAGAATTTTTAATACTTTTGCCTCAGTGAGGGGACAGAAGGAGGAGAGGTGAGTTTTAGCAGTGGATGTGGTTCCTGTGTGTGGAGCTGAGAACTGACTGCTGATGGTTTGAGTTTTGTCTGTGAAGAATGCATTTATCAGCAGTAAAGAGGTGGTGGAGAGGAACAGAGGAGAGAATTGAATATTTTGAATTGATTAAATGTGTCTGAAGTGCTGTTGATCTTATTGTGGAAATATGAAGATTTGGCAGCACGGACTATAAAAACAAAGACTGATATATACAGTACTTATGGATGAATTCAGGTCCCATTAAATCCTGAGAATGAAAAACAATGGCTGGAATGAAGTCATTGTTGACTGCTGACTGACTATTCCAGAGACCCACAGGAAACAGAGATGGGTGCAGTAGAAGATGTGTAGATAGGATGAGGGTTAGTAAAATTGCATTACTGTCTAAATAAATAACCATACTATGGGCTATTGTAGATGCTGTGATACTGTGCGGCGAGCGTGATTTCAACAAATACAACATATTCCTGGATCAACATCCTTATTGAACCTGGAAAAACATTCCAATCAACCAATCCGAACTGAGATATAACTTTTCAGAAAATATCTGTATTAGGCTTACAATCAGTTAGGTGCTTCTACACCTTTGTTAATCAGCTATTATTTCCCACTGATTTTAGGAATAAATTAAGGTAAGGTTAGGTTTAGGGGTAGGGATTGGGTTAAGTCTATATTTTAGGACAATAATGTTGATCCAGGATCATCAGAAGATGTTGATCCAGGAACATGTCTTACTTGGCAAAATCACGGCGACCGATACTGTGCTACTCAAATACTGTAATTTCCTTCTCACTTTATTGATTTCACCATTAATTATTAACTATTCACCTGACCAGTTTATGTTGTTGCATATGGTATCAGTGGATTCATTGACCACCAAAATATGAGGGTAGACATCACCTTTTCTGTGTTATCATGTTTGATTCAGAAGATATGACACGAAATACTTAATTTGCTAATGGCGGAGGGTAAAATGGCTGCCATGGCAACCATGAGGTGTTTTTGTCATGGATCCATTTCTGAAAATGTTCAGGGCCCCAAACTGTACAACAGTACCACGTTTCATGCTTTTATAAAAAAAAAAAAAAGTAAACATATAACCTGGACTACATTGGAAAAATGCGTAGAAAAAATACTTCCAGAAGCAAAGCCCCCCCCCCCCCCCCAAGTGGGTGGGCACTGATGAACTCTATTAGCACTGAAAGTGAATATCAAAAGAGCATTATGACTGTCTCAGAAATAAAAGCGATGCTTTCAAGCATAATTCTGACTGAGAAACAAAATCAGGTTAGTAAAGAACAGCTGATCTTTTCCTACATAAATCTCTGTGAATCAGATCTAATTTCAGTCCTTATTTAGAAAGAGGAAGGGAGGGCATGGACAAGAGGGAACTTTATTTGAACTCAATACACTTAGAAGTAATACTCCAAATAATATGCATTGTCTTTATTTAAAAAAAAAAAAGAAGAAGATTTGACACGTTGTATTACAGTATATTTAATATAGCCTATGCGTGCATTTATCTTTTTGCTGTAAAAGCCATAGTCAGGCTCATAAAAGTCACTGTTGCAGTGTGCAGAGAGCCTAGAGATAGATATATGCGGAAGCCATTTGTCTCTGAGATCTGAACTGATATTCTCTTTACTGTACCCTTATCAAATGAAGCACAAACATTCACTGCAGTGCATTAGAATCTAATTACAGGAGACATTTTTAATAAAAGAGGATGCTATTTTCCTCAGTAATTCATTTGAAAGGGGACCTATTGTGCTTTTTAACATTTTCAGCTTCCTCTAGCTTTCTAAGAGATATTTTTCATAATAATAAGTGCTGTTTCTGAACTCCCTCAAACGAATCAACAGTGGTATTTTTATTTTTAATTTTTTTTACCAATGTCACAACTCTGATGTGTTCAGATGTGTTTTCCACAAACAATGCCTGATTGTGCTTAGGCCACCGCTGATTGAGTAGCTGTGGCCTAATGGTTAGAGAGTTGGATTTGTAAACCAAAGGTTGCAGTTTTGAGTCTTGTATATATATATAGAGTATATATATATATATATATAGAGAGAGAGAGAGAGAGAGAGAGAGAGAGAGAGAGAGAGAGAGAGAGAGAGAGAGATATGTGTGTGTATTTTATATATATCCTTGTAGTTGTCTAAAGACATTCTTTAAGAAATGGAAAGTATATGTGAGGACAAAGTCTTTCTCCAAGAGAGGTCTCTTGGGAATCTCAGGTTCTTTTGAACCTGTTGAGTGATAATTCTGTAATTATTTGCCTGTTTGCATGGTGTGAGTCTGTGTGTGTGTAAGTGGTTAAGACAGTAAATCTAGGAGTGTGTGCACAGCGTGATTTAACATAGTATTTCTTTCAGGAAGGCAGAACAAATCAAGGGTTAGACAGTAAGTGCACGTGATGCGCATGTGTGCTGTCCATTAGTCTCTTCATGTCTCCTTGTTCATTAGGTTACCTTTTCATGTCCTGCTTTTTCCAATATTTTACTTTCACTCTGACTGTACAGAGAGTCAAACAGCAAGGGGCAGAGTGAATCCATGGGACAAAGACCTTGTACAGTATTTCCTTTTGGAGATACACATACAGTGACCCCCAAAACTATTTGTACACTTAAATGAATAATCCACCCAAAAGGTTCAAAATCGTGTCATTCCAAACCAATAAGATTGCCATTCATCTCTGGATCACAAATGAAGATATTTACACAATTCTCTAATCATTTCATCCATTTAAAAAAGTACATGCAACCAAAATTTTAACGTATCAAAAAGTACAAAAACAGATGTTAAAATTTGAAGCTTTTGGTCTCCTGCCATTTCTCTGAAAATGGGTGATTGAATTGGGAGGTATTTACCAAGTCTGCTGAAAAGGCATTATGATGGACAGATTAAACATTTTTTTCTTTATTATTATTTATTTATTGAAACCTGAGAGATTTATGTCCTTCCATTGAAAGTCCCATGCATCCAAAACTTTTATGCATGAAAAGAATCAATCCACACACAGAGCTCATCAAATATGGTAAACGGAAACTGAACCTGACTTACTAAATGTACAAGAATGTCAAGGAAACACATTTGAGCTTCTGTTTACCATATTTAATGAGCTCTGTGTATAGACATTGATGCTTTTTGTGCATGAAAGTTTTGGTTGCATGGCTTTCAATGGAGAGACAGGAATGTTTTAGGTTTAATTTTAAAATATGAACATTCGTGTTTTAAAGATAAATACAAGTCTTATGCGTTTGGAACAACATGTAGGTGAGTAACTAAGGACATAATGTATTTATAAACTAAAATTTTAGGATTTGTAAATGTGTGCATCTTATAAAAAACAAATCTAAACAAGTGATACTAGTGTTTTTCTTAGAACAAACTTCTCTTCTTCACACAGGTGTCCTATCAAGTTTAAGTTTAAGTCAGTTTTATGTTTATAGCGGTTTTACACAATGCACATTGTTTCAAAGCAGTTTTACGTAGCAAACTACACTACTATCATTAAACAGTTCTATATAAATCTTCATAAATTTATACCTTAATATATTTTTCATTTTTCACAGGTGTTCTAGCAAATTCAATTTTTAGCCCATATATGGACAAAAGTTATTGGGTTTTGTATGACAATTACAACAAGAAGAACTTTAATGATATCACATTGTAAATACATGTATTTAGAAATACGGAGTTGCCCCCCCCACCTTTTTACAAGAGGGAACATTAACATTTGCCGATTCAGCCAGTAGAACATTTGTGAGGTCAGGCACTGATATTGAACAAGAAATCAAGTTCTGTCAAGTTATTCCACATCAAACTCATCCAGCCATCTCTTTATGAACCTGGAGTAGAAAAGGGCCTTCCCCAAATTGTTCCCATAAAGCTGGAAGCATAGCATTTTCCACAATGTATTGGTACAGTATGCAGAAATATTAAAATTTCCCTTCACTAGAAGTAAATTAACCCAACCCCTAAAAAACAGCCTAACTCCTCCACCAAACTTTTCAGACAGAATGGCAAAATGCAGTCAGAGGTAATGTTCTCCTGCCATCTGCCAAACCTAGACTCATTAATCAGACTGCTGAACAGAGACGTGTGAATCATCATTCCACAGAACAGGTCTCCACTGCTCAGGTCTCCAAAAAAATTTAAAAACCACAGATTTCCACCTCTGAAAGAGCAACGGTCTCCAACCAATGGAAAATGACAGGCATTCATCTTAAGAGCCTAAATGCATGAAACACAAAAGGTACAGTAAAGGTACAGTATGTAATTTCCATGCCACAAGCAGCATTTATGCCTCTTCCCAAACTTACGTCACTAGCACTCATTTTAAAATATAATAGAAAGAACATAGCTGCATCTTATGCACAGAAGCATCCACATGGGCAAAAATAATTTCTTTACAGTAGGCTTATTATAATACTAAAATTGCAGTCAAACTTGTATTGAGCCCAGAATATTCCTTTAATTCATTATTAAAATAGCTTAAGCTAGTTATGCATTTTCTCAGAAGAATTACATTGATATCTCTCAGATAATAGGGACACTATTTCATAACAAACAAAAACTCTCTGAGCAAGTTGGAGACAACATACTACAGGAAAAAAAAAAAATTCAACCTCCCATACACTGGTCAATATTCAATTTTGGATTATTTGACTCCCTTACCATACCTACTAAGTAGTGGAAGGAAAAGATCCAAAATAAACATTTATGTGCATATTTTATTACACTTTATCTTTTTTGCGTCTTTAGATTTCTATTATAATATCTTTTAAAACCATTTTATCAACAACAACAAAAATTATAATACAAATTTAAGTTGACGGTGCTTTATGATGTTAATGAATAAAAAGAGAAATCCAAAAACCCCTATGTAAATAAATTTGACTCTGATATGTCAACAAAACAAACCTTTTGAACCTAGTTTTACCAAGTGTTCAGATTTCTGTTCTGGAAATGTATGCAGATTAGTGCATATGTAATGAGATAATGCCTTGTTTTCATATTGAAACAACTTTTCAGAAAACCTGTAATACAAAACAATTGCCTTAATGTACTGTGATTAATAAACAAGGGGAGTATGGTATTTATTATTACTATTATTAACCCTATTCACCTTAAAGTGTGCAGCAAAAATCATGCACATCTTACCAGCTAGTTTGTATGAAGTTTAGGGCCCATCCTTTTGGGAAATATCCTTTTAACACATTACCTCATGCTAAGTGAAGGTTGAAGGTCAACATTTACAACCAAATGTTTGCTATTGAAAGATCACACCATCTGCAATTAACCCTCTACACAAATATATCATTCCTGCCCATGTTTTTCCTTCAGTAAAGAGCTCAGGACATAATCCCAGCTTTAAACCCCCTTCCCAGCCAATATTGGCTTCACATTTTTATCATCAGCTCATTGACCAGCTCCCTACAGGTGCAGAATGGGGCTGTGGTGAAATCTTAGCGGCTTTACAACAGATGAAAACTGGTTCTTTATCCAAACAAGAGAGACTGCCTAGTACATGAGAATCTAGCATTGAAAAATATCACTCAGGTCAGCTAGCAGAGAATACGAACTAGGAAACATGTAGCCAAACATTAAAGCTCTGATCAGTATTACCAGAATTTGTGACTTACATTCATATTGCTTAGTGAAATTATTACTGCTAGCTTTGTTTCTATCTTGATTAAGTTTAAAATAACAATTTGTTCATCGAATCGCAGATAATATTGAGTGCCTGAATGACCGTTTCCTTTCATCACCTTTTGGTAACACTTTCAAACCTCACAGAAACCTCATAGTTCCCACACCCACTTATAAACCTACTCTACAGAACTCTGGGTAAAAGATCTGCTACGAGAGTGTCATGTCTGTTTTCATGGCCAAGATTAAGACCCATTTCTGTCACGTTAGCAACTTCTAACAGGAAAGATCAGGACATCGCTCCGCTCAAAGAGAAGAATGTTTGGGGAGCTCTTTTATGTCCTCTTTATGTTTTTAACAATGGAGAGAAACTTAACAGAGTAAGTTTACACCGCCAGACTCTTTCAAGCAATCTCCCCCTTGTATGTAATGATACACCTCTGGGTATTGAAGCAAAATTCAACTTTGCATTGTAAACATTAGTCATTCCTTCAGTTTGATAGTTTACATGTTTTGATGTAAACCAAAATACTGTATAGAAGCAAAAAAGAAAAATGTCTAGACATTACATTTTACTCAAGAGACCATTTTAACTTTTTTTAAATCCATCACATTATAAAAGTCTTCCTGAAAAGTGCATTACTACATTTTTTTCTACTGTATATTTGAACGCTGATATAACGAAACAGTAATAGGCCTATTTCAGTGTTATAAAGGGTTACACAGCTATAATTTTGTATATTTATGTATGCAACATTGACACTTAGCTTGCAAATTATCGCCACCTTCCAAAAGTAGGTGGTATTGCATGACCCACATTCCAATAATTACAATAATTATAATAATTTACAATAATTGCCTGACAAATTAAATTAAGTAGAATATCCCAGTTCAAAGATCATTGTGTTGTTAAGTTACTTACCATACTTAGATTCATTTTCTATGCTAATTATCTATGCTAAAACATTCCAGAAAATGAGGCCTCAGTGATGGCTTCCTCTCTGACAAACCGTTCTGGCACGTGGCTGCAGACCTCATCCCACAAGCCTGTAACGTTTTGGCAGGGGGTCAGAATTAGGGCACAGCACCTGTTTCATCTGCTTGCCTATGTAAACTATCCATCATTAATATAGTGATTACTGAATTTGGTATTTTAATATTACTGTTTTAAATATATTAAGGCACTTTAAGTCATTTCACGATGTTTGTCGAACTGTTTAATGATTGAAATATCGGTCTTAATATGGATTGCAAATGGCCAAAACTAGCATTTTGTTCATATGGCCTACCTTTGTTTTATTATGTTGAGAGGTGATCTAAATATTTGCAGCTGTGACCGAGCCGGTCACATTAATGAAAGCTATCAATTGGAGTAAATTGTCTTTTTGGCCGAACGACACACCACAGTTATTTGTAAGTAAATGGCGCCATCTATTGTAAAACTATGGACTGTCTTTCAGAGTAACTTTTACACTGTTTTGATTAGTGATGCTTGAACAAACCTTATAACAAACACATGTTGGTTTTTCCATGTTTTATAGGGCCTTTACGGTACAAACTGCCCTATACCAAACAAACCCATATAGCTTGCTTCCTCATGGGGACTAGAAAATCTATCTTCTCTTCTCTTCATTTGACCCCTTCTAACACTAGCAATCTACATTCTTATTTCAAGGAAAAAAGAAAAGAAAAAACACTAGACCCTCTAACACATTCTCTAATATATATATATATATATATATATATATATATATATATATATATATATATATATATATTTTTTTTTTTTTTTTTTTTTTTTTAATGCAAAAGGAATATTAGCTGTGGGTAAACCATTGCTCTCATAACATGTTTGACAAAATAACTTTTCAACAACAACAGCAAAAAAACACTTTACAGTAATTTATGATAAAAAGTGGTCATTGTGCATTGTGTGCATATTGTCCACAAATGTGGCTTGTATGGGAGGGTTGCAAGAAAAAAGCAATTCTCAAGAAAAGCCACATGCAGTCATGCAGGGACTGAAGCACTTGCCAGGACAGAAGGAAAAAGGGATGGGGCAAAATACCATCAAAATCTTGAGGAAAATCTCCTGCCCTCTATCAGAAAGTTGTCAATGTAAAGAAGGGTTTCCTTCCATTATGACAATGACCCAAATCACACAGCAAAACTTAGTAAAGGAGAAAGGAAATGAATGTCCTTGCATGGGCAACTCAGAGCCCAGACTTAAACCCCACTGAAAATCAGTGGAATGATACTGTAAATGGGACTAAATATAGCGTGACCTTGAAATTTAATAATAATTCTGATCTCCACTGTACACACACACCTTTATATGTATATAGGGCCAACATAATAATAATAAAAAAAAAATAATAATAATAATAAATTAAAACATAATTTAGGAATGCCTAATTATACATGTTTTACTATGCCAATAAATACACTTGAATCCTTAATTATGCATACTAAATTATTTTAATTATTTCAACTGTATATTAATTAAATATTAAACATTTTTAAAATATAAATGTTTTAACACTGCTTTAATAGATACACAGTCCATAATGACACAAAATAAATCCTACAATAAAAAACTGAGCTCTTCAATAGCCTTCTACTGATAATAAGTCTGTATATTTAATTATCTACTTTTCAGAAATGGCAGCATGGTGAATTCTTCATTTAGAAACCGTTATTATCTTTTGACTGGTTGAATTAGCTACGTAAAGCGTGTTGCTACGATGTATTCACAACTAGAATTCACATCTTACCAGCACTTAACTTTATTCACAAGTTCACATTTGTATGTGTTCTATTGAATGCTTTTGCAGATGTAAGCTGTAACAGTATGTTGTCGTTACAGTACATATATATATTTGGAAACATTGTTTGTTGTTATCGGTGATCTGTGGTTACAACTGCCCAGTGCTGCACTTGAACTCACCTGATGATGACATGGAGCTCGAGTCCTGAAGTGATCTACTGTCTTCATGACAGCCGCAATCTTCGACATAATATGACTAAATTTAAGACAACTATATTCTTTTTTACATTTTAGTCCTCTTCTAAAACCATTACCAGTGGATTAATAATACCTTGCGGCGTCATTTTTTCCTTGCCATATTTTTGTTACATTCAAATTACAAATATTTCATTTTTGTCATTATTTTTATTTTTCCTCTTACCATTGATGAAATCAAATAAGTCTTCCAAAAAACATTTTGTTCCCGAAAGTCCCGAGTCTCCATTACACTTCACAGGCGTCACTGATTGTTATATCAGCTTAGTTTAAGCCTTTTGTAAAGAGTTTATATCCTTAATAGGCTATGTATTTAACAGAGACATTAACTAACACTTTCGGTTTCTTTATTTACAATGGGGATTCACATTCACAGATAAGATTTGAAAAGCTATTTGATGACGTGTTGAATAGACCTCCAGGGTAGGACGTGCACTTTTTAACACACCCAGCTGATTCACTGGGCTCTTCTCAGAAATCAGGCCTGTCCTTCTTCAGTTTAGAGTAGTCCATGTTGACTGTAAAAAGCTGTGGGAAGTGGAAATCAATTCAATTATTTTATTATGAAATAATAACAAAAAAATATATTTTTGTAAGGTTTTCATTAGGCTTAATAGCAATATTGCCATATAGTCTATATATAAGAGAATTAAAAAAATTGTTATTTCTAAATGGCAAAAAGTTTACATGAATATTTTCACCTTGTATTGGTCATTTGGGCCCAGTTTATTCCATGGCTCTGGGTTGTTCTTGTGATCCCATCTGTTGACAGGTTTCAGTCAGTCATAAATTAGAAATTATATTGGAACCTAAAGATTTTTGCCAGTTTGTTGAAGTACTCAATGAAATGGGTACTCACGAGCAGTCGGGGTTCTTTAGTGCGATACGGCCCAGGTAAAGCATTGACATGGTCGCTCCACCACCGATGAAGATGAAGAGAGGAATCAACTTCAAGAAGAGAAAGAATTGTAAATAGATAGCTTAACAATTACAAAAAAAGAATAGAAATAAACTTGATAATCTCCCTATAATGTCCTTCATATAGCCTATACGAAAAGACCTGTTATCATATTTGTTCATTAAATGCAATAGTATTCATAATAAAACCATGTTTTATCATCAGCATTCAAATTCAAAGTTGCTGCTAACTGTAACATAAGTGTTGATAGGGACTGTAAAACATCAATACTTATGTTTCGTAATTAACTTAATAAATATTACATGCCTTTAAATGCATAGGCTTCATGTTTTTTTTTTTTTTCTTTCTTTCTTTTTATAGGACGAGAATCTAAAAACTATAAAATGATCAAACCCGAAAAGACTGACCACTTTAATGCTGTCTATGTAGGCAGCTCACTAGGTATTGAAAAGCTGCCATTCTTCTCTGAAGGAATTAGAACTGTTTTTAAATTGATTCCAATCATTTACCAGCAGAAAGCTAATTTATTTTATATTACATTAAGTCTCGATAGAAAGCTGTTATGTTAAACAACTAAAAAGAGGCTCAATTGATTTCACCTCAATGTCCGTGACAGCTGCTGAACATTACACTGCAACACAGACACTGCCGGTTTACGTGCTCAGCCACTGTTGTTATATGGGGAATTCACGTAGCCTACATAAAGTAGCCTATAGACTGAAAAAAAGTTTACCTTTTAAATCAAACATATTCTTATTAAATGTACCCCTAGAGCAGCGGACGAGGATGTATATGACACAACCAACGTCAAAACGATTCTAAGGCATTTCATTTGAGAATGAATGAATCATCATTATTAACAGACAGGAGCATCAGCAGTAACAGATCTGAAATACAGTACTTACAGCCGGGTGACTTTTAACTTGTTTCAGTACGGTACTCAGCATGTCAAACTCCCAAAATATATCTATGAAGCAGAATGAATGAGATCCGATGGTGTTCGTACGCTGGTGTTTCTGAAGGGGGTGTGTGAAGGGATGCCTAATAAATGCGCTTTTACTGGAGATAGGGGTCGCCCGCGGGTAACATTCCTCAAGAGAGTCTCATTCAAATGTGCCGGAAATATTCTTCCTTGTAATCACATGCTGTTGTGGCCAAGCAAAATAAATCATACATGTTGGTGATCTGCCAGAACATAAAACTAAACTATTTAGCAAAAGGCTCTGGGATATCTTTAGTTTAGCTGAATCTTCCGTCATCTGAAATGATATTTTAAAATTTCTTAATTGATATTTCTCAATATTTCTTAATATAAGTTATATCATGTAAGGAAAATAAGTGAAATCTGACAAGGTAGATAGAAGCAGCAGGTATAAAACTAAATCATTTGAAATAACAGATTAAAAAAATAACATACAAATCTGGTTTAGTGCATATAAATAATGTTGATGGAATCAGATTAGCACTTAATTTTCTTTTGATAATCTTGACAGTAAAAATCACTGTATGTTATTTCTCATAACATCACCCACTTGGAATTTAGTAAGAAAGAACAGACATTAACCTGACTATTGTTGCTCAATTCTATTTTATCGGTTCTTAAACACACTACAGACATGCAAGAATTTAAGAGATAGAAAGAAAAGAGTAAATGTATCATCAATGCACACATAGTTTCCCACGTACTTTCCAATGTGAAGGCAAGTTTAAACTTATCTGAATATAAAACATTTCAACAAAAGCTTAAAAAAAAAAGATGTGCACAAATGAGCATATTGGATAAAGAAAAACTCTTGAAGTCAGATAACGTCACCATTTACATTCTATAGCTTATCTTTAGCAAAAATATATGTGCAAACAGTACAGAGCTCCTAACTAATCGTACATTCACAAACAGATTAATCTAAACTAATATAAAAATAACATTCAGTTGTTCAAGGTATACCATGCAAATATTCTTTAGACACACAAAAAACACTCTACTTTTGAAAATATATAAAGGGTGAATTTAAATGTACAATTAGAGCATGACTGTAACATTCACCTCAAATAAGAACATAAATATACCTACTAACGTGGTCTATGACTGTAATAGTCCACCCACATACTTTCTGCAATAAACTTTTCAATAATCAAAATTAAAGATAATATATTTATATAAATGCATTTGCCAAAGTCTTTTTTCTTTGTAACACTGAAGTGGGTGGTAAAATGCTGATTTAAAATACAAGCATTTCCTTAACAGTACCATTGGCGTATTCAGCATTCAGTATCTATAAGAAAAGCCTTCTCCTTATAAAACTGCCCAAATTATTAATCCATAAATCTATTAAGTCTGTCATTCCAACAGGATATTTTCACCAGTCTCATTGACTCAAAGAAATGTGGTATTTCTTATTACAGTTTCTTTTTAAATTAGAAAATAAACTTGTACTTTTTCCACCCGTTAACAATGAAAAATATCATTTTTAAAAGGTCAGATACTAGGCAAATGCATTATTAAAAAGTGAAGTACTGAGTGTTTTATTTTTTTCCCTATCTCTCTCATGCAGAGTAACAGATGCCAAATTTACAGGTTTTGCTTTTGTTATTAACTCCTCACTGTCCCACCCAGCAGGACCCTGGAGAAACTGAGAGGCTGCAGATCAGGAAGTCCACTGGAGGTAGGAGGGGCTTCGGGAGATTGACAGGGCAGAAGGCTGAGCCTGTGTGTGTGGTGAAGTTCACTTTGTTGGGGTCGGGGCAGGAGAGCATGTACACGTGGTCCAAACATGGAAGGCTGAATTAGAGGATGGGGTGGGAAAAAAAATTTCACAGGATGCTCAATAGTCAAGACTGAGTTAAAGGGATAGTTCACCCAAAAATGTGACCCAAACCTGTATGAATTTCTTTCTTATGTTGAACATAAAAGAAGATATTCTGAAGGTTACAGTTGGTGGTTGCCATTGATTTCCTTAGTATTTTCCTTCCTATGGAAGTCAATGGCAACCACCAACTGTTTGATTACCAGCAATCTTCAAAATATCTTCTTATCTTCAACATAAGAAAGCAACTCATACAGGTTTGGAACGACATGAGGGGGAGTAAATGATGACAGAATTTTCATTTTTGGGTGAACTATCCCTTTAAGTACTCAGAACACCAACAGCAACCCTAGCGTTGTATGCCTACTTACGTGTTCTCTTCACACACTCGGACTCTCTCACAACCCTCTGGTGGATCTCTCTGAAAGCAGTAGCTGTTATTGGGTCGTGGTGATGAGGACAGCATTAAGATACATGAGCTGACCTCCTCAACTGAAGACAGAGTGGTATCACAGTCAGTTCACGTTAAACAAAGATACACAGTAAGGTGGCCAGATTTATGAATTGGAAACTGGGGGCATTTCCTAGTTGAGTGGTCAAAATATACTTGAAATCTCATTTGTAATTAACTAAGAATGAAAAATTTATATATATATATATATATAATATATATATATATATTAGGGGTGTAACGGTTCACAAAATTCACGGTTCGGTTCGATACGATACACTGATGTCACGGTTCGGTTCGGTTCGGTTCGATACGTTTTAGATACAGCAAAATGTAAAAACATCTCAACTTTTCAGAATGCTGCAAGCGCACCGCGGGTCATGTGACAAGAACTAACCAATCAGCTTCATCCTTTCCCGTAACAACGTTGAGAGCTCAGCCAAGATGAAGGATCAGCTTGATCATAGTTGTATATGGATTGCAATTTTGAAATAAATTTAGTAGCAGAGCTACTGCAAGCGATTTTTAGAGCTGCAAATCCATTTATCCTTCGCTGAAATTTCCGCGTCTCATGGAGAGAGCACGTCATTGTTGCTTAGCAAAGACAGACGCCTCATGAGCGCTTCTGCCCGAGCGCTTTGGAAAGGAGGAGAAAGACGCGCTTAGCGTTTTCCATGCGTTTTTAGGCACGAACGGCTGGTGTTTAGGCTGGTGTACCCTGTCATGTTGCAGATGCGACATACCGTTGTTTATTTATCCACCACTCTCTTGCCATCACCATTATAGCTTAAAGGGAATCCAAAGTGCACCCAAACACCAGACCTGTTGGTTATTGGAGGATCTTCTCATTTCTAGTCTGTTAAACGCATTGGCTATTTTGCAACGAGCCTTCAGCGCGTACTGAGTGAGCGAGCGCCTGCTGAGTAGCCTAACATAAACATATAAGATGGTGTTTTTTTCTTCTTCGGGAGTGTCAGGGGCGTTGCCTGTTACGTTGTTTGGGTTATTGGGCTACCTTGTTGAACGCATATCATTATATTTCTCTCTCTCTTTTTTTTTTTTTTTTTTCAAATATAATTAAATACTCCAACGAACCGTTCGGTATACATAATGCGTACCGCGTACCGAACCGAAAGCGTCGTACCGAACGGTTCAATACGAATACGCGTATCGTTACACCCCTAATATATATATATATACACACACACACACACACACACACACATATAAATACAGGTGCTGGTCATATAATTAGAATATCATCAAAAAGTTGATTTATTTCACTAATTCCACTCAAAAAGTGAAACTTTTTTGTGAATATATTATATTCATTCATTACTAGGGATGGGTATCGTTAAGGTTTTAACGGTATTACTACTCTTACCGATACTACTTAACGGTCCGGTACTTTAACGGTATTCTTATTGGTACTTTGTGTTGTGTTAGGCAGTCGAAAACTTTGCATTTCTCTGTCTGCACAAAATGCACTTTTGAAAGATCCTTTGACAGATTGCTTGTGTTTCCGCCCTTACATGCAAAAATATTGCATGTAGCGCGCAAAAGACACGATATGTGAACGGCCCCTTCGCGTGTGTGTACGTGTGTGTGACTGACAGACACACATCCACGGCGCGCATGAGAAATCTCTTAGATCATAAAGCAAATCTCTTCGCCATCGTCACTCTTTATTACTAAGCGGGAGTTTTCATACTGTTATGTCTGTGCGTGTGCCGCGCTCGTTGTGGTGTGTGTGTGACTGACAGACAGCCTCCGCGGCACGCATGAGCGATCTCGCAAATCTCACAGACAAACGTCTTAATATGTTCGCACATTAGAAATGTTTGGTGAGATAAAATGTGCACGATAACATTATTAAGCAAAAAGTACATAAATTTTTTCCCCTCCAGTACCGAAAGCAGAACCGGTACCATCAGATCTTACTGATACTACGGTCTTTCATAATTTAGCCCCGGGGCCAGTTTAAACCGGGTTTCGGTACCCATCCCTATTCATTACACACAGACTGATATATTTCAAATGTTTATTTCTTTTAATTTTGATGATTATAACTGACAACTAAGGAAAATCTCAGAAAATTAGAATATTACTTAAGACCAATAAAAGAAAGGATTTTTAGAAGATTCCATGGTCCTTAAACCAGGTACTGCACCACTGTGTGCAGGTGCCAAGTCCTGTTGGAAAATGAAATCTGAATCTCCATAAAGTTGGTCAGCAGCAGGAAGCATGAAGTGCTCTAAAACTTCCTGCTATACGGCTGCGTTGACCTTGGATCTCAGAAAGCACAATAGACCAACACCAACAGATGACATGGCACCCCAAACCATCACTGACTGTGGAAATTTTACACTGGACCTCAAGCAACGTGTATTGTGTGCCTCTCCTCTCTTCCCCCAGACTCTGGGACCCTGATTTCCAAAGGAAATGCAAAATTTACTTTTATCAGAGAACATAACTTTGGACCACTCAGCAGCAGTCCAGTCCTTTTTGTCTTTAGATGCTTCTGACACTGTCTGTTGTTCAAGAGTGGCTTGACACCAAGGAGTGCGACAGCTGAAACCCATGTCTTGCATACATCTGTGTGTAGTGGTTCTTGAAGCACTGACTCTGGCTGCAGTCCACTCTTTGTGAATCTCCCCCACATTTTTGAATGGGTTTTGTTTCACAATCCTCTCCAGGGTGTGGTTATCCCTATTGGTTGTACACCTTTATTTTTCTACCACATCTTTTCCTTCCCTCCTCTCTATTAATGTGCTTGGACACAGAGCTCTGTGAACCGCCAGCCTCTTTTGCAATGACCTTTTGTGTCTTGCCCTCCTTGTGCAAGGTGTCAATGGTCGTCTTTTGGACAACTGTCAAGTCAGCAGTCTTCCCCATGATTGTGTAGTCTACAGAACTAGACTGAGAAACCATTTAAAGGCCTTTGCAGGTGTTTTGAGTTAACCCTTGTGGATTGTTCAAATTCACTACCCTTTCGAGTTGTTCGTGGATGAAAACATCCACTCAATTATAGGGGTGCTCCGATCACGATCGGCCGATCGTTATGCGCATCTCGTCAGTAAAGCCGGATAATAGTTTGCTCTATATTCCTCTTAACTTTTATCCTTGAAAGTATTTTAGCATTTGCTGTAATACTGTAAAGAAAAACCGAATTGTCAAAATCAAAAAGGTTTTTTGGACCCACTTTATATTAAGTGGCCTTAACTACTATGTACTTACATTTTAATTAATAATTTAGTACAATGTACTTATTGTGTACATACATGTTTTTACATTGTACATATATTTAAAAAAAAACTACATGTAATTACATTTGTATTTAATTTCTGTAATAACATTTATAATTACACTGTTGACCCATACTATACACCTTAACCCACCCTTAAACTTACCCATACCTCCAACCCTCTCTCTAACCTTACCCCTATCCCACCTCAATAGCTGCAAAAGTGTTTTGCAATACAATATGAACACAATAAGTGCATTGTACTTATTTTTTTATGTAACTACATAGTAGTTAAGGCCATCTAATATAAAGTGGGGCTGTTTTTTTTTTTTCAAATACACCATATTACAAACCACACCAAATTAATATATACACTACATACGCAACATGAATATTTGTACACAGATCAAACTAATTCAGAAATATTTTTACTAATTCATTTTTCTATTTTAATGTTTTTTTTAAATAGCATTACAGTAAACGTTGTCTAATTGAGTTTTCACGTTAAATATTTTTTACAATTAATTGTTAGTAAAACTATCAAACTAAACATTTATTTGTTTCATAAATAATCCATGGTATTTTCAGGAACAGCTTGTTTAAATTCTAAACAAGGTGATATAACTATAGTATAACTACTATGAGGGCGAGTAGTACCAGTACACTGAACTGGAAACCATTTCTTTCGGACATGTCTGATTTAAGAACAGATGAGCTGATAATACTGCACATGTGATTCAGAGTAAAGCTTCCAAACGATACATGACTGACTGACTGCCTGAAGGGGGCCAATCTGGCGAAATGTAAGTATTTAATAACATAATGGATTATGCATCGTAAGTAGATCATGGTTTCTGCACTGATGAAGACTAATTTATTGACTTTATATCTTCAAGACTTGTAAAACAAATGCCTGTACCTGTATTTGGGTGCTTTAGCTGCAAAACTTAACTATAAGAAACTTAAAAGATCATGTTGATGATGTTTTAACTGACTGAATTCATGATGACTGAATTGATAGGCTTGCCATCATTACGTCATCACATTATGGCGTCTAAGAACTTTTTTTTTTTAACTAGTTCATTGAAACAAAAGAAGCAGTTTGTGGAAAAGAACTGGACTAAAGAAAAAGAGACCTACCAGTGTCGAGTTCTAGAGGGCGCTGTGGAGAGCAAGATGTGGATGAGGAAGAAGAAGAATGGGAAGCTACAAGGGAAGATCCAATCTGAAATCCACTCCTGGAGCTCAGGTGTGGAACAGGAGCTCTGTGGCCGTCAGGAACCTCATACAGCTAAATAAAATAAAAAAAACCCCACAATATTACAATTATTTGATGGTTTCCAGTTTGAGTCTACAATTTTCCATGATATCAGTCTTCACAATCAGTTAAAATGATGAAGTGCTAAACCTACTCCACAGTGGTGAACTGATGAATTATGTGTGAAGACTTTCTCCAGCTCCTGATCTAGTCTCTCTTCACTTTGACGCAAGCGTGACGACAGTCGAGTCAATGAAGCAGGTGGGATTAATAGAGCAGGGGACTGAGATGAGAGAAAACACATAGTGGTATAAGTTTGATTGCATTAGCATTATAATTGTTACCTTTTAGTCAATCATTTTTCAGAATCAGAATGAGCTTTATTGCCAGGTATGTTTACACATTCAAGGAATTTGTGTTCGTGACAGAAGCTCCGCAGTACAACAGAATGACAGCGACAGAACATAAAACACATTAAAAAGGAAAAAAAATTGACAATTGTATGTGCAGGTATATAACAAAAGGCAGTTTTGTATGTACAGGGATATTATGTGCAAATTTGAAATGTCCTTCAGGTCCTGAGAGATGGTGGTGCCCAGGGAACCTGAATGACTCCACTGCAGTCACAGTGCGGTCATGATGGGGATTGGGGGGTGGGGGTGAGTAGGGGGGTTTCTCCTGAAGTCCACTATCAGGATTTGATCAAGTTGTTAACTTTTATTTTTTATTTTTTTTATTAAAAGACAATTTTGTTGTGTCTAAGTCAAGTACAAGTCCTTAACCAAGTGAGTTTACATCTGACTCCAGCAGAAACTGGGAGTGCGTGCTGATATTCAATTAACCGTTATTCAGTGTGATGAAAAGAAATACAAATAGTATAATAATATATATATATTTTTTTCATATTAGATGTTTGCATAGCCCCTTAGTGGGCCCCGGCCCCCTTGTTGAGATCACTGCTCTAACATTAATAAAATGTAAACAATTTCACTAATATTAATACATTTTTTGTATGTTTACTTAGCTGGAGCGAGGACATGTTTCCTACATTTTCATCCCCATAATGTATTTAATTTAAACACTCTTAAAAAGCATGTAATGCATATTCAAACTCAAAAAATTATGGAAAGTTAGCATGAAAAAAAGACATACATAAAATGAAAGGATCTTATATTTTCAGTTCATGCTAGATGGTGTGATTTAATCAATCTCCCAAGCCTGGTATTAATTTACACACACACACACACACATTATTTATTTATATTTACACAGAAAGGAAAAGCCAGATCAACATACTGTAAAAAACAGCCCACCACAGTTTGCTTTTTGTGCATGACATTTATAGGTGTCACACACACACACACGTTTTTGTGTTTTTGGTTTTTATACTGTACAAACTGTATATTCTATCGCCCTACACCAACCCTACACCTAACCCTAACCCTCACAGGAAACAAGTGCATTTTTACTTTCTCAAAAAAAAAAAAACTCATTCTGTATGATTTATAAGTGCTTTGAAAAATGGGGACATGGGTTATGTCCTCTTAAGTCACCCTCTCCTTGTAATACCTGTGTCATACCCATGTCATTATGCAAAGTTGTGTCCTGATATGTCACAAAAACAAGAGCACATAGATATGCCATAAACCGATCTGCAACTTGTTGTTCTCCAATGTGGAGAATGAAGGATGTTACAAACACTGGTAAATGTAGCCACAGGGGGATATTTATAGCACATTTCATTGTAAGCAAGTACAGCAATATGCTGCATTCCTGTTAATGTGACTGACAAACTTTGAAGTGAGTTTACTTTACAGTATATCTGATAAAGTGCTGTGTGTGTGATGTTGCAGATTGCTTGTCTACAATTTGGTGCAACTGTAAGATATAATGGATAAAAAAAACTAACAACAACAGCCATAAAAAATATCATATAACTATGTAAAACTAAACTGAAATTAAAAACAATAATACCTAATGAAATAAGATAATGAAACTGTTATAAAATCATGAAACTGTAATAACCCTAAGAAGTGTGATATCTGTTTGCAGCTGGCCAGCATGTGTACGAAGCAGAACAGTTTTTGATACAACCACTCTTCCTGTTACTTTTTGCAATCCTCCTCACTTCCTCTAACAGTTGTGTACATGTGTCAGAATATGGCACTTTAGTGCACTTGAAGTCTTCACACGCAGACCACTGAACTTGATGAGCATCTAGAAGCTCATCAGAATCAGAAGAATGTGCTTCCCTAGGCTATAATACAAATAGAATTGTATTCTAATTTTACTATAATAATACGTTGCAACATACTGATACATGACATGCAGTGGCATAGATTTCCACGCAAGTATTTTGGGTTCATCTTTACATACATGCCTACACATAGTATGTTTTATTAATAAGGTGTATACCTGAATTTCGCCTTCTTTTGGAAAAAATTGGATATGTTGTCCCCGCTTTGATCGGACAGCTAATATTGTTACAGCACTCTAAGCCATGACTACCTTTACTGACCAAAGACATCTTTACTGATCAGCGGGATTAATTTGGTTAAGGTTAGGTATAACGGTGGGCTTTGGGGAGAAAGACAATTAATGCCTCGATGAAGCAGCATCCACTTCTGATTTGCTGTTTTATAATGTACTACAATACACTGAGGTGTTTTGAGTATCAAAATACATTCCCATAACCAAGTTTATTGTTCATTGACTACTATAAGCACAATTAAACCTCTACAAATGATTCAGACTGGTCTTCAGCGGACCCAAAAGAGCCCATGTTACACCTCTCTTTATCTCCTTGCACTGGCTACCGGTTGCAGCTCACATCAAGTTCAAGACCCTCTTTTAACTCACTTTTACGAATCTATATCCTCTCCAGAAGTCTGAGATCTGCTAGTGAGCAACGCCTCGTGGTACCATCACAGAGAGGCTCAAAATCACTTTCCAGAACATTCTCATTCTCCATTCGTGGCTGGTGGAATGATCTTCCCACCCCTATCTGGAATGCTGAATCCCTGACAAGTTTCAAACAACAGCTGGAAACTCATCTCTTTCTAAACTATTTGGCTTCATCGCAAAAAAAAAAAAAAAAACCTTTCTCCTTATTTTTTTCTTTATTTTTTTCTAGCTTGTACTTATTTCAACAATGTCTAAAACCTGGTATTACAAGCACTTCCTGTGTCTGTTTGCCCCTTTAAGAAGAACAGCTTTATGTATCTCCCAATTGTAAGTCACTTTGGATAAAAGTGTTTGCAAAATGACTAAATGTAAGTGTATGCAATTCATTGGTTTATTTCCCCTAAAAGTGTAAACACTGAGCCTCCCGGGCACCATCAAAACATTAAGAGCGGTATGTTCAGATCCATCAATTTCTTTCCAGTACTGCTGTCAAACAATTAATCATGATTAATCATATCCAAAATAAAAGTTTTTGTTCATATAATATGTGTGTGTCTACTATGTATATTTATTATGTATATATAAATACACACACATACAGTATATATTTAGAAAATATTCACATGTATAAATATATTATTATTATTATTAGATACATATATTATGTGAACAAAAACTTTTATTTTGGATGCGATTAATCGTGATTAATCGTTTGACAGCACTTCTTTCCAGCGCAACCAATAGGGCGAATTTGGGGAGTGGCTACTGTAGCAGGCTCAGCAAGAGGGTGTTTGGCCAGGGTGGGACCATGGAAATTTGGTTACAGAAGCGCAGGCCAAAATTGGAAGACTTGCAAAATACAGACAGACCACGGTGTAAAACAAGGTTAAACACTGGTGGTGCTTTTACAACATGAAGGAATGTGATGGAATGTTTGGGTTTCAACCAGAATGCTGAAATTGCAGAGTTCCTCTTTGACAGGAAAGCTAAACGTAACTTTGTCTGCCACACATTTTGACTGTCAAGCCCTAGATAAAATCATAAGATAGTGTAAAGACAAGAACAATCATATGGGCTTGATGAGTGCAAGAAAAACTGCAAGGTAATGCTAGTAGCAAGGAAATGGCATACTTCATTTTTATTTCAATTTTACCACAATGAGACAGATTCCAAATAGCTCTGTTTGATCTCATGTTGAGGCTGAAAAGGGAAACGTGGATTGGGAATGAGGAACCAGGGAGCATAGAAGAGTTTCAAAGAGAGAATGATAGTATGTGTTTGTGCGTATATTAGTACCTGATGTTGGTTGTGCAGTTTCTCTTGATTGCCAACCAGAACGCCTGACCTTTTCTTCTGTTGCAGTCGTTTCAGTCTGAAAAACTTAAAAGCAAAAACAGTGTAAGGATAGAAAAGAGAACGGAACCAGCAGACATGTTCTTATACAGATGCATGCAGTATGATGTAGATATAGTATTAAATCTTACATGACTCACAATTCACGCAACCACAAATGAACTATCTATAAGTTTCAAGCTATTTTCAGGAGTGAAGTGCCATATTTATTGAGACTTACTGAATCTGCACATACGTCAGTACCATCCTGAAGACATTCTGAATTTCCCCATGATGCGGAACGTTTGTGAAATCCAACAGCTGTTTTTTCAGCTCCAGCGAACCAAGCGTGTGGTGTCTTTTACAGAAATAACAACCATTATAAATCACATAAAACTACCGTTCACAATCGTAGTTTGAAGTTTATACATCAACTGTGTTATATTTGGCTGGCTGATGCTTTAAGGGTTCACTGAATTATGTTTATTGATTTAGTCACCATTTTTTCAAAACGTATTGTGCCAGGACTGAATATGTGCAACATGAAAACAACTGCGATCTAAAGCACAGAAATAAATAAACAGTTAATGACTCCTGTCATATGATCCTCATGTAATCCTATTGTACAGTCATATGATCTACTTTCATGGTGCATTTTTGTGTTTTTTTCAAAGTAATTTGTAAAAGTAATCCTTTGACCATTTTTTTTTTTTTTTTGGAAACTAGTACAATTAGACATTTTGCCATTAACCAGCACCATGTGCAAATAAGACCATAGAGAGACCAAAACAAGACAATTTAACAAGTACAGCAAGTGGGTAAAACTGTCTTAAGTCGATGATATAAAGATGATATAAAAAATGAGGAACAGAAAACAGATGATATTTAAAAAAATAAGAAAAGCTGATACACACATTTTCCCTGCAGTGATGCAACCTAGTTTGAGCAAACAGTGGTACAGTGATGAAGTCAGAGGATAACACAGACTTTTGGTATATACCATGGAACTGCATGGACCCTTTTACACTGCTATTACCATCTGTGCTGAGTGAGCAGGGTCAGGGAAATTTACTTTTAAAAATAATGCATTACGATATTGCATTACTCCATAAAAAAATAACTTATAGCATTACCTAGTTACTCTTTATGGAAAGTAATGCATTATGTTACTTTTGCCACATGGGCTGGGCTTGCTAATTTTGTTAAAAAAAATTATTTAACTGGAACTGTAAACACCAAAAGAGAAGTTAATAAGTTAAAATGTCTCTGCACCTCACTCCTAATTTATCTCAATACGGAGACAGGAAAGGTGTCAGTAAATAAATGGGAAAACAAAGTAGCTTGCGTGACTTATTTGAAAATTAACTCTAAATTTAAAAGCAATGCGTTACTTTACTAGTTACTTGGGAAAAGTTATCTGATTACATAACTCAAGTTAACTGTAATGCATGGGTGAGTCAGCTCAACTCAACTAATGGCTGAACAGTAATATGGGACTAGAATTGAATGTATGTTAAAACTATAATTCGATTCAGGGCCACATGATTAAGTCAGAAGATTGAATCCCTTTACCTGGGTGGATTTGTCTTCCCTGTCATGTCCGTCGCCCTCTTTGGGCCACTGGCCTTGCAAGTACGGTCCCACAATCGCATCCAAAGATACTGTGCGCCGAATCTGAGTCTGCAATCGCCACTCTGCTTGGGTTCTATTACCTGAGGAAACAAGAAAGCTTAAAAACACCTGAAACCAAAGTGAGCACAGCAAATTGCATGGACAGAGAACAAGTACTAATTTCTTCAATGAGGGGTAAAATACATGCATTCATCCTATATATAAATTTTGTGTTAAACTTTACAAATCACTGGTTTAGATCATAAAAATGTTTCTAATAATGATTTATTCTAAATGATATTATTATTAAAATAACAATTTGACCTGTAAAGATTAGCATGGTTTCCATAATGTCTTAGTATTTGGATTGTCTGTCCAGTAACACTGGAGCTGATATGAACAAAACCAGTTCTCCAGCATGACCTGAGATGTTTCAAAGAGCATCTAGAAAAAAAGTTAACTCAAACGTTTGAAGTAAGCATACAGCCAATGTTTATAAGTAATATTATACTGATGATGAAGGTGATAATGATGATGATGTGTTGCTTGCTATGCACCAGTAAATTCCAGAAGAAAACTGCAGAGTGTAGATAGATTAAATTCACTTAAATGAACATATATTCTAAGGTTAATTAAATATTTAATGTGTTTTGATTTAAAGCATACAAAGACACAAATTAAAGTACTAATGCAGTTGCAAACTCAATGATTCACATTCCATTTCCTGTTAACCTTCAAGAAAGATGTTCAGTGGCTCAGATCATGTGTGATAGTTGCTGATGTGTATTAAATACTTCACCTGGATTGATATTTTTGACGGCAGCTCCAGCTGCTTTGTGCAGCGTGAAGGGAACAGTAGCTTTGAGAGGCTGGAGACCTGATCCGTTCCTGGACATCTTCATCTCTTCACAAACTCTAGCGTCATTAGCACATTTTTCCTTCTTTAACTATCTATTTCCAGCTATCTGTTCATTCTAAATGTTTCTCATCTAGTTTCTTAACTAGACCGATAACTAGAATATAGTTGATCGTATTCAACTATACGATTATAAAGTTAAGAGAGTTATTTGCTGCTCAACACCGAGCTGGTTTCTGAATCTCAAAAAGCTCTGTGTCGGATCTTTCATTCATTTTAGGAAGTGGGCGGATACCTTTAGAATTCGCCTTTTGATTGGCTAAAAGAGACAGTTGGGCAATGGTAATTGGGTAATAAGACATCAATCCAGAAACGGTATAAACATTTTTGGCTTGATCTCAAAGAATTCTATGAACTGCTCATTTGCAGTCTCTCTCTCTCTGTCTCTCTCTCTCTCTCTCTCTCAAACACACACACAAACACACACACAAAATAAATTCTAACTAATCTAATACGTATAAGTATGCTAAAACTTGGTCAACCAACTTAATAGTGTGCAGTCTGTTGTTCATATAGAAACTTATGAAATGAGTTGCGTGTGGCAAATTAGATAATATATTTGAGGTATGGCTGTGGGAATGTTTTTGCTTTCTCATCCAAAGCTATAGAAAGAATTCAGAATTCTTATATACATACAGATTGTTCATTTTAGGTGAACTATTTCTTTATATTCTTTCCTAGTTGTCAAATGCAGCTTCATCTTCAAGGCTAAAAAGGCTAAAAAATAAATAAATAAAAAAATAAATAAAAATCTATTCCATCTACTCTAGCACTCTCTATTCTAATTCTATTCTTTTAAAAAAAAATAGTTGCCCCCTTTAGACTGTCTATTAATTTACTTTTTATTTTCTTAAAAAAAATGCTTGTCTAATCTTTTTGTATTCTAGCTGTTTTCTTTTTATTTATTATGTAATAATAATAATAAAACTACATGTACTGCATTAAAGTAACTGAGACTTGTTATAGCACTTGTATATCATTGCTCTCTTGTTGATTCTGATTGATTCCATTGTCAATTGGGAGCTAATTCATACTTTACTAGGGGGAAAAAACATATTTCATATCTATATAAATGTGGTATTTCTTCCAAGGGTGTAACAGTCCCGGTTGGGTGGGTGTCTTCACCATGTATTGTTGGAGATAACTTTTCATCAGTGGTGGTTTGCATAGGGTGGAGTTTGTGTGAGATAACACCTTCTGAATATTTACATTAATTGTTGTCTTATATTCCTTCAGCAGAAGAGCTGTTTTGTGGTCAGTGTACTGACACATTTGTCACATTTGTTTGAAAAGTCCATGCGTATTATCTTTCTTTAAAATAAATTGGTTGCAGAGGTTGCAGAATTGTATTTACAGAAATAATGAGAGACATTTTAGACCCATTTAAATAATTATTTAAGACTTTGATATAGATTGATATAAAGTGATTCAATAATGCTTTTTGGCGTATTTCATTTTGAGTTTCACTTGAAGAAAACATGCTTTCTCTGACCCCATCCACATCCAACAGGAAGAGCTGTTCTTTTGCCCTTTGTGTTTTGTAAATCTATCTTTTAGGATAAAGTCATTTTGAAAATCAAAAGTCATTTTTCAGCTTCACTCAAATCAGTCAAAGGTCACATCTTTTTGGCAAGCATATTTTGAACTAGCAGACCCCATTTTGCATTTAGACACTTATTATTATTTTTTTTACTGCAGCAGTCCAAAGTGAAAAAAATGGTGCTGACCTTTGACCCATAATTGACATTTGTTCTTTGTTTGACCCCTGGGCCGTGGTGACCCTAAATTTAAGTCCATTTGTAATGAATTCCAAAGTGACATCTGGAGTATGCTTAAATAATGTGTTCCGTCCATATGAGCATATAAACTTTAAGAATATGAGAATATGAACATTATGAACTTATGTGAGACTTTATACCATAGGCTTTTTTACTTGGTCCCACCTAGCAACCACACAGCAACACACAAAAAAACTCAGAACATCAATAGCAACAGCATAGCAATGCCCTGGCAACCACCCAGAACAACCTAGCTAATACTAGAATTTTCTTCAGAGAAGGCCAGATTTGCGCTTCCAGTTCAATAAATGCATACATCAAATGGTTAGATGAAGAACACTGAACATGGTTTACATTGAGGGTTGACACAACACCACTTTACAACTGAAAAAGGAAAACTTTTATGTGTTTGTCACACTCATGCTAAGTTTGTTCAGTTAACATGGACTTCCTGGAGTTTCTGTCTCTCTTTTCCCACCTCTCCTTGTTTGTGATGGTTTTTGTCATTTTGTTCGGTCTTCCAATAAAAGGGCACAACTAGAAGTCAGTGGTTAAATTGTATTTACAATACTGTTCCAGTACAGTACCTACCAAATATTCTGATGTTTGCAGCTCATTTAATGGAGGACTGTTTCCTGATTCTGGGAGACTAGACTACAATGCTGGCTGTTCTGACTCACAGTCTGTAAGTACGTTTAAATATTTAAAAGATTTGCAACTGATGATTCAAATGCGAGTTTTGAGCAGTCTAGAGTAGGTGTGGTATCCTGATATATTTATGCTATAGTTAACGGCAGTTCCACTCCACACCACAAGAGGTGCAGTTGATCTCCTGGATCATATGGGTCTAGGCGCGGGGGATGTAAGCATTATAGAGGAAGTGATAACCTGTTACGCTAGTAATCAATAAAATACTAAGTACAGTTATAGTGCTTGACTCACTCCTTATATTACTGAAGTTACCACAGTAGGGGTTGTTGTTTGTCATTTCTATGATCACAAATGCAGACATGGTTTTATGTTTAAACGGCGCAATGCAAGGCAACACATAAAAAGACAGTATAATCGTCATTATAATCCGTAATTATGTGCCCAATGGATGCAACAAATGACACGTTTGTAATGGGTTTTAATGTTTTTCCTCGTCACGCTGAGACACACAACTGTCAGGGAATGGATGACAGGAAGCAAAATGCAAGTAACAATTTATTGACAGAATATAATGTAAGGCTTCAGCTGACGGCGGGTGGTGCAGAGACCTCGATGGACAGCACAGGATGGGTGAGATGGTGAGTAGAGTTCGCTGGTGAAAGATAATGAAAGATCCAGATGATGATGTAATCCATAGCGAAACACAGAACCGGAACAAACCCATGAGATGGAATGCTGAACAGGAGGGAGACAGACATGCAGCACGGAGGAGTGCAAACAACGACATGCAGCTGCCGCTGGTCACTGATGATCAGCGGTAACGCCACATGAAACAATCAGCGTAACGACATCAACATGAGACGAGTAGGAAACAATGCATTAATGAATCGTGACAGTACCCCACCTCCTAGAGACGCCTCCTGGTGTCCCCAGACTTCCTTACCTGTCGATTGTAATCATCGATAAGGGAGTGATCCAGGATGTCACTAGCAGGCACCCAACTTCTCTCCTCCGGACCATTACCTTCCCAGTCCAAGTACTGAAATCCGCGTCCCCTCCATCTCTTGAGTCCAGAATACGATTAACCGAATATGTAGGTCCGGGGCAGGCGGATTAATAAGAGAACGAAACACAGGCTTTATCTTTGATACATGAAAGGCGGGATTAATTCTCCTGTATGCTGGAGGAAGATTAAGGTGGACTACCACTGGACTAATGATTTTGGTGACAGTGAACGGGCCAATGAATTTGGGAGCAAGCTTATTGGAAACGGAGCGGAGAGGAATGTTCTTGGTAAAAGCCACACTTTTTGACCAACAATGTATACGGGAGGCTTAGACTGGTGGCAATCGGCTTTAGCCTTGGTGCGCGCACCCACTTGGAGTAGAGTCTCGTGGGCTCTAGTCCATGAGTGGTGACACCTCTGGACAAAGGCGTGAACAGAGGGGACCGCGACTTCGGATTCCAGACTAGTAAAAATTGGTGGCTGGTATCCTAAACTACACTTGAACGGAGATAGGCCTGTCGATGACACTGGTAACGTATTGTGGGCCTACTCCACCATTGACAAATTGACATTTGATGGTTCCAGGAGGAAGGGTTCTTGGAGACCAAACATCGCAACACCCTCTCCAAATATTGGTTGGCTCTCTTGGTTTGACCATTGCTCAGGGGATGAAACCCTGAGGACAGACTGACAGTAGCTCCCAGCAATCTACAAAATTCTCGCCAAAATTTGGACACAAACTGGGGTCCCCTGTCGGAAACCACGTCTGTCCGGAGACCATGTAAGTGAAAGACATCTACGACGGTCAGTGCTGTCTCCTTGGCTGAGGGTCATTTGGGCAAGGGAATAAAGTGGACCTCTTTCGAGAACCGTTCCACCACAGTCAAAACAACCATGTTGCCCTGGGATGGCGGGAGGGCAGTAATAAAATATAGTGCAATATGGGACCAGGGTCTCGAAGGGACCTGCAGCGGTTGAAGTAACCCATTTGGGGGTCGATTGGAAGTCTTACCAGTGGCACAAACCGAGCAAACAAAAACAAAACTGTGAACGTCGCGAGCCAAAGGTGGCCACCAGAATCGTTGGCTTGACCAAAAACTTGGATGACAAGCCACATTGGAACAATGCCCCCACTGAATGACATCGTACCGTAATCCCTCTGGCACAAATAAACCAATTTGGTGGGCAACCGGGCGGATGTGTTACCCCTTCTAAGGCCATCTTGACCTTCAATTCGACCTCCCTCCCTGCTTCCATCTTATTGGTCAGATCGTTCTGTCAGGGAATGGATGACAGAAAACAAAATGTGAGTAACAATTTCATCCACATCCACTCACTGCCAACCCTTTGCCATCTCCTTGCCCCCCTCCAGAGCCCCAAACATCCTTCACTCTGCTCATCTTTTGTAACGGTGCGAGGTCATGCCTTGCCAGAGGAGGGGGTTCTGTCACACTTATGCTCAGTTTTACTTGGCATGGACTTTTAGTTTGCATTCACTAGTTTCTGTGTCTTTGTTCATTTTCCCGCAACTTTTTTTTTGGTTGTCATGTCTGTATCAGCTGTATGTATCATTAATTACCTTGAGTTCCGGTTTAAGCAGTCACTCATTGTCTGGTCACCATTATGTTTTGCTATTGCCTGTTAGGCAGGTGAACAGGGAATGTAAAATGAAACATTTAGTTTAGAACTTTATTCATCATCTTTGTCTGTATTTCTGCAGAAACTGTTAGTGTTTTACATGACATTTGTGTTTTGGGAGCTTGAAAATGCACATTTTGAAAATAAGTTTTCAAAGTGCAAGTATTTGAAAATGATACCATTATCATCTGTGTTAACTACAAAAATGCGATGTTTGTGGAAATGGTGTCATCATGCGCATGAGTTACATGTTTGCATAGTGTATTTTTACAAAGTGACATTGCCAACTACTGGTCTGGCATGTAAAATACAGCGTTATAAGTCATTTTTGTGGATCCTTGTCAAAAGATAATTATACGTTTTGAAGTAAAAAATAATGATAATAATTTGTGAATTAGTAATTCATGCATTCATTTTCTTTCAAAATCCTGCTGAGCTATCTCTTATCTTACCATCAGTTTCTATACCCATAAACAACAGTACAATGTATATACAGTACACCCAAAAACACTCTAAAAATGGCATTTGAATCAATCACTTGTCAAGAAAAACAAGAAAATACATTTAGAAAGTGGCTGTCCAGTGGAACAGAAGAGATGAACACAGAGTAAACAACTATGACTCACATTAGGACAAAAAGGCAGTTTTATTGCGATTTAAGTGATGAACAGCATAGTTTCCCATGGCTTTTTAAATGATAAAAATAATGGGCAAGGAATAAAAAAAAAAAGCTATTTTAGTTATTTAATGCTAATTGAGGGTAAACATCTGTCTAAGACAACACAGACACACATTCTCAAACAAATAGACTTTCAATTACACTGACAATGGAGGGGGAAATCTAGCTTATCAGTTTTATATGGTACCAGTGCAATAAAAATGAATGCAAGGTTTCAAAACTTCTGCTAATATACTGAAATGACAGTGGTCCACACACTTGCAGACATATTGCAATGATGCAACAACAGAAGACAAATAGATGTCAAACATACAGAACAATACAACAGTATGCAGATATATACTGGTCCATTTTTTTTGTCATTTTGTAATAGTATACTACCATCATGTGCAGAGTGATCCCATCTTCAAAGTTACGTCAAGAGGCAAGAAAAGAAGGATAAGGCAGCTATTCAGAAAATGTCTTTCATTTTATTACCTCTGTAATTGTACAGCAGAATGTAAAGACATACACATCTTCTTGTTTATCTTCTTAGTTCTTGCATGTTGTTTGGCAGAAGAGAGATGGTTGAAATGTGAGAATTTAAAAAATAAAGTGATGATAATGTTAAAATACTAACTAGTAACTATAATATGCTTTCTTTCACACATTTTTCATGGTAAATTTCTGACTGTAAGTGTCTGTATGGTTTTGTTTGTATGTGTTTTGTATGTATGTTCCCATAAAAGATTTTAAAGGGCAACAGAATGTGGGCTTTGAGACATGAAAGTCAGTCAGTGCATAGTCCACAGTTTGCCTTCACTGGTTACCACAACAAGCCAGGAGAAAGGTTTGAACAGCAAACACATTCAGAGACACACTCATCTGAAAAGCTCTAACAGGATAAGTCTGTGTGGAAAATATCTCCCATCATAACTAAAGAGTTCTAGCTATATTTGATCAATGATACTTTCGTGAGAATTAGTGTAACTGGCTGCAGCTGAGCCGCATTATCCTTGGATGTCTTAGCTGACAGTGCAGTTTCTCTCTGCTTGTACTGGTCTCATTTGGTGGTCCCTAGCTAGGGGTTAGAGCAGGACTGGGCTCTGCGCTGATGTTTACCAGGCACTCAGTCGACCTCAGGCTTGGCAGGGACTTACAGCTGGGTAAAGAGGACAGAGAACCACATAGGCCTAACATAGAGGGAGTGTATTCTTTTTCTGAAATGAAAATGGAAGAAATGGGAATTATTATTAAACGGCAACAATAACATTAGGACTACAAACATAGTTTACCCAAAAAATAAAAAATTCTGACATCATTTACTCTACTTCACGTCATACCAAACCTCTATGCATTTCTTTCTTTTGCAGAACACAAAATATACTATCCCCTGAGGCTACTAGGAGAGGATTGGTAGTGAAGTGAGATAACTGATGCTGGTAGGTCATGTGACCGTAACAACATGGTAAATGTAGTATGTCAGGCTTACATTTACACTACATACAATCATACTACAGAACATTATTTAAGAATTTATTGAAAAGAAGAAACTATGTGATTTTAGATGCAGCAAACATATTTTTGGAGGGGGAGAGAATGATATAGAATCATGAAGAATGATGATTTGGATGAAAGATTACGAGGGCACATGAAAAAATAATGATGTGCATGGATAATTCATTTAGATAAAAAATACAAAAATAAAACACTTCAGTGATCTATAAGAAATAGTTGTCAGTTTATGGTTTGAAGTGGTAGCTGTACATAGTAGCTGTTTTTTAGAAGGTCAATGGCTTGTCAAAGCAGGTTTAGATGGTTGTTCAGCTGGATTACCATGATGGGTAACTAGTCTGTTTTTTCCATGCCAGTCTACTGTATTAACAACCATTCCATGTAAATGTGGCACACAACAGTATGTAAACACAGTATGGTAAGTCAGTCTCTTCCTGTGTAAGTGGGTAGTTCCTGCTAGAATAAGCTGTAAAGAGGACCACACCTCATACTGATTCTTACTTTTGGGCACACAGTGCTGGTACACCATCTTGGTACAGCAACAAACTAGCTACCATGCTTCACAAACCTGCTTGACCACCTATTACTGTAGCTCAGTTGATCATCCACCTAAACCTGCTAAGCTAAGCAGGTTTAGCTTAGTCAAAACCAAGCTACAGTACCAAATTCAGCTTGTTGTAGGTGGATTTTAAGGTGTACCTGCTGTGCACCAGGCTTTTCCATTCAGTTTCCTTTCTGCCCTCTGAGAACCTGTGGTTAAGCTTATATGTGGTTCCGGGCTTGGAAAACTACCCCTAAAAGACAACAACAGACCCACAGCAACACCATAAGTATATTTGCTGTTGAATTTCAAGTCTGGGATTAAGTTGTAAAGGCCACATGAAAAGGAGCAACTAATCACCTGTGGTACAGTTTCCTGTCCTCTTGGTTGTTGTAGTTTTGGAGAGATGGCCATTGGTTAACAAGAGGGATTGAGAAATCCTTAGAGAGCGGATGTGATTCGCCTGGAATCAGACTCGTCCTGCGATACAGTTAAAGACAAATAAAGTTTATGGACTTATTGCATACGTGTGTCACAGATTCTACTGGTTTTAGCAGCCATCACTTCGAAATGAATCAGAGATGATCAGTAGAATGTTCTAAATGCAAAATGTGACATTTCATTTTACACTGCCTTTGCAGCGCCAACCTGCAATTGTTAAATGAAAGAGCTACTTCTACATGATTTAACCAGCATGAAGTAGTTTTGGTGGACTTAAGATAGTTTATTTGGATTTTACCATTATGTTACCATTTTTTCAGTGCATTTACTCTTACTTTATTACTATTATGGCATTACATCATCCTCCACAACCCTTAAAACCACGTGTCCTCAGACCATAAATCAATACGTCATATACATAAACATATGCATTCAACATAATATTATAATACATTATATATAATATTATAAGAAATCCTTAAAAGAAATCATGACAGCTATTAGTCTTCTGTCCTTCTGTGCTCTTTCTATAGCACACCTATTCTGAATTCAGCGAGGCACTGGTGAGATTTATTGTAGTAGTAATATTTTCTGACATAACCATAATCATATATACAGTCACATAAATAGTAAAGAAATTTTGGTCTTACTTCAATTTAGGGACCAATTCTTTCTATAAACTAACTATTAACTACGACTTTTGTCTCAGTTAACTCCTAATTTGCTGCTTATTAATAGTTAATAAGGTAGTTGTTAAGTTTAGGTATGGGGTAGGATCAAAGGATCTAAAATATTGTCATGCAAAATGTTATTAATATGTGCTTTATACTGTAAGTACTAATAAACAGCTGATATGCTAGTAATATGCATGCTAAAAAGCAACTAATTAATAGTTTGAATGAGTCCTTAAAATAAAGTATTACCAATTGTTTTATTCATTCATTAAAATTAATGCTGGACGTGTTATTTTTTACATACTGTATTTTCCGGACTATAAGTCACACTTTTTTTCATTGTTTGGCTGGTCCTGCGACTTATTTATCAAAATTAATTTGACATGAACAACGAGAAATGAACTAAGAGACATGAACCAAGAGAAAACATCTCCAGCCGCGAGACATAGAGCGCCCTCTCGCGGCTGGAGACGGTAATGTTTTCTCTTGGCTCTAAATGAATGCCACTTATAGTCCATAGCGACTTATATGTTTTTTTCCTCATCATGACGTATTTTTGGACTGATGCAACTTATACTCAGGTGCGACTTATAGTCAGAAGAATATGGTATTTATTTTTACAGTACATGTTTTTGAATCAGACAGATTTGAAATATATTGCGTGATAAGAAAAATAGAAGAAGCAGAATGTAGGTGAATATGTCTGAACTGATTAATCCAAAATAATTCCTTAAACTTTAAGGTCTCAAGAATCAGTGGTGTGTGTGTGTGTGTGTGTGTGTTTCTCTCACAGTTGTTCCTGCAGCTCCAGTATGATGTTCTCCAGTTCTCTCTTCTCTTTCTGGCTCTGCAGCTTCAGTTCTTCCAGTCCAGCTGTTAGTTTTTTATTCTCCATCTCCACATTCTTCAGCTGAGATTCCCGCAGCCTTACCAGCTCCTCAAGGTACCCCTGAACACAAATAAAACCATACACACTTTAGCACAACATACTATATTCATTTGAGCGTTACTCACCCACTATAGGAACTCTTGTTTTGAATGTGTGTTTAACCTTTTGTGCATTGACGATCTTGAACCTCTGCTCCATCTTGCGGCACTTGTTCCTCCAGCTCTCCTCATCGGTGACCAGAGGGATGTAAGGATGCTCGACACTGTCATCACTGTTACTGCTGTCCACACTCTGACCGTCCTCATCGTCACTAAGATAATCATAACTGAACCAAACACAACACAATGTCTCATAGCCAACAGAGCCGAATATTTGATTCTAGTCAATTTGAGCAACATTGGGCGGTCAAATATTTTTCCATATTAATGAATCTGACCCTAAGCACTTATTTCAAATGTCTCGTTTTACTCCATGGTCTTTCTTTTCATAGTAAACAAGGCGCCACATGTCATCATCCTCCCATTCATCCAGAGTTTATTTTATGATAACATTGTTATAATTAGTGATAACTGATTAACTGGCCAATACTTGACTAAAGTGAAAATATCACCACCAACCAATAACTGTAACTAACTTATATTCTTTCAGAAAACCATATGAACATCAAGCATTCCATTAGTATAAAGTAGGGCTGCACAATAATGTTTACAACTGATAATAATGATAATTTAGCTCCAAGAATATAATTGCAATTATTAACCACAATGGTTTTATTGGCGATATTTCTTTGACATCAGAATTATTGCACTTTCTCATAAGCAATTCTCAAAATCTTGCAACTCATGCATGTGGAGCGTGCAACCATGCAAGTTAATAGAAATGTCAAATAAAAACAACATTTTCAGAAAAAATAACCAGAGGGACAATATTTCCAAAAATTATGCATAATTAATTGAGAGAACAATTAAAATGCTATTAAAATATGATTAATCGTGCACCCCTAGAATAGAGGGATATAAATAAAATCTAAACATTGAAACCCACACCATTCCCTGTATGAAACTGTGTTGTATGAATGTTCTTCACCTTTGTGTGAATTTCAGATATGGAGTGTAGTCAATAACAGCCTCAGACTTCCCATCCAGAGCCTCCCCTTTCAAACAGAAGCTGACAACAAACACAGAACAGCAAGGATTACACAACACTGATTACATTGCATAACATTATAATTCGGTTCCAAAACCTGCATTAAAGTATCATATGCTTTACATGAGTGTGCTGTGCAGAGTTTCTTCCTATGTAGAACATTCCAAATCAATCACTTACCAGGTTCCATTTCAGCTGATTTTGAAACACAGCTTTATTCCTCAGTTTATTACCTCTTCCATCACCCACCCTCTTACCTAAAGTCAATGGCTCCAAGTCCGATGAGCATTCCGGTCAAAACAGATGCTTCTTCTCGGAGCATTATGGCACCTTCATCATAGAACCTTCTGTAGATACACATGCAATATATGAACAAACACAATCACATTATAGATGCACCACATTATGTATTCGACAGTGTAACATTCATAATGCCTGTCTACATTGTTATGTTTAAACTGGATTTGTGTAATGATTCCTGGGTGTGACTGTGTGAAAGAATCATATTTGTGGGTTGATTAATACTGAGTTTTCCCTTTCAGCCTGACCTGGTGGTGCGGCTATCTCGCAAAGCTGTGGCGATGTATTCAGACAGCCGTTTCTCCATCAGTGCAACTCGTATCCATGCTCTGCCCTAAAGACAAAGCCAAGCCAAGCTTCATCATACAAACCATATCAAATATATGCATGCATATACTGCAGGCACATCAATGAACACCTTTAAAAAAAAAATGAGTTGATTAATTGTCAATGAGAATAAAATCATGCTTTTCTGGAGAAAACCTTAAATTTTACAATTCACTAAAATACAGTACAGTGTTCTGTAACATTTATGCAAACATCTTTTGTTTCATAAACAGACATTCTTTACACAGCAACATGAAATACAGTGATGTGTAAAATAGTACCCCAACAAAAAATGACTGTACTTTGTCATAGTACAGAAGGATTTAATCATTTTCACATACCATGGTATTTATTTACTTACAAGGTCCACTTATAATGTTGGTTCCAAAAAGAATCATATTTTAGTATTTCATGACTACCCGTTTTTCTCTAATTTATTTATTTTTATAAATAAGAAAATAGTTTTAGTTCTGCAAGTTACATTATGTTTTTATATGTACACCATGCTTTTTTTATCTCAATACATTAAAAAAACGATTCCTAAAAGATTATTTCATCAAAAAAATAGTTTTATTCACCTTCATTTCATTCTAAACCTATATGACTTTCTTTCTTCTGTGAAACAAAACATATATGAAAATAATAATAATAATAATAATTATGAGTATAATTTTAAGAAAGTTGGTAACCCATGTTTTTGTAATGCTGCCTTCAAATATATGGGCTAAAAAAAAACACTGGGACATTTCTCAAAAAATCTAATTTTATGTTGCACAGAAAAAAAGAAAGTTATAAAGATTTGGAAGAACATGTAAATGAAGAAAGAGTTTTTATTTTTGAGTGAACTATCCATTTAATTCTGCTTCTTACTTAATGTACTCCATTGTACTTCTATCTTACCATAACTGTGGCACAAAAGAAGTACAGTGGATTTTTTTGTTTGTGTATTAAATTCAAGCATTAATGATTATGGTAATTACTCATTCTACTATAAATATTTTAAGTAGAGACTTGTGTTCCCACCTTTGCTCGTGAGGAGTTGATGTTCTCCATGTTCTCAATGCTGCTTATGCAGTTATTGGGCACTTTACTGCAGGCCAGACGGATGAAGTCCCAAAAACTACGCTGACCATCAAACCAGCTGCCGGAGCCTGCAAAAGACACGATGCGAGAGATCACCTTCGTTTGAATCACTGACTTAAATTCTGTATGTCCTTAATGTTCTTATAGAGGTAAAGTCTACTGCTAGTGTAAGTATACCAGTGATATGCGTTCTGACCTTTAAAGCGATGGCTGAGGATGTGTTCCAGAATAGCAGCGAAGTTAATGAACTCCTCAGATGAGTCATCGATGGGCTCAGCTGTGTACTTCTCTAGCAGTGTCTTCACTGAAAACCTGCCATTCGAACACAAACAATACAATGTTCTTCAATATGGAAAATAAAAGACCTGGTTTCGTTTTGTTTTAAGACCTAAAATACACCACTGATACCATGTGGGTTTGTTTTTCTTGTTGATTTCATCTGTATCCAAGATATTGTCTTTCTTATTTCTTTAAGTTTAACACTGTGTTATCTGCTGTAATGTTCTGCCTGAGTTTCCCTGGTTTCACCACTGGATGGCGTACTTTCAACCCCAGATCACCTCTGTATTAGAGACTTGTAGCACACCTGTATTGAATCTTTCCTAATTGCCCACCCTATTTAAATGCCTCACTGACTATTGTTCTTGTTCAGTCCTAAAGTCTTTTTGAGTATGATGCTGCCAAGGATTTTTGGTTAGAGAATTTAGCTGTCTTCTGTTGAGCGTTGCTTTGGATTTCTCTCTTGCCTGACATTTAAGGACAGAGTTTTTCTTTTCTTTTTTTTTGAGTAAAGAACTTTAGGAATCAGACTCTGAGCCTCTTTGTTATGTCCTCTGCATCTGGGTTTGACCTGCTTCAGTGGAGCAGTGGTTAGTGCCAAGGTTATACACGCCACATACCTGAGTTCAATCCCCATCTGGATTGTAACAATCTGCATTGTGGACCACAATTGAAATCCCCATACTTTCAGAAAGACTTTATACTTAAGTGTGAACTGAGTTTAATGTTTTCAGGCACTTAATTACTTACAATTAAACTTAGATGTTTTATAGTAAATATATATCACATCATATTGGTTAAACTTAAGTGTGATTTTTAACTCAATTAAGTAGAACGTAAGCATATTTTCACATATAACTTCACAATTACTTCTACTGTCTTTGAAATATAGTTAATTAAAGTGTACTGTTGTGTTTAATGTCATTTTTATGGAAACTTGACGGTCGGTCATGTATTTAAATATATTTGTAAATACACATTTGTATTTTAGTTTATAAACATTTGTTTATTACCTTTAAAATATATTAATTTTAAATGTACTGTCAAATAACATTATAACATAATAACATCATTGTAATGAGGGGCCAACGGAGTGAGGATCCATGTGTAACTTTATTAAAAAGGAAGAGTAGTAATACAGGCAGGGTAAATCACCAATACCCAGGGTTATCAGAGATGAGGCCAAAGCAGAGTCTGAGAACAGGCAGAGGGTCGAGGCAGGCAGCAAATAATCGTGAAACAGTGTGTGAGTCCGTCTTTCTGTGTGGCTTACATAGTCCCAGGAATGAGCAACAGGTGCACGTTCAATCAGCACAAGGTACAGGGTTATGGGAAATGAATTACGGGGGAAGAGTTAGTAGTCATGTGATGGTGCACTCTGGTGCCGATCAGGGAGAACCACAGAGGCCAGATTCATGATAATCATGCACGTGCTTTAGTATGTTAGTCAACACATGAAAATAAATGAACATCTTTAAAGGCTTAAAAGATTATTAAAACATCATTTAAAATGTACTTTTAAATTAAACCTTTTAATTTGACATTATTACAACACTGTAAAAAAAATTTTTTTTGAAACATTTTGGAAACTGACAATTAAATATTGACCCAACAAATTGCTTTCAAATAATTATCCCCAAACAAAAAGATGCATTGGGGTAATTTTAGCTTATGGTCCAAAGGTAAAATTAAAAATATATATTCTCTGAACATATTAAATTGTGTTCAGCCAATTAATCAAGTAAAAGTGAAATATCTGTGTTTGCTGAACAAGCCTTGCGGAGAAAAAAACGCACCTGAGAGAAACCGTTGGTAATGGTATAGTGGATTCAAATATATCTGCGCGGGAGAGTGAGGAGACTTGAGGAGTCGATGCTGAAGTACGACGACAGAAGTTCAGACATCATTTCAAAACAGATTTTTCTTCATTTAAGTTATGGTGAGTACTGAAATATGAATTTATTAAGTCTTGTTTACGTCAAACCGAGTGCAGGTCTCAATGTTTCAGCATAAAACCGTAAAACATGGGCATTAATGTTACACTACCGCGGCCATTACACTAACATTGGGTAAGGTTAAACGCATTAACGACTCTCCGAATGTTTTACTTGAGGACATAGTATATTGTAATGTCTGAAAAATGACAGACAAGGGAAGCTCTATTTCCGAAGTTTTAATCAGAACGAAGACAGTCTGTGAGATGAACACTGTCCCGGCCCTCCGATCTAATTTATGCTCCGAACTTACTTTGTTAACCCCATCACTGCCGGTGCAAAACAAACAGCAATTTCGCAACTATGAAGAGTCTGTGCGCTACAATATTTTCCTTAGCCTACATAACATTGTATTTTGCAAAATAACATTGAATTCACGCCTTGGTTTCATGATAGCCTTTTATAAACTAATTTAGTCCAATACTAATATCTCATTTACTATTTATTGAACTGAATAATTTTTATCAAACTATATTGTGATTATGATAAATGTATGAGACACTAGCTATTAGTTATATGTTTCTGTTATAACTTTTTTTTTTTCTCTCAATGTAGCCAAACATCCTAGGTCTGACTCAACGGAACGACTAACGTTACGACTTTCATAGTGAGTATTTAAAAGTTTTTATTGCATATTTGTTCATATCATATTCGTGTCAAATACCCTTAGCTCTTGTGATATTTAAATTGTGTTAAATTGCTTTATTGAGAGCTGCCATGAGACGCTTCTAAAATTTGTGACACTGTAATTCAGGCTACATAATTTACAAAGTGGTTGGCCAATTTGTGTTACACCCGTTTGACACATAGTCTGCAGTGCTTATGTGCATGTTGCAGTACATGTATGGCAAGCTATAAAGCTCAGAATTAGTAATGTTAATTAAATCACTATTTATTAATAGCAATCTGTTAATTAATAATTAAATACTGTTGGGTTTCTCACACAAACCGATCATTTCGTGTCAGACATCAATGTGTCAGTGACAGTATTTATATCACATTTGACCTCAAATCAGCCGTCCCCACACCATCACTTCTGGTAAGTGAGGTCAAATTACACAATATGGCATAGAGATATGCACGAAAGATCACTTGCGCCGCTTGCATCCCATTGAGATACGCCATATTGTGTACATGACTTTGGAACAGAGTAGAGTTGTAAATTATATTCAAATTAAATGCATATGTGGTGAAATTACTAGATTTATTAGAAATGAGATATATTTTAAATTAAAACTTACAACAGGCTTGACAAAAACAGCCGATTCTCATCTTTTCTTTTGTTTTAAAATCTTTTTTACAAGAAATCCTCCAAGAAAGGATGAGTGCTAACCATTATGTCACTTTTTTTTACCAAAATTTCAGGTATAGTGTCGTTTTCCTTGCTTTATCCAAGAAAAAAAGCCATGTGTTGACTTTGAAACAGAGTAGACTTTAAATTATGTGCATCTGTGGTGAAATTACTAGATTTTCATGTCAATACATGTTTATTTTAATGCGAACAATGTGCTGTCACTTTAATTTAGTGGGTCCAGCACAGCAAAAAATAGACTTAATGCGGAAATGCCGCACTGCTGCAGACATACCGCACCTGGAACACACTGCTGGACCGCATCCGCTTGCAGTGTGAAAGCTCTAACCGGTTAACATACTCACTGCAAATGGAGTAAGTGTGAAATGGGCATTAATCTGGGAACCCCTCCCTCAGAAAATCTCTACAAACTTGAACAAATGTTATTTTATATAATTGTACATCTAATTAATTTTTTCTAAAGATTTCTAACTCTTTTTATATATATATATATATATGTAACAGAAATTGCTCAATATTACTCTGGGTCTTTTGCCCTTTCAGCAGTGTGGACTTGACTATCACCAGCATGCTGGTCACACAGTCCACAGTTGGCTATATTTTCCAGTTGCTGTACAGACTTTCTGACAACTTTTCCCCATTTAGCTCTATCTTTAGAAAGCCTTTTTTTTTTTTTTTTTTGCAAAAGTATCATCTTTCAGCTTTTTCATTTATTTATTTTGCAGGTTTAGAAGAAGTCCATGCAGTGCTGCTTCTGCAAGTTTTCATCACCTCACCAAGACCTAATTTTCAACTTGCAATTGGTCAGTTAATGCAACTTCCTTTCCATGTTTACACCTAGAATGTGTTTGCATTTTCAAGACAATTGGAGCTTTAAAAACACATTTGTGGAGGGTACATCCAAAGACTGGCAACAAGGGGAATACCACATTTTCTTGTGATTTTAGGGAAATCTGCTCTCAATCAACATCTCTTTACCATTTAAGAGGACATCTTAAAAACCACGAGAGGGTTCATTGTCCATTTTTAAATTATAATTTTGTAGCAACAGTTACCGTACATTCACAGCTCATAAGAACAGGAAAATACAAATCCCATGGATTAAATGAATTAAAAATTAAATGGATTAAATTCTGGACATCAGTTTGTCCTGAGAACAGGTGCAATGATGCGAGTCCATCTTCTTCCTTAGGATGTGCATAAATAAAATATTTTATATTGTTAGTGCAGTTTCATAAATGTAGTACCTAAATACCAAAATGTCAGTGAAATTTCTCTAAACACTGATAATACATGTTTTTAAAATAATTGTGTAAAAAATAAAGTGGTTTTGTTAATGTAAGATCTAAGGTCTAATGAGTTTTGTGTATCTTGGAATCCTGAATTGAAATTCATGATTTTTATCTACTAAGGTCTACTGTGCAGAAATGTTCAATGTATTTACCATTTAAGGTATTTTCACAATACTGTTGTAGATTTGATCAAATGTATTAAATAAAATGTGGCAGTATGGATTGAGTGTTTAATGTATATATTTTTTTTCTTTTGGGGCAACGGGGAATAAACAATACAGTGAAGTTGCTTTACTAATATAAATTTACCAAAATATATTTTTAGTTTAGGTAAAACTAAAAAGGAATGCTACTACAATTTAAAATGTATAATTGGGCCAATAACATGGGTTGGTAACCTAATTTCGTTTCAATTGTTTTAACGAATTATTTCTAATTTAGCCAATGTTAACAGACTATTGCTACAATTGATAAAATTACATTTACAGAATTTCACTTGGGCCAATTGAAAATTTTAGATGTGACCAGTCACTAGAAAATTTTGAGTTGGGAAGATTATAAATTTTTTACAGTGAAAGTGAACTATTAAAAAGTGTACTTACAGTAAGTATCTTTAAAAACATACTCTTTTAAAGTACATTTAAGTGCTTAATTTATTATGATCTGCAAGTACACTACAAGTGCAGAGTCAATCAAGAGCAATTTCTTTTCACAAGGGATAATTATAAAAAGATAAGGTTATGTATAGGTAAAGCATTAACACAATCTATATCAAAGAGAATGTGTTTATATTTGTCCATACTAATACATTGTTTATTAATATAAAAAATAAAATTCAACAAGACACGAAATCTTTGATTTTTTTAAAACACTATGTCTGCGCTAAGTTAAAAGCCAGTAGCGAGAAGCAATGGTGAGGTAATAGCCAGTGATGGTCTGATGCATGTGTTCCGTTGAACTGTGTGGATCAATGCACTAAATTATTCTTTCTGATAAATGACTAAACCATTTTCTACTTAACTACTTATCTAAAAAAAGGCCATGAATACAACTGCTTCCAACTGAGTGACATACATTAAAGTACATACAGTACATTTCTTATGTATGAGTTCTACTGTATGTACAATATGCATATTTTGTCATGTTGTTAACGTAATACTGAATGTCACCTGCTTTCTTGCTTTGAATATTTTTAGGCTAAATACAGTATATTAAATGGGGCTTTTTAGAATCAAATCTGGGTTATGTGATAACTTACCTGAAAAACTACATCTAATTTTTTTCCTACAACTTAAAAATCGTCTAACATTGTTGTTTTACCTTTTTTTGTTTGTAAAGGCCATTTGACTTGTTTGTTTTGTAATCACTAGGTCAGTACTTCTGCCTATGTCACTTGTGACCTTTCCAATGTGACTGCATACTGCATAAAGTCGAACTAGTGCAAGACGTCCATTTGTAGTTAAAAAGTATACGCTTTATTATTCTTAGAGAATGACAGATCGTTTCACTAGATAAGAGCCTTATTCCTCATCTGGGATCATGTAGAGCCATTTGCAGCTGCACTGAATCTGCAATTTGGACCTTCATATTCTGTATCATTTACAGTGTCCCCACCCATAACTACACAAAATATAATTTAATGCATAATAAGGCATAGTCATACATGAAGCAATGTTACTCCTGCCAATGCCAAAACCCGCAATGACTTCACCGTCACAATTGTCCTGTTCACAACAATGACTCTTTCAGTACACAGCAGTACAATATGCAAAGTACGACATGACAGCCAAAAGCTCCCACTTTACTGAATATTAGGTGTCCTGACTCCTAACAAATTTTAATTACATGCAAGTATTTTTTTTATAAAACGTATATGTAAATATTATATTATAAAACATATGTAAAAACGTGTATGTGTACAATAAATGTTTTATCATTTTTTTTTAATGATTAAATATTAAGGAATGGAAAACCATTATTTTTTTTTTATTTATTAAATATTGATTTTATTTTTGTATCATTGTGACCCCTATTCTCTGTTCAGCACAGCGGATTCCCAGCGGCCCTGCTGCCCTTGCGGGAGGAAGGTTGTCGTCATAGCAACGACATCATCCGGGGAACACTGAGCTAAATCACATTGCGTGCAATGTCCGGTTTCAAAAATAATCTATGTATACACATTTGATAAAGCAGCCTTAATAATTAGCTTATAGACTCACATTGCGAAGTAAACAAAAGTTAGCCGAAGACCTTGAGCAATCCAAACCTTCGTATTCAGTGTTTACGATGTATAGCCCTCATAATACGTAACTCCAAAGCCGCAGATTTCGGTGAAAACGTCACGTTTGTTTTCAGCAAGCCTCTTCGTGATTTCTAAATGGATTACATTAACAAATGAAGCAGAAAAATACATATGTTCGGACTCATCCCTGTTTATGACAGACTGAAGAAGGCCATAAATATCGCAACATACATGGCCTAACGTTGCATATGCTATATGGCTTCTGAAAGCATCTCACCCACCTACAAACTGTGATGAGGTTTTTTCTCTCCACGGCGATGCTCCTGGAGAAGCCTTTCTTGGACTGTGCACCCATAGCCATCGCGGACTGCATGAAACTCTGCTCCATCCCACTGGACCCCTCCCTTACGCCACAAATACACACACAACCGCATTCAGAGACGAGGCATGGCAGGCGAAGACAGTCGATTTAAAATCGCCTTCTCCTCCACTGTTAAAGTGCAGACGAACAGAGAGACACTGATGGCGAACGTCTGCACCCCTCCTCTATACTGACCTCATCATGATCTCAGCATTCCCGGATCAGCAACAGCATTTTAGGATGATTCACACTCATTTAAACTCGCAGGAGAAGCGCTTCATATGAAACGACGATGAGATCGAATTCATAAGATGAATTAACTGGAAATGTTATTGCAGGTGGGTCCTACAAAGCTGGGATGCGCGTGAAGGACGTACGCGCAGACCTTTCCAACGAACCCAAGCAGCCGCTAGAGGGCTTCAGTCAAGACTGAGAGGTGTTAGCGACTGCCATGCTTGTTTTGTATTCATTTGTTTTATTATGCAACAATAACAAATACAAAGACATAACAAACATTAATGAGCAAAAATAAACAATAATAAGGGTTACAATGCACGGACATTAAAAAAAAATAATCTTACATCATCTTGAAAATTATATACACCATGAAAGTCTTGCATGCAATTTCTTGAGTTTTTCAAAGAAATGAAATGTATATCAAGATCTTTCTTAAAAATAAAAAAGTCGCATTTTTCTTGGAAAATCTGCACTTGTGAATATAACATTTAGCAAGAAAAAGTATTAAACTTACGTCCAAATTTAGAATGTGAAGGATCTAGATCCAAAGAGAATAAATAAATAAGAATTTTTTTTTGGGGTTCATACAGAAGTTTGTAGATATCTCAACTCAAAATATTTTACAATACACACAGTCCCAAAATAATTTATAACCTCTCTACAAACAGATGACAAAAAGAGCTCATAGGATGCTCATGACCCTGCTGCCAGTATATTACCGTTAATTTACTAAAAAGCCGCAATTCAGAATACAGTAATAAAACTGTAATATTACGGTACACTGCTGAAAACTCTGCTGTCAGTATATTAACATTAATTTACAAAACAGATGTAAATCAGAATATAGTAATATAAAACTGTAATATTACGGTACACTGCTGGAAACTCTGCTGCCAGTATATTACCATTAATTTACGAAACAGACGTAAATCAGAATACAGTAATGAAACTGTAATATTACGGTACACTGCTGGAAACCTTGCTTCCAATATATTACCGTTAATTTACAGAAGAAGCCGTAATTCAGAATACAGTAATAAAACTGTAATATTACGGTACACTGCAGGAAACCCTGCTGACAGTATATTAACGTTAATTTACAAGGACATCGTTTTTTTTACAGTGTACTGTTATTAAATTGAGCAACTTAATAATTAACTGGGTAACAAATGTGAATAATTTTGATAGAAACTTCAACATCTTTATTAGATATAAAAACAAATTCACAGAAGAATCCAGAAATCTTCCCATAAATTTGTTATTCCAAAAGCTTACACAAGCAGGCAAAGGAATTCTGTTAATTACTGAACAATTTTTTTGTTTGTCAAGTTGCTGACAAGCCATTGATTAACAAATAGATTAGTGCTATCAGAAATTGCAGGAGAGCACAAAGGACCTCTAGGGCCACAATCAGGAAGGCCTATCGTACCTAAAACAATGGTATATTCTGTAGGGGGGGGGGGGGGGGCTGAAAAGTTCAAAACAATTATTATTTTGGTTGCTGCAAAAAATAGCTATGTGGAGAAAATCATAGTTGGAAATAAGGGACCGGCATATTAAAGCCTGTTTAAGAAAATAAGAAAGAGTTAAGGGTATTTTAGATGTCATAATTGCAGTGCAATAAAAATTATAAACCTCCAACAGAACTGAAAATATTCTTTGGTGTAATATTCCAAAAGGATATACGGTTGTTTAAAAATGATATTGTCTAAAATTCATAGCTCAAATCCACCACTTGCCCAATCAGCTATCATAACACTTTTTTAATGAAGTGATTTTTAGTGAATTAAGTGAATTTTGTCCAGTGATCTACAAATCTCCTAAGAAATGTCCAGCGCCACTGCAGGGTAGATAACCCCAGATAACCCATCTGCTTTGGAAAGCAACACTCTACCTGTTACAGACAGATCCCTTTGTATCCAAGAATTTGTGTGACTAGAATGACTAGAAAGAATAAGAGACTCGAAATTAAGCTTTGATCCTTTTTTCTGATCTTTACATATAATTTATACCTACATTTTTAACTTCAGACTTGACTGGAATGTCACAGATTTTTAATAACAGTGGAATTTCAGTGTTTAAAGTAAGTGTTTAGTAATATCCCTTGTGTTTTTTAGGCTTTTACTTGTGAGGCACTAGCAAGTGGCCAAACTGGACTACAGCGATTGTCTGACTATTTTTATGCATCTTTACAGGAATAGTTTACCCCCCAAAAATGAACATTTACTGACCCTTGGGCCATCCAAGATGTAGAGGAGTTTCTTTCTTCATCAGAACAGATTTGGAGAAATTTAGCATTACCTTATTTTCTCATCAATTATTATTATTATTATAAATTATATATTTTTTAAATTTTGTTTGCAATGAATGGGTGACGTCAGAATGAGAGTCCAAAAAGCTGATAGAAACACGAATCCACAAGTAATTTACATGACAAACAGGGAAGATTTATTATGTATTATTATTTTGGCCAGAAGCAATGGTTAAAAAAGGTTGAAATGCTTTAATAATAGATTTCTTTATTACAAACAAACAGCTTTTTGCTTCACAAGAAATAATTTGGACTGTGAATGTGGATTACTGGGATGTTTTTATTAGCTGTTCTCATGGCACCCATTCACTGCAGGAGATCCAATGGTGAGCACGTGATAATACATTTTTCAAAATATGTTCCAATGAGGAAACAAACTCATTTATATCTTGGTTGGCCTAAGAGTGAGTACATTTCCAGCTAATTTTCATTTTTTAATACTAATGCCCATGTTTACCATACCAAAAACTTGATCGAGATGCAATTACCCATATATCCACTAGAGGTCCTCTTGTCAGCATCATTCAAATTGCTGAGACATGCAACACAGAATACTTTTATTTTGTTGCACTGTGAAATGTAAAAATGAAAAGATGTCAGTAATTGTTCACTGGATCTGTATTGCAGAATCATAAAAGAAAAAAATATAACAAACAATGCAGGGAAGACAAGTTTGTTGCTAGCACATTTGTATGTGAAGCAGGCCGAGACTGTCTGCGTCCTGGGCTAGGTTTAGACCTGAAGCTCTGCTGTGAAATGCCTGACTGCAGTGAGAGGGCATCTAGGGCAGAGCGCTGAAAGAATGTGAAATATATAGTTTTAGAGCAGAAGAAAGACTATGAGGGAAAGAACGGATCCATAATGGAAAGACAAAATGTTTGTTTTGAACTGGGATAGAAGTAAAAAATGTCTGCCAATCAAACACAAAACACATGCGTTCTTTCACATCCATTATTAAAAAACAGATTTTAAAACATTTTAGTAAAACTATTATATCCACCGTGGACATTATTTTGTCACTGATTTGAATGTAAGTGCTGGTTTCCTTGTGTCCTGGTGAAACCGTTTACTGTGTTTATCATTAAGATTATAATGAATGCCATTAATGAAGTACATATTCCAGTGACATAAACATTTAATAAATAATTAAAATAAGTATTACACCTATTACAGGTTTTTAATGCTGTATATTATTTTGAAATTATTAATGAACATTAAAATATTTAAAACAATAAAAGAGGCAACTAAGCATTCATTTTTACAGTTCATTTGTGCAAGTTTATCAGTTTATCATGCAGTTTTCTATCTAGTGACCTAATTACCTGACTTACTAAAGGTTGCATGTTCAGACCCACATAATAACACAGGATCTTAAAAGAAATGCTTAAATGATCCATTGTGCCCCTTTAAGTTATGTACAAACATTTCAACTAATCTAAGTAATTCATTATCAGGAGGAGAAAAATCCAGTAAAAACCAGTGACATTTACATCTTCATATTGTATGCACAGTATGCATGACAGACAAATATATTTGCTTGACTTTTTAGCTTCAGACATCATAATCACAATATTAAAAATTCAACATTTCCTCAAGAAAAATGAGTGGTGCTTGTGCTTTTAGAAACTCACCGCCATAATGTTAGTGTGCTGGGGTTGGTTGCTGCAGGGTTTTCTAAAATGTTTCTATGGTGTGCAAGGTGGTTTCTAGAATGTTGTTAGATTTTATTTTATATATATTTATTTATGACTTTAGTAGACGCTTTTATCCAAAGCAACTTAGGAGGCAATTCAGGCTAACATTGTGTTCCCTGGGAATCAAACCCACAACCTTTTGCACTGCTAACACAATGCTCTACCACTGAGCCATAGGAACACTGGATGGTTGCTTTTTTGGTTGCATTTTTGTTGCATAATGTACCATAAATTAATTTAGATTAATTTCTCATTTTCTTTTTTAAAAATTAATAAATAGATTAAAGCAATATCAAAGTTACAGTGAGTGTATGGCCATGGAATGACACCAGTTTTTGGATGATTTAATTGTATGTATAGCTATTTTATTTTATAATTATACATTAATTCTTCTGTTCAACTCTATTATTTGAGCTGCAAATTTGTTTACAAAATGTTTACAGTCTTTTTATTTTTAATTTTTTTCAGGGTCTTTGAGTTTTATGGTGTTCCATTGTCATGGCAACAACGTTGTCAAACCGAATACAATTTTTACACAAAAACAGGTTAGTAAGTGATTTTTCACACTAGATTCATGTTAACATTGTTTACATCATGTGACTTGACTTTTAAGAAATGAGAATTGAGTTGAAATTCATACCTGTGAAAACCACTATGCCACAAGTGCTGTCGACTGAGCTTAACTTGTATTAATATAGACTATCTAATACTGACGGCTTCTGCACTGCTAATGTTCAGCCAGAAGACCGTCAAAGTATTGTTTCCAGTTCTTTCAAAGACATGGAACCAGATTGTTCATCATCTGCTACAAAACATGGCTCAAAATCGTGCTCACTTTCCTCTGCATTCCTGCTGGTCTGCTTGCATGGAGACTTTTTCCCATCATTCATCCTCAGAGCCGGTTCATGCTGCCGCACTGTAAAAAACACAGTCTCTGTGTCATGAGGTGCATACCCAGGTAAGTTTCCTGAATGGTGGAGTCGTGATTGTCCTTTGGCCCCCATGGTCCCCAGATGCAGGCCTTTAGTGCCGCTGACACTGAGGCACACACTCTGTGTGGTGGTGTGTGACATCATGCCTCCATAATAGCCACTTCCACATCCCGCACTGCTGTTGACACGCGCCTTCTGCTTCAGGTCCAATGCAAGACTGCGTCTCAGCCATGCCTTCTTAACCTCTGCCTGCACCTGTTCATCGTGGAGAGATATAAAAAGAAAAAGAGAGACAGAGAAACAAACACAAATTTAAAGGTGATGTAAATGGTTTCTTCTGTGTAAAAATACAATCTCCTATTGCAGCTTGTGTCCCAAATGAAAAGCACTTATATTATGTACTATCTAGTGTATGAAGGTGATTCCGTCATGCAGCATTGGCGTCTCGTAGCCCCTCCCCCTCCCTTATGTGATTACCAATACAGCAAAAATATATATTTTAAAATATGCTTAAAGCTCAATGGAATATATTATTGAAATTGAAAATACATTTGTTGTAACCTTCGTTTCCCAAAATATATTTCAATGTATACAATATATTTATTTCAGGGGCAAGAAAATTAATTTCCAGTCTTACAGTATAGCCTACATTTAGGCTAAATGTAGACTGAGTGCACATCAGTGTATCAACTGTGTATTTGAAGTGCATCCTTTTTTGGAGATCTTCAGTGTGAACTCACTACTCGCACTATTTTTGCTACAAAATTGCATAGTGCATGTACATAAACTGAGATCCACCTATCAACCTCCATTTTATTTAAGAACGGATGTGGCTATTTGTAACTTGAATGTGCGAGGTGTTGTCAGCTTCCATCTGTCCAAAACAGCTTGTAATGCTGCTTGATATTGGAAACTGGTATTTTTTTTTTTATTGTTTAAATGTGGTACATGCATTACTGTAATTATAAACACACTGAATTGTAGCACAAATTGTATACTGTTTTCAGCGCTTTTTATTCTCCTTGTCATTTTATCTATTGTGGTGGCTAATGAATCAGAAGCCTTGCACACTAAATTAAAATAGCTTCTTTCGGTATAAGTAATAAGGTGGGTAGTTCAACCAGAAATGTCAGTCCAAACTGTGTGAAAGAATTTTTCAACCATAGTCAGAAGGACAAAAACTCAGAATGAAGGTTTGAGTAAAAGATGACAGAATTTAAAGGGACAGTTCACATAAAATGTAAAATTCTGTCATTAAATACTCATACTCAATGTCATTCCAAACATGTAAGACCTTTGTTTATCTTCAGAACACAAATTAAGATAAAGACAACAATGGAACTGTTGAATAAATTATTATTTTTTTCTTTGCACACAAAAAGTATTCTCGTAGCTTCATTAAATTAAGGTTTAACCACTGATGTCACATGAATATTTTATCATGTTCTTACTACCTTTCTGGGCCTTGAACATGGTAGTTCCCTTGCTGTCTATGGAGGGTCAGAAAGCTCTCGGATTACATCAAAAATATCTTAATTTGTGTTCTGAAGATCTTACGGGTTTGGAACGACATTAGGGTGAGTGATTGATGAAATATTCATTTTTTTGGCAAACTATGCCTTTACATTTTAAGTGAGCCGTGCATTTGAATATGCAGAGACAAATAAGACAAATTTAAACATTGTGTAGGTGGATTTTAGCAAAATACTTTGGAGCTTTTAAAACATTGTACTGTTGGCTTGAGTCAAAATAGCAACAGTAGCTAAAGCCATTATTCTTACAATGAAATCACTTTAAAAAACTGCACTCTGCACTTTTAACATGCACTTTTCAGTAGACACGAAAGCTTGTCGAATTGTTCAAGTTCACACCGATTAGAGCAACACTAGGTAAATACAGTAAGCACAAACACATATATTAATCTAAAGTGTCAAACACTCACCTCCCCATTGCAAAAGCAGTAAATAAACGCCACAAAGAAACCCTGTAAAAATGAAAATTTGTCATCAAGGAAAAGCACACACTTTTCAGGGCAACAACTATGTATGATGCTTCCTAATCAAGGTTGCATGAACATTTCCAGAGACAAGTTCTTTGTATGGTGAAAGCTGTATCTGTTAATATTATTTAACTGACCTGAGTTAGCATGAACTATAGTAACAAATAATATTAGTATTTAATCTCAAACTAATCTTAATCTAAAAAAATATTATACTATGTACTTAATATTTAACTAATCTAAAAAAACAAAAAACAGTAACATAATAAATACTGTAACAAATGTGTTGTTTACTGATGTTAAAGCTGCGGTAGGGAACTTTTGACGCTCTAGCGGTTAATAAACAGAACTGCTTGCGTCTTGCGGAAGAACATCGTAGCCGGAACTACTTCTCTCTGTTTATGTCTATGAAGAATCACAAAGGTACTGGGTTACTCCGCCGCGGTACCCTCGAAGCAATCTAAAATAGTCAGAATATAAACACTTATTATAGGTGCACCCTAGTGATTCAGGACAAGCCAAAAACACGGTTTGGAAAATGGATTCATGGTGTACTCGCTTATTATATAAATTTTTCTACATTTTGAACACAAACAAAGTTACGGACCGCAGCTCTGATTGGTTATTTTTTACCGGGAGCGCATGACTTTCTGCAAATGGTAATAGGACCACTGGGAGGAGCCAGAGGAGCTTGATTTTTACACAGATTTTCTGTCTCATATTCTACTGTCAGGACATAATGACAGGTTTAACAAATATGTAAAAAATATATTTTTTTTTTCAAAAGTTTTCTACAGCACCTTTAACTTATGGGACCTTAAAGTGTTAGGCTACCCTGTCATCTCAAATCATAAATTCTCATTGAAAATTCTCATAATTCTGTTTGTCTTGTCACTGTAAGTGTAAATCATTGTCACTGTGAACAAAAACTGTTCTATTTTAAGCAATTGAATCCCAGGGTAGTTTCCTTCATATGCAATTTATTGCAGATTATAGATTTAAAACGACCTTTAAAATTACCCCTGCTGGCTGGATCTGATTTTATAACTTTTATTTATTTTTCTAAATGGAATATACCTGTGAAGAGTTGAAGAACATCTCATAATGCATCTGAATCTGCCACAGCAGACCTGTTATATCCGTGTATGGAAGAGCCATAAACAGCATGTAATGAACTCCAAACAGCGGCATCAGCACCAGGGTTGACTTCAGCAGCTTCCTATACAGGCCACAGCAAACAAACCACTGCAAATCACATGTGTGTTTATGTTTGTGTCTCCCTGTGTGTGTGTGGTAATTTATAACCTGTACTGCTGTCTAGGGTCCAGTTTTCCTGTGTTTGTTTCCCACAATTTAGAGGCCAAAACCCGGATGATATTAAGGAAGAGGAAAAAGTTTACCTATATAAGTAAAACACACCAAAAGTAAGTAATTTTTCAGGTGGGTAATTACTGACAGGAAATGTTTAGTATTGGTAAAATATGGATAATGTATTTAGCATTTTATAAAGTACAGATTTTTGTTACTGCATATGGCATACTGAATTTAAATATTTTAATTATTATTATCATTTATTTGAGAGAAAATAATCTTACAACAATGGCAGCCAGGATTGGTACTTGATAGATCCATTTCAGATTGCCTGCACTTATATCCCAGCACCTAGATATGAAGAAATCCAAACTTCAGTGCTTTAGGAAGTATTCACAATCAGTTATAGTTTTCACTAAATAAAAAAAAATCACCCCTGTATTATTCACACCTCTTTTTGGCAATGGTAAATTATTTTACTCCTCTAAAGTGACACAGTATAAAACTAAAAAACCAGAGCAAATCACCAACTGTTTTTCAGCAAACTCAGTGGTCTTTTGGAAAATCTAATCCTGACCAAATGTTAGCGTCTGTGATAGTGGATATTTTAGTATGACAGTGTTTCTCCTTATGTGTTTTTTGACCAAACTTAGCTACCGTCTGTACATTAATCTTCCATTTTCTTCTGTATCCAACAAATTTGTAATAATATAATAATATTCTGGTAGCATTTATTAACCTTTGTCGATGTTAGTTTATAAACATGTTCATATTAGTTCACAGTGCATTAACTAATGTTAACAGATACAATTTGTAATTTTAATAACGTATTAAACATCAACTAAGATTAATAAATGTTGTATAAGTGTTGTTCATGTAGTTAACTATTTTAACAAATGAAACCTTATAGTAAAGGGTTACCAAAATTCATAACTCGATCACAAGTGTATGGTAAAATTGTAATAAAAAATTAAATAAAAAAAACACTCAGGCTTATTTGGGTTTAGATGGTGAAAATTACTGGACAACCATCATTTAATCTTGCTTAAACAATGTAGGCCCTACTAACAAACAAAATAATGGAGAAACACTATGTAGTGGAATATAAAGCTGCGTATCATCCATCCCATACCTTTGCCATGCTATCCTGGACTACATTTCCCATAATCCATTGCCTGGACTCATCATGTCTGATTGTTTTCACCTGTTGCTCATTAGTCTTGCATGTGTCATAGCTGCAGCTATACCACGTGTCTACAACGGATACAACAGCTAAATTCTGTCTACACTGGACGCCACAAAGCGACTGCTGCAAATCATTTGAATTTTGTGTCAGTACATCATAAATAAAATGAGGCAGCAGTTTACTGTAAGGGGATTTGTCGTGTCACGGTACACCAGTGTAGACAGCATCACAGACTATGATTTGTTTGTCCTCATGCCTGTTTTGACTACGATTGTGGATTATTCCTCTAATAAACTTGTAACAGTTTTGTGACAGGTTCAGCCAGTGACTATTTTTAGGAAGGCCGACAATAAGTTTTGCCTGGAATTTGCTTTAAAGCTATGTGTCAAAACCTAAACCTTTTGGAAGAAAAATTTGTGGTCTGATGGGAGGTGTTAACTTTTTGAGGTTTAACAGAAACCTTTGAATGTAGGCGCTGAATGCATCTGTGCCACATGTTTGTAGATGTGTGTAAACCTACTGTGTGTCTGCCAGAGACACCCGGGCACTGACCCATATGGATACAAACACTGCGGGTATTCCTATGAAAGAGGAAGCAAGAGAGTCTGAAACACGACGTTAAAGGAAAATATTTACATTTATTTCACCCTCAAGGATATAATGGATTGCTTAACACATATTACTTTCAAATGCTAACTTCAAATTAAAAGTGACAACTCACCCCAGCCTATGATTGTTAAAGCCCACAGACAGTTTTTGTCAGACAGGAAGGCCATGAAGATCAGACTATGCAAATACAGACCCTCCACCAGGATCCAATAATGATTGGTTGCCAAGAGATACAGGAAGAGGGTCACAGCAACCTTGCAGCCCACCTGATAGCACACCGAGCAATAAAACTAATGTTGGACTCTGCAGACAAGTTGTGTTATTTATGTACAGTATTTATGTATTCATGTGCAAATGTGTTTTTGTGAGAACCATGTAGGGTCTCTGTCCAATGGTCCCATCTTCTAGTTTGCCCTCTTCTGTGACAGTATAAAGAACGGCGTCTTTCACAAATATACTTATTGCTCGGCATATGAATGATGTGAAGAGGTGGATGTGGATGTAGTTACGGGTGCAATGGAGACGTCTAGAAAAAAAAGAAATACAGACAAAATAATAACATTGACTTCAAAGTAGTTGTGGAAAATGATTAATTTCATTGTCTCATAGGTCACAAGACAACGCAGATGTAGTTCATCTGGACTGAATTCATGTACCACACACATATATTAAACATACTTTTTTATATGTTGTGAAGTCAAATGTGAGATTTCGGACACAACTATCACTTGTGAAAAAGAAGATAGCATACTTTTTAGTACATACTTTAAAAAAAGCACTTACAATGAAAATGATATGCTTTAAAAGAATATAACTAAGTGCGAACTGAATACAATGCTTTATGAGAAATTTAAGTAAATATTTATATGTAATTTTACAATTACTTGTTACTAGTTAAGTAGTATTATTATTAATTACTAGTGTGAACTAAATGTGATATTCTGGCTTTGCATGGGTAAATTATAAAAAGCCTGGCAAAACTATTCCCTACTCTATTCCTCAGCGTGTCTTATCATCAGATCATAGAAAAGATATCTCAATCAGTGTAAGTTTGTGTCTATACACATGGTAATGTATGTAGATACTATTTTTCAGACTATAAGTCGCACCTGAGTATAAATCGCATTAGTCCAAATATACATCATGATGAGGAAAAAAACATATATAAGTCGCACTGGACTATAAGTCGCAGTTATTTAGAACCAAGAGAAAATATTACAGTCTACTGCCGTGAGAGGGCGCTCTATGTGTTCAGTGTAGACTACAGGAGCACTGAGCAGCATAGAGCGCCCTCTCGTGGCTGGAGACGGTAATGTTTTATATTGGTTCATTTCTCTTGGTTCATTTCTCTCGGTTCATGTCAAATTAATTTTGATAAATAAGTCGCACCAGACTATAAGTCGCAGGATCAGCCAAACTTTGAAAAAAAGTGCGACTTATAGTCCGGAAAATAAGGTATGCATTAAGAGACACTCATCAACATGAATCAGCTACAGATTGAGTGGACATGGAAACATACAGCATCTTGCTGTATTAGATTTGATTTTTTTTATTGTTTACTGTCCTGTATATAATCAGTGCCACTCTTATACTTTTAAAAATTATATTTGTCTTGTCGAAATGCTAATTTTGTACTTACTTGAAATAGCATAGGATAAAGACAGCCACCAGTAATGAAGCCAGTGATATAGAGTATCCAATAGTGTACATGAGGTAAAGTCGCTCAAAGACCTCCTAAAAAACAGCAAAATAGTACACTTATTTTTATAGAATTACGCACTTGTTAATGTACATTTTAGTCCATGGCAAAAAATACTATGGATGCCCGTTTCCGCCACTAAATAAAAAATAAAACAAGATAATTGTGACATTAATTAATTTAATTATTTTAATGCAATTAAATTGCAAGTTATAAATTCTGAATTGCGAGTTATAAAGTCAGAATTGTGTGATATTAGGTCGCAATTGCGAGGAAAAAGTCTGAATTGTGAGATAAAAAGTCACAATTACCTTGTTTTCTTTCTTATTCAGTGGTGGAAACGGGTTTCCATAAAAATACTCTTCATCTCCAAATTAAAAACTTTTTCTGTGTTGCTACAGTATGTAGATGTTTGGTTGCTATTGGTGGCTGCTTACTGACCCATGTAAAAAGAGTCCATATCAAATCTTCTATGATATATTTGTCTAAAGAAATGGTTCAATTTAATCAGAATTTTGAATATTGATTTTTTTTTTACCATTTTGTTCAAACCATCTACCAAGTGATGACTTGACTCTGCCAATGAGTTACATTCTGAAATGTATTACTTTCAATTAGAGAGTTGTTTAAATCAATAAACTAAGTTTAAATCACTAAATATGAGCAATAGCAACAACAATACATGCCATACATTAGATTATAGCTGCCTACGAGTTATGAAATTTGTACACACCTCCTGATTGCTGTGGTTAGTGTGCAGGTAGGTGGTGCATTCTGTGTAGTTGGCCCATGTCCGGTTTATAGTGGACACCTGCTCCCAGTCGCCTGATGTGTCACAGTGGCGATATGCGTAACCTACAGTACAATGCAAAACCGAAATGCTTAATACTTAAGTAAATAGATAGATACCCCCCAAAAAAGTACCTGCTTCTGAGGACATTTCTACAGCTATTTTGTGCACTGTTTAAAGATGAATTACCTTCACAAAAAAGAAGTGTGCTTCTAGTGTTTTAATAAAAAAAAGTGAGTAAACTTTCAGTCTAGTTTGTTTGAAATCTGGAATTTGAGGGTGCAAAAAAATCAAAATACAGAGAAAATCGCCTTTAAAGTTTTCCATATGAAGTTCTTAGCAAAGTATATTACTAATCAAAAATGACGTTTTGATATCTGTACAGTAGGAAATTTACAAAATATCTTCATGGAACATGATCTTTACATAATGATTGTTGGCATTAAAAAAAAAATGTTGCGACATAAATGTATTTGGCGATACAGGTTGATACATACTGTAGATTGGCGATTGCTATAAATATACCCCTGTGACTTAAGACTGTTTCTGTGGTCCAGGGTCACATTTATACTTAACAAATATATACTTAAAGGGACAGTTCACCTTCTGTTGCCTATCCTATTGACTTCCATAGTATGGAGAGAGAAAAAAACTATGCTTGCTGTGCTCTCACTGTGACAGAAAAACACATCTAGAAAAGAGATGTGCCTAGTAGTGTTTAATTTTATTATACAAGACTCGAACAGTTGAATACCAATATCCCTTTTCCTCTTGACGGTCCCCAAGGGAAATTAAGTTGTTGTTGTTGTTGTTGTTTTGTTTGTTTTTTGTCAAGGCAGTGCTCATAACGAGTGATTACTCTTTCACCGTGGATGAAGTATAGGAAGACTTTGATTGCAATTCGTCACCCACAGACTCACACCCTCAACACTCTCTCAGCTCAGCCTAGATGCTTGGATTCCCTGGCTCCACCTCGGCCCTCCAAGCCTAAGCTCTCCACTCCATTGGCTCTACAGGGTTCCTCTTCATCTGGCTCCCTCTCTCCCACCGACTCCACCTTGGTCTTTAACTTCAGCTCCATTCCAGTCTCATGATCATGTTCCACCGACCACCATGGGCCTTCAGACCAGCAGTTTCATCCTGGGTCTTTGTCTCCTTGGCTCCACCTGACCCCGGCTCCACCTTGGTCGATCAATTCTCTGTTCCCCCTTGATTCACAGCCAAGGATTTCACCCTGGCCTCCCCCCATCGACTCCACTGTGGGCTCTTCCTCCACTGGCTCCTCAAGGGTCTCTTCCTCTGCCAGTCCCTCAATTTTTTTCAAGAATGTGTAAATGTCATGTTTTGTTTACTTAAAAGTATGAACTAAAATAAACTAAAATGCAGGGCCAAGAAGTAATGAAACTGTATACTACTAGAACATTGATTTTAGTGTCCTTACTTCATAAATTGTGCTTTACTAACGTGAAATGGATTTGAAATACTTCTTTTCTGTAAGGGAGTGTAGTTTTTCAGGGTTAAAAAGACTTTTTGCCTTCCCAGATTAATATCCAGGGTAGAGTAAGTACTGTAAGGCATTTATAGGTTAATTATGTTAATTAAATATACTTCAGATTTAATTGTATTTAGTTCAGGGGGGTTTAGGCTACCTTTGTGGTTGAAGTCATAGATGTACTCAGGACACAGAACTGCAACCATCTGATCAGGCTTTCCCATGGGCCAGCAAATGATCCCATCCCATTCAGGAACACAGTGATCCTCTGAAAATACACACACATATCATGTTTTACCAAAAGTATAACATGGAATACATCTCTGCAGTCAACAAAATGGTGACAAGTCAAATTAATCTCCTCATATTGTAACCCAATATATATAGTCCTGTATATATTCTCAAAACCCAACAGCAGTGGATTCATATTCATCACACAGTTAGACAATACTGTATCCCACTATAAAGTGACTCACCACTACAAGTAACAATGGGAACTGAGCTTAGATCAATGTTCCTTATCTTAAAATCTTCATATAAACAGGGCTACAGTCTAATTTGCAATCCTGCTTTCTTCAGGAAATTGGATCTGTGGGGTTAGGAAGATACAATCTTTTGATAGGTCTCTCACCAAAGCAAACTTGTGAGTAAGTGCACATATCAAGCAGAAATACATTCTAATACCTCTGACCACATCTAACTGTGCACGGATGCTTCTCTCACACCTCGCCCGTGCATCAATCAGAAGAAAGATCTGTTCATCTCTGGTGATGACATCATCAGAATCAATCTGTAGTAAGAGCAGCACAGAAAGAGAAAACATTACTCTCTCCCTTTCACATTTTTCACTTTACATAATTCCAAACCAAATCATGATGAATACCAATCGCAGAATATCATCAACATATTTTGAGTCTGAGAGATTTGTTGTGGGGTTTCATTGTACATTCTACGTGGTAGACAAAATGATATTTCTAAAAATAACTGTATATGCATTTAAAAAAGCACATTTAACTATTGAATGTGCCTTTGTGGATTTAATAAAAAATTATGAAATAAAAGGCCACTTAAGTGTTTTAATGACTTAACACACTTTAATGCATTTTTACAAAATTCACTTTAATGTGGATATTAAAAGTTTTGCTTTAAAACACATTTTAAATAGGTTTTAAAAAATAATTTGTAAAGCTTTAAAGAAGCACACTTATTTTGATATGAAAAATAACACACTAAAGTAAGTATAAATAAAAAAAAAGAGCAAATAGTACATAAACATGTTGAAAAAAAGTAGCTTGGCCATTTCATCTGCACATGTGGGAATGCAAAAGAATAACAACAAGCCCCCTTAGTTTCTATGTATATAAGTGTTGATTTATCATTTTCTACAATCTCAGCTGAAATCATTGACATATCATCCATCTATCACCACATCTAGCACAGCTTCTTTTAGGCTGATGTGCTGTCTCTCAGTGTTGTGAAATATTTGCACAGTCCTGTGGTATGTGGCGAGCTCTCTTCAACCTCCAGGATGAGAGAGCATATCCAACCTCACACACCCCACACCCATGGGCATCCCTCACCGCCGTCCCATATGAGCCCTGATCTCGACTAAACACAGAAGCATTTGTGCCCTAAATACATTCACTGGCAATTAGAAATAGAAAGAAAGAAAGAAAGAAAGAAAGGTGTTCCAAACAAGATAAGAACAGAATGAACATATAAAAAAATTGTGATCTTAACAAACTCCTGTGTAATTGTAACAAACTTTAAATAATTTAGCTTGTTGAGAACAAATGTCAAAGTGATTAAACCTATGATTTCATATTAAAATATAAGACCTTAACTGAATCTTGAGACCAGAATACCACAGAGACTTGACAATTAGCACTTTTGATCTGAATTTATGAACGACCTCCTAACAACCACCCTGAACACCCAAACATGTAGCTCTATGATAAATTACTTATATCATAATATATCATCTTTTTCGTTGTTGTTTCATGTTACTAATAATGAACTTACACTCTAAAAAATGCTGGGTTGTTTCAACCCAACTTTGGGTAAAATATGGACTAACCCAGCTGTAGGGTTACATTTTGTAATTCAATTTTTACCCCAAAAGTTGGGTTAGTCCATATTTGACCCAAAGTTGAGTTGAAACAACCCAGCATGATATATTATGATAAAAGCAATTTATCATAGAGCTACATGTTTGGGTGTTCAGGGTGGTTGTTTGGTGAGAAATCAAATGTTTTTTAGAGTGTATCATCATTTTATGTATGCATGTATATACAGTATGTATTTATTTATTTGTGTGTGCTTGTGTGTGTGTGTGTGTGCCTACTTATCCATACTTTGGGGACAAATTTGTATCCAAAAGTGAGTTAAACCTGACAAAATGTCCAAAAACCCCATGTCCTCATTTGTAAAACTGCAGAAAGTTTTCTGTAAGGGTTAGGTATAGGGTTGGTGTAGGGAAATATAATATACAGTCTGTATAGTATAAAAACCATTACGCCTATGGAATTTCCCCATTTCGATAGCTAAGTAAACGTGTGTGTGTGTGTGTGTGTGTGTGTGTGTGTGTGTGTGTGTGTGTGTGTGTGTGTGTGTGTGTGTGTGTGTGTGTGTGTGTGTGTGTGTGTAAAAGCACTACAAAATGTATATTGCCCTTTCTCTTAAACTGTACTACACTCAAAATTTCTAATTACAAATGCAATGCTAAAATGCTTTACAATTTCATGCATAGACAAACACAACATTAATCACAGCATCATCATTACAGTTCACATTAGTCCTTAAGAGAGCAAGTGAAATTACATGTGAAATCATTTCACTAAAACTGCAAAAAGTCAATTAACCAACTGTTACATTTGATTAGTGTTTTTTTACCCCAGAAAAACATAGACATTAATGAACCACACTCTCACACAATCTATATCTCCATTGATTTGTAATAATTGGTTTGTGTGACTGCCCAGTGTTAAAACATTTGTACGGATGTCATCTGATAGACATAAGTGAAGGTTTATTTCATTAGACATTTAATTCATGTTTGGAGAGGGTTATTCTATTTCAGTGGTCGAGAAGTAAACTTTTGAACTTGCACAATAATCTAAAAACACCTGAATAAGTCTAAAGATAATTTCATTTCAAGATGTTCAAACACCTGTTTTCTCCAGTCAAAGTGCAATTAGTGGCATGGCAGTGCTCTTGATCAATAGTGCTTCTTTGGGTCATGTTAATTCCCTTTCTAAATTGTCTGTTGATCGAGTGTTCATCTCTCACTGACAGCCTCATTTTCTGCTTCATTGAACATGTGCATGCATTAGCCAGTAATTCTTTCTGAGACTGACAGGACAAACAAAGAGATACACTTTCATTTCCTCAATAGCAAGAAATATAGGACATGCACAGCCCTGAAAAAAAAAAAACTTAAAAGAAGTGAGCTCCCACATTTGTAGCTTGCTGATACCACTTTAAGCAAAAGACTAATATACTTTTTTTGTGTGTAATAAAGGGTAATTTTCCCTTCCTAGTGATTTCTCTTTTCAATTTCCGTTTCAAGTGATTTCTTGTTTGGGGAATCACACTTCTCATGGACCAATCAAACCAAACAAATCTACTTGTGTAGCCGATGAGACATTGATTCAACTAGACAATTGGGAAAGCTGATCAACAGAAGATGACCACATGTGGTCATCAATGACCCTGCATTTTGAATTGGATTTAAAGCTGGATTTAAAGTAAAATCCATTTACATTTTAGTCACATTAGAGAAGATTAAGAACACTACAGATATCTCCAAAAGATCATGCACAGTCATTCATAACATTTGTCTATATATATTTTTTGTATTCATTTAGTTTGATCTAATAGTTTAGTTAAGTGTTTGCATATTCACATATAGTATATTTGCACTTAATTTGGTCTCATTCTTTATCCAAACCAATTTTATTAGTTTCACATACTGATGTACTTAAAGTAGTTTTTAGGCAATTCTCTGAATCAAAATTTGTAACTATTGATAGAGACAAGAAAGAATAAAAAGAAAGAATTAAAAATAACAGATTGTCTAAACCAAACAAGTAGTTCATATATTCAGGTACTGATCTATAATTCTGGCGAGGAGGGATAGCAGAAGACAACGGTATACAAAACTTGTGAAAAAGAAGTAGACTTTTGCATAGATTTAAAAAGTAATTATAAATAATTATAACATAAATTCTCTATTTCATAAGAATGGACTTAAGTGCGAACTGTGTGTCAGAGAGTTTTTGACCCACTTAAGTAAAATTGTAGATGCAATAGTTAAAGTGTACTGCCAAATGTACTTGCACACATTAAACCCAAATGTGTTTTAATGTCATTTCTATTAGCACATTTTTAATCTTGAAATTGCAATTTAGTACAATGGAAATGTATTAACTGGCACATCAGATAAGTGAAGTACACATGCACATACACTTGAGTGCATTCTTTTTCACAAGGTAAAGTCTAGACAAATTTGTGCAAACTGGAATGTCAGCAGTGAAATACTCACCAGAGCTCTGGCGTTCATCAGCACACAGCTCAACACAAAGACCACAGAGACCTCCACTGACACCATGCTTAACCCAAGATCTCTGACCTTTTCCAGAACTTCAGCTCACCGGAGAGCTCCTGTTTCTCTTCAGGACATGGCGGTTTAACTGAAGTCCAGAGAAATGAAGTTTGTGGCCATTAATGCTTTGTTGTGTTAAAGCTGATGTTATTCGGATGCTGTTGTGTCCATCAATGATTCATCTGTTTGAGAATGATCGATAGTTTGTTTTAGTTGAGGTTAATTTATGGAATACCTGGATACACTTATATTTACATTTGTAGACAAATAATAAAAAAAGTAAAATTCACTTCCTTATAATCTTTTTTAAAGTAAAATAATAATAATAATAATAATAATAATAATAATAATAATAAATACTGAAAGATGACAGTTGAGTATTCTTTACCCATCATAGACGACACTCTTTCATTGCTCAGATTCTTGGTCTCTTATCCTTGATTGAAGATGAATTTGGAGATCTGTTAAAGAGAGTCTGTCATTGTAGAGATGTGATCTGTATGTGAGCATGCGTGTTGTGAGAGTGTTCAGAGGTAAGCAGTCTGGTGGTCATCGCTGGCCCCTTGGCTTTTGGGCTCCACCACTGTTTATTATGTGGGATGGGCATGAAGAATGTTAACCCTTCATTGTCATGAGAAGACAAAGCCCTGACTTTCTAAGCCCATTCATGCACACATTACAAACATTATTAACTTTTATCACTGAGATTTACATTTACATTTACATTTAGTCATTTAGCGGACATTTTATCCAAAGCGACTTACAAATAAGGACAATGGAAGGAATCGAACACAACAAAAGAGCAATAATATACAAGTGATATAACAAGTCTCAGTTAGCTTAAACGTAGTACACATAGCAAGGGCTTTTAAATTATATAATAAATAAAAAGAAAGCAAGCTAGTATTAGAGGTCTTTTTTTAACAGAGATGCTATTATAGTTTGATTATATTATATTATATTATATTATATTATATTATATTATATTATATTATATTATATTATATTATATTATATTATATTATATTATATTATATTATATTTTGTTTATAGTTTTTCATGTTCTTTATACATTTTAATATATATATATATATATTGGGCATTAATACAATTTTTTGAATCTAGATTAATCTCACTGTGATCTAGAAATTAATCTAGATTAAAATAGCTCATTCGAATTCTTCCGAAGGCTTTCAGAATGTGTGTGTTAGCCAAATAAAATTTACAAACAGTAAATCTTTGAGAAGGGGTTATCAAGCTAGGTGGTGCATTAGAAAAGGGGCTCATCTCTTGTTTCCAAAATGCATCACAAAGTGCTTGAAAAAGCTGTAAACTAATTCCACATTGCACAAGGTGCAAACAACCTTACGCCTGCTTCACACATACTCCGTCTGCAGTGCGTATGCGTTGCATATTTTTTTACTCACCCATGTTAACGGATTCCAGCATTCACACGTTTGCGGTCTGTCAGTGTATTCCTGTTTGAAATTGTTTCATTTGTATGTTCGTTTATTTTTATTTATTTGTGCTATTTACACACTGTTTAAGTTTTTGTCAAGTTTGTAGGTGTCAAGGTACATAAACCAAATAATTAAATGTAAAATAGCACTGGATATTCTTCAATGTAAAAATGAAATATACAATCAAACCTACATTTATTCAGACACCTTCAACATTTCTTACATTATTACAGTTTTGCTATATATATCAACAATTATATCTGGTGTCTGAATAATTTTTGGTTTGACTGTTAAAACTACAAAGTAATTCATTCAAGAGCAGTGAGTGATTTTCATTTTCATTTTCTTGGATTAACATTACAGCAGCCAGTAGCTAAATTAGGCGCGGTCACTTTAAGAGACGATGTACGCATCCAATATAATACACATCTCATTTTTTCCCCAACTGTTTACTTTCACTTAAGAAATAACTGGCAGGTTCAGGTGCAGGAGCTCCCAACCCAGCTTTGAGAATAGATTAACGGCGATATTTCTTTTTATCGCCCGATAAGAGTCTCAAGTTAACGCAGCACGTTAATGCCGATAACGGCCCACCACTAATATATATATATATATATATATATTCTTAATTTACAATTTTTACAGAATTCACAATTTGTAATTAAGTAGTAAATTACAAATATAAAATATAATAAAATTATACAACTGTGCTAATATATGTTGTGCTAATATAATGTACAGGTCCTTCTCAAAAAAATTGCATATTGTGATAAAAGTTCATTATTTTCCATAATGTAATGATAAAAATTAAACTTTCATATATTTTAGATTCTTTGCACAACAACTGAAATATTTCAGGTCTTTTATTGTTTTAATACTGATGATTTTGGCATACAGCTCATGAAAACCCAAAATTCCTATCTCCAAAAATTATCATATTACCTCCGACCAATAAAAGAAAAGTGTTTTTAATACAAAAAAGTCAACCTTCAAATGATTATGTTCAGTTATGCACTCAATACTTGGTCGGGAATCCTTTTGCAGAAATGACTGCTTCAATGCGGCGTGGCATGGAGGCAATCAGCCTGTGGCACTGCTGAGGTATTATGGAGGCCCAGGATGCTTCGATAGCGGCCTTAAGCTCATCCAGAGTGTTAGGTCTTGCGTTACTCAACTTTCTTTTCACAATATCCCACAGATTCTCTATGGGGTTCAGGTCAGGAGAGTTGGCAGGCCAATTGAGCACAGTACCATGGTCAGTAAACCATTTACCAGTGGTTTTGGCACTGTGAGCAGGTGCCAGGTCGTGCTGAAAAACGAAATCTTCATCTCCATAAAGCTTTTCAGCAGATGGAAGCATGAAGTGCTCCAAAATCTCCTGATAGCTAGCTGCATTGACCCTGCCCTTGATAAAACACAGTGGACCAACACCAGCAGCTGACATGGCACCCCAGACCATCACTGACTGTGGGTACTTGACACTGGACTTCAGGCATTTTGGCATTTCCTTCTCCCCAGTCTTCCTCCAGACTCTGGCAACTTGATTTCCGAATGACATGCAAAATTTGCTTTCATCCGAAAAAAGTACTTTGGACCACTGAGCAACAGTCCAGTGCTGCTTCTCTGTAGCCCATTTCCTGCACACACCTGTGCACGGTGGCTCTGGATGTTTCTACTCCAGACTCAGTCCACTGCTTCCGCAGGTCCCCCAAGGTCTGGAATCGGTCCTTCTCAACAATATTCCTGAGGGGCCGGTCACCTCTTCTCGTTGTGCAGCGTTTTTTGCCACACTTTTTCCTTCCCACAGACTTCCCACTGAGGTGCCTTGATACAGCACTCTGGGAACAGCCTATTCATTCAGAAATTTCTTTCTGTGTCTTACCCTCTCGTTTGAGGGTGTCAGTGATGGCCTTCTGGACAGCAGTCAGGTCGGCACAGGGGCGTCGCACCCGTGGGGGATGTGGGTGTTTTAACACCCACACTTTTCCAGGTGAGAGGGTTCAACACCCGCACGTTTTCTGCAGTTTTTCCGTAGTTTCGCACAAACGCCTTACTACAGTCGCTCCTCCATTTCTCTGGCCGCTCTGTGTCTGCGCTAGCTGCGGCTGCCTCCGCCCCCCTCCCTCTCAAACATGATACCGGCTTTGAGTGTGACCGGCTGATGATTGGCTGTTCTGCCTTAAGTCCTGCCTCTCTTGGGGTGTTATCGGTCAGCTTGTGCTGAGGAGGCGTGAACTTATGATTATGGTTATTTACATCTCCCTTTTCCAGTACTTTGAATGAGTGTTTATGCTTTCGAGGTTTTTAAATAAGCTTGATATGTGTTTGGGAAGATGTTCTGTTATCATTTTGTTGACATGTCGAGTGTTTTCGGTATTATATTTCGTTTTTTAGACTAATGCTAATTGCTATTATTGGGATATTGTCCAGCAGCAAGTTAAATTCGGTTATGTAACGTTATGTGGCATGCAATGTATAACATAACTGTGATGAAGAAGGCAGGGAACTGACGAGGAGGGGGGACAAACTGCCATTGTTAAGCAGTGTATTCATGGGTTCATTGCCAGTGCAACTGATTTTGAGCAAAAGTCGCTCAGCCTGCAGCGAGAGAGAGATTTCCTCAAGATTTTTTATTTGCTCATTTTCTTTCTCTATTCTCTTCATCTCTGTTGCCTCCAAATCCTCACTCTCTCTTGGCCCCTCTCCTCCCGACTAACAACTTTATCATAAGATGTCCGACTTGACAGTTTCTCTGATTTCAGCCAGTCAATGGAATGAATGAAACGAGTTGACACGCATATTAGCCTGTAGTACATAAAAGAAGAACAGTGCGTTGAAGACAGCTTCTGTCTTCTACGTTTCCATCGAAAACTAATAAATTATATAATTATTTATTATAATTATTTTATATTTAAAATAAAAGCGATTACAAAGGAAATGTTTACTGTTCATGTTTTTTTATTGTATGGAAAAATCCCATTTTAAAAAGAAACAGACCTCCATTACATTTGTGCGCGCACCACACTTTGGGAATCCCTGAACTAAACGATCATGAAGTCGCTGAAGAATATACTGCTTTAGATATTCCTAAATTATAAGAAGAGAAAGATGCATTTCAATGTACAGACTATATATTTACAAATTAAACAACGTTTCTAATTATCTGATGTTGTTTATCATGATCGAACTACATTGCTTCAACGTAGTGGATGACTAGGCTACATGTTTTAAAATGTATTACTTTAAGAAAGTACACACTGACCTAACAGACATCAATTTATAAAACAAGATAATTTAGAATTATAATTTCACAACTCTCAAAATGTTACTTTTGTCTTTACAGGTCTTTCTTTTTACTATCCTGATTGTAGTTTAATTTATAATTACTGTAACTGTCTTTATTGAATGTGTAAAAGATAAAATGTGCGGATTCGTAGTAAATGACGATTTGTACATTCAGACACTCGTACATTTTAAACATTCAAAGGTTTTTATGCACAGTTGTAAATCTACAAATTGGTGTTTTGCATTTGTGAAATGTATTTTATAAATATATAATTTTGTTTTGCGCATGTAAATTGCTTTTTGTGAATATATTTTTTTTTCACGTACGTGAATTTTTTTTTGTGTGTACGTGAATTAGGTGTCATGCATGTGAAATTGTCTATGCATGTGTGAATCGTGTTTTTTTGCGTGAATTATATTTGAGACTAATCTGCTTCCATACGCATTTGTTTGGTGAGGGAAGAACATTGTTAGGAGACATGGTTCTGAGGGCTTTCAGACTGACAGTGAGAGTGTCTGCAGCGGTCCATTTGCTACAGCAGCGCGGTAAAGTTAGTAAATAGTGCCATAGTAAATGCCTTGTGGGCAAACTGACAGAAAATATTTAACGAATATGTCGCTAGAGACAATATCCCCCTTACTGTATGTACAGTACACACAAACTATGTACTGTAAATACAGTAAGAAAGGAATTTCACCTGTAGTAAGTCAGTCGTGTAACTACAAATGTACTACAACCTTTGAACCAAGAAAAAACCCTTTTGGTGATTAACAGTAACGTTAATTGTTATTTAAGAATAATTATGTACTGGATGTACAGTAAAAGAGGAATTTGCTAAATTTCACCTGTAGTAAGTCAGCATTATAAATACAAACGTACTAGAGTCTTTGGAACATGAAAAAAATATTTTAAGAATAATTATGTACAGTAAGGGTGATATTATCAAACTTTCACCTGTAGTAAGTCAGTCTGGCCACTAGAAATTTTCTACAAATATGGAACATTAAAAAAAACTTTTTGATTAAATACAGTAATTGTTTTCTAACAATAATTATGTACTGTATGTACAGTAAAAAAAAAACATTTTGGTCAATTACAGTAATTGTTTTCAAAGATTAATTATGTACTTTATGTACAGTAGGGTGATATTGTCAAACTTTCACCTGTAGTAAGTCAGTCTGGCAACTAGGAATGTACTACAACCTATGGAACATAAAAAAACTCTTTGATGAAATACAGTAATTGTTTTCTAACAATAATTATGTACTATATGTACAGTAAGGGAGATATTGGCAAAATTTCACCTGTAGTAAGTCAGTCGAGTAACTACAAATGTCCTACAACCTTTGGAACATAAAAATGTGTGTTTACTGCACATACAGTAAAGGGAATATTTTCTTTAGCGACATATTTTTTAAATATTTTCAGTCAGTTTGCCCATAAAAGGCATTTACTACGGCATTGTAAACATAATTTGTATTCATTATTTGACTTCGTTTTGTACTGAGAGGTAAATTTGCAGACGGTCCCTAAAGCAGCCTAGCCAAATATCTAGCGAATCTCAAACTCAAAACTGACTTTACCGCGCTTCACAAGCAGCACTGCGCTGCAGCCCTGAACTCTGGGCAGGACACAACAAATGGTCCAAAGTCAAGGACATTAAAATACCCAAAGATGCTGCTCGATCCCGGATGATTGCCAAAGTACACCATGATGATCAGGATTGCAGTGAGATGTGAATGCATGAGATTTGGCAGGCACTAAACAACAAGCAACCTATGTACCATGGTCAAATCATGGTATTCTTCAAATTACCTTGGGGTAACTGTTACCAATTAAAAGAACAAAGTATTTACATGTGATGCATCTGATACCATCATTGTACTCATCATTCACCCTGAGCTTTTTTTTTAAAGGGAGGACCCAATCCAGAATTGAATGTTGCTTTGGCACAACTTCTTGAGCAGTGTCGAAGCAAAAATCTGCCAAAAGCCATCATAGAAGGAGTTCTAAAAGGAGCCGTAAGACAGATTTTACAGTGCTAAATAGTCTATCTGCTGCTTTTTTTTTTACACATAAAAATTGTAAAGCCTATATGCACAGACACACAGACGCACATACAAATACATACAGGGGTTAGAAAATGAAACTCAAATGCTAATATAGTGTCGGAGGTTTTACAACTATAACTCCGCAGTCTTGGGACAAATCTTTACTGATTTCACATTCCATCAGTGAGAGCAGATTGAAATGTATTAGACGTGAGTATGTGTACAGATATATATATATATATATATATATATATATATATATATATATATATATATATATATATATATATATATATTTGTATATACTGTATATATATATATATATATATATATATATATATATATATATATATATATATATATATTTGTGTATATATATATATATATATATATATATATATAGGGTGCCTTGCGAAATTATTCATATCCCCTCGTCAGAGTAGAAGGAAAGCTCAACACAGAAATAGCCTTAATGAAAATGTAGACAGATTATATAGAAACTGTGCCCAAGGCTCACCTTCCAACAGGACTAGACAATGTAAGAGTGGCTTATGGACTAGTCTGTGAATGCCCATGGGCTTGAACCCAAACATTTATAGAGAAACTTGAAAATGTCTGTCGTACACCATTCAACATGACGGAGCATGAGAGGTGAAGAGGTTATGAGAAGAATGTCAGATAATTGGCAAATGCAGATGTGCAAAGATTGTCACATCATATACAAAAAGACTGGAGGCTGTAAAGGTGCTTCAACTAAGTAACTTTCAACTTCAACTGAGTTTAAGTAGACTAGTAATGCAATATTAGTTGTTTTTTTTTCTTTTTAATACATTTACAAAAAAGCTTTGTCATTATGATCTATGGAGTGTATAGATTTAAAAAAAAGTATTTTAAAGAAGTTTAACTTCATTGCAGCAACATAAAAATAAAAGAAGAATACTTTCAAAAGGCACTGAATATATATGTTTTTAAATTTAAATGAAATGTCATCATTCACTCACCTGCATACGTATTTATTTTCCATGCAACAATTATTTGCTGTGTCCTTCATGTCTGTCAGCTCCATAAATGACTTATGCTCACATAAGATTCTATAAGAATATCGTAAATGTAGTCCACACACTGAGATATCGAGTGTGTCTTTTTAACACACACACACATCATGTAACTTCAGAAGACTTTTAAAGGCATATTAGTTCTTTTAATTCCTTAAATATTTTTTGAGGGATTTATATTTTCATTTTATTTTCGAAGCTTGACAAGGTGTGATCAAAACCCAGTAACCCAGTAAAACCCAGTACAAAATGCTTCAATATTCTGCTAATTGTGCTTTGATGAGATATTAGTATTAATAATAGCACTTTTTTTTTTCAATGTGTAATAGAAGTCAAAGCCAGGAGTCCGTTATCTAGGAGTTAACAGGACCGGGTGGATGCACATTCCTCATTGAGGTTTTGACTGACAACAACACAAGGTCCCATCAAGACATCAAGCATATCTTAATGAAACATTAGTACTGATTTGTTCTCAAGATCAAAATCGAGATGTTAGTAGTTAGGCACAACTGCTTGTACTGCTTTTCTCTGTTTGTCCACAGTGGAGCGCTGTGTGAAGGAGCACCGCAGAACTTTGACAAGAGAGGTGTTGTGACCGCATCAAGAGATGGGCTCTCCTCTGAGAAAGCTCTCGAGCTGGCCATTGAGGCAGGAGATGGAGGATGAGGAGGAGCGACCCATACTACAGGTCTGAGCACTCTTTCATAGCAGGAGTGACTAATATTTAGAATTGAAGTATTTAATTCTGCCTTTCAGTTTATAAGTGTGAATTTCAATCGACTTGGCAAACATGCTCCGAAAGAATGTAATTTAAATGGAAGATGATTTGGCTGAAATATAGGATGGTTTAATAAGGTATATCTGCCTGGTCAGGTGAAAAACAAGTTCAATACTGTCTAAATAATTAACAGCCAACAAATCAAGATTTTATATTTAATGTAAAGTGTCACAAAATATCCATCACAATCATTTCAGATGACTTTATAAAAATACATATTTTGATTATATTAAGCCATAACCATACTGATTGATTAAAATATTTTCAAATTTGTACAATATAACTGATAAACTGTTATTATTTAAAAAAGCACTGGCAGTCAAGGTTTGGAGTAAGTTTTTTGAATGTTTTTGAAAGACGTGTCTTATGCTCATCAAGGCTGCTGTGAAAATTATTACAATTTAAAATAATTGTTTTGTATTTTAATATATTTGAAAATGTAATTTACTCCTGTAACGGAAAAGTTGAATTTCAGCATCATTACATCATTGTCACATGATCTTTCAGAAATCATTGTAATATGCAGATTTGGTGATCAACAGACAAGATTATTATGTTTTTTTATTATGTTTTTTTATTATGTTTTTTTTTTGAGTCTTTTCAAAACCATGAAAACATCTTAATATACTTTATTCTACAATTCTATATTTTTCTGTCCATTTAATTTTATTCAGCTTTAAATAAGTGATCTGAATGAGGCACGCTGTTCCTATTAGGCTTGCTGCAGTAGTCTGTGTTATTTTGTTACCCAGAGTTCTGCCATACACCGAATGCATTACTTGCCCACCGCGGTACTGTAGTTTTCCATTTGGTTCGGCTGGATGCTTCAGTTGTGAACTGAAAGTGCCTGCTCTGCTCCATACAGCGCGTGCTGCAGAGCGGCAGCACAGCAGGAGTCATGCTGTCTTAACGCGCTATATTGGATTAATTGTAAATACCAGTTTTCTAATCTGAAATTGGATTTGAATGGTCTCTCAAGTCGTATTTACTTCTGGGAAACTTGGAGATAAAAGTGCGTTTACAACATATTGTAATTACCGTGATTACGAAATACCAACTTGTAAGTATAGCTGCAAGCAACGATTACCAGGCTTCAAGCACTTTAAAACATTTAAGCACATAAGGAAGACATTGTGTATTATTCAACAAGCCTATAACCAGCTAATTCAATGGCTGGAAAATCTTTATTTCCTCCAAATTTCTCAAAGACCTTTAGGGTCAAACAGGCCCACTGAATTTCATTCCGAGTGCCATCTACGTTAACCTTGTCTAATAAGTGCTCAAATTTCATTGGCCAATATCGGCTTTTAGTTTTTTGAGGTATACAAATGGCCTTACAGTCACTTGCAGCACTTTGGAGAGAGACACAGCATACCAATTTTCATGTTGATTGGACAAATATTTGCTTAGTTATAGTTACAGTTTTTTTTCTACTTTTTAAGTGCTACCAAGTGGCCAAGCTCTGCCATTTTTTCTTACGTATGGTAAGTGTTCTGAGTTTGGCAAAAGATATAGCATTCCATTCTGTTCTGCCATTTTAATAAAAGTGGCCCTGCCCCTTTCAATCATTGACGTTTACTCTCTAGAGAAAACCTAGGACTAGTTTGCAATTGTAGGTTTTCCAAAAATCCAAAATACCCGAATTATTAAATTAAGCTGGGGTAATGATTTAATTTTCTGAGAGCTGCTACAAATATGATTAGGCGCTATTTTGACAGTGAAATAGTTCCAAGTCCAAGGGTGTGAACAGCACCAAGTAGAACATCACTTATTGTCATCTCAAAAAAACAATAATTACGATATAATGTGAATACAGCATAATTCTGATACATGTGTTTCCAAGTTGGGTGGGCCATAAACTTCAAACATGATGAAGGGGCAATGATTGCTGATGATTTCTGTTTTCATTTTGAAAGGTTGTATTTGCGTTTTACTTGAAGTTAAGCTACAGAGGCTTTATTTATTTTTTATTTAATGACATAATTCCACAGTGTTTGCTAAACTTTCTGTAATGAATTATAGATGCAGTGGTTTTTGTCACAGGTTTATATACGGGTATGAAAATTTCCACACTGTCACATCCCTAGTTCCTATGAATTAGAATTACTGTGTTCTTTTCACCAATTTTTAAAGGACTGTGTAGAAATTTACTTGTTAAATCTATTTGTGTAAAATTTTTCTTTAAGAAATTGTCTCAGTTGTTAACCCTTCTTTCCCCTTCAGTTTATCTGTGACATTGCGTCCATGAAGGCTATGCTCGAGTCTAGAAGGTCTGGGGGTTCATACGCTGTCAGCCGGTCTGGAGATTGTTTCTCATACCCCCTCTCTCTTGACTCAGACTCAGCTAGAGACCGCGTCCACCCTGCTGGATGCTCTCAATGACTGCCCTGATGTGGTCCAGGTGTGGGATAACATCCATGCTCAGACCTAGAGCTCACAATTCATGTCAAGCTGACAAGTGGAACAAGATAGAAGAACTACTCAATGATCTACATGCCTTAACTGGAAGAAATGGACCTGTTTGGCCAAATTTTATTAGACTTTATTTGGATTTTTTTGTGGGATGGTAAATGCTTGATTGACCTTGTTGATATATCTTAGCATGGCAATAAAAAAGATATGTAAGTCAGATGTGGATATTATTGAATTGTGTTATATATTCTGAATATTGTGATCTTTTTAATAATATTATATTAGAAAGTGAAAGTGACGTGACATTCAGCCAAGTATGGTGACCCATACTCAGAATTTGTGCTCTGCATTTAACCCATCCGAAGTGTGTGTGTGTGTGTGTGTGTGTCGCACGGTGTAAAAATGACAGAAAAAAAAAAAAACTGTGGGGGCAAAATGTTCAGTAAGAATTATTTCACATAATTCAACTGCCATATTAAAGTTTTGTGTATTTGATGAGGTTAGAAAAACTAAATCCAGTGCTCCCTATCTAGAAATATATAAAACAGAAGAATATTACAAACCAGCTGTATTTTAATTATACTGCATTCAGATCATGCTGTAAAGATCGTATTTACAAACTGAATGCACATGAACAGCACAATGTTGTTTTACTGGGAAACTCAGAAAAGTCCAGAGTTGGGATAATACAGGGAGCATCTGTATCGATGTCAAATATGTTTAAATGAAGGAAATGATTATTATTTTTATTGATAATAAAAGTAACTAAGTTACAACAGTATTGCATAATTACAATAGAATATACTGTTCACACTTTAGTTTGAGGATCAGTTCTCAGTATTAATAACTATTAACCATGACTTTTATCTCATTAAACTCTTATTTTGTGGTTTTAACCAATTAATGGTTAATAAGTTAGTTACATTTAGGTACTGTATGTGGTATGATTAAGCGAACTTAAATATGGTCATGCAGTAAATTAATTCCTCCATCTATTTAGATTATCAGACTTTGTTTCAAAGTTAATGCCTTAGTTTGGGCTGATTATTCGACAGACGTCATTATCAGACATAACCTTGCATAAAGTAATACATGTGTGTATAATAATACAGTCTTAGAGTCCTGTACATAGCCAGTGTCATGGCTTTAGGGCAGTCACTTCTCATAAAAGCCTGTTTTATAGATCAAGCCCACTTCCTGTCTTTAGTCATTGACCTATGGTTAATTCATCATAATTCTCTGTACAGGCTTCAAGTTCAGTCGGCATGTGGTGTGAAAATGCATCCACCTCTAACTCTTCCCCATTGGCATATTCATTAAATTTTTTTTTCTGAAAAGAGGATGGTCCTTAGGACAAAAACACTCTGTATATTCAACAGTCTGAAAACGTCAATACGAAATAATTGTGCCTTCATGATGAACACATTTGTTGTGATGCAATTGATTTTCTTTAAGCGTGACCACTGCTGCATCTGTCTGGTTCACACTGACAGGGTGTTTTTTCCACGTGAGGGTTCATTTGTCAATGTTCAGGGTCGAGTCAAAAGAGGACGGCCCCATCAGAGATAGATTTCATTGTGTTTATACAGGAAGGGCATGTGGATAATGTACTATAAGAAGCTCGGCCTGTAACAGATTGCCCTGGTGGGTAACTTCGCGTGAACGGACAAAATGCAGCACTTACATGGTAAGAGAGAGTTTATTATATAACATACCGTACAGTGCAGTGTCTCTCAGTTCAGGTCAGATATGGAGACCCCAACAGTGACGTAGGAGGAGCTTCCACACGTGATGACAATGCTTCTTTAAACATGTTTGGAAAATTTACAGCAAGAAAACTGTAGAAACCTTGATACAATGACCAAAAATGCATCAGCTGCTAGTCATTCCAATAAATGGACATCAAAATTGGTGAATGAAAGCAACAGAAACATTCATTTTTGGGAAAGATTTCCAGCAGAACAGCAGGATTATACTGAATAAGAGCAAGACTACACAAGGATTTGCATCAGGATGGGACATTTACAAAAAAAAAAATTGCCTGAACTCACAGAGCCTTTTAACCAGTTTTAGTTTTTTTAAAGATTTAATATGTGTGTTTTTTTTTTGGATGGATGAATGTTTCTATGAAGCTTCTTCATATTTTGGAGACCAGGAACTTGCGTTACAGGATTTGCTTTCATGAGTGGATGATTTTATTGTTCTGATATTGTTCGACGTGAAGGTAACCTGTTAAATTACACCATATGGGACAAACAGCGACTACTCAGATTACAAAGCAGTTTAGATATTCTTTCATAAAGAGGAACAGTCTGTATTTATGTGTCTACAGGTCATTTTTGTTTTCTCCTAGACAGCAATGAGATCTAAAGGAGAGCAAACATGTCTCCTGTTTCTTAAATATTTTCCTGATGTAAGAAAAAGACCCCAGTAATCCCATGAAAAGTTCATAATAATGTACCAAAATGTGCTCAGATTTGAAAAGATAGCAAAGTCTGAGAACTAGAGTCGGGGAATGGATGTTTCATCATATAATCTGAGCCAGACTATCTACATTAATGTTTTTCTGTTCTACAGCAATTGACCTGTGTGTCTACTGTATGTTACTAGTACTGGATAAATATCTGAGACAAATTTGAGATTTAACTGAAACGACTTTTTAACCATTTTAACCATTTTAACCCTGCTTTGATCTTACATTTTGTTTTATATAAGACTGATGTAGTAAAACAAACGGTAATATTGGTGGCATTGTCGATTCTTCTTTTATGCACATTTGAAAATGCCAAATTTTTATTACGCTATTAAATTGAATATAATTTATATAAAAAATAAACATTATTTGAAATATTATTACTGTAAATTGGTATTTATATAAATTCATAAATTGTCATCCATTAAAACACTACTCTGAATTCTAATCAGTTGAATTTTTCATTTATCATAAAGACCTGAAATCCAGTTTGTGGAACTCTACCACCAACTCTGAGCGGATGAAAGCTTTAAACCGATTCCCATCATTCAATTTAAACCTGCGTCGGCCCAGACGATCCAGTCACTCCACAGCAGCCTGCAACATCGAGCTTGTTGCTCCAAAGGTGAAGGAGCGCACACAGAACGTGACAGAGAAGGTCACGCAGGTATGATACATTGTTGGTCTTGCTTTAACATCTTGAATGTAGATCTGCTGGCAGATTACACTCAAGAGTTTACATTGTGATTAATGGAACCACAAATGGTATAAAATATCAGTATTACCACAAATAATTGCAAATGTTTACTTATTTTTACTATTTTTCTATTTATTTATTTAGTGTGTGTGTGTGTGCACTTCAAACTATTGTTCTGCTATACAAAACATTCAGGTCCTCTCATATCCAGAAAGTTGTAAACATACTGAAAACATTCAAGTTGATATCTGAATAATCATGGCATTTGTCACATGGAAAAAAACAATGTGACCAGAAACCATTCATGGAAAGATCGTTAGAACAGAGACATGAACCCTCATACAAATGCAAAATCTATAACCCCTGTGGCCTCTGGTCCAAAACTGTGGAGTACTATTGTGTAGTTGAAGGTAAACGGTCTACACTCCACATATTGTTTTAATGGTAATTTAGGGAAACTTTAATGTGTTAGTCTACCCAAATCTGAGCACCTTCCCCTAACCATCGCTTGTTCTCATCTCTCTGTTTCCAAAAAGAACGCATCTCATCACAATCCCAAGTGGTCGGTTGACTATTAGCCCCTCTTTTTGAGGTTAAGCTGCTATTATAGTTTGGGGAACTGTATCTGGTAGTAATATGAAGTCAATGCACATGCATAGATCGTAGTAAGTTTGCACTTTACCTGGTCACACACATCTGTTAGATAGGAAACATCTCATGAAGTTAATGTTGAATTCTGTGAAAGTTTATCCTGTGTCTATTCAGGTCAATGTGTTTTATTTGTATATCACATTTCACAAAACATTGTTCCAAAGCAGCTTTACAAAGCATAGAGCCTACCAAATGACCAATGGCAGAGATGTAAATGAACTGCTACTGGCTATTTCAGTTAAGAAAACTGCCCTTGACAAACCATCTTACACAGACTAAAGAGGAATATTTTGGTTTGGTAAATTTAAGCTTAACTGGCAGCAGCTGTAACACCAAAACCTCAAAGTAGCATGGGAAAATGTTACTGGGATTAATATCCCAAATCAGATTTGGGAAGAAGGACTGGAATTCATACTTGCTCTATTAATGCAAGATTACAATTTATACAGTTTAAACTGGTGCATAGTTCACATTATACCCAAACTAAACTCAAAGAATGCTACGAAAGAAGGTGCAAGAGCTCAGATAAGACACATGCTCATATTTTCTGGTTTTGAGATTTCGGAGTTTCGGAAGAAAAATTTTCGGATTTGGACTAAATATCAGTCCAGATCTTGAATTAGCTTTGGATGTTCTGACCCTATATTAGCATTGACACATTCTCAGCAATTGTCTGTTATGTTGACTAAAAGGTGGCTAAAAGGGTGATCTTGATGGATCGAAAGTCTGCTTTAGCACCTAGTTTTCATAAATGGCTGGCTGAAATGGTTGCTTAAAAATATTCGTTTTTCTAAGACTGATGCTTCTAAAAAAATGTATAACATCTAGGGCCCCTACATTTCTCTTTAAAAGTTGAAATTTGCTTAGACTCTTTTGTTTTGTTTTAGGTTTTTATAAAAACGAATTAAAAAGAAAAGTTCATAAATGGCTGGCTGAAATGGTTGCTAAAAACATTCGTTTTTCTAAGACTGATGCTTCTAAAAAAAAAAAAAAAAAAAACTGGCCCCATTCACTCTAATTCACTTATCTTTTTTAAGTGCTAAAACCCAAATTTTATACAATTATAAATATATAATTTGGGCCCAAACTTATATTGAACCCAAAATACTCCTTTAAAAAAACACAAACCAGCTTGGACACCATAAATCCCATTGGATTTTTTTTGGGGGTTGGGGGTTAGCTTGAAACAAAAGCATCTGACTTATTGCCTGTGAGTTAAATTAGTGAGAAATTCTTGCTAAAAGCAGTCATCTTCTCTTTCCATGCAAAGGTACTGTCTCTAGGTGCCGATGTTTTGCCTGAGTACAAGATCCAGGCTCTGGATGTCCACAAGTGGATCATGTTGCACTACAGTCCGTTCAAAGCCATGTGGGACTGGATCATTCTTCTGCTAGTGCTCTACACAGCCGTCTTCACGCCGTACTCGGCTGCTTTCTTCCTCAATGAGCTGGAGGAGGAGAAGAAACACACCTGTGGTTACACCTGTAACCCTTTAAATGTCGTAGACGTGATAGTGGACGTTCTGTTTATAATAGACATCGTTATTACCTTCAGGACAACATACGTGAATCATAATGATGAGGTGGTGACCCATCCCAAGCTCATCGCTATCCACTATATCAAGGGCTGGTTTCTCGTCGACATGGTGGCCGCAATTCCCTTTGATCTGCTCATCTTCATGTCTGGATTAAATGAGGTATAAAGAAACAACCTGCCCCTTCTTTACACCAGCTAGTGATATTTAGACCTAAAAAGCTAGTCCCTGCTAACAGGGAATGCACTCAGAAAGTTATATGCATGGTACTCTCAAAGTGATTATATTTTTCCAGTAGAATTAATGGAATGGTCTTTAATAATGTTCTTAAAAAAATATTTATATAGGGCAGCCTACAAAGAACTTTTAATGAATGTTCATTCCATTCGTGATACACATAATAGGGTACAGGGATGTGTTTTGGTCTTTTTAAGAAGCATTTTGTAGTATTTATCTAAAATACCACAATTCTTTATATATATAGATATATATATATATATATCTATATATATATATATATATATATATATATATATATATATATATATATATATATATATATATATATAAACATCATTATACAAAACAAGTTACATTTTTTTATTATTTTATTCTAAAGGAATTAACTTTTTAATTTAACTTTTCGGTGAAATTTCTGGAAATAATAGTTATTATTTGTCTTAATTTTATCTCTCTATATATATTCATACTGTATATAATGCAACTAAATTTGCAGTGTGATTTATTTAGGCAAATTTTTGTTGTTACTCCTTTTAAATTAAGGAACTATTGCATTAATAATAAATTAACTTCATAATATTAAAGCCTGTTCAGCATAAAAAGGATTAAACATTAATAATAATCCTTTTCTTAAATTTTATTTTATCAACATAGTAATTGTTACTTTTTATCTCATAAATCTTTTTTTTCTTGCAACTTAGATTTAGCATCTCGCAACTTTGAGTTTTTTAACTTGCAATTTAGACTTTTTTTAGAATTGAGAATTTACATCTCGCAATTAAATTTTTTCGTCTGCCCCAGAATAAAAATTTTAAATGTAATTGCATTTTTCTATCTCACAATTCAGAATTTTTCCTCAGTTGTGAGTTAACATGTCACAGTTCTGGCTTTTTCTTAGAATTGCGATTTTATATCGTGAATTTCTAGAAAAAAAGTCTGGATTGTGAGAAATTCTGAATTGCAAGAAAAAAGTCAGCTGTGAGAGAAGTCGCAAATATCTCTATTTTTTAACCCTGTGATGAAAAGAAACTTTCAAATCATAATGACATCATCAAGGACAAATTCTTCATAATCTTAAATGTCGTCATAATCTTTTTTTAATTATCATCATATATAAGTACGTTCAACTTTATCCGCATACATGCAGTATACTTGTGGCAATGTACTATATAGTATATCTCAATTGCTTGTATTGTTGCAAAATCTGCTAAAAGCAACTTTAAGGTATAAAGATTTTATAAATATTAACATTATGATTTTCTGTAAAGCTTCTCTAAAGCAATGCGTAATGTGAAAAGTGCCTTACAAATGAAATTATATCCAAATTCCAGCATTTATTAAAATGTATTAATTTTGCAGTTTACAATTAAACACATTATTTGTCTAATACAGTGTTTATCCATTTAAAAATTGACAATATCAGACTGAAACTTGTTTGCTATTCTTTCTTTGTCCTCCCATCATCCAATCTGCAGACGACGGCCACTCTCATTGGTCTGCTGAAGACAGCCCGTCTGTTGCGCTTGGTCCGGGTGGCCAGAAAATTAGATCGCTACTCCGAGTATGGAGCTGCAGTCCTCTTCTTGCTCATGTGCACCTTCATGCTGATTGCTCATTGGTTGGCATGCATCTGGTATGCCATTGGTCATGTGGAGAGGCCCTACATGAAGACAGGTTGGCTGGATAACCTGGCCGATCAACTGGGGAAACATTACAATGACAGTGATGCCAGCTCAGGACCCTCCATTCAGGATAAATACATCACTGCGCTCTATTTCACCTTCAGTAGTCTGACCAGCGTGGGCTTTGGGAATGTCTCTCCAAACACCAACTCGGAGAAGATGTTCTCCATCTGTGTCATGCTCATTGGCTGTAAGTAACTGCATAAAGCTTGTTTTCTTAAGTTTAAGGCTCAAATATGTCATTTCTGTGCTACTGTCCTGAACATTCCTACTAATTACATTTACTCACATTTATACCTAAAAAGATGTAGTTGGTGACCTACTCAGAGTCTTAAAATCTTAGCCTAGTGGTCTCTACTTTTTTTTTTATTCTTTTTATTTTTCTTTCTGTAGTAATTTGTTTATAGCAAAGTGGGATATATATATATATATATATATATATATATATATATATATATATATATGTATATATATATATATGCTGATGAAGAACCAAAGTATGTTCTATGCAGGAACACAATCCAGACATGCTACATCCAACATGTCAACATTATCATGTGACCTACGAGTAACGTCTCTTTTATTCTTAAAAAAAAATTATATATATATCCACTAACCCTATTATAGTTTTTATATTTTCTTTCCATTTTCTTTCCCAGTTGAAATTTTGTGGTGTGTAATTTGTAGTAGGTGTTATTATTATTATTATTATTATTATTATTATTATTATTATTTTACAAATATCTCTGTATAGTTTTATTTGTTTATTTATTTTCACTTTTATTTGTAGTATCCCTCTTTGTATTTTATAGTACATCAAGTTAAACTAAATTAAACACTTTAGTTTAGTTACCAATTCTCACTATTAACAATTAACTATGACTTTTGCCTCAATAAACCCCTAATTTGCTGCCTATTAATAATTAGTAAAGTAGTTGTTAAGTTTAGGTATGGGGTAGGTTTATGGATCTAAAAAATGGTCATGCAGAATAAGACATTTATAAGCGGTAAAGTACTAATAAATAGCCAATATGCTAATAATATACATGCAAATAACCAACTGGTTAATAGTCAAAATAAAGCGTTAACAAAATATGAAATGTTTACATACACACAGTGGCATGCAAAAGTTTGGGAACCCCTTGCAGAATCTGTGAAAATGTGAATAATTTTAACAAGCTAAGAGAGATCATACTAAATGCATGTTATTTTTTATTTAGTACTGTCCTGAGTAAGATATGTTGCATAAAAGATGTTTAAGTATATTACTTTGTTATAATTATAGTTTTAGTTTCAGTTGTAGTTTAAATGAATTATAATAACCCTCCTCTTACCTCCTTGTCAAAAAACGGTGCTGTTGATTAAATATTCTCCTGTTGACTTTGTCTTAGCTCTCATGTATGCCAGCATTTTTGGGAATGTCTCTGCAATAATTCAGAGGCTTTATTCGGGAACAACACGCTATCACACCCAGCTGTTGCGGGTTAAAGAGTTCATCCGCTTCCATCAGATACCTGGAGAACTGAGGCAGAGACTGGAGGAATATTTCCAACATGCCTGGTCCTACACCAATGGCATTAATATGAATGCAGTGAGTCACATAATGAGCCAGAATGAGTTACTCAGATATCATTCCTGTCTATACTATAGATTAATCGGTATATAAAAACACAGTCATGCCTCTTATTTTCTATTATAGGTCCTGAGAGGTTTTCCTGAGTGTTTGCAAGCTGATATTTGCCTGCATCTCAATCGTAGTCTGCTGCAGAATTGTAAGGTGTTCCATGGGGCAAGTAAAGCGTGCCTGAGAGCTCTCGCCGTGCGCTTTAAAACCACCCACTCCCCACCTGGAGACACCCTCTATCACCATGGCGACGTGATCAAAGCCCTCCACTTCATCTCCCGAGGTTCCATTCAAGTGTCGCAAAATAACATTGTGCTGGCCATCCTGGGTGAGAGTCAAATCAAACCTGAGCAAACAGCTGCCTGATCCACTGATGTTTTGAGTGTTTTTTTAAACTGATCGTCTTTTATAAGGTCTAATAAAAACTACTTCCTGTTTCACGAACAGGTAAGAATGATGTCTTTGGCGAGCCTATAAATCTGTATGCTGATCATGGTCACAGTAACGCTGATGTTACTGCACTTACCTACTGTGACCTTCACCGTATCCAAAGAGACGACCTTCTGGAGGTGCTGGACATGTATCCTGTATTCGGCGAGAGCTTTTGGAGGAAATTAGAAATCACCTTTAACCTACGAGACGTGTGTGAACCTCACATCTAAACACATTTCTACATATCCCTCACTGATTCTTGAATACTGAGATAAAATAGGCTATTACCACTATTGCTGGTTTGGATTTTTTTTGACTGGCGAGACTTCTAAGAACCGGTTTGCCTCTCCACTGGCTAGAGAGCCACCACAGAGCCAGGTCTTACGTCATCTGACTACGTCTCATTTCCCCTAGTAATGGTAGCACAGCAGTGCCAAACACAATGGGTTTGTTTAGGATGCATTGGCGCCGGGTGGACCGATCGGCACAAGATACTGAAGCGCCGCTGGAATGATTCAAAAGCATAAAGAGCCATCTACCCTCCAGTCGCTCCTGTGGTGCACCAATGCCATGCATCCTGAACTAGCCTAAACACCATCAACAATGGTGGACGTAGCATTGCTATTGATGTCCATGGCTTTAAGAACCTATATCGGCATCCAAACACAGAAAATCCAACCTGTTATTGTTTAGCTAACATATTTCAAATATGGAGGTTAAAAGTATTTTGTTGGTCACAGTAACCCCGCCCCCAGCCCCTGACACAAGCAGTTCTTACTTCTAGCCCAGCAATGTTTTGGTGCTACTTACAAAGCTGGTGCTGGAGCTGGTGCTTTGGGTGTCAAAGGACAAAGAACCGATTTGAAACTAGGCTCTAGCTCCGAACCGGCACCCAAGCTGTGTTGGTGGAAAAGGGGTATATGATTGAAGAAATAAGCCTTTAGGTATCACAGAATTGGTCATATTAATGAACATTTGAATTTATGTAAAATATTGAGTGTCGAACTGATAGGTGGGTTCAGGGGTAGTGAGTCAAATTTTCATTTTTTTATAAAATAAACAGTTTAATTAAATACAATGGTGCATTTAAATGAAGACCATTCAAGTGTTCATGTAAGATCACTTGGTTACTTATACAGTATTTATGAGAATATTACCATTAGTGGCTTTTAGGCCCTGTGGCACAAATGGCACACTTGTGGTCTTGTGGACTTACAATGGCCACAGAGTGTGCGTGCCTGTTAAGTCCATGAGACCATAGGGCGTCCCATTCATCATTTTAGCCTTCAGAAGGGTGCTCACGAGTGCACTGAAGCGAGCTCTGCAGCAGACTTCTACCCAACATTCAAAGCGGCATTACATCATGAAAGTGTGAACTAAGAGGAAGACTGCAAGGGTTTAGGGTGCGATTTGGGACAGGGCCTTAGAGATATTTAAAGGTGCACGCTGTAGTTTGTTGTTTATATGCTATTCTTTTCTTGGATTTTATACTGACATCTATTGGTGTGGATAAATCATTACAAAAATGTAAAAACGGATTCCACATGTTTTGTCGTATAGCATGCATTCTTCTCACCATAACAAATGTCAGCTTGTGTAGTTAACAGCAATAAGGCATAACCCTGAAAGATTGAGACAAATGGTCTGTTCATCAAATGCTACAGTAATCCATGTTTTAACTGATATGTATTCAGGCTGAACAGATGATGCCCAGTGAAAATTTGGACTGTGGATATCATGTGAATGACATACGACACCGCCAAAACTCACTAGACAGGCGCAACAGGCCAGGTGAGTGGAACACTCACAAATATAAACACAACTGAGATCTACTGAAACTTAGTTGAGTCCAGAAGTTCAAATTTTTACAAATTTTAAAGTAAAAAGATGAATAAAACTAAACCATATTTCAGAATAATTAAATTCACAGTTAGCCATGAATCACATATACCCTTGTTTTTCTTGAGCCAGACGTTTGACTAAATTCACAGAGAACAAGTCAAAGACATATGTTTATCACCTTACCAAGACAAAATTGCTCTTGTCTTGCTATTCAAGACGGAATGGACCAGAATAACTCATACCCATCTCGGATGTGTTCGACCCTGGGTCGCAATCATTCTCCAACCGCTTACATGCACTGGGAGGATCTGTGTAGCTGTGGAAGCTCTACATTACAGTCCAGTGAAAATCTCAGCAAGTCTCCCATCAGCCGCTGTGAGCTGTACAGTTTGGATGCAGATCATCTGGATTACCCCTCTCCTATTGTGAGACTAATACCAGCTCGTGGTGCCTCTGGGGTCAGCAGCGAGCCCATTACGGATATAGGGCACTTAGGTGGTAAGGTGCACAATGTAGTTCATTGGTTTCATTTTTGTCTGGGACTTCATCTTGACATATGTTGGTTGCAGCGATACAAACATTTTTAAATTTCAGTCCCGAAGCCAAACCATAGTGTACTGCATGATGTATTGCTGTAGGCCAAACCCCAGAAATGAGTTAGCATTTTAGCACTACTAGTTGCATCGGTTTATTTATTTTTTATTAGTTTTTGGTTAAATGCCTGAAATAAGGTCAGCAGTCAACACAAGCTCAAGAAATATTTATGTTTTATTCCTTCACATAAAATACATCATACCATGCGATTTTTAAAACTTTTACTTTTCTTAAAAAATGTGGTTGTTAGCATATGGCTAAATAGGACTTATGTGTTAACAGTGTTATTGTGAGCTATTCCAACTAACTTTAATCAAAAAAGCTTTAAAAACAAAAAAAAAACATCTGAAAGAGTATCATCGGAAGCGTTAGTGTTGATGTGACCATTGTGTAGTTAGTTTATACTGTAGTCTCTGCTTTAGCTTTTTACCTCTGGTGATTGTATTTAGTCTTCAAACTTCAAAAACATCCACAAAGAACAATCACTAAACTTTGTTGATCACAGAGCTTATTTTCAATATTATTCAATATTCCAAAATCCAATGGGAAATCCTATTGGGTTTTTGAGAGAACCAGGCTGATGCTAACATCTAGGTTGACCGACAGAAATACATCATTACTGCAGCACTATATTGGAGAACTTGGTAATTTTAGATTGTTTGCAACCACTGTTTCAGTGATAACATTTTCACTTGAATTATTGGATTATTATTATTCAATGTCTCCTCCTAACATAAGCTCCCCCTCCATCTGGATTGTACCATTACTGGCCTGACCACCAGGCAGCTCTTTACGCTGAACAGACTGAACAGCGCCCCTTATCTGTCCAGACCTCATTCTCACCACTGCTCTTTGAGCATCAACCCAGTGAACTTGAGTCCAGACTGGAGCTCCTGCAGAATCAACTCAGCAGGTAGGTGGTGCATCTTAGAGAAACAGTTCTGATCCCATTTATTGCCCAGCACGAAGAATAAGAATGAACAGTTTGTTCATGGTGCTCTCTTTGTTACATTGAAACTTACAGTCTCCAAGTACTGTCACTTGATTATATTGGGTGAAGGGATGATAATAGATGAAGGTGTCTAGTAAATCACTACTTACATGCTGCAATTTTCTGCTCCCTTTCTCCCAGACTGGAGACCAGAATGACAGCAGACTTTAATTTGATCCTTCAGCTTCTCCAGCGACAGATCGCTCCGGTGCCCCCAGCATATAGCACCGTATTACCGGACAGCCACACTCCTGACCCTGCTGTAATGTACGGAAGCAGTGCACCAGTACTTCACATCATGTACCCGATCCCAAACATTCAGCTGGACAGTAGAAACACCGCCATTCAGGTAAAAATGCTGTCCATTAAAATTGGTTTTCAATGACAGACAAAAAGTAGTGTTTAATTATATTGAATGTGTACTTTTAGTGCACTTCATATCTTATATATATATATATATATATATATATATATATATATATATATATATATATATATATGTGCACAATCTATTTGCAGATAATTTTAATGAAATAAAAGGCCACTTATTGTTTCCTAAATCACTTAAGTACACTTTTAAACTGTTCACTTTGTAATGTCATTAAAGTTAATTATCACATTTATAAAGTAGTATAGTAATAACGTTTACTTTTGAATACATTAAAATAATTGTTTTAATAAATTGTTTTAATAATTGTTTATCATGCTTAATAAAAACCAACACTTTTTTTTTGTACAATAACATACTAAAGCACTAAGTTATATATAATTTTACTGTAAAGTGTTTATTTGATATTACATTTAAAGATAATATATATATATATAGATTTAAAGGACTGAATAATTCTAAAGGTACATATTAGTAATTTTTTAATAGTTTACCTATGTAAGTTGGTCAAGTATGCACTAAGTTCAACCAATTGTATTTAATGTAAATTTAAACTATAATGCATTTTAATTTAATTGTAAATGGCATGAAAATTAAGTGACAGATTATTACTGTAGATTACATTTACATACGTTTATATAAAAGTATGTTCAAGTGTGCTTCTTTTAAACAAGGTTTGATTACTACCAGAACCTCAGTCATTCCAAAACCATCCTGATACTAAATACTAAACTCTAGCTGAGCAGTATCCACACTAAACTTATGACAATACAAAATGTCTGTGTGGAGCTTCTTTTATTACTAGAATGATTAATAAACCAAACTGACTATCTTTAACTCTGTGTTTCCAGAGTCCAGCCCAGCCAGATTCCATATTCAAGTCAAATTCCCAGGGTTCTCTGTCCAGTGGTGTTCACATGGGAGCTGCATCAGATGACTGTGTACCTGATCAACTGGAAACGAATACGGTTTCAACCCCAGTGCATCAGCCCATAATAATAGATCCACCACGCCTCTGTGCATCCCTCCGCTTTCCCTCATTGCCCGGCAACCTGGACTCTTCATCACACCTGGAAGGAATTCCAAAACACACATCTGACCCTGCCTTACCAGTCAACTAAAATCACAACACACCATCAACCAGCTTATCATAACAGAACAATGAGAACACATGATTAAAACACAATCGATAAATAAATACCATACTGATGCTAAGAATACCAAGCAATTTGACCATCTTGGTAAACCAACTGTTGCAGTCCATAAGTTAGGACAGGCCTAAACTGTTTTGTGTAGTCAAAACTTGTGTCGTTACATAACGTGATTTAAGATAAATTTGCACAGGAAAAAAAATGCATTTATAATAGGGGTTTTAATATTTAAGGATCTCAAAAGGAATTACTGCTTTGAATTACTGAAAAAGCTACTGTTAAAATAAAGAGAGAAATGAGACAATTTTGGATGCTGTTCTTTAAAGATCTCTCAGATTTAGTAGTTCAACAGATAACGTTAAAAATAACAATAATAAAATGAATAAAAATCTGATAAAACATTGTCAAACTTTGACGTTGGCTTGAAAAAGTCTAGTCTTAATAGGCTTGAAGGTTTTAAGTTATGGATTGATGCTAAGGTGTTGCTATGTAGATGCTACTTGTTAGAGTGTTCTGGGTGGTTGCTAAGGTGTTTCTATGCAGATTATACTTGTTAGAGGGTTCTGGGTGGTTGCTAAGGTGTTTCTATGCAGTTGCATGCATTTGAAAATAATACCTCTAATTCTATCTGCAGAACAATTTTTTTTTAAGGTTACACTTTTATATTAAAAGAAACATGTTTACATGAATGATTTCACTAAAGTGTGGACACTGACCTCTGTGTGACACTGTCTCCATGAAATCACAAGTTTGTCTCCGATTTCATTTCTTTTTATTATCTCATAACAGACTTTTGTTTTGTAGAATAACATAAGCAGGTGAGGAGATTGTTCACCCCAATTTTAGGCATCAAAATGTACCTCTTATCAGAAACCGATAAAATAAGCCAGTTGGCAAAGTCTGGTTACTAAGAAGTACTGTTTAAAATATCTCTCAAAAGACTTTTGCACACTGGTACCATTAGAGTTCTCAAACTCACCGTGCATCGAGATCACTGTGTACAGTATATTTACAATTTGTTGGCTCACAAGAAAAATAGCATTATTACATATAAAGTCTACAATAACCATTCAACCATTAGCTGAGATCTGGATAACATGAATATAAAAAGTACAACATTCAATATTAAACATTCAATCTGTATATTTTGTTAAAATCATGGCATTAATAGATTATAAAGTTCCTTCAATGTGCTTGCATAGACCTTGGATCCTGAAATTATGAAATTGCTGAAAGTTGGCATCAATGCTGATTTATGGCATTACAAATGGAGTTGAAACTAAAACTTATAAAAAGCAATTGTTGGTGCTTAATTCCATTGTCAACCGCTACTGTATGATTTTTTTTTTCCAAACCGAACCAATAACCTGTACCAAAAAAAAAAAAAAAATCTATGCAGAGACAAGGAAGAAATTCAACAAATAGTTTTTTCCCCATCCCTTATGAATAACAATCACGTCATTGTTTGAGCTGATGTCGAAACACATTGGAGTATCACTCTCTCACTCCAGCGACAGTTCATCATCTGTGACTACTGCTTCACATACTGTCAAAGAAAAATCAATAAGTAACAGCTAAACCTTGACAAATTTTCAAACATCTGGAATTTAAAATGTGGTTTAGTAAAAATAACTGCATAATGTATGAACTGGCAGTAAAGAATGCATATCGACATGGCCAGGACAAAACATTCATGTCTTTCCTCAAAGAAGTGACATATTAACTGGACGCTGGAGTTGGGTAGTTAACAAAAGGCGCACGTTGTAATTTGGAACAATGGAAGCATTGAAGGGGTGTTCATCCAGCTGGAGGCCACAGCTGCTAATTTATGGAAATCAGACCACATTCTTAAACATGAAGTATTTACTCCACAACACTGTGTTTAGTGTTAGCGGTCTTTCTGTGTACATGTGAGGCTAATTTAAATGAGTAGAAGGGGTAGTGCCTAAAAGAAGTTCTTATAAAATAACAACAATAGACATTACAAACATGAACGATCGCATCTGGGGTTAAACATTGATTTCAACCTCTTATTACAAATAAACTAGTTGGTCTGGTAGTAATGGCCCATTCACATCAATTAATACCACACTGTATTCATCACTGCAAAGAAAGTCTGTTAGGTAACTAAAATGTACAATAAGAAAAATACAGGGAGATATTTAAACATATTTACCCTAAAGATATATCCAGGTCATATTTCAACCCAAAATCCAAAAAGACTAAAAATAAAACAATTTGGTCTAAAGAAAATTTATTCTACCAATAGCAGTAAGATGTTTTGCATCGTGACATGTTTCTTAATTATAATTTAATATAATTTAAATGTAATATATTATATATATATATATATATTATATATTATACACACACAACTTTACAAAAATTTGGAATAATCAAGATTTTAAAAGTTTCTGAAACTCTCAAGCTCACCGTGCTGATTTGCTTCTCAATGAAAACTTTTTTTAATAATTATCCATGTCGTAAACTAAATTATTTGATGAATAAAAAAGCTTTATTAGGAATCGACTAAACTGCCATTACAGTCACTTGTTTTGATTAATAAAATGCAACTTTGCTAAATGCCGTATTTATCCAAACTCGGGAGGGAGTGTGGTTAATTATAATAAAAATAATCTTAAGCAAACATCTCAACACAAGCATTAGTATTATGCACAATATTTAAAATCAGGGTGCAATATGACCTGGACACCCTTTGCTCTACATACATCTGTACAACTGTTACCCAGCCCATAATGAAGATAGTCATTGCTCAAACAAGGATTTCAAAAACTAAAAATACCCAAACAAATGTAAAAACCTGGATATGTCACAGATGAGAAATGATGATGAATTTTCAGAGCCAGTTTCATCGCCGGACACACAACACCCGCTTCGTGCGGCAATAATGTCAGTCTTTTATTCACTGGCCCTGTAGCTGCTCACCCAGGGCCGTTACACACAGAACAGAGCAGCTTTGAGTGTGTCCGGATCTCATGCAGCACTCTGGAAAGCAGTGTGTACGGTCCTGGTTTGGAATTGAATTGAATCTCCAGAAAAGGTAAGTAACGTTTTTATGAGATGACCAAAAGCAAAAATTCGAATAAAAATCCTTAATGTTCTACGAAGACATTATCCAGTGTTAACAACATTCAAGCAGTCTTAAAAACGTACCATATATTTGATATATGCAAAAACGCAGATTTTTTTTTTTTGTCAAGGACTGGAAATGCATCCATCTTCAAGTTCCAACTCCAGTACAGAATGCTACATACGTCTGTGTGGTACTTTAGTAGAAAGCCATTAGAAACCATTCCCATTGAGAATGTCCTTCACAAAATATGTCTTTTACTCACTCGCTCGCTCATGCACCTCACTTCACCGCTCACGCTCACACTGCTCTCAAGTATACTCCAACTGACCACTCCATGTCTCTGCTAAGCCCAGGTACTCTGGGTTTTCTGCCGTGGGGGTCATGTAGCCATTGGGCTGCCTGTGAGTAGTACCTCCGTTTATGGACGCTCTGGCGACTGCCTGAGCTTTAGCTGCAATATCATGATAGTAGGGGTTGTCGAAGGCGGGTGAGATGCTGTGCACTGGCACCAGGTACTCTGGGTTCTCCACACTGTTCCCTGTATGAAGACCGTTAACGAATCTCCTCTCTCTCGCTTTGCGTGGAAGTGTGCTGGGACGGTCTGATGACACGTGCTGGTTCACATACTCTGCAATCAAAGACACTGTGTTGAAATGATGGCATTAAAAGTGTTAAAGAAAGTCTTAAATAGCAATTTTCTTCTGTAATGTAATGTATTTACTAGGACATTCATCAAAAACACTGTGGAGTAAGACTGAAATCATTGTTAGCTAAAATTGTTGGAATGCACAATATATTGGTAAAGTGTCGATAAGTGTTTAATTTTTACTTTATTTCGAAACATAAATACATTAAAACAGAATAAAATAAACATTTGAATATAATATAATATGATATAGAGTTCTGGCATTTGACATCATTGGTTACTGGCCATTTAGATGGAATTTTCATGAATTCCAGAGAATCTAAATACTATCAGGTATATTTGTGTTTATATTATTTCATCAAAACCTGATCCATTTTAAAATCGTCATCAGTCCCTGTAATTTTGCTAAATACTTTTTGAACCAGAAATATTATGGAAGTAAAAAGGATTGCCTTTACTGCAAATGATGTATTTCACTCACCAGGATGTGTGTGTGCTCCACGTGGCAGTGTGTGTGAAAGGAAACTGATAGGACCATCAGTCACCAGTTCTCCATCTATGCCGTTGGGGATGGTGGGGTCTTTAGAATAGCGACAAGGACTGGATGGAGGGCCGTTATCCTCTATGTAACCATCCACAAACACAGAGTCTGATTGGCTGCCGGCTGAATGGTGTGATATGCTCCGTACCAAAGGTGGGTATTGTGTACCAGGCCACATGCCATTGACTGATTCCCTCACAGGAAGAGTTTGGTATGGACTTTCCCTTGGGGTGCTGAGGGAAGAGTACAAATCCATCCCGCTCGGCATACCATCCACCTCTAATCCTTGATCTGTACTCTGGAGAAGCAAAACAAAAAATAGGACAAGCGTTAAGGGTTAGATGTTGCATCTTTTGCACGTTAAAATTCGTTATTTCAAATTTTATTTTCTACTGTCAGGTTTATTATTTTTTCAGGTCAACTTCAGAAATTAGAAACTTAGAAAACAGGATAAGCTTTGGCAGTGTTTCACTCAAAGAAATAATTATGATCTATTATTATTGTTTGAATCATCTCTGACCCGGTGAGAGTGGTGTCTGCTAGGTCCATTGGCTCTCATTTCTCCTTGTGTATTGAAGATGCCACCAGGCTGGGGCACCAGGTATTCTTCTGCATCCAGGAACTCCTTCACATTCACTCCCTCTTCTGCCAGCAGCGTGCGGAAGAACTCACTGTCAACAGGACTCGAAAGACTTTTCTGATCATCATTCTGAAAAAAAGCAGAAAAAAGCATATTATATATATATATATATATATATATATATATATATATATATATAATAGAGATGGGCATAGATTAATTTTTTTAATCTAGATTAATCTCACTGTGATCTTGAAATTAATCTAGATTAATCTAGATTAAAATGGCTAATTCGAATTCTTCCGAAGGCATTCAGAAAATGTGTGTTACCCAAATAAAATTGATAAGTCTTTGAGAAGGGGTTTATCAAGCTAGGTGGTGCATTAGAAAAGGGGCTCATTTCCTGTTTCCAAAATGTATCACAAAGTGCTTAAAAAAGCTGTAAACTAATTCCACATTGCACAAGGTGCAAACAACATTACTCCTGTTTCACACCAATGTTTAAGTTTTCTTTTTCAAGTTTAGGTACAGTCAAGGTACAGAAACCAAATAATAGCACTGGATAGTCTTCAATGTAAAAATGAAATATACAATCAAACCTACATTTATTCAGACACCTTCAACATTTCTCACATTATTACAGTTTTGCTATATCAAAAATTATATCTGGTTTCTGAATAATTTTTGGTTTGACTGTTAAAACTACAAAGAAATTCAGTCAAGAGAAGTGAGTGATTTTCATTTTCTTGGATTAACATTACAGCAGCCAGTAGATAAATTAGGCGCGGTCCCTTTAAGAGACCATGAACGCATCCAATATAATACACATCCCATTTTTTTCCTCAACTGTTTACTTTCACTTAAGAAATAACTGAGTTTTTTCTAGCATAATTTCCGAGGTGGATATTTTGACATATTTTGTATGTATTTGTCGGCACAAGAGCAAAAATAAGCAAATGTTCTAGTGTTTTGAGACACCTTTCTCTGCGTGAGCCCTGAACACCAGAACACCGCGGTGCTGAATTGGGCTCTTTCACATCTTTTTTTTTGTTCAAACTGCGATCGTTCGGGTGCAGGAGGAACTTCGAGGTGAACTTCGCAGAAGAGAGCTCGGTTCAGTGTTGCTGTCCGTGATACGCGGCTCTCTCTCTCGTGCGCACCTGACAGTACGCGCTACTCTGTCCAGCTTTTCCGCGTCTAGTTTTTGGATGCTTTAATGTTTAAATCGACAAGCGGTACGGCTTAACAACACGTGAGAAAGATAAGCTTTCGTGACGTTGCGCAGCAGTGGCCAGTCAACTGTCCTGAGCATCTTTTTAGGCTGTCCTCAGCGAGTCAGTTATATAAAATATCAAGGTGAAAGTCATCAGACCCAGCTCCCAACCCAACTTTGAGAATAGATTAATGGTGATATTTTTTTTATCGCCCGATAAGAGTCTCGCGTTAACGCAGCACGTTAACGGCGATAACGGCCCACCACTAATATATATATATATATATATATATATATATATATATATATATATATATTGCTATTTCATTATTTGAAGGAGATCATTGGGCAAGATGAGGAATATCCAATTTTTCTAAGAAATAATAAATATCAATAAATTATTTATAATTACATACAAATAATACATAATTACTTTAAAATGTTATTGTCAGTTGTAGACTTCTATTATTCCTATTGTTCATAAAGGCAAAATATAAAATATGCACGTACCACAATGACTACATAATGTGGGGGATCACGTGCCATGATGCTGAACTCCTCCACCAGCTTCTTAAATCGTGGTCGACTTTCAGGATCAATCATCCAACCTGTCATAGGGTCATATGGTCATAATCAATACAAATTAAACCCTATGTACAGCATCTGTGTGTCGATTAACACAGGAACTAATTTTGACTTGACAGTTTGTAAAAAACAAGCAAAAGTCACTATGCAGAAGTTATGATATCGAGACAATCAACAGCAATGTACTGAAAGTGCCACAGTATTCACACTTGTTGGGGAAAGTGTAAACTGAAAGTTTTTTTTGTGGCAATCGAAAGTTTGACATAGAGAAGTAAAAGAAAAACTTGCATTTAACAGTACACGAACATTTGAAACACAATTTTTTAACAAAAATACCCACAAATATCTGTTTATCTATAACCCTTATTATCATTATAAATTAACACTAACATTTGACCATGATCATGTATACATCTGAGGTACAGTTCAACGGCTGCGGGAGTCTATCTCCTCTCTCCAGTAGGTCTGGAATTTCCCGCGCTGGTATCTGGTCATATGGCTTCATGCCAAAGGTCATCAACTCCCACACAGTCACCCCTGAGATGGAAAGAGCCAAGCCTGAAAGGTTATTTTAAACCAGGAGCTTATCAATTACAGCAGAGCAACTGTAGACCCAAGCGGATACAGACCGTAGCTCCATACGTCACTTTGGTGAGTAAACTTCCGGTGTAATATGGATTCGAGTGCCATCCATTTGATCGGCACCTATTCAAAACATAATTACATAATTATTTATTTAAATGAGTCATCTCAATTATCACCAGTAAAATATGGAGAGCCACAAGGATCTGTCCTAGGTCCTATGCTATTTTCAATATACATGTTGCACCTTGGTAATATTATTAGAAAATACTGGATAAGTTTCCATTGTTATGCTGATCATACTCAACTATAAATCTCAAAGAGACCAGATTAAACTTCTAAATTATCTAAGCCAACAGAATGACGAATAATTTTCTCCTATTAATATGTACATAAACTGACAGTCACCACTGATAAATTTTGTAGAAACTTAATTTTCTGTAAAGTTGCTTTGCAACGATTTGTATCGGAAAAAGCGATATACAAATAAACTTGAATTTAATTGAATAATCATATTCTCAATAAATAGGGCATAGCAGATTTACCAACACCGTTTCCAAATTCACTTCAGCAGCTAAACCAAAGCAACATGTAAAACACACACCTTTCCCCCATCAGCATGGTACTCCTTCTCATCTATGTCCAGCAGCCTGGCAAGCCCAAAGTCTGTGATCTTTACATGGTTTGGGTTTTTGACCAGAACATTCCTAGCTGCAAGGTCTCTGTGAACCAGCCTGACATCTTCAAGGTAACTCATTCCCTGGGTCCACAAAGAAACAAATATGAAAACATGAGCACAAGGAACAGAATACGGATGGGTTACAATGGTCATGTATCTCTGAAAAATCTCTAACACAGTATTTTGTGCCATTGCTTTGGCAAAGCATCTGTTAATCCAACTAAACTGTGATATGGCTTAATGTGTTTATTAAAGTACAAAAGGCTGTGATTTAACTTTAAGTATATATTAAATAAGCATTTTCAGCGTCTTCACAGTAAAGCAAACTTAATGTCTGCATGTGTGAGTTTAACATGCATTTGAGAATACAACATCGGCCCACTGTGCCAGTTATGTGAGGACTCATGCTCAATGTGAAGAAAACCCAAAAAAATTGATGATGGACAAACAAGATCATGATACATTTGAAGCGGATGACAATGAAACAGAAGTGAACAAAGAATTTAATCTACTGTAGGGAAGGGCAGTATCTATGGTAATATTGAACCGGAAAATTTAAGTTTAAATACAAGATAAATGTAAAACTTAAGTCTGGAGAGTGAATTTTGAGGGGGGACAATGTTCCTGCTCGAACTGGTTTGATTTTTTTGGAAATTAAGGGCATTACTATGTTTTATTTATTCAATAGCCTATGCACATAAATGTAGTGCAATATATAATAATATTTTTTTAATTAAACTTTTTGAACAGTCACTTGCTTCGTTCCTGAATGAATCAGAGGTTGAACAAATTGACTTTTACAAATGAGGACAGTGGAAGCAATCAAAAACAACAAAGAGAGTAATGATATATAGCTTAACACAGTACACTTAGCAAGGGCTTTTAAATAATATAATAAATAAAAAGAAAACAGATAGAATAGAAAAGAATAGAGCAATCTAGTGTTAGAGGTTATACATATATATATATATATATATATATATATATATATATATATATATATATATATATACACACACACACATATACTGTATATACACACACACACACACAATTGCATAATAAATGAAAATAAAATAGAAAACAAAAAGATTAGAAAGGTAAGCTATTCTTTTTTTTAAGAATATAATTAGAATAGTGAGTGCTAAAGATAGATAGTCAAATAAAGATAGAAGAGATGGGTTTTAAGCCGATTCTTGAAGATGGCTAAGGACTCTGTAAAAAGTGACTTTGTTCTTCTTTGGGATTAGGGCTGTCACTTTTGTGAAAAAATAATTTTCGATTTTTAAGACATAAGTGTTCCTTGAATGGATCATAAAATCGATTTTCCATGACTAAAAAAAAGACGTTTCCTTTTTCAACATCAAATAACGGACAAACGTAAAGAGAGCGCTGGAAACGCACAAGTCAGCAATATTTATTTTTATTGGCATGAAGTTTTGTGCAGAATAACAAACAGCAACAGGAGTGCAACATTCTCGATAAAATTATATATGCAGAGGGGGCGGCTGCCATAACAAAAGAAAAACATCACTGCAGGCTTCAACCCGGCTGCATTTATGATTTAGACATTTAAAAATATCCAAGATTATTTTAAATAATGATTCAATCCATTTCAAACAACTGTTCAAAAAATGAAACTTTAAATAGACTTGAGAACAGGCAGTGTATGTTTTTTTTATTGAACGTAACCGACACTTAGGCGGCACTAGGCAGGCATAAGGAAATGCGCAAAAATATATATATGCAAGTGATTTCATTTGTGGATGTGCGTGAATTTTCAGTGTAAACGTAAAGCATTTCAGTGTAAAAGGAAGTTGTTTAAGCGTGAACGTAAGTAACCGTATTTGCAATCATGGACAGAGATCTGTATCATTCCTAATCGTTTGCTCAATCATTAAAAAAAACAAAAAAACAATTTTAATAAAGCGAAAGCTGAATGTTTTTTAGTACACACATGAACTGGAATTTAAAGATTCTTAATCTCTCTATATTTTTAATTTAAACATTTTTTGCCCCAAAATGATACATTTAATAGATAAAATGTACTATATAGTAATAAAAAGGTTAAACCCGTTATCCACAAAACATTATTTATAAGGTTGTGCTTGATTTGATTACCTTTGATCATCTTGATTTCAAAAGTGTGGATTTCAGGAACAGAATGTAGTAAAACTTCAAAACTGGTTAATAATACAATATTTGTATCAAATAGTATACAAGTTTTGTTTTTTGTTTTTTTGCATATGATTTTTAACTATTACACTGATAAAGATCCACCATCCACCATTCCATCCACCATCAGATAAAAAACCAAAAGTTAATTCTGAGAATGTTTACCCATGTATGTGTGCAATGAGCCACTATTGCACACATACATGGGTAAACATTCTCAGAATTAACTTTTGGTTTTTTATCTGCTGCAGGGAATGGTGGATGGTGGATCTTTATCAGTGTAATAGTTAAACATCATATGCAAATTTAAAAACAAAAAGGTAATAAAATCAAGCACAACCTTATAAATCATGTTTCGTGGATAAAGGCTTTAGTAAAAAAAGATTATGTTGGTGGATATTCTGGTGATATGGTCCGTGGATAATTCATCTCAAAGTGCACCACAATGCAGTATATGATTAAAGACAAAAACAAAGTGAATAAAGACATTTTACAACCTTTTTATAACTATATAGTACATTTTATCTACTAAATGTATCATAAAAAATTAAATACAAAAAACAGAGAGATTAAGAATCTTTATATTCCAGTTCATGTGTGTATTTAAAAACATTCAGCTTTGGCTTTGTTATTAAAACTTTTTTTTTTTAAATGATTGAGCAAACGATTAGGATGAATAACACAGATCTCTGTCCATGATTGCAAATGCGGTTACTTCTGTTCACGCTCAAACGACTTCCTTTTACACTGAAATGCCTTCCGTTTACAACTGAAAATTCACGCACATCCACATATGAAATCACTTGCATATATATATATATATGTGTGTGTGTGTGTGTGTGTGTGTGTATACACAAATAATGCATATGTTTTTCTCATCTGAACTGTATACGTTAGTAAATGTTATTTTTTATGTACGTGCGAGTTTTATGGATGTGTATGCGCGCATCGAGTTTATATGTATGTGCGAGTGTTTAATAGGTGTGTATGCATGGACCAAGTTTATATGTGTGCGAGTATGTGCAGGTGTGTTTGTATGCAGCGAGTTTATATGTATGTGCGAGTGTTTAATAGGTGTGTATGCACGGATCAAGTTTATACAGTATGTAGCCTATATGCGAGGGTCTGTAGGTTTATGCACGCGTCAAGTTTATATGTATACGCAAGTTATTCACAAGTGTGTATGCATACATTGCAAACATTATATGTATTGGAAATCGATTTCATATTAGTTTTCAAGTGTATTTTATGTATGTATTTTTGAACATACAGTAGCATGCATGTATATGTGAGTAATTTAAAGGTGAATATGCACGTGTTTTATGTATGTATTGATAAGCGAAGCAAAGTCTGGGGTGTGGAAAAGTTTTGACCATGTTTATAAAGAGAATAATGAGTGAATAATCACGCACCATCAGTGAGCGCAGCAACGCACTGAAGCCATCTACAGTGGATTCATTCATTTTCCTCCACAAAAACATGCAGGCTTAGCCTAATTGCTGTGAGTAAAGGTTTTTCAAATTATTCCAAGTGGCCTATAGTCTACGCTAGTTATGAATAAATTATGTTAAAACTCGTATAAATGACTCATTCTTGACAAAAGGAAAAAAGAGCTGTGTGTGCACATTTGAATAATGTTGGGCTGTAAATGGGTTCAGGCTTTTAAAAAGCTGTCAATCAAAATGTACTCGTCGGGCTCGGGTCCTGTCCAGCCTAAATTTTATGGCCAGATTACAGCTCTACCACCAAAGCCGGTCGCTGTCAGCTTGCAATGGTCCTTTTCATAACTCAGAATCTTCTGAGTTATGAATGAGGCGAATTCGCGTCTACCGCGCGGCGAGACCTCCAGATGCGCGTAAACGCATCTTTACATTGACTTAACATTGAAATCATTTGCGCCAGATGCTCTATTTGATGTCACTGGGTCTTATAGGGATGTAAAATTGCTGGTATTTTCTTTCTAGCTTTCTCAGGGCATACTGCACTTATTTTCTTTTTTAGCTTGTTTGTGAGTTTTGTTACATCTATATTTTTTAATATGTTGTACATATTTGGTCAAAATCGATTCCCTATTTTCATTTTCAAAACTTTTTTTGTTTGGTCCGATCGATTGTGCAATCGATTTTCGAACTAAAAGTGACAGCACTATTTGGGTTGCATTGCAGTCATATTACAAAAGTAATATATTGCTGTCTTTGCGAAGTAATAAAATAACAATAAATTATTACAATAATTATTATTATTTAAATTATTTTGCTTCCTAAAAACACCACTGTGATTGTAATGTGGACCCAAATGTTGACCCCAAATAAAAGTGTAAGTACAAATCAATGCAATCACTTTTTACTCCATTCAATTTGATCACTGAAACCAAACTGAAGCTCTCAGAGCGCACCAGATTGCTGCATTTAACTTTTACATGTACAACATTATCTTCTGGGGACATTTCCCAGGCACCCCTAGATGAACTTAGGTTCACCATAGTCTTACTAAATCCTGTGGGAAACAATGAATATACTGGAAACAACATACCACAAGACTGTCGCATTCAGCGCAGGTGACATTCGGCAGATGTCTTACCTTAGCAATCTGTACACACCAGTTGAGAAGGTACTGAGAGCCGATACGATCCTGGTTCTCCCTGACGTAGTCCAACAAGCACCCATACGGCATGAGCTGAGTAACCAGCTGAACTGTGGATGTCAGACAGATACCCAGCAAACGGCAAACATATGGGCTTGATACACCCGCCATCACATATGCCTCCTGTGTATGGACGCACATTTACAGAAAAAGTCAAATAAAATCAAATAAAAATATTATTATTAGGAAGAAGAGTCTTCTTAGGGCCAGATTTACTAAACAGGGGCAAATTACTGTGAGAGCGCAATCCCAAAAAAATGGTAATGAGAGTGGAAATTTCTGTGGGTGATTTACTGACAATGTGCAAATTAAAAACACAGACGCAGTGCAAATTAGCGTCTGCTTTAAGACTTTTATGGACCGTTAAATAATGGCACGAATACCAGTAATTTGACAAGCGCAAACATTAGTAAATAGCATTGAATTATTCATTTTAATACTCTCATCCAATAATTGCATCTGAAATTGAAACTCCTGCAAATGCATATTCAGTAAGGTCAGGCGCAAAAATAACTGTCCACACATTATTCTTCACCGCACGTCTTTAGTAACGCCAAAAGACGGTTTGTGATGGCCGCAAGCTGTTAGAAAATCTGACCCTTAATCTTTATAAAACAGATGCAAAAATTGTTAAAAGGAAAATTAATATTACAGTAAAATATGTGAATGTAAGAAACACACTCACATCCAGGATTTCTTTGTTGGCTTTGGGCGAGGTGTTCTCACGCAAAACTTTGATGGCCACTGGGATCTTGATGTTCTCCCCATCTGGAGCCCAGATACCCTGGTAAGATGAGAGAAACTCTGCATGAATGGGGTTCAACTACATTAAGAATGATCATTTAGAGCAAGGTTTCCAAAACAGCACAAAGAGAGCTGCAGAAGGTTTGTTAAGTTGATGAGAAACTAATAATTCATTATACCAATTTTTAACAAAATTTTTTTTTATAAAATAAAAAATCTGATATAGCTTAGTATTATTATTATCAAACCAAAGGAAACAATTGAATGAATATAATTAATAACTTAGAAATGTACAGTTTAATGTACTGCATATTTCAAAGTAAAGCACGATAATAAAAAGTGAGAAGCGAGAAGCTTAGAATCCAGTGTTTTTTGCCTCTCAGAAATGCTCGGTTCACAGTAAATAATAATTACTAAATATTCCTGTTTTTATTTTGAAGTACTTTAAAGTAGTAATTTTAAACAGTAATATCTTTCTTGTGTACATTTTTTAGAATTAGTTTTATTATTAATCCTAATAATAATGTTGATTACTCTAATTTAATTGAGGAATCGTGACAGCCCTATAAATATATATTGCATTCTTTGCTTGGGTGATTGGACAAAAAATGTGTCTAAAAGCAAAGATGGCAGTATACTGGCCACATATTTCCCGTGCTATTTGTGCCAGCTGAACAACTAATATTAAGGTGATGAGGAATGGTGACATAGCTGACCTTATAGACCGTGCCGAAGGCTCCAGAACCCAGCACTCGGACTTTCTTCAGCTCTGTCTCCTTGAGAATACGCATCTGAGCTTGGTTCGGCACCGCTCCACTCGGGGTCAGGGGCTCCACCAGCTTTAGGAAAAAAATTAAGATACCTTAAGTCTACGGTACTAAACTAAAACGGCCAAGTCAAACAGAAGAAATAACCAACCGATATTCACTACATTTAATAGGGGCAGGAACACAAAGTTTGGCAGACCATTCCACATTTTACTCTCATTGTTAGTTATTAGACTCCAGGCTTTTATCAATTCATAGGGATTTTGCAAAAGGTAAAAGGTAAGCAGCATTATTATGTTGCCTTCAAAGATGCCTTATTTGGCCATTTCCATCTTTTCCCATAATGCACTCTGACAATCTCAGTGAACAAGTAAATCTCAAGTAAATATTTCGTAAAGTGTAAATGACAAATTATTTAAAACTGAACACTTTTCACTTTTGCACACAAAATGTTTACACTTATTAGAGGATTGAGAGATCAGAGGATGCAGATATCTGACCTCATGCTCCTGTTGCATTCTCCTTATGTTTTCTTTCATTTTGTGGTGTTTCTGTCGTCGCAGGTAAAACACCAGCAGTGCCAGCAAAATGAAGAAAAGAAGCACTCCGCCAACTGTGACTGCGACTGTTGTCCCAGCCCTGCAGGGTTGTGCAACAAACAATCATATTTAAGCAAGACAGTGATTTGATATGATTACTTACTAGAATTTTACATATTCTAAATTTGAATGGTGTTAGCCTGAACAAAACTCCTCACAACAAGTCTAAAATGTTTTGGGTGGTTGGATTTCTACAGTAGATTGTTTCTAGGGCTGTGGGTGGTTGCCAAGTCTAAAAAAACCACCCCAGATGTCATGAAACCCTAAATTCATCCTATTCTATTCAGGTCTCTAAATATTTTTCAGGTCCCTCCTTCAAAGACGATACATTTTTTCTGCCTTGTTTTATTGTCCACCAGAAGAAAAGTGTGATTTCAGTCATAAGAAAAGTAGTCCAACATTCCTAAAAAAGTCACATGATTAGAGGTTCTCCGTTAACTCTTTACGCAGTTAACTCTCATACTTCAGACTGGAGGTTTGTTCAAACCATGAGCAGAAATAAAAGTGATGTAGACACTACTAATGCATGTAATAAAGTCTTACCCAGTTTTCTTTTGGATGGGACACCCTCTATCATCCAGTGGACACCTGATGGTATACACAGAACAGAAAATTAATTCCAAATCTTAAATAGTTGCACATGAGCTGATATAAAACGGTGGGATCCCGGTCCATGGGCCTAACGAGGGACTCACGAGACAGTGCAGTTGGTTTCGCAGGGCAGACAGTGGTGTGTTTCGTTGGGGTACTTCCACACAGTGTGCTGGTCCTCCTTTACCCCACTGGGGCAGCGATCGACACACACATCTCCGTCTTGATACTGCAGACACTCCTTACAATGTTCTGGACCCTGCACAAGAAACAGAATTTAAACCTTATAAAATGCTGAGACTGTAAATGGCAAAGGAAATCCTAAAGAAAAATTTAAATGTATAATTTTCTCAACATGTCGTTCTACCTGTATGAATTTTTCCCATGGAACACAAAGTTAATGAATATATTTTTATTTGTAATCAATAACTTTTTTGTTTTTTTAATTATATATATATATATATGTGTGTGTGTGTGTGTGTCTACCTGTAAAAAAAATAGGTTTAGGGTAAAAGTTTGTACAGTATAAAAACTATGACACCTATGAAACATCCCATAAAACATGGAAACCAGTGTTTGTGTGTGTGTGTTTGTGCATATATTTATTAAATATTATGTAAATTATATATTTGTTTTTCACATGAATATCTTACTGGGCCTGTACATGAGGCAGAGTCATTGACTGGTTTACACTCTGGATGGCAAGGGACACAGTTCAGTCCATCCACAAACTCCCGCACAGACCTGTGGGAAATGCATTTGATTTACAGTTAAACAGTAAGAGTTTAAAAACCACAACAGCATATGAATCTGCATTCTATTGTATGACATTAGCAGTTATTGATATATACAAATCTGAAACTGAAACAATGGAAAAATTCAACAAGCCCCCAATATTCAACATTCTAATAATGTTTATTTTTGTTAGTAAACATAAAGCACAAAAAACTCAAATCTGCTCATCCATACAGTACTCACCCCTGTACTACATTACACTGCTCCACACACTCCGTCCCACGTTTGTAATTCAAACACGACACACACTGACTAGGTCCTGGCCCCCAGCAGCCTGCATCCGCACACAGGGGGTCACAAACTCTCCCCTCTGAAACTACACAAAAAGAAAAAAATTTCCTGCGTTTGATTCTATAGTCAAGTATGTAATGGAATATTACTCATTATGGGAAACTCTTAAAAAAATCTATCAAATCCTAAACTAACAATTTGGTTTAGTTGCTGATATTTATATGGCCAAAATAATATTAAATTAACTGTTTATAATGTAAATTGATGAGATCTTTATAACATTTAATATCTTCATAATCTTTATAACTCTACATTTCCCAATAGTATATCTTAGTAAGATGATATTTACATGATTAGACTTATGATCAAAGCTCTGTAAGCCTATTTTTTATTGTGGGGAAAAGTATATAATGCAATTCAAAACTGATGACTGAGAGATGGGCAAATGTATAATGCTAGTACTTAATAGACATTTGCCTACATTATATTATAATTATGTTACTTAAAAACTCCATGCTGTGCATTTAGTTCAAGGGTCTCCAAGCTTGGTCCTGGACAGCCAGTGTCCTGCAGACTTTAGCTCCAACTTGCCTCAACACACCTGCCTGGAAATTTCTACTATGCCTAGTAAGACTTTTATTAGCTGGTACTCTGGGAGTGCTATGTGTCATGCTTAAAGGGAAAGTTCACCCATAAATGAAATTTTTATGTTTATCTGCTTACACACAGGGCATCCAAGATGTAGGTGACTTTGTTTCTTTAGTAGAACACAAACAGAGATTTTTAACTCAAACCGTTGTGGTCTGTCAGTCATATAATGGAAGTGAATGGGAATCATGGCTTTGAGAGTCAAATAAACATACAGAAACAAAACTCTTTTGACTCTCAAAGCCGTGATTCCCATTCACTTCCATTTTATGACTGAAAGACCGCAACGGTTTGTGTTAAACATTTCCGTTTGTGTTCAGAAAAACATCAGAATGGGCTTTTACCACATGTTTGCTGGTCTTGGTTGTTGTTGCTGATGAGGTTGGGTCCCTGTGTGGGGTGGAGCAGCGAGCTCCAGGGCAGAGAGGAGGTGTAGCACAGTCTGGAGTTATTATGAATCAGTACTATGCCTCCACTGACACTGCGCAAGGAACGCAACCCGAGAGACTCGATCTGCAAAGACTGAACTCCCAAAGAGAAAACACCCCTGCAGAGATAGAGAGCCATGATTTAAATACATTAACCAGACAATGACGTAGATTACTAGATTTATACATTAATGCAGAAAACTGACCAACTTGAATGAACAAATGTACTTGTTATAATGCTGAATCGTTCTTGGTGTGTTTCAGGTGATAAAGTTACTAATCTACCATAGCCCCATTTGTGTGTGTCAATCATTATTTTGACTTCTAAAGTGTGACCAACACTTTCATAAATTAACTAAGAACATTCTTTTCTCGGTCTGTGTGGTTACAATAGACTAGAATTGAAAAGAAAACTGATACATCATGCAGCAGGTGTACAAGATAATCATTAACCTTTAGAGCTAACAGGAAACTGCAGGTTTGATAAGTCTAACTGCGTCAGACAAACAAGAAAAGTGGGTAAATAGTCCAGCAAATCACATGTTTAAAGATGGAAATAGATAACAGGATATGGGGAACAAAAAACAAACTACATTTCAAATACAAACCAAATACATATACTTACTTGTAAAGCATTCTTCCTCTGATGACCTTCAAGTTCTCAAAAACACTCAAATCAAGCAAATTGTCTGGCCATGCATCTATGTACAGGTATCCTAAAATACAAATATAATGTTATTGCAAATTGCATTTAATGATTGGCTGGAATAGCTAGTACCGCTGTTATGTAGTTTTTAGCTCTCAAAATACAGACATCTACTGTATAGATACTGTATATTTCCTTTAAAATCTTTATGATCCGAGTCTATCTGAACGGTGATCTTCACCTGTGATTTCTTCTATTGTCTTTAACTTCTCCAGGTCACTCCGCTGCAGTCCAGATGAATTGGTAGCTGCATTTCTGTATGAAATACACAGGAGATTTTAATACAATAAGTGTAGCAATAGGTTTAACAAACCAATCATGTATAAAATAATTTTAATTAGAATAAATTATTTTAAGTCAGCTAGTTATTCACACTCATGTCATTGCAAACCCATATGTCTTTATTTCTTCTGTGAAACCCAATAAGTGAACTTTTTTTCTGTATAATGAAAGCTTTTCAGGAAGCAGGAGCTTTCAAGCTTTAAAAGGTATTATACATATTCAACCTTGACATGTCAAGAAACTTCATGCCACGTTTACGGTCAATAGCCATCTCTCCATCAAAATTTGAGAATTAAACTTGAAAAAACAGATTATTGCATCAAACATTTGCAAACAAAGCAATGTTTCCATCCCATGTGTTTAAGAGAACAAAATCTTCACTTCCTGGGAAACTGGCATAAATCATGAGAAATAAAAGAATAAAAAAAGATCTCGCAACCACAGCAGATGAAATGCAATAACAAATGCTTTTATGTCATCTTGCCTTCAGAGGCAAATGTCTGATTTTGTGGCACAATCATGAGCAACAGTTCTTGGACGTAAGTTAACCAAATCATTTTGATGATTCTTGCTCAGGCATTTCAAAATGACAACAATATTTTAGATGTGTGCAATGGGATTGATCTGCCGGTTAGTCCAGTTGCTCAATCACATGATCTCTTGAGGCATATTCATGAGAGTTTTTTGTTGAGAATTTATTCTGTAAATGCTCCCATCATAGTTTATGCATGTTTCCTTGCCGAATAAAAAATGTATTAAAATCTTGCATAAAAATATATGGATGCAAACATAGCAAATGACAGTTTGAGAGCTGCAGCAAAGGAGAAAATTATTAATGAAAACTCTTACATTTCAGTCTACATTTCATAACATAAAGCTACCATACTAATAGTGCATGATCACTTTTATGATACTTTTTGTAGAGAAATTTTCTTAATATCTTTGTGTGTGTGTGTGTGTGTGTGGCACAGAACCAAAAGACAAGCAACATGAGAACCAGCCTTGGAATTTTTAGCTGAACAGCTGTCCTTGCTTACACTTTGAAGGAGTCTGAAAGAAAAGCCAAACTGCCGTAGATTTTCTCACAGCCAACGAACATGCCAATGTTGGTGGCATCCACCACTGACACCCCTTGAAGGTTTCCCATTCCTAGTCCATAACACACTAACAGACAGCACATATGTAAATTAATAGTATAACAATAGGAGAAATGATACTGACATATATAGTATATGCAAAGATATATAGATATATATAGATATATAGATACAACTGTTATGAAGTGCTTTTTCACACATTTGGAACTAAATGTCACTTTAAATTGCCTGAACCATTAGAAACATATGTACATTTCAGCCAAAATATGTACACTTCTACATACACACCTTTCGGACACTCTCCTTCACACTTTTCACATTTCTGTGTTTCTTGGCCATCTGGCTCAACAGTGATAACTTCCTTGTTAGCTTTGGGACAGACCATTGTACATGCCACTTCCATTGCCAAATAGTTATCTAAAGGTGTAGAAAGAACAGCATATATAATGTTCTCACAGAGAAAGAAAAAGCAAGGAATTTGGACATAAAACAAGTTGGACATACGGGGACACTGTTTAACACATGTGGCTCCAAAGCTGAACTTTTTGTCCTTGTTGGGTTTGGACTGGAAAGTGTTCGGGTCATAGATGGTGGGTGGGGGGCAGTTGTCTTTACATGTCCCACTGTCATTGAAGTGACGACAGGCCTAAAGATGCAAACACAAAATGGGGCAAAACAGATATTATTTTCATATTTCAATTAGATATGAATGATATAAATGTGATATTTCTGATGTTTTTACCAGACAGTCCGTGTCTTTTGGCCCCGTGCACCCAGCAGCACACTGTACATGACAGCAGTCATTGGGTTTTGTGCCCTTACAGCGCAAACAGCCAGATGAGCAATGCACAGAGGTCACTGTAGAGAAAGCGCTACATGTAAATTTCATTACATCTCACGGAAAAACACAAATAATCTTTTTAATCCCTGATAGAAGATGTAGCACTGAACAGATCAGAAATCTTCTCTCATTTAAACTAGATTTAATACTGTTAAAATGAGACTCATTTTGCCACAGAGCACCAAAAAAATTTCCATAACTCATAAAAAAAAAAAATTATATATATATATATATATATATATATATGTATATAATTTTTTGGTTTTTTTGTTTTTTTAAACGAGTTATGGACATTTTTTTGGTGCTCTATTACATATATATATATATATATATATATATATATATATATATATATATATATATATATATATATATATATATAATTTATTTTTATTACAAAATATTAGGATTACTTAATATACTGCACAAATCATAGCATTCTGGGACATGAATGTTTATTTTGTCAAGTAAAATGAGATGGACTGGAATTTAAAAGGCAATCTTAATTAATTTAAACTTAATCAATTCTAAGCCCAACATTTCTTGTTATCAAACCCAAAAAAACAGTCCAATATGCCTGTGAAACTCACATGTTTGGCAGTCCTGATTTGTTTCTCCCCAGCATCCACTGTTTGAAGGACAATCTGGAGAACATTTGGGACCTGAAAAAAGAGAAATATTATTGAGAAATAACAGTGACGCACCGTCTGATGTCTGATGACCTAGTTCTCTTGAAGTTAACTCACAGTTCTTCGGGATGTCTTGCAGGTGCAGCGGTTTGCTTTCAACTTTAGTAACCGTGTCTTCCCAGTTAATATTCTGAGGAAAGCAAAGTTGAGGATTTCCCCAAATATAAACCCCGCCAAGCAAGATCTCTGTGAAACGTAAGCAATAGTTTTACTCACATGGTTCCACTCACTATTAAAAACTGAAATATTTTGGAGCTGAGCAAATTTCACATTTGAAATCCAGTCATTTCAACTGGAAGATATGCAATAGGGACTTTAGAGTGAGGAGGATCCCATCGTAGATTTCAAATCAGGGTCAACTTGTTCATGCAAATTCACTCTTTTGACCAAAAGAAAGCAACTTGATTTGAAGTGACCACTTTGTATTGCTACACCATTAACAATGGACCATTTTGCCCACAAGGTCTTACAGAAAATTTGCTATAGAAATCATTTCTATAGCAAATTTTCAAAATTATATTAATTTCTATGACCTTCCGGGCCTAGATATCACAATTTAAAAATTCCCTGATATTTCCATGACCCTGTGAATCTTAAATGACTATCGGTGCAATGCATTTATTAATTTCATTAATTTGTTCGATTATACTTATAGTGAAAAAAAATTTCTAATCAGACAAGACCACTTTGTGTTCTATAGGAAATAGTTACTAACTAGTAACATTTGCTACCCAGTGAGTCACACTAGCAATTACTCTCAAATGAAAGTCTGATTTTATCATTTGAGCTGGATTAAGTACTCACAAAGTGCACGAAATGTTTTAGAGCTGAGCATAAATATCTGCATTCACATTTTCACGAAATGTCCTTATAAAATTAAATTAATTTACAGTGAGAATATAAACTTATTTGCGGCATCCCCTAACTAGACTGCTCACCATCCATTTAACTTCAAGTTACTGAAGGAATGAGAGTAGTCAGTAATACCATTTCAAACTTTTGAGTTTTTTAAAACCCCTTTAATTCACCATGTCCCACACTCCTTACCTGTAAGACTCCTGAGGCGTATTTCTCTCAAGCCGAGTCCCGTCTGACTGTGGTGGATGTTGTTATGTACAGCGAGAGCATAGCTGGAGTTATAAAGCTGACTGCCTCGTATGATACGCAGATTGTCCAGAGGAACCGAACGCACGGAGACGTGAGCTATCAGCACATACCCCTGAACCTCCACAATCCCCTACAGACAAACAGAACACGAGCACATCTTTTCATAATTCGATTGACATTGAGACTCATTATAAGTGATAAGCTTAAATAAATAGCAATAATATTATTTTTATCAGCTGAAATAACTTTTACTTGAAGTAGTACGCTAAGATGGGTCATGCATGTAATACACTAGGCCTACCTGTTGAGCTTTTAAAAAAATAATTATGCCTTTGCAATTTAAAGCATAAGCCTATCTATAAAACACTGTCGTAGACTTTCAGAAATATGCTATAGTCAAACTCAGGCATATACACATGATGAATTATACTGTTATAATTTACACAATAGCAAGAAAATGAACAGGAATGTAGAAATGGTTAAGCACCTATATGCATCTGCTGTGTAATAAAGAGCGTTATAGAGACACACACAAACACACAACAGTCCCATACCTGCAGGAAGGAGAGATCTGGATTTCCCTGCAGGTGTGTGATCTCCAGGTTCCCATGAACCACCTGGCAGCCCGTGTACAGCAGCCTGAGCATTTCATAATGATTCTCAAGACTGGAGGGTAAAGCCAACTTCATATCAGTCCCAAGACATACTGAAAAATAAAATAAAGATGCCCACATCAGAAGGCCTGTATAAAATGATATGTTTTTTCCCCCCTCCCTAGATTAGTCCTTCACACAGTGATTTTTGTTTACATCACACGGGCCAATATAAAATGCGTCTTGGACATACTGACATCTAGCAGTGTGAGGGAAACCTTGGAAACTGAAAGTCTTAATGACAAATAAACCAACCTGCTCTTACAAGAAAACATAACTGCCATTTCATATACATTTGTACAATGTGATTTCTATGGAGACGTACAATTTGTATTTTAAAAAAATCTGAAAGAAGTAAGCAAGAAGCTGCAATGCTAAACTCAACCCTGTGTGAAGAGATTCATTTGTACAAATGAATTTGTTCCTGAAAAATAATTTGCAAAACCATAAAATAAGTTACAAATTGTCATGAGATTATGTTGAACAGGGTTCTTCTCAAAGCAATTATGTATGTGTGTGTGTGTGTGTGTGTGTGATATATATAATATATATATATATATATATATATATATATATATATTTTTTTTTTTTTTTTTTTTTTTTTTTTTTTTCTATTTATGTATACTGTATTATATATATAGTACCAGTCAAATGTTTGGACACACAAACTGGAAAGTGTCCTAATATACACAAAGAATATTGGCTGATATTTTGATATCCACATTTTTACTCATTAATAACAGTATTATTATCAGTCGTGCTCCAGTGAAGACCTTTTCCTTCTAGATGGCCACCGGGACAAAACCACAGGAACCAGATGAGTCCTCTGCAGCTTGAGTGTTTACTATTGTCATTTTGCATTATTGGCACACTATTTTCCTATTTAATACTGTAAAGTGTTTTGACACAATCTGTATAAAAGCACTATATAAATAAAAGTGGACTTGACTTCACTTTAGCTTCAGTGCTAAACTGTAAACCTAGATGATTTAACTCTCTTTGCAGGTTCAATAGTCTATTTTTCGATAATATTTAAAAGTTAATTCCAGTTTTTCCTGTACATAATTCATAAATCAGTACACATTTTATCGAAAGAGCTGTTTTTGTGTACAAACAGAATTGAGATATGTATGCATGCTGATGGGACTGAATAATAAAGTCATTGTTTTCTCCAGTTCACACTTCCTTTCCAAGTTCCGTTGCTCCTCTTTCATCCCCTAACATTCCCTCGTCTCTGTGCTTGAGCAAGTGAGGGGAGGGTGGTTGTCTTGAATAGAAAACAACTCTATTAGTCCATGCCTATGTGGCCTCTTTCTCTTTCCCTCTCATTGTACTTCTGTTTCGAAATAATCCTTTTTTTTTTTTTTTACTCCAATTCAAACCTGATTCAAACCTGAAGTGCAGGTGTTTTACACCACAATGTATCACCAATGACATCCAAACAAACATGTTTACACACACACACACTCGATTGTGTGACTTTGACTGACTTATAACATGCATTGACCACCTTATGTTTTTATTCTATTTTCATTTCTCTGAATTCCATTTTAAGGGTTACATTTTAGTAATCAAAAAGCATGTCTTCCTGAAATACTGAAAACATTCAAACATTTATTGAAAGCTTGAGATTATTGAACCTTAACTTCAACTTAACAATGGTTTATTAAACATTTATTAAACAAAAGTTGCATTTTTAGGCCGCTATGAAATAGCCCCTCCCACCCCCCAAAAACTAAAATTATTAATTTTTCATTGGCAAAAAAAACTTTGAAAAAAAAAAGGTGAAAGAGTGAGATATTACAATAAAAATATTTCCACGTTGGAATCACAACTGTCCTCAAACATCTATGTTTCTAAAGACAATGTACAAAACATATAAGCAAATATAAAGTAATAAAGGGGGGAAAGACGATTACAAGTGATAAACAAAAAGCACATTCAGTATTTGGGAGTGCTTTAAGTATCGAAAGTTTACAGATAATCATAGTTATGGGCTTTTCTCAGCATTATTGCCATTTGATTATTACAGATGAGATCATAGACACTGGCAGCTTTAATAGACTACATTCACACTAACGCACAGATCCATTTCCACATATCAGATGTTTTGTCCTGTTCTGAAAACATAACTGGCTGTGTTTACATCAATTTTGTATCATAAAAAAGGATGCAAATGCATCTAATACCATATTGTAAGATGACCAGAAGACCAGAAATGAAAGCATATCTATCACAAACGTCCCATATGCAGGGAAAAAGCAAAGCTTCGATTTAAAAACAATGAGTGCATTTTTAATACTCATGTGACAAGCGCGTATGCAAATGATGTCATAGGCTATAATAATCGATTATGGTCTATTACTGCAACGATTAATTTCTACATCCCTAGAAAGAACACAGTAAGCCTTTGTTTATATGAAGAGATTTTTTTGTCTTATTTGATTAGATTTAGGTTTTTTTTTACATTTCAATTTACTTTTCACTAAGAAATGTGCAGCATCTTGTCCTAGCAATAGTAAAAGGACACCTTTTTATTTATAATTTTCCTTAAATCTCTCTTTTTTTTTTTGAATCGTGAAATCAGAATTGTGAATCGAATCGAATTGTGAGTGGAGTGAATCGTTACATCCCTACAAGTACTCCAATAACATATCAGGCAAATTCCATTTAAAATGTTGTGTTTGTAGTGCAAAATTTGAAAAAAAAAATTTTATACTTCTAAAATACACAAAATAAAACCGCAATATGTACTAGTATTTTTGTGTGTCTCTGTGTTTCTTCTGAGTGGCAGTTTCATCCACTACAGATATCCAAGCATGCGTCGAATCCAAAAATATTAAAACGGTAAACAGAATTTTTGTAAAAACAAGCCAGAATGCATGTCATTAAGCCCTAGAAACGTTTATATATATATATATATATATATATATATATATATATATATATATATATATATATATATATATATATATATATATATATATAAATTGTTGTTAAATTGTATGGTTTTCATTATTTCAATTAATTGGACATGGTTTTTGTTTACTAAAAGTTAATTCAACATTAAAACTGAATTCAGAGAAATGAAAACAGAAAAAACAAGGTATATGTGATAAATAATAATAATAACTGTAAAATAATAATACTAATATTTATGGCTGATTTCAATTATTTTCAAACGATAAACCATCAAGCTTTTATTTTGGTGGAATACTATAGGGGCCCCTCTTTTGTTGACTTCAGGTCAAGGTTTGAGGAAAAAATAAAACACAACATCGGAAAAAAGAAGAAGGATTTCTAAGAGCCCTATGTTTGTAGTAGCAAAACAAGTGACCATCGCCTACACACTGGTGTAGACACATTCCTTGTGTCACTGGAAACTTGTTGTGTCACAAGGCATATGTTCTCTTCACGGCCTCTAGAACAACAGCACAAGAGAGACAGATTGAATATAAATCAGTGCTCTTTACCTGTGCAGTGAGCAAATTCACCACACCTACTCTTGGTGTGCAGCCAAACAGGAAGTAGAGTGTGTACTCCACTAGTAGCGTGTACTTTCAATAGGTTTTCAGCTGCCAACTTCTGTTAACCGCTGCTGCCACGGATATTGATCTTACAGAGTACAAGCTGAACATTTCCAGCAACCAAAGATCAACTGCTGCTTACAAGCTCCTGACCTCGGCTATGAGAAGAGAAACACCAAAGCTTGTCCCAAAGATGTCCCTTATCATCCTTTATCAGTGGGCACAGGAACAGGGTCTACTAGGGGTTTTATAACTTTGTTTGCGTCCTTTGGTCATTGACCTTAAATGCTGCTGAATGGACTAGCCAATGCATCAAGATCAATAAAACTAACACAGCAGTGACAAAAACACTCAAAGGAACGTTTAAGTGCACACAATGATTCTGAATTCAATTTGTGAATCAAGGGCATAAACAAAACATTGTTAGTCACAAATATAGTGCAAAATATTGCATGGAAATATACTTAATTTCATAACTGTCGTCTTCGTTCTCAGCTTTTTACAAAACATATCAGTGCATATTCTATTCTTTCTCTCTTGCACATAGTCACACAACAAACAAGAATTACTCAACCGACAGGAAGAACAGGATTTGGACCAGACCTTGTGTCTCTGTGTTTGTGAAGCGTGTATTACGTGTGTTCTGACACACTGCTATATGCATACCAAAATACTGATGGGATGTACATTTGCATATGCTGGTTTAATGCATGCAGGTATTCCTAACAAGAGAAAGACCTTGCACATACTTATCATATAGAAACCTTTCTGCAGGTAACCAGACACAACAACAGCCATAGTTACACCACTATTTATTGCTTGCATGATAGTCGACAAGTGCACGGAGTTAGATTTTGATTATCTAGATTTTTTTCTCATATGTGTTTGATATTTTCTTTAGCTGTTCAGTTTGCACAATAAAACTCTCCTTGAAAAGGGATTTTTGTTACGTTCGTTTTTATCTAGTTATGGGTTAAGCGCTTCTACAGGGCCCATTTTAATGGGAGATATAACATTATATTATAATGGAGTTTTTGCGCAATATTTATTTACAGTATATTTTGTATTTGATCAGTATTTATAGGTAACAGCTGTAATTGTTTGAGAATTTGACACCAATAAATGACATGCTTTTTATATTTTGTTAATTTGTTTAGTTGGTTACTGTGCGACACTGTTTGTGTCCCCTTAAAAGTACTAGAGATGGGCATTTTTAAAAAATATTGTATTAGAATATTTGGGCTCATAAAAAAACAAATGTTTAAAGTAGGGCTGCACGGTTCTGACAAAAATCATGATTGTCGATTATTCCCTTGAATTTGTAATTGCGATTTTTTATTACGATTATCAATATTTGCATTAATGATGTTTATACCATTGTTTGATGCAACTGCATGCCATAGGTTTATATGAAAATAAACAAGCTAACACTCTAAACACTCTAACTTAATTTTTTTAGTTTTAAGCCTCAGATGTCAACTGTAATTTGGATTAGTTTCTTCTTTAAATAATAAAAGTAAAAATATGAATGGTATTATAATGTTATACTAAAACTAAAATTTAAATAACAAGAAAAACCCTTAAAATAACATGTAGAAAGAAAAAAAATGCATCTAAAGCACACAGAATAACATAAGTGGAATTTGAACAATTAATTGCCTCTTTGAACAATTACGTTACTGTGGCATACATAATTGTATTTGGGATAAGGTAGTTTTGATCAAAGTAATTCCAGATTTCACAAGGCAGATGACAACATTTTTTAATCAAATCGAATCAAGTTGTTAACATTCTCCACAGCGCCACACAGTGCATTAAGTTATAACTGACTTTTAATTTGCGTGCTTAGGATTGATCACGGATTCCCTACATTTACAACCAGCAAAGCCACACATTGTAAAATTAGAATAGTGTTTTTATTTTTCAAATAATAATTACAAATTGAATATTTGACTATTTGAGCACACCCCTAAAAATTAACCTTACTGTTAAGCAGGGCTCTGAACCGGTTCAAGGAACGAAAACAAAACCCGGAAAAGAACGAAATTTTGACAGGAACAAAACCAGAAACAGAAACGAAATAAAATTGTATAGTTCCGAACAGAATCGAAAATTTGAAATACCCATTAACCTGTTAATAACGTTATTTTATTGTTCCATTTAATATTTGAAATTTGCTGTCAACCAATCACAAATTCCAGCAGTATGTCATATGCAAATGTGACGGTGAAGCCAACGAGTGAAATGTCTGCTCAGCTGTGAACTCATCTTAGGTAAGTCTCAATGGCAATGCACCGCCTTCAGGGTCGGATTAATATCAAATTGGCCTGATGACGCAGTGCAAGAAGGCGTGAGTGCATGTGCATTCGACCCAACGTTGGTTTCAGTTTCGTTTTAGCCTAAATTAATTAGTTTTAGTTTGTCGTTAAACGATCCATTCTTCGTGATCCCATGTTTTAAACTTTAGTTAGTGTGTAATGTTGTTGTCAGAGTATAAATAATATCTGTAAAATTCTAAAGCTCAAAGGTCAATGCCAAGCGAGATATTTTATTTAACAGAATTCGCCTACAAAACACGACCCGTTTGGACTACATCCCTCTAGTTCCTGCAGTAATGATGGCACTAAAACTGTTTTTTGTCTAACCTCCGCCCACAGGAATAAACAAACAGGGGGGCGTGGCCTTGTTGAGGAAGAGTTGCGTTTGTGTTTAGGGGTGCTCCGATCACGATCGGCCAACCGTTAATGCGCATCTCGTCAGTAAAGCCGGTTCTCTAATCAGCGGTTAATTCCATCAGGTGCCTGATTTCACATAGAGCAGCTGTTACTACACAGAGCCGTTGTTAACTGAGAAGATGCGCCAAAAAACGCTGAAAATGAAGTGGATTTGCGCATCTTCTCAGTTGGAGCAGTTCCCTCTTTGTCTGGAGAAGGCGTTGTTTATGGACCACAACCGGTAAGTTGGTGCGTTTAACAGTTTCTGTAACTTATTACACAAAGGGCAACGCTGTTTAGCTTTGTTAACTAGATGTTAGGGCTATGCAAAAAAAATCTAATGTGATTTTCATGCGTATCTCGTCAGTAAAAACGCTCCTGTGATTAGAAGTACGTCTCCAGCACATGCTCCTGCCCACTTGCTTCTCAAAACTATCCCAATCGCATTTCCAGGAGGGCAGTGTGCGCTAAGCTGGTGTCGAATCACAACACAGGAACCGCTGGCCCAATCAGAACTCGTCACGTATTTCTGAAGGAGGGACTTTATAGAACAAGGAAGTCATCAGCCCGTTTTTATGACAGTGAAAACAGCGGTATACTGATAGGTGAATTATGTAAAAAATACTGTTTTTTTACATGCGAAACATGAACACACGTTATATTGCACACTGTAAACACAATCAACGAAAAATCACGAAAAATGGGACCTTTAATATGGCTATAGCTTCTTATATTTTTAAATCTTGTTCTTTACTAAATACTGTTAATTGAAATTATTTTGTTGTGGAGTGAGGGGAACTAAAATAGCCTAGCGGAGCTTCTCAAATTTCCCGGAAGCTGAGCAGTTTTCATCTGCTATATTAACCTCAAAATAATTCTTAGAATGAAATTTGGAGTCTGACTTTCGGATGCATATACAGCGTTACTTATTCTACATTTACTGTCATTCTATATTCTTTATATTAAATAACATTTTAGCATCCAGATACGTCTGGAACATGGAAACATTTGGATTTGTGCAGAATGAGAGAGATAGAATTTTTTTTTTTTTTTTTTTTAAGTAGCTTACATTTGGCAAAAATCTAGAGAAGATGATGCTGTATTAGCTGTGACTAAGCATTATTTATTATTTATTATTTTTTCCTTTTCTTTTTGAGTAAATAAAACGCTATACTTTGTTATTATCATTATTATATTATTATTATTATTATTATTATTATTATTATTATTATTATTATTAGGCAAGTTATAGGCAAATAATATGTTTTTTTTTTAAATAACGTTATTAACCGGTATTTATTCCAGCCGAACCGGTTTCGGAACGGTAATAATATCAGAGGGACGCAGAACAGAAACATTAAAATACTGATTCTGCTCGGAGTGAACTGATTGAATTTTTTTTATGTTTTCAAGCCCCGCTGTTAAGGCCCGTTCACACCATAATGATAACTATGCTAGCTAGTGTCCACATCAGCGGATGATAGATTTATGTTTACTCTATTACTGTTTGCTGCAATTATGCTATCTGCTGTTTTAATGTTAAAGCTCTTTAAACTGTGAAAATTCTGTAACATTGAATATTTATATTTGTGTGTAAGGCTACACAAGCTGAATGTAAACCTATAAAAAATTTACAGATGGAGCTTTTGTACTTCATTTCCAGCTTTTTTTGTATTTGATCTGTATTTATAAGTAACAACCAATTTAGTTTTCTTCAATTAACTGATTCAAATGTATTGGAAAAAGACTAAAATGACTGCATCTCCAGATTTTGATTTTCAGACACAAATCTAAAGCAATAATTATAGGACACTTAATGGTGCTTTTATAGCTTGTATTCACCGTTCACTTGCATTGTATTTAAAAGAGCAGTGTGAACATTCTGCGAAACATCTTTCTGCTCTACTGAAGACAAAATATCAAATGGGTTCAGACTGGATGCACAACATGTTTATGTCTTATGCATATGCAGAATCAGATGGACAAACTTTGACAGGGACTGATCTTGCTTAGTTTTGAGAATGAGAGATGCAGTCATATTATATAATGGTCCATGCCAACAATATCCCAATTGCATTGTTTATGAATTCTGCTTGTCAACAAGACCGAATGCTTCTCCAGGCTGTTGACAATCTGAGGGCTTAAAGAATGCCAACAGACCGTTTGCTGAAAATATTTACGGAATATGAAAATATCAAACACTTATGCAGACACACATTTGTTTTGTTCCATGTGTAATCAGAATCTGACACAGTTACACAGAACTTTAAAACAAACGACCTTTGGAATAACTCATTCAGTGAGCAGGAAGGACAGAGTGTATGATTCTCTAACAACATGAATTCTTCCTCCAACTAAGTGCACATATTGTACACAGAAGAATGAAAAAAAAAGAAGAAAAAAAAAACAGTTTAAACCTGAACCATACAACAAATCATAGATTATGACACAGAGACATTTTTGTTTAGCAGTGAATGAGAACTACAAAGCTTAACCACAATTTTATTTTGTACAGTTTTTATAAATCTCTGTGAGATTACGGAGTTCACTGTTTTGCAATCTTAAAAAATAACTTCTGAGAACTTCTGGTTTATATCAAATGTATATGTACCATGGCAATACCATGCTTTGAGCATGTACTATGATAGTACCATGTTATTCTTTCACTTGTGTAACCATGTGAATATTCATATTTCATATAAAATAAAAACTCTGCCGTTGTGTGTACTGATATGATATCAGGAGTTGTGCCCATTAAACTCCTGAACTCTGGCTGTCAGGTTTCAGCGCTATTGTCAAGCAAAAGTTGCAAATCAAGTTTGTGTGACATACCTCACCTACGACTAATGCGCCAACAGTGTGAGAAAAGAAAGACAAAACACCCGACAGGATTTTCTGACCTTATCCACTTTATATAGGCTTATTAGTCTAATTTAGTAACATAAACACAGGGTTAAGTGGTAAAATTGTTTCCTCCACTAAAACAACTTGTTACAAAATCTCGAATTCCACACTGCGTGTGCATTTCAAGGAAGCGACGCGGCAAAACCGATCGCTCCAAACCTTGACTCGAACAGCCGCGTAAAAATGCAGCGGGCCCCGAGCGACTTCAGCAGTGTATGTAAACGGGGTGTCAACTGCTTCAGTTTCTCCGAAAGAATGTGTCCCGCCGCTGTATGTTCACGTTGAACACTCTATGTGCTTCGTAACTTTACATTAACGTAGTAAGTAATAGTATATTATGGGAATTTTGGGGTAGTTTGGGAATGCGTGGAGATGACCCACCTTCTCTCCCTGAAGCGGCTGTAATACCCAACAGCAGCAGCAGGACCCAGACGAGCCCAAAACTTCTGTCTGCCTCCATCGATTAGTCCTCCATTAGTTAGTTAATACTCCTCCAGCTCATACCCGGATCCCGTACACGTTACACGGATCCCTCTCGTGTAGTTTCGTTGCGTTAATTATACCTTTTTTCGTGTCTTTGTTAATTCCCGAATAACAACAACTTCCTGGCAGGAGCGTGTGCGCCCGACTCTCCAGCCTGAGTGTGTGTGTGTGTGTGTGTGTGTGCGCGCTCCCGCGGAGGAGTGGCAGTACAGATTGACTCCAGTATTACAGCAACATTCACGCAGGCCAATTATGGAGTCGTGAGCAGATTTAACAAGACCAAGGCTAGTTGTCATATTTTTGACTTCAGTGAATATGTCTCATAAAATGTCTTTAAAAAAATAATAATAATAATAAAAAAAACCTACTGAACATTTTTCAACATAGTGCCCAGGAATAAAGATCTCACTGAACAGGCATGCAGGACATGTTTTCTATATGGGGTATGTTGTCACAATACCTACCATGAAGTTAAAGCATCCCAGTTATTACTAGCAACTTTTCCCTCTACAGTTTAGCCTACAACATTTTATTTGCCACAATTATTCAGATATCAAAAAAAGTATTTGCTTAAGAATAGTGCCTACTGCAATTTTATTAGTAAGACTTTTCAGTGAATTTGGATGGTAATTATAAAAGATTATATATATATATATATATATATATATATATATATATATATATATATATATATATATATTTAGCAATTATTAGTAAGAAAGAACATTTTTGAGTTGTAATCATTAGTATGACTGAATGAGCATATCTAATAAATATGAACTGTAATGGGAACTTTTACTAATTAATTTAGTTGCATGATATCTGAATCACTGCATAACATTTAGTGAATGAGGAAAACTTTTTTAACCAGTTTATAGTGAAGATAAATTCTAGGCAAAAAAAAAAAAAAAGTATTCATAACATTAAAGTCTTTAATAATAAATAATCAATATATCATCAATAAGTGTAACTGTTTAGTAGTTCACCTAAAAAAATATATATATATATATATATATGGATAGATGTAGATTTGGATGAGTTGTTCCATTATATGAACAGAGTTGGAGAAGTTTAGCATTACATCAATTGTTTGCTCACCAATGAGTCTGAACATCTGAGAAAAAAAACACCCAAATAATCCACAAGTAATTCACATAACAGAAGCAATGTTTTGAAGTTGCAAATATTAATTGAATAAAATTATTGAACAATAAGAGATAAATTGTGTGTAGGTGAGGGAAAGGTTATGGGTAACAGGTAATATCTATTGTTGTGTAATAAGTGATTTTTCTGTGGATTTTTTTTTTTGTCAGTTTTTTGTGTATGTTTGATCTGATCTCTCTCTAAGACAAATTTCTAAGGGGAAATAATAAAATTGAATGCTAATGCTAATTAATTCTGAATTACAGATTTTTGCTTCACAATAACCCAAACGACTCCAGTCCATCAGTTACATGCCAAGTGCTATATGAATATGCTAAGTAAAATGAAAACATGTCCTTAACATTTTAATTATGTAGTAATCATTTCATAAAAGCAATAATGCACTTGTGATTTAGCTGTCATGATTTTTTTCATGAAGCACCACAGCCTCTCATCGTGTTACTGAAATAAACACATAGGCTTACCATTAAAAGAATGAATGTTTTATTGATTTCTTCAAGGTTTCTCTATACACATTTGGATCTGTGTACAACCGGTGGAGAAAGGTGAAATACAATACCAAGACAAAGAAAGAGAGCAAGAGAAAGGGACAGAGAGATTGAGAAGAGAAAATGAAGGTAAGAAAGATATACAGGGCAAGTCTATGTTGAGCCGGTGGTTGGCCACAATCAAACTGGCCAATCAAGAGGAGAATTTGGAAGTCCTGCTGGACATTAACAATTCAAATACCCAGAAGCCACCTCAGGTGTTTGGCCTTATGTTACATTACATAGACAACAATGTCAAAAACGTTGTTAGTAATGCTCTTCAGAAAACAACTTATTACCAGTCAAGGCATACAGTAAATCTGATCCCCTCTCGTTTTAGTTTCTTAAACATGAAAAAGCTCAAGTTTACATTCAGCATGCAGGTTATTTTACAGTTTTAATTTGATGGATTTGAAAACAGTATAATACATGACCTCCACTCTGCTTTGAAAACATGAACAAAAAATGAAAAATGTATTAAGGGAGGATGAAAAGCATTATATATTTGTTAGTACAGTTGTGTCCATGAACAATTATCTTGCTTTAACTTTATCCCAATTAAAGGAATAGCCCACAAAACAAAAAGAAAAAAAAATGTGTTCAGAGATGTGAAAGAAAATCCACTAAACTTGGATGTACACCACAATACTGAAGAGAAGATCTGTCACTACTTCCAATTGATCGCGATTTTAAATAAACAAGCTTAAAAAGTTGTAGCTAGTGGTTAAACTCCCCCATAGTTGTATAAATACTGCAGCATAAACTTTCTGATATTAAGACTCTCATAAAAAAAGAGTCAATGATCAGTGCCCCACGCCATCACTGTTCTGGATACACTTGTTGACCCCTCCCCTCTATACCGCTTTTAGCCTTTCTAAATGGCTATATTTAACCTCCAGGCTGATCATGCTTGCACTCTTGCACTGGCACACACACACACACACACACATAAAGTGCACAAGTGACGATATAGGAACAAAGACATATAGGCAATCAAATGTGGTTTTGGCTCCAGTCACAATAACTCTAGAATCTGTAAAAGTATGAATCCACTTGAAAATGATACGAGAAATGGTCACATGGCACAAGTGAGTAAAAGGTTGTGGATGATGGGAGATTTGTGGATACTTACACATAGACGAGTGCTGCCTTGTATGAACAATTAAAAGATTAAAAACGTAAGGCATAGTGTGACAAGCATTCTGAAGAGAAGGAGTTTAATAACATTGCTAAGGATATAAGCTGTGGTAGCTGTCAGGTTGCTATAGTTATAAGTGTTTGTAAATGTGATGCACTACAAGCTCGAATTTCACAGCAACTACACACACACACACACACATAAATAAATCTTTCTTTATCCCTTTTCCATTACCTTCATTGCAAAGGCACTCTTGGTGAAAATAAAAAGAACACACTTATATGACAATGTTTTAAAATAAAGCACAAAGTGATAGGATATGTAAAAATGTAAGGAAATGAAAAACAAAGATAAAGATAAAGCAGCCAGGAACACAGAGAAAAACCATGCTATGAAATCCCAATCAAAAATAAAAGTAATTTCTTTGCAATCACATATCATGCCACTCCTTCTGTCATAAGGATCAAGCCAGTATTTGATATTCAGGCAACAAGTAGCTCTGTGGTGCTGCTGATACTAGACATCCCACGGAGTGATTCAAGAAATAATGTCAAATCCCAAATATGACAAATCGGTCATTTACTCATGATTTTCCTTCATGGAACACAACAGGAGATGTTTAGCAGAGTGTTCACGCTCTTCTTTTCCATAAAACCGAACACAGTGACCAAAACCTATTGTATCAACCTAAAAAAATTGCAATAAAGCACCATTTATCATGATACTATATATCTCATGAGTTTCAGCAAAATATTATTTGATAGTCATTTTGGTTCACACAGAGATTTGAAATAATGCCGGTTCACACAAAGAAAAATAACTTAGCGATAATATAAAATAATTTCTTCATGCCTTAAATAGAACTCTACCTTTACCTCATTTAGTATATGCGTATCCAAGAATATGCTAATTAGACCCCACCTCCACTCAATAACAGCAGTTTTTGACCACCTGCTCCGCTTTCTTGGTTAACTGAAGTAGTAAATGGTACACAATGGCAAGTGGCTATATTGGATTAATTCAGCCATAATATGTTTGAACCAGAAACTGATCCCAAAGAAGAGGAGGAAGAACGAATTCTACAGGGTCGTATAGAATTTGATGTATCAGAATGTATCATGCTCTACAACATCAGACACTTAACAGTAAAAGATCATTAGACTTTGGTTTGACAACATTACCAAACAGTTGAAACTAGGAATGAGAATCTACGGGTATATCAAGATTCGATTCGATTAGGATTCAGAGGCCCACAATTCGATTCGATTACGATTATTGATGCATCACAATGTTGTCATACATCATGGACATCTATTAGGGGTGGGCATCTTCAGGCACTTCATGATCCGATCCGATTCCGATTCTGGGAGTCACGATCCGATACCAAAACGATTCTTGATCTACATTTTTTACAATTGTTGTGCAAATACATCTTTACAAATTTACATCTTAAACAAAATTGCAGTCATATGCTTTTTGTTTATAGTTGGAATCTCTGTATGCAAGTACTGCAATCTTAAAAATAGGGGTGTAAATCTTCACTGGTTTTACAATTCAATTCAATTACGATTCATTATCATGATCAACTCATTATCAAGATGCATCACATTGTCAGTTTTCAATATTACTGCACATGGCTACATTGGGTTCATATACATTTTATATCAAATTTATTTTGTGCAAAATTTACTTTTTTTTCTTTTTTTATTATACATTACACAGCAGGCTATTTTTTAATTACTTATTTATAATAATTTAAGTGTCCGAAAGTTTACAGACAATAATTGAGGATTTTTCTTTTTTTTCCTCTGCATTATTGTTGTTTGATTATTACTGATGAGATCATAGTAAATGACGGCTATAACAGGCTGCATTCACACACAGATCTATTTCAATATCAGATGTTTTGTCCTGCTCTGAAAACATAACTGACTGTGAGTACATCAATTTCGTATAAAAGTATTCGAAAATGCAAGTGCATTTAATCGCAGCCGCAACTGAGCTTCAGGACAGCAAACACAAAGCGCACGTGAAAGTCTTTCATTGCGCGAGTTTCGTGCATCTCATAATACTGCATTCCAAATGACAGAAATGAAAGCAAGTAAAACACTGCGGGTGAAAGCACAGACTGTTAAATTCTGTGCAATGAAGCCCGTTGTGTTTCTAGCGCACACACGTAACATATGCGGAAAAAAATTAACAAGCTTACAACAGAATCGATTCAGAATCGTTGAAGAGATAATCGCGATGCATCGGAGAATCGATTTTTTTCATGATGGTATTAAAAATGTGGTTTGAAAAAGCCCATTTCCTACTTTCTTTGGCACACTGCAGTTTCAAGGAGAAAATGCTCCGAAATGGCATTGACTGATCAATTTGCACATGGTTTGTCTTTAAACATATTAAAAACGCCTGATAGACAGGGAAACAACATTAAAAACTTGATTTTCATCACATGGGGTCTTAAAACGCTTCTGATTGTCTGTCAATCTGTTTATCATTCATGAGCTAGGAAAAATAGTTCTGAAAGTGACTCCAGTGATATCATCCCTCTGTGTTGTTGTTGTTATAGTGATGTGGATTTTCTTATTCTCAAAGAAATAGAATGATTTTTAAAACTTCACAGATATCGCTATGGTTATAGTTCTGCTAAACTTTTCCTTATGCGTTTCACTAAAAATCATCATGAGTAAACATGAACAATTTTCATTTGTGGGTGGACTATTCCTTTTAAATCTACAGTGATTAAAGTGAGGGATGATTACAGAAAAAATGGGTAACTTGATATGCACTGCTATCACAACAAAACGTCCAATCCATCACAAGTCTTTGCCGGAAAGTCACAGAACAGTGATCAGTGACTTACCACAATGTGGAAACTAATCAGCACTGCACTCTTTGCTGGTGCTATTGCACCCTGGTCACACGTCTCAGAAACAGAGCACACTGCTCACTCATAACCCCTCCTGATGGACAGCACGCTTCTAGTTAAAACTGAAGCTCAGTCTACTACTACCTCTGAAATATATTCACTTCAGGGCCATTGAAACAAGCACCTCAAATACAGACGGATATGAATGGGAGATAAGAAAAACTTATGTGGAGATACTGATCTGCAGAGATGGTTATTATTCTGTGCACCTTTTCAGAAGAGTGCTTTGTTGATAAAGGCCCATTTACTTCTTAACTGAAGGCAAAGCTCAAGTGAATGCAAACGTCATTCAGGTTTCAGTATAGAAGCAGATCTTTAAACTAGATCAAACGACAACTCTTTCTGTACAAAGCAAAATTAAAAAGTTATGATAAAAAAAAGAATCCGCAAACACAAAGAAATCGATGGAATTCAGAACGTCAGCCCCAGGGACACGTGCCGGAAGCCACTGCGGCTGAGGCCTGGCTCAGTCCGGCTCGCACTTGCCCTGATGGGAAGGATATGAGAGGAGGGGTTGGGGTTCTGAGACGGTTTCCTCCTAGTCCAGTTTCACTCCAGGCTTCTCTGTGTTGAGGAGGTGAAGGCTGTCATCTATGAGAAAGCTACAAGAATCAAAAAAACAAGAAAACATTCACTGTAAAAATTATTTTGTATGTTTTACAAGAACATTTCTACTTGAGAAATATCATGTTTATTTCACAGGTGACTTGCTGTGTTTGTAATTATTTGTGAAATTCAGCATCAATTTCTCAATGAAAACAGATTCAAAGTAAATCCTACACCAATTTTGTAGTTTACAGTAGTTTTTGTTGTTGTTTTTTTAATACAAGCATCAGGACCTGTTTCTACAGAACCCTGCACATAGCATGTAGGGAAAAAACATTGAATATCATGGTCACAAATTAAGAACTCGTTCCCACAAGCAACTTACTTATTCTAATTAGTTCCCTAATTTTATTTAAATTGTGACCATGGAATATATTCATTCTCTCTCTAGTTTGGGGAATTAAATAATTAATTGTGGCTATGATAAAACAAAAACAAAAAAAATTATCTATATATATATATATATATATATATACGCACATAATAATATATTAATAAATAATAAATAATATATTATAATTATTATTATATATTATATTGTATAATAAATTATATCATTTTCCTTTTTTTGCAGGGCTCTGCACTTTTTTCAAAACTCTTCATTAGCAGAATATGAAGGGTAAACTGGATCAGTTTCTGTTGCTTTGTTAGAAAATGCATTCAATGACTATCTTTCAAATAACGTGAATCTCACATTTCTACAGTAATTAAATAGATATCTTTTTTTTTATTAAAAAAATACTATGAAAATGATTCGATAGCTGATCTTACAATTTCATTACCATCTATACAAAAGGAGACAACTTCATAATAGTTTTGTACTGCGATGTAAAAACGGAACATCGAACAAACTGCAGTGAATTCTAAACAGTAGAGAGCTGCCATTATAGTTTTCTAAAGGAATTTTACAAAAGAAAACACTGTATAATGCTACCTGTTAGGTCATAGTTTTATGATTGACATAGTGTTTGTTGGTGGACTATCCTTGCTATGTGTTATAGAAGAAGTAACTGATTTGAAACAAGTTAGCGTAGCCTAGATGTGAAATTTTCTGCTGTGCCAAGATGAAAGTTGGTAAGGAGAACTGTGTGAAGGGTTTTGAAAACATTACCTATGGTATTGAGAAATGTGTAGAAACTATAATATGGGCACCAAAATGAATATGTGCAATTTGCATGCTGTAGACACCCAATTTAGTGCATGTGTACCTGTAGAAGAGGAAGTGTACGGGCACAGTGCTGAGGTGCCAGACGGCATGAGCGTCAAGAACCCAGAAGAGTGGAGGGAAATCCAGTAGCTCCAGCAGGGCTAGACCATGCAGTAAGAGCACCACCATCCCACACTTCCACCAGTACGGCAAAATCCTGCGGTTCAGCCAACACCAGCACAGCCACCATAACAGGTTTATCATACCTGTGACCAGGGGGAATGACAGACGGGTGAGAAACAAATACCTTTTGTTGCCTATTACTGTCTCAGTTTTGTTTTTAAACCTTTAAGGCTGGAATACCCTTACGTGACTTTTAAAAACTGAAAAGATCTAAAAATACTGGAAATCATACACTTACTGACTTTTAATAGTCGCCGATGAAAAACTGGCCATTATACACTAAACAACTGAGGATCATACACTGACTACCAGGCTTTAAAGTCCTTCTGATCACAACAAACTCATGCAAAAAAAAAAAAAGAGATATGTGTGAAAATCGAAAACTACATGTGTTCTAAAAATCAGCTCAAAATATCAAATATGTTTGATACCCTTCCTCCGACTGGATGGAATCATAGTCTGAAGCTGTTTTTTTTTTTTTTTTTTTTTTTGGAAAAGGCTATGAATGGATTGTATTTGCTTAATATTTGTAACACTTGTATTTACACTACGCGATTTTCTATTAAATTTGTCAACTCAAATCTGCGGAATGCCTCTGACTTTCAGCAGCTAGCGTCAACTTCTCCAAACTGTAAATTGGCGGGAAATCAGTGCATAAATCCTGTGGTGTTCCATAATGTGAAGCTGGCCTTGCATTGATTCAGTTGATGAAAATGCAGCTAAATTATAGTTTAAAATATATTAACACAACAAACATTTTATATATACAGTGAATCAATAGAGATTAAACTCGCTTTAATCCAGTAACGTGATATTTTTGCTGAATGAAACAGGATATTAAAAACATAGGTCATGACTTGAATTTATTCACAATTATTTAATTCAGTTTGAATTGACTGGATCGTGAAAAGCAGCTCTTCAAGTCAGACCTCAATATTTTGTATCCTGTTGTAATACCGATGTCCTGTTTTTATTTGGAATAATGTACACTGATGAATCATTTACACAATAAGAAACCCAGAAACATTTATTAAGATAAATACAAGTATTACAAATATTAAGTACCGTATTTTCCGGACTATAGTCAGGTGCGACTTATTTATCAAAATTAATTTGACATGAACTGAGAGAAATGAACCAAGAGAAATGAACCAGTAGAAAACAGTACCGTCTCCAGCCACGAGAGGGCGCACTATGCTGCTCAGTGCTCCTGTAGTCTACACTGAACACATAAGAGCGCCCTCTCGCGGCTGGAGACGGTAATGTTTTCTACTGCTTCTTGGTTCTAAATAAATGCGACTTATAAGTCCAGTGCGACTTACATATGTTTTTTTCCTCATCAAGACATATTTTTGGACTGATGCGACTTAGATGAAACTTAAAATACGGTAAATACAATCCATTCATAGCCTTTTACCAAAACAACAACAACATTTAGGCCATATTTAACATGAACTTACACGTTATCCACTTATCATAGGCACTGTAAAATCATGTACGTAAACACACTGCTGTATTCACAACACTTACCTATGGTGGCATTGGCAGCCATGTTGTACCCGTAGTCAAAACTGACGAAGGTCAGATAAGACACATGAGATGTGAAGGCCAGAATGAGCAGAGCTCCCACCATACTGGAAATCGCAGGTCTACGCAAGCCCAATGTCCTGAAACACAAATATCAATCCTCAAAACACCATCATAAACAAAATATTAGCTAGCAATATATACTGTTAATCAGCCATTTATTTCCTGTTCACTCACCTGACACAGCACAAGTAGATAGAGTAAAGAATGACAGCTGATGCACAGAAGTAGTCCATCTTCTGTAAAACAAAACATTTTTTCCCTGACAGTCATCACTCTTTATCAAAGAACCTAAGAAAACATTCTGAATTTGTCTTTGAATCATCTCTTGAAGGGTTACCTCTGTTAGATAAGTGTCTCTCGTGTGGAACACTGTAGACCAGAACCACGCATTCAGGGAAATCTGCACAGAAACACGAACATACGTTTATAGTGAGGTCCAATTCCACTTACAAATTGTAAATAAGGAAATTAACTGTGAAATGAGTATCATGAATATATTTGCCATAAACAAAACTGATGGTCATGTGATCCAGTGTGATTTCAGAATGTTCCAAAGAGTATGTGACCGTCTAAACGACATTATCAATGTCAATCGTTTAATAAGTAACATAGAAATAGTGAAAATACTAATAATCTTTTCTTGTTTATTTAAAGTAATGCAATAAAATAAGTGTATAATTTTTTTGAATTTAGGTTTCCTTTTTTTATTCGCAGAGATGCAGAATAGGAATCAGAATGGTAAGAAATTTAAAAATACTGGATTCAACTGTTTTGGAGCCTGTTGCAACAAGTTTAAAAAAACAAGTGAGGTTTCATTCTTATGCTTCGGTGTCAGCTTCATCTAATTCAAGGAGTCATTAGACTAAATCAAACCGATATCTCTGAGAATGATTTTTGAGTCGTTTTGACGGATTCACTGAACCAGCCCAGAAAATGTTCTCTTAATCAATCTCAACCTGGCAATACATGCTCCCTCTGCACTACGAAAAAAAAAAAGCGCTGATGATCTCAAAACACCGAACAAATGTGGAGTTAATGCGTTAATCTGCTCATGTTAAATGTAATACGGCCGGTTAATGTTCTTTCATGAAACCACTTGTGATATTTGCTACAACTAAATCTAAAGCAGGCTTTCTTCATGACGAACATTTATAAATTTAAACATAGATCTTAATCTATATTGATTGCATTTGTGGTTGTTGAATAAATGCACTCATGCAAGTTTGAACTACAATCTTTTCAAAAGTCTTTTCATTGTGCGTGGTTTTTTTTTTTTGTGGCAATTTTGAACCATTAGGAATTTTTGGAATTAATATTAGCAGACAGACACAGACACTGTCTCACCAGTGAGAAGGCGGTGATGGTGTGGTACATGGGGCTCTGTCGAGGAACGGTGCTGCGGTATCTCAGTAGCATCAGCAGACATGCCAGACCGTTGAGCAGAGACGCCAGCGCTGATGCAGGCTCCTCAAAACACAGAAAACGAGCAAAGGGCCACTAGACAAAGTTCAAATAGAAAAAGACATAGAATCAGGGTTGAAAATACATTTGAAAACATTCTCTCCTTTTACACTTGTTTACAATTGTGTCACTAACCTTCCCGTGAAACTGTGGTACGCTGTAGCCCTCTGCCTGGTAAAGACCCACGGTGGTCCACATGCACTGATACCTGCAGTCATCACGACACGTCCAGCCTGAAAGATCACAGACTTCAAAATGAAAGGCTGCAGGACACGATTAAATTAATTTGGCATTTCGTAGATCTACAACACTAACCAAATCGAACACCGAATTAGTCAGAACATAATTGACTGAATTCATGCTCTTATAAAATCTTTTGATCTAAAGGTTTATGCATAAATAGAAGTTGTGTCTACATAGTAATTTATTTACAAATTGAATTTTTCCTTGTAAGATAGGACAGTGAAGGAAAAGCCGCCAACAGGAGTCCAGCACACATCCTAGAATACTATAGAAATAGTTTTTCTTGTAAAGCTGGTTTTAGAGAATCTCCAGTAAAAATGCCTTATCTTTACATATATGTTTCGAAAACAAAGGGGCGAATCCAAATTTATTTTTGTCAATAACCATTTTGCCACAAATGCTGTCAATTTAGCTTTACTGATATTGAAGCCAGAACATCCATAATGTGGCACCCTTCCACTAGAACAATGATCGAGACATGAAACAAAGCATTAAAATACACAGTATTAAGTGAAACAAAACAAAAAAGATACAATATTAAATAAACTTCATCCAAGCTAACAGTGTTCAGCAATTGCTATTGTATGGTTTTGCAACACAGTCATTATAACAAAGTATGTACACACCTGTACATAATATTACAGGGCAGGCTTAAAAAAATAAATAATTAGCAATATGTATTGGGGGTCCCTGTTCCAGCAATGGGTTATTGGTCTAAAATAGCTATATTAAAACTTATAGTCGCTGACATAAGAGAACGGATATGCAACGTGATGCCACTATTGGAGTTGTGCAGTGACACAGTGATCAGGTGACTGGGACTGTTACAAAATCATTGGATTTACCTCAACATTATTTTCAGAAGGGACAGAACTATTTGATTAAAAAATATTTAAACATAAATTAAATGGATGGATAGCACAATCCTATGGTGGTTGGCTAGTCCCAGCTAGTTCAGCCTGTCCCTGGTGTTTAGCTGGTTTAGCTTGTTGGCCAGCTTTTCTCAAAAGCTGAAAAGTGACCAAAACCCCTCTAGAACCATCTAACCGGACAAGCCAAGTCAGAGAAGACCTTTTTTGTTTGTTTTGTTGCATTTGTTGGGTTTTGATTAGTGTTGTTTTAATTATTTTAACAAAAAGTACAGTTGTGGTACCATGGTACAGTGATGTAATAAAATGATATATTATAGCCTATCAAGTGATTGCTGTATTTATAAAACATTATACTCCAACCTGCTTCCAACAAAACCATGGAAAATATTACTAATGTACATGTCCAAAAGGTCCAGGCAAGATATTGATGCAAGTTATTTTAAGAACATTCTGCTTTAAAGAAACAATACTGTTATAACGCCAATTTATATATGACATCATTTACTTTATTTGCTTTTTTATTCGAGAAAGTCTGTCAGTCTATAAATAAAAATGTTCTTAAACCCGTCTGTGGATCTACAGTACATATTTTAATAAACATTCATATTAAGATGTACATCAATTCCTTTTCATTTAAATTTGTCATTAACTCATTTAGTACTGATAATAATATAATTTAAAGAATAAAATAACATATTTTCTCTAGTCAGCTGTGAAATAAATTCAGTTTGCATAACAGTCTACTGGGTTACTGACACAGATAGAACAGTACCTGTGAGTGCCATATATGGAGGCTGAGAGGACTGGAATCCGCGCAGGCGGGCCCCCGTGCAGTTCGTCCGGACGCATTGTTTGACGCAGTCGCGGTAGACGGGCTCTTTGTCCCCCTGAGAGGCGCTCGCAGCAGCGGACAGAAGAAACACCGCGGCCGCTAGAAACATCAGGCGCGTCATGCTGCTGTGAGACCGTCCGCTCATAAGGCACAACATCAGGACATCAGAGCGAGTCTCAGTCGCCGAGCATGACGACGTGCCGCTTTAATTCTATCGAAGCACCGTGTATTCGCTGCTCTGCCAACAAGTTTCATCGATACATCACAAGCGAAATGTTACATTTCACTTAAAGACAAACCCGGAAGTGTCAATGTAGCGCGCACGCGCATGTCTCTCACTTTCATTCTCCACGCACACATACACACATTCATCTGACAAATCAATGAATGAATAAACCAAAAGATAATTATTACATAAATTTAATTTAAAGGGTCTAGTTTCGTTTTTTTGGTAACTTTTTTAATGCAAAGCATGACTGTTTATATATTGAATATTGAATACAATAATGATTGTGTAGCTTTGTTGAAAAAAAATATACAAACTTACATTACATATTTTATGCATGAGGTTCAACAACTTCAACTACCTATTGTTTGGCAGTGTTGAGTAAGTTACTCCAAAAAAAAAAAAGAAGCTATAATTAATTACAAGCTACTAATTACGTCGTCTACAGTGTAATTCGATTACTGTTCTAATTACTGCTCTCATTATTTAATTACTTTCTAAATCACATATGAACCTCAGTTGAAGAAAAACATTGATCGACATGAAACTGCTATATATAAGATTTCAGAAATTATTCTTGAACTGACAAAAGTATTTAATGGGAGGTTGCATTTAACATACATTTTAACATTAAATGTTAAAATCCACTATGGTTTTATATAGAATTGTTCTGCAATCTAAACAGTATTTAATGCATTATTATTATACTATAGAAGTAATTGTAATTAAATTACAGCTAAATTAAGAACAATCCCTTACTTGTTCAAGGAACAGTAATTCAATTACATTAATTACTTATCAATGTATCATACCCAATACTGCTGGTTGATTGCACTTTATGATCTCAAATGAACTGAGACTACATGGTATATTAATATTTTAAACAGTCATTTGACACACTGTAGGAGCACACAGAATAAGCCCAAATTCAAAATATGTGCAAATGTTCTAGAACATGTATGTATTCCATGCATACCAAAAACGTTGCAGACTATGCAGTTATATAGTGGCAATACACAAATTTCGACCATATCCTGTTTTTGCAGTCTTCACTAACAATGTACTATAATTTATAATTAAAAGCAGACAAAGATACTCACACAAGATGAACAAGGCTTTATTGAAAACTGTATTTGGCAAAATTTCATAAATTAAATATAAGTGTTCTGACAGAAAACAGGGCAAGAAAAATATTAACATTAATATTTGACCATAGCAATGCCATTTATTCTTTAATATTTATGTTTATACATCTTGTTCCTCTGGGGCTGTAAATAATATTATAATTATAAAATAAATATTAACATTAGGATATTTTGACATATTTTGTCTTCAATATCAGTCTCAAAGACAATGAGAATATTATTTTTTGTTAATATTTTGTTTAAATTAAACATATCAAACATAAATATGAAGGGGTACAAGTGCTTTTTTCATTTAGGATCCACGCTAATAAAGAAATGTACAAAATATAATATCATCATTCAAAATAAATCGCTATCTGTGATTACAAGTAACTTTTACAAATCAGTCCTAAAATCAAATTAAAAATTGTTCTATGATAACTGATGATCTAATTTATGATATTTTGTGATGTTAAATGCAACTGTCACACAAATTGAGACAATCCACATTATCGCCAATAAATATGTAAATTCCACAACTCAAAATAATTAAAGGAACAGTTCACCCAAAAATGCTAATTAACTCACCCTCTGGCCATCCAAGACGCAGATGAGTTTGTTTTTTTCACAAAAACGTTAACTGATGGACTGAAGTCGTGTGGTTAATTGCGAGGTCTTGTGATTCTGACGGCACCCATTCACTGCAGAGGATCCATTAGTGAGTGATCTAATTTCTCCAAATCTGTTCTGACGAAGAAACAAACTCATCTACATCTTGGATGTATGAAATGATTTTCATTTGTGATCATCTACAACACTACATTTATGCATAAACGCATTTATGCAATTTCAGATTGCGGGGATCTGCATACCTCTTTCCGCATTTATCGCAGATGTACTGCTTCCCCCCTCCATGAACGTGGCGTTTGTGAGTACGCAGGTGACTTCCTTGACTGAAACACTTGCCACAGTACTCACAATTGTACGGCCTCTCCCCAGTATGGACCCTCTGGTGCAACTTTAGACTGTTCGTATTGTTAAACCACTTATCGCAGTAATTGCAGCCAAATGGTTTTTCTCCAGAGTGAGTGCGGCCGTGTGAAATGAGGCTACTCTGCTGACTAAAGCTCTTCCCACACTCCTTGCAGCTGAAGGGTTTTTCACCCGTGTGAATTCGTTTGTGAATTTTCAGATTCACAGCCTGCCTGAAGGTCTTTCCACATAGGTCACAACTGAAAGGCCGCTGGTCCGTGTGGATGCGCTCATGGTTTTTAAGATTGACGGCGTGCCGGAAGGCCTTCCCGCAGGACACGCAGGAGTACGGTTTCTGGCCTGTGTGGATAAGTTGATGCGTCTTTAGCGTTATGGCCCGTGTGAAACTTTTCTGACACACTGAACATCGAAACTCCTTTTCGCCGGTGTGGGTGAGCTGGTGCCTGGCAAGATTCTGAGCAATGTTGAATCTTTTTCCGCAAACGTTGCAGCCGAACGGTTTTTCGCCGGTGTGGATTATTTCGTGGGTTTTGAGGTGTGCGGCTTTCCCGAAGCGTTTGCCGCAGACTTTACAAACAAACGGCTTTTCTCCTGAGTGGACGCGGTGGTGGTCAGACAAACTTTGTTTGTGGGCGAAAGCCTTGCCGCAAAGAACACAGCCGAAAGGCTTTTCTCCAGTGTGAATACGCTGATGGGATTTGAGGTTGCTCTGAGAAGAGAAACTCTTGCCGCACTCTGAACAAATAAAGGATCTCTTTCCAAAGAGTGTAACAGAATCTTGAGGATCTTCACTGCTGTCTTCTGGCAAAACAGAAGCTACGCTGTCTTCTGGAGTAGCGTTAAAGTGACCTGTCAGGAGAGCATAGAAATATCTGATCGAACACAGTGTTAATTCAGTTAAATTCTAACGGATTCAGCATGCAGTTCTATACACTGGCAACTTGTCTTTTGGATCGATTCATTAAATAGAGCATACTCATTTCATTCATTTGTAATTGAATATATCATTCACATACCTGTAGTGATGGACTTCAAGTCGATTTTTCCAAATTCATTTTTGATCGTCACAGCCAAAGTCAGTGGGGATTCTGGACGCTCTTCTACAGCCTCATCAGACTGCGAGCATAAAGTAGTTATGTACCGGTAATTAATCATAAAATAGCCAAGCAATGTACTACTGACTTTATTGTCTTATAGACTTACGCTACCAGTCAAAAGTTAGGAATAATTAAGATTTTTTTTATTTTTTTTATTATATCGTATGCTCACCAAGACAAGTGTTATCTGTATGCACCAAGGGTCTGAGAGTAACGCAATTTCAATTCTCTGTATGTATGTACTGTACATGTGGAAGGATTGACAATAAAGCAGACTTGACTTGACATATTGTGATTACAAATTTATAATTATTATTGGTGCTCAAATATTAATAATGGTTCTGATGTTTAATATTTTTGTGGAAACACGGATACATTCTTTGCTGAATAGAAATGTAAAAAGAACAGCATTTATTTGAAATAGAAATATTTCTGATGTCTTTACTATCACTTTTGATCAAATAAAGTTGTCCTTCCTTTACATTTTAAAAGGCAGTATACCACAATTTCCACAAAAATATTGATGATTATAGTAAATGCTTTTTAAACATCAAAGAAGCATAATAGAATGATTTCTGAAGGTTCATGTGAGTAATAGCTGTCTGTTGAAAATTCAGCTTTGCATCACAGTAATAAATAACATTCAACATAATAGCCTCGAATATAAACAGCATTGATGTACAAGTTGTTCAGTTTACCTCATTTCTTGTTCTTGTTTCCAGGCTTCTCGCACTTCCATCGTAAGAATGTTCCTCTTCTAAAATGTACATATGACAATAATTTTAAAAAACAAAACTTTGATTTAAAATTACACACTGTATGCTTATAATAACCACTGAAATACATTTCTTACCAAGTCCTCCAACAGACAGAATATTCAGGATGCTGCCAGGCCGCTTTGCCCTCTTCCCTGAAAATGTTTTACACTCTAGATCCAACAGAAATTTGGTTTCGTCAACAAGTTTGATTATCTTCCCCAGAGCCTCGTTACCCAGTACCTCCATGACAGATGCAAACTGCTTCTGAAAGAATTTATGATTACAAATTAGCCTACTTGATATGGATCAATATATAATATGCATTCCATCTATTGTCAGTTTCAAAATCTTTCACCAGCCTTGTTGTGGAAAACGTTTACACTGAATTCCAACATTATTATTATTTCCTGTTATTACATTGCGTGATCTCTGTTGCCTTTTAAAAACTCCGTATTTGACATGTTGACAGCGGCAGCGTTGACATGCGTTGAGACCTGCGCAAATCGCGCGCTGATCTTTATACTATATGCACAAACGCGTTTATAGAGCTGCGAACGCGTCGCATGTTTGAGGTAACAGGCCGCAGATCTCTAAACAACATAATCTTACATTCTCACCATTCTCTTCTCCTTTTCCATCTTCTTTCTTGACTCAACATTGTCGTTTTCACAGTGATCTCCAGAAACATCACCGCTCAAAAATGACAGCGTTTCCTCTTCCATCAGTTTGCACATCTCAGCGATCGCGGCGTGAACTAACGCCTCCACCACGGACGCCAGATGCGTCTGTAACGCGACGCAGCGAGACATTGTCCCTGCAACTAAAACTCACGAACCTGGAAGTCGCGCTGTTGTCCTGTGTTAAACTAAAGTCTGCATTGAGGGCTCATTAAAGTGAGCAAATGACGGTAAACATACTTTAGGAAACAGTGGGCTGTAATCAACGGAAGTACAACAGCGAGCGACAATTATAATCCGGGTCCTATAATGCATAATAAAAGTGATTTTTTTTGTACAATGTTTTTAAAATTAAATAAACATGTAGTTTCAAATTATTCCGAAAACAACTGAAAAAGAAAAAAATTGGCTTTTTGTTAAATAATTTGTAGTTATGAATATTACGTTTCACTAACAGCTGTCCTACGCGCCATAGACTGTATAAAAACAGGACATACGTCATGACGTTTTGTGACGTTAACACAAAGCGTCAAAATTTGGCGCGACCTGCTACAGGAAACGCTATTCTGTGTGCGGATAGCGTTGAGTTGTTGTTTTCTGTCTGGCATATTTGAACATTTTCAACGTGACCGTCATCTCTCTGGTAAGATGTTTCATAGAACATTAAGTTGAATTGCTTTGAACTAACCTTGTTATTATTGCAAAGTAAGTCAGATGTATGAGTGTTTCTGTATTCATATTCGAAACATTTAAGCTAACCTTAAACTTAATTTTTTTTTAAATGACAATAAATGTCAGACTTCATTTATTTTTTTCAATGACCATAAAACCATAAATGTTTAGACTTCATATACAAACACGTAAAAAAAAAAAAACGTTATTTTTGCATGTTGTGCAGTTAATATATATTGATGGATGATTTAGTGTTTTTTTTTTCTCCCTCACGCAGTCATGGGTTTACTGGAGCAGTGTGAGGAGCTCTTTAAGACCTCGAACCTGTATGAAGTTCTGGGTGTTTGTAAAGAAGCCCCTGACTCCGAGATCAGACGCGGGTATTATAAAGTCTCTCTGCAGGTTCATCCAGATAGAGCTCCTAATGATGAGTTGGCCACCACCAAGTTCCAGGTTCGTGAACCATTGTACTTCAAATGCAGCACTTCTGCCCAGAATCCTATTAGAACCTTCTTGAATGGTCTGGTGTTGTCTAAAGTAGTCCACAAAATCAACATTAACCCTCTAGTGCATCTAACTTATGGGTCACACTTGTACTACAAATAAATCTCACCAAACACCTTGTTAGATCAGATCTCCACTCCAGGAATATTAGATCTAGTCCCTTTACCAGATCCTGTTTTGTTAATTAAAAGTCTTCTATGAGCCTAAAATGTTGATAAAGGAAGCCAAAGAAGAGCAAAAAGCTCCTAGCCAAAGGGGCAAAAACCATAGTGTGTGTCTGTCTGTGTGTTTTCATTTTGTCACTTGCATTGTGTCCATTCTCTCAGTGTGGACGTCCTTTGTCCACGTGTGCATTCAGTAGACAATGTTCTGCATTCGAGTATGCATATTTTCGTCTCTTTCTGGTGTCACGTGCAGAGAGTCTGTCTTTGTGCATTTCTCATTTCTTGTTTTCCATTTCGGAGATGAGATTGCTGTTCATAGTCTCTGAAAATGGTTTGATCTCGCTGTTTCTCTTTTCCATTGTCTATTCGTTTCAGTTTGGAAAAGTCCTTCTAGCCTTTTCTAGTTTTTGCAGTTTGTGAAGTTCCATCAGGTCCATCCATGCCATTGTGGGTCTCAGGGTTTCTAGATCTTTTAGGCTTGGAGTTCTGGATATCTCTGGATTTTCTGGTTCTGATGATCATTCCGTTCTTTAAGAAGTCCTTTCTCTTGTGGAAGTCCCCTGGCTCCACCGGTTTTCCTTTCCTTTAGATGACCAGATCATCTTTCTCCAGAAGGGTATACATTTTAAACAAACATCACGATGTTCAAAAATGAGATCAAAAAGATGTTTTCCCATCCTTTTCCCCACAAAAATCTTTACACATTCAAAACAACAAAGCTATAGACATTTAATCACAGAATGCAATTAAAAATGTATCATACATTTTCACAAACAGTGCAGATAAAAATATATTTTTTTGGATGGCAGTGGCGATGGCGTCATCTGTCGACCGGTTGGTATGATATGCAAACTGGAATACTCATGTATAACAGAGAGAAACACCTTGTGAATTTACTGTTTCCAGCAACTGAAAGTACCTAGATTCTGAAGCTTTCATTTAACTTCTTGCATTGGAAAACTGTCGTTTTGGAAGTGATTTGCTCATATGGTGGATTTACATCTTCATGCATAGCAATGGGTTCTCGCATGTGCTAACTACTCTGTGCAATTAATGCAGACTTAAACATGAGGTTTTGTTTAGTTGCATTTGGCAAACCACTGTAACAGCTGAACATTCTCCACAAACTGGATGCAAATGCTAGAGGATGCTTTCCAATTTCAGTTGTTAACCAAATTAGTCCCAGCGATTATAAGAAGAGAGACTCTCCTTGCACCTTTGTCTGCTCTTTTGTCACAGACTTCCTGTGTGAGCACTAGTTAATGAGTGTGCTATGCAGATCATAAGTCTACAAGCATCTTCATCTGACACACTATAAACATCCACAACCATCTCCAGTTTTGACAAAATCTCTACAGGATGTTATCAGGGTCAAAAGTACCCCCTGCTGTAACAAGACTTGTTTTCTGTTTTCATTTCTTATCTTGTTTTTTTTGTTTTTTTTTTTTGTTACCTTTTTATCACGCAAAAAAATAGCTTGAAGTGCATTAGCAATTTTGGTACACTTTTTTATTTTTATTTTATTTGAGACAGCCCACTCGTAGGGGTCATCTGCCTTCTCTATCCCATCAGACAGTCCTACTGAGCCATGCTGAGTGATTGTATTTAACTGTCAGCTGATCCATTTTCACAATCTTATTGAATTGTCTTCAGCTTCCATTCCTTCACTGACTGAACATTATCTAGTTACTTTTAAGATACCTGGTAGTCCAATTATTTACAGCTCCTGTGCTTTGGACACAAATGAATAAAACATCCAGCACTACGCCTGGCTTCTAAACCAAATTTTGCACTTCACCAGACACACTCCATCGGGCCTTACACTTCACTACACTAAACTGTTAAACATGTAACGGTGTCATCAGTAGGTTGGACAAAACCACACTACTTGGGGTTTTATGTAATATTTTTAAAACGGTTTACATAGCCACACTTCGTAGGGCAAATCAACACTGCGTTTAGATTTTAAACTTCACAAAGTCACGGGGTGTCCAACTTACTACACTATAACACACAACAGTTATGAAATGATTCTCTGACAACACTGCTTTAGGTCAATTCATTTACTTTAGAATTTTATCAGAATTATAACAACTTCACAGTGAGTTTCAATTACATTAGAAACTTGCAACTCTGTTTCAGTTACTTTAGAAACAAAAGGTCTAATACAATTCTGCTACCACTCTGCGTCGGGCTGATTCAATTACTTTAGAATCATAAACAGCATTCTAACAGACCAACTACTTTAGAAACTTTGACTTAAGCACTTTGCTTCAGTTACTTTAGAAACAACTGTTCCAATACAACTCTGCAACCACTCTATCTTGGGGCTAATTCGAATCGGGTTTGTTAGAATCTTAAACAGAATTTGTAAAGGATAGGCTTAAGAAATCCTGCTAATACTGAGTAAACCAAATTCTCTTGTCCTTAATTTTTTTTTTAAACAAGGGGATTCCCTGACAAAATAACTTTTTTTTTTTGGAAATCCCTCAGTAGGTGGCTCGCCAATTTAGGAAAACCAAGTGATGAGGATGTTGAAGACCTTGAAGATGTTTATTGCAGCATAGCAGTGACAAAGTACATGTAATACCTTAGGTTCAACGGAGTCAGAAATGAACTACGAACATCCTAAGCTCAATCATTTTATACACTTATTTACTACCATTAATGTAAATGAAGTTGCTCCAGTCATTACAGTTGTGGTCTGTATGTTAGTTAAGTTCTGAAAGCCCTTTGTCTGAGGTGGTTCTCAGTGTCCCACACCTGCTCCCTTTCTACAAATGGTCACCATTTGCTCAGGATGTGATCATCCCACATGGTCTACAAGCAACATAACTGTTCACTTTCTTCTTCTCTATAATAATTAAGTTGTTTTGGGAAATGAGCATGATCAAACATATTATGGAGTGGAATCTGGGTCGGGGCAGACTATAAATTCTTACGGCAGGGTTTATGGATTTACCATGTTATGTTTTCACCACAGGTGACATTTTGAGACCATTACATAAATGCATACTAAAACTTAACATTTTCAACATTTCCACAGGTGCTGGGAAAGGCTTATGCAGTGCTGGCTGACAAGGACCAAAGGGCAGTCTATGATGAACAGGGAATAGTGGACGAAGACTCAGACACCCTTGATCAAGATCGCAATTGGGAGGAGCACTGGAGAAGATTGTTTCCCAAGGTATTTTTTTTCTGTACCATGCATTTTATGTTGGTTTTTCCAAAGGCAGTTGCTAAAATGACATGATTCTCTGCTATAGATCACATTGCAAGATATCTTGGACTTTGAGAAGCAGTATAAAGGCTCTGACGAAGAGGTAGAAGACTTGAAGAGACTTTACCTTCAACATGAAGGTGACATGGATCTGATCATGGAGTCTGCGCTGTGCTGTACTTATGAAGATGAGCCGCGTGTCAAAGACATACTTCAGAAAGCCATTGACGATGAAGAGGTGCCAGCCTACAAAGCCTTTACTCATGAAAGTGCCAAAAAGAAGAACAACCGCAAAAGAAAGGTGCTGATTCACTTTCTATAGTTTTGCTATGAAATTATATATATATATATATATATATGTGTGTGTTTTTAATAAGGTTTGAGTCTTTGATGAATTATCCTGACATTCTAGGCAAAAAAAGAGAGCAAGGAGGCAGAGGAAATGCAGAAGGAGATGGGCTTGAACAGCGAGGACAGCCTGGTAGCTATGATCAAGGTAAAAAAAAAACATTAAGATGTCACAAACTGTATTAATCTGCCAAATGTGTACTCTATATTAATAGATTTTAAAATGTAATTCATTCCTGTGATGGCAAAGCTGAATTTCCAGTCTTTGGAAAGTTAGTGTAGGTGCAAATCTGTACAAAGATAAACAAGGGACCATTTGGATGATTAGTCTTCGAAATGACATTTGAGTTGTGTGTAGTTCATCTTTCATTTAATGTACAGTGGTGAAATGACATATCCTACAAATTATTATATAACCATAAACTGCATGCTGAAAAGTAGTAGATTTTCTGAAATGAAAGGGGCCAGGCTCATCCCATCTAAAGTTTAGCATATATGCTATTATATAAGTTGTATTTGGGTTCTTATTTCTGCTGGTATCTGATATGTTCAAGTTACAATGTCTTTAAAAGTATTACAATTGACTTTGGCTTCTGTGTATTATTTAGCAAAGACAAAAGTCCAAAGAAAACGGATTCAACTCCCTCATCTCAGACCTGGAGGCCAAATATTGCAAGAAACCAGCAGCAGGAAAGAAGGGCAAGAAAAAGTAGACAGATTCACCATACTGGGCTGTTTCTACCAAATGTTATAGAATGCATCTTGTAAATAAAAATCAAAAGATGCTTTATAATGGATACTGACCTGGTTTAAGGAAGCATATCGAGACTAATAACATGCGACACATTCTGAAGCATTTATTAGAGTGGATTAGTGTGAATCTGCTTCATGTGCTCTTGTCCAGACTAGCGTGTGGATCAAATAAGAAATGTTAAGTGTTACTTTAGCAGTTTTTTGTACACTTTTCTTGTTTTGTAAGTGTTGGATGTGTTGTTGTTCATGATTATCTGAATATAATAAAAATGAAAGCTGTGGTTTGTATTCATATACTTCTTTTTAGACATTCAGAATAGAACACTGGAGATATAGTACAACCAGCACAATGTCTCTTCTTTTAAAGTTACATTTATTTTCAATAAAAAAAGCATTTCAACTGGGTTTTACAACACTACACTGTAGTAACAACTGATTACTTGGTGACACTGAGGATATCTGAGAAAAGCTGGGCTGTCCGAACTCTGCGTCATGAAGGATTTTTTGGATCTGAAGCTTCACCAAGGACTGCTTTGAAGCAGGTAAGCGTCTTAACGCAGGTGCTAAGCTCCGAAGAAATAAATCGACTTCATCTTGCTGTTCATCTTTCTCTCTGTCTTTTGCATCTTTAGATGCCAGGTATCCTTCCAACAGCTCTAGTGTCTCTGATCGCCTTCTCTTCGTAATGTCAGACCGGATCGCTCCTGGACTTGTCACTGATGTTCCTGAACTGGTGCTGGCTGGTTCAGCCCCGCTGTCTTCATCTGGCTCATCATCCTCTATTTTGCTGGGAAAACTGTCCAGTATAACACTGTACATAGATAAAAACCACTGTGAATAACCATGAGCTTTTGAATGCTTACAGTACAGATAAAGAATGCAAACTACTGCTAGAATGTAAACACAATTAAATGATAGTTTCCTACTATGCTACAAAAAGACTAAAATTTTACCTGATTAAGTAAATGGAAGCTTAATCAGACCATTTGTACATATTTATTGGTATACCGAGAAAAAAAAAAAAAAAACCGTGCACATGGTGGCAGCTGTGAAGGAACTGGTGTCCGTGTAATTAAACTGACATTTTTTTTTTAGATGAAAATCTGGTCACATAAACACCTAGTGATTGATTTTGATTGTTGGATACATCAAGTTGTTCTAATCTAGAAAAAAAAATGTGTTAAAGGAATACTTCATCCAAAAATGGAAATGTACTCGCCTTCATACAATCCAAGATGTAGATAAGTTTCTTCATCAGAACAAATTTGGAGATATTAAGCTTTACATTACTTGCTAATCAATGGATCTTCTGCAGTGAATGGGTGCCGTCAGAATGAGTGTCCAAACAGCTGATAAAAACATCACAATCCACACAATTCCAGTACATAAATTAGCAAAAAGCTGGTTGTTTGTAAGAAAGAAATCCTTCAAAAGGTTTTGAAATTTAAACCAGTGCTTCCTGCTAAAATGAGTTCTTTATACATTATTTTGCTTTCTTGTCTCAATCAGTCACCATCTGAATCAGGTGAGAAATCACAAATCAAGCAGAGTTTTTCAAGTGAAAACCGCCCCCCAAAAAAAAAAAAATATGCTAGTGAATTTTGATGCGAGAGGACAACAGGGGGTGGACATTTTCACTAGATCAATTATTATTATGGATTATGGACTGGTATTTTGAACAGAAGCGGGAGTTTAAATACCAAACTGACTTAATGGGTTTACTTCAAATACACAGACTTATAATTCACATGACTTCAATTGATGGACTGGAGTCGTGTTGATTAGCTGTAAATTATTGTGATGTTTTTAGCAGCTGTTTGGACTTTCTTTCTACCAGCACCCATTCACTGCAGAGGATCCATTGATAAGCAAATTATGTGATTCTAAGTTTTTCCAAATCTGTTTCAATGACAAAACAAACTCATCTACATCTTGGTGGCCTGAAATTTAGTAAAAAAATTTAGTAAATGAGAGGAATACCAGCATACTTTGCAGTATACAGTGTAAAAGTGTATTATTAAAAGAAAACAGGAATGTGGAAGTATGCATTATGCTTTGCTAAACATTTCAAATATCAATTTACTATGCCAAATTGTGTTTCATTCTATCTGCAGCACCAGTTGTCATCTTCAAAATAAAAATGATATTTATTTATAAACACTGAATCCAATTTTATACGAAAATGTCTGCATGCTTGCCAGCCCAATCTAATAATAAACAAGAAAAAGACATCACACTGGAAATTTGAGGCCAAGTCCACTTGATTTCAGTGTGCTCTGCATTGAGAAATTTCATAAAAAGTTTATGGTAAAAGTATGGTAATATGCCATTTCAAGCATAACTTAAATATATCAAAGGCAGTGAAAAACACAATTTGGCAAACAAATGAATGGGACTTTTTTATTTTAACTCTGAAGTCTTACATGAAACACTCGAATACCTTCTGTGTTCTGTGGAGGGGTCGAGAAAGTCCATCACTCGCATATATTTCCATTGCTTCTTTTTCTTAGATGCCCTTCCAGCCCGACTCCCGTCCTGCTCCAGACGCTTTTTCCTGGTGTATGTGTCTCTTAGATTTTTCCATTTAGCTTTCACCTCTTCCACTACACAAACACATACACACACACGTTGATGGAGGTTAGGCGCGCTGACAGTAACACTGCATAAGAAGCGACACCAACAAAACTCACCGTCGACTCCCATTTTGTCTGCTATTCCCTGCCAGAGAACTTCTTTCCGCTTCGTGTTTTTGTACTCACTGTGGTTTTTATCAAATAATTCCTTGTTCTCAGACACCAAAAATAACAACAGCTCCGCGTCCATCTTGACTACCATTCTTCTTCTAACGATCTAGTGTGGGATTTAGCGCTTCAGCGCCACCAAGTGTTGAGGAGAGGCGGGATCGGCTCAAACCTATGGATCAAACCAGGATCAGATACGTAAGAAAAGGCTTGAATCTGATTGGTCGGTGGGCTTTTCCTCTCAGTCAACGAAACAACAACAACGAAACATTTATCGTGCACAAAGTACTATGAATGTAAATATAAATATTAATTACATAATGTACATTTTATTAAAGCGATAGTTTACCCAAATATGAAAAAAAATATTATCTGCTTACCCCCAGGGCATCCAAGATCTTCAGTAGAACACAAACGAAGATTTTTAACACAAACCTTTGCAGTCGGTCAGTCCTATAATGGAAGAAGATGGCAATCATACAATAAAAAAAAAAAAAAACTGAACCAAATTAAACCCTGTGGCTCATGATGATACATTGATGTGTAAAGACACAAAACTATTGGTTCTATGCAAAAAAAAAAAAAAAAAAAAACTGAACAGTATATATATATCATTTCCCCCCTCTCTGTTTCTATAGGCATTTCAAAGGCTACATGGATTCGGACCACTGATCTATAATATAGTTATATATATAGATCAGTGATTCAGACCGGTTTATAAAATCTTTTGTCTGGGATGCTGCATTGCCTTAAAACTTTCACAATTTTTTTGAAACTGCTTTAAAATGAGACCTTTTAAAACTGCTTTAAACTTAAAGCTTAAAACCTTAAAACTTCAATCTTTTCAAAGCTTTATGGCTAAGCTTTCTCAAAGTTCTCAAAACTTTTGTATCTAGTTTTAAATTGCTAATATTGTCATAGCCTTTTTTTACATTAATTTTAACTGCCATTAATGTGTAAATTACTATATTAGACATTTTTTACATACAGTAGTAACTAGACCAAGAGTGTGCTTTTATGTGACAGCAGGAGACTGTATTACAGTTGCTCTTTATGAACAGCAGATGGCGCTGCAGTTCAATAGTTTGTCCTCTGCAATATGGCAAGCCATTGTAACATTTAATCTATAAGCTGTACTAGTATCTTTTTTCATGTTACTAGTACTTATTTTTTTAGACACTAATATCTTTTCCATTAAGTACTACTTATTCATTAGGCACTAGTGCTTATTCATTAAATACTAGTGCTTATTCTTTAGGTGTTTATTTTTTAGGTACTAGTGTCTTTTGTAAAGTTACTAGTACTTATTCATTAGATACTAGAACTTAATCATTAGATTAAGATTTTTGCAAATAATATACATGTACATACATAAATGCTCATTGTAATATACCTGCCATACATTGTCAATTTGTATATTGTCATTCCTTACCCACCTATTTGTATTTTTTTTTTTTTTATTATTATTCCTATTGTGTTTTTTGTTCTGTCGCTGTTATGTTGCACTGCGGAGCTTCTGTCACAAAAACAAATTCCTCGTATGTGTGAACAATAAAGCAATCAATAAAGCTCATTCTGATTCTCTGATTCTGAGATACTAGTACTTATTCCAATAGTGACTAGTATTTAATTAAACTATTCGTGTTAATAAAAAATAGAACTAATACTTATTTTTTAGTTACTAGTAACTTTTTCGGCCAGAGATATCCTGAACTTAATAGATACTAGTACTTTTTAAATTTGCATTTCTGCCCAGTATGGTAATTGTATGTTGAATATTAATGAGCCAGCAACATGTAGGAGAGAGATTAAACAGGAAAGAAGATAGGTGTACTTTTTTTAGAAAACCAAATAGAAAACAAACCATTATTTGTACACAAACACATAGAAAACATTTTTTTTTTCCCACCCTCTCAGAATGGCAATCCCAGCTGTCCAACTCCTGTGTCTGGAGCAACTGGACTGTTCACTGGAGGACCATACCAGGGACTTTCTGGATCTGGCAAGCCTTACCCACTTCCCTGGCATGCCTACCAGCGAACGGTCCCAGAGAGGATTTCGCCGCCTTTGTGGAGTGGGTTCTGGAGAAAAATGGATCGGTCCCATTGAAGAGGATATCTCCAGCCCCACTCCCGGCCCAGAGACCAGCCAGCCGCCATCCCGCCGCATGGAGCTAGAGCCCACTGCAGTAACAGAGCTGAGCCTTTCACGGTCGGACAACAAGGACTCGAGAGCGCGACTGACCAGGTGTGTGAGCCGGCAACACCGTGCATCGTGGGACTACTGGTGGAGATTGAGGGCATGGAGGAAAACCCTGCCCACACTCCTGCGACTGAAGGTGAGCTGCATTCGGTTTCTGGGAAGTATATGGAGGAAGTAATGGACCTTATAGACTGGTTTGTGGAGGTAATTCCTGAATCCCATGTGTCTCCGCTTGTTCTGCCCAGCCCTGAATTTTCTGTTTCTCTGCTTGTTCCTTCCAGCCATGAATTTTCAGTTTCTCCGCTTGTTCCGTCCGGCCCTGAATTTTCAGTTTCTCTGCTGGTTCCGTCCAGCCCTGAATTTTCAGTTTCTCCGCTGGTTCTGTCCAGCCCTGAATTTTCTGTTTCTCCGCTGGTTCCGTCCAGCCCTGAATCTCCTGTGTCTCCGCTGGTTCCGTCCAGCCCTGAATCTCCTGTGTCTTTGCTGGTTCCGTCCGGCCCTGAATCTCCTGTGTCTCCGCTGGTTCCGTCCAGCCCTGAATCTCCTGTGTCTCCGCTGGTTCAGTCCAGCCCTGAATCTCCTGTGTCTCCGCTGGTTCCGTCCGGCCCTGAATCTCCTGTGTCTTTGCTGGTTCCGTCCGGCCCTGAATCTCCTGTGTCTCCACTGGTTCCGTCCGGCCCTGAATCTCCTGTGTCTCCGCTGGTTCCGTCCGGCCCTGAATCTCCTGTGTCTTTGCTGGTTCCGTCCGGCCCTGAATCTCCTGTGTCTCCGCTGGTTCCGTCCGGCCCTGAATCTCCTGTGTCTCCGCTGGTTCCGTCCGGCCCTGAATCTCCTGTGTCTTTGCTGGTTCCGTCCGGCCCTGAATCTCCTGTGTCTCCGCTGGTTCCGTCCAGCACATAATTTCATGTGTCTCCGCTGGTTCCGCCCAGCCTTGAATCTCCATTTTCACTGCTGGTTCCGTTCAGCCATGAATCTCCTGTATTCCCTCCCAGCCTCCCTCTCCCGCCTCCTCCTAGACCTGCCAGTTCCTCTGCTCCACTTCCGCTGGTTCAGTCCAGCCCCTTATCTCCTGTTTCTCCTGAGCCCTGGACTCCTCCTCTGTTCCTCGTCCCTCCGGCTCCACCTTGGTCAGGCGTCAACCATCCGCCGCCTCGGGAACCCATTCCTCTGGCTTCGCCTCATCACTCCATCCCTCCGGCTCTGTCAGGCTCCTCCTTCCCTCTGGTTCCGCCTCCATCCGCAGTCACTCCGGCCCTGCAGTGGTCTTCCAGGGCCCCGCCTCCACCTTGGTCGCCTGAGCCTTCTGCTCCGCCTTGGCCCTCCGGATCCTCGGCTTCACCCTGGCTTTGCTGCTGCTCTGCTCCATCATGGGCTCCTCACCCACCAGCGCAGTCTCCATCTGTCCGCCCCCTGGTTTCATTGGCTCCTCCTCCACCATGGCTCCTCACGCTGTCGACTCCACCATGGATCTTCATCCTAGCTGGTCTCTGGAGCACCATCTGGCTCCTTCTGCTCCGGGCTCCTCCCTGGCTCCTCCCTCCATCCACTTCGCCCTGGTTCCAAGCTCCTTACTCCCTCTTTGCCTGCCCCTTGTTTTAATCAATAAGTACTAGTATCTAATTAATAAATACTAGTACCTAATAAATAAGTACTAGTATCTAATGAATAAATACTAGTAACTTTACAAAAGACACTAGTACCTAAAGAATAAACACTAGTACCTAAAAAATAAGCACTAGTAGTTAATGAATAAGTACTAGTACTTAATGGAAAAGATACTAGTATCTAAAAAATAAGTACTAGTAACCTGAAAAAGATACTAGTACAGTTTATAGATTAAATGTTACAAAGGCTTTCCATACCTGCAGCTCTCTCCCGAATTCAGCTGCGCTGTTCTTCACAGCTCTGAAGCAAACGAGCCGCAGAGGAGCTAACCAAACAACATTTCCAATTTTGCTATATCCACTCATTCCAAGGAGGAAGCAACAGTAAGTAGGCCTGTTTATTACGCTCCAGTAAACATATCTAGAGATTATCGCTTACTCTCACAAACGCGTTCTCAAGACACGCTAGAAATTTCCCAAACATATCCATAGTTTTCCGTTCCGTGTGCTACCATTGCTCGCTTTCCTTGTAAAATGCCATTTGTCAACATATTTCCATATATATATATATATAATTATTATTATTTTTTTTCTCGTGGAATTGGGGGCGTAGATCAGTTGATGGAAAACCATCTTGCGTTTTGATCATAAAATCGAATAACTGATATATAAAGTAACATTCATAGGATGTAATATGGTGATAATAAAGTCAAGTGTGCTTCTTTATTAAACCACAGTACCATGATGTTTAGTAATTAGAATCAGTTCATTTTCAAATGAGAAGAGTTGAGTCTATTTAGTCTGTTCAGAAAATAAACGGGTTTGAGATCATTTGCATCGGTGAAGAGCCACAGAAGAACACGTTTACAAATCCACGAGTTATAACAACGAAGAGCGTCCAGTATTTGGTGATGTACTGGGGGAGGGGAGGGGACGTGGCACTCAGTACTCCCTTTACTGTAAATCATTGTAATAATAACAGTTATTCATCTGTTATAATAATGTAACTCATTTTGTCATTTGGGTTAACATCAGAGCAGACTATTATGTTTGCAAAAGTACACTTACTTGTACTTAGAAAATGCACCCTTGTTGTACCATGGCACATATAAAACATGCTCTCTCTCTCTCTCTCTCTCTCTCTCTCTCTATATATATATATCACTTTATTCAAATAATTGTTGGCCCCCCCCACACACACACAGTTACCCATGAACAGTTATCAAATCCATCCGGTATATTAATCCAAACGTAAAACATTATATTTTCTTACAATATTTTACCACAGTGATGATTTTCCAGAAATAGTTAGTTATTTCTAACTTGCTATACATTTACTGTAACTGATTATGGTTTTACCAAATTTACATTTTGTTACAGTCCTTCTCTATTATAGTGACCACATCTAGTATCCTTCCTTGACTTCACCCTTCGGGCTATTGGTTTTTTAGTGTATTCACTGCAGGATTTTAGGCAAGTCCTCTCTACAAGTTAATACTAGTTTCTTGAATGTCTAGTCAAGTCACATGTTCTGATCACATTCTTGTTTTTTGTGAGTTCGGAATAAAGCACAAGATTTTTTTAAGAGGCACCTGTTTCCACAGGAGGAATCTGAAATGGTTTGTGTTCTGCTATTTAGGCGAAATTTATTTGTGCTTGGGTAAATTCCTGTAGCGTTATATTTAGCAGCTGTTTTTGCCCACAACAGATGGTCGAGTTTTCGGAAACTGGTTTTATTTTTTGTTTGCTTTTCTGAGTTTTTCTAACACCAAAGCTAAGGTGAAGTCTCAGTCAAGCGACGGTCAGAATGAAGTTTTTCCAGACATAAAAGATTGAGGAACAGCTGTCTTGTCTTGTTTCTGTTAATGGTTTTGGTTTGTACAGTTAAAAGAAGCCCATATTCTTACAGACCCACCACCTGACAGATGAAGCTTTTTTAACCGATAAAATTTGTGATTTGAATAAAGTGAGTTGCTCAACCCAAACAAACAAACATTGTATGAGTAACCTACTAAAACACAATGAATTGTTCCTAAATACACTGCTGTTGTGGTTTAAACCACTTATAAACAAAAGCACACAGAGGTCATATTAAATTGGCGCGCTAAACTGAACTGATATAGATGTTCTTAGCAATGATGCTAGGCTGGGTTGGGTTTTGTTCAAATGCCTTAGCAAACACCACTAATAATTATCCATCCAAAATGGTTTTGAAATATTCAGTTTAAGATTTCTTGTGCAGAATAATTCAACATGCTCTCAAATCACAAGAAGTGGCTTTAATCCAGGTTACATACTGAAAGTATGCACTTTCACTTCGTGAAAAAAAGTATTTTGCACTGCATGTATCTAACAGTGCAAATTAACTGCAAATGGTAATGAAATGCAATGAAGTTTTTTTTTTTTAATGGCAAGAATGACAAACAATTTTCATGTTTTCACAATCTGTCTGGCTCAGAGCAACTCGTCATGCCGCATGTTCTTGTATGCTTCACTGCTGAGTAATAACTGCTGAAATACATAGAGCAGCTGTGAAAAGTCTATTACTCTGTTACAATATTACAGGAATATTTTACCCCCAAATTAAAACCTTTCTAAACTTGTATGACCTTTTTTCTTCTGTGGAATATAAAAAAGGATATTATGAGAAACGTCTCAGTGTTGTTTCTTCAACACAACTGAAGTTGATGCTAACTGATAATATCTTATTTCTACAGAAGAGAGAAATACAGGTTTGAAATGACAGACTTTAATTTTCGGGGTGACTGTCCCTTGAGCAACTGGGGTTATAAACTTTCTTTTTTTTGTGTGAAAATGATTTGTTGAACTCGATAGATTTTCTTTGTCAGTTCCCGATTTACTCTGTTTCTGTCTGGATGTTTGTAGTGTAGTGTACATTTGACTTAACAATCTTTTCATGCAGGTGTAATGATTTTGATTCTTCATTTAGATGTAATGTGCCCATCTTTTGCATAAACTATTAACCACTTTTACTTCCAAAATGTTTTCCATAGGAATTTTTTATTTGACTTTTGTATAAAAAATGTATAAAAAATGATGAGCTTTCAGTGATGGTTCCTCTGATGTAGGTGAAATATCTTCTGCTTATGTGTAACTGACATTATGTGCCCTGCTAACATTTTCACTGGCTCCAGCACAAAATAATAATGTTCTATTATTATATATAATAATATATAATAATTCTGTTCTTTTTATTTTTATTGCAGTTTTAGTATTTATTTATTTCTAGTTACCAATTTAAGTGCTTCAACTTGCCCTCTCAGTGAGAATCGGTCTAAATCTATAATCTATGTCTAATATTTTCTCTTTGACATTGTATGTTGAAAAGGGTGAAGATGGGAGTTAGGAGTGTGTGCTGTATTTTACTCGTCTCTCTGATAAAGTCTTCCTCTGCTCACAGTGACGTCTTCACATCCATTGGTATGCAACCTTTTTATACATTTATCTTTGAAATGTTCCTGGCTGCATGCGCTTCTAAACCCCTGTGTTCATGAATGTTTACCACTGTTTATGCAAGTTACAATATTAATAGAAGATCAGAAGATGCAGCTGACAGGTGTTGTGGAGAACTCGACCGGTCATTCATGAATCCCCGATGCTCTGTGTTGGCAGGTCACATGACAGATTTGCTGTTCACAGAAAAAGACCTTGTGACGTCATTGAAAGAGTACATCAGAGCAGAGGAGAGCAAACTGGAGCAAGTGAAACAGTGAGTACTGATACAGGAACCATATAACAGGCAGAACTCATTCCTGATTGAATTGGCAATGACTGGTTTTGTTCCAGTTCAATGATAAGATTACTTTCCAATTATATATGTTGATAAAATATATCTATAGTAACTTTAGTGATAACTAAGGGTATAATAATATAATTTTATGTTATTATATTATCATTGGGATACTATTATATATATTTTTTATATTTAGCATTAGTTGGATTTTAATTATGGTGATGGTGATGACCCGCTTCAAGTCTAACGAGCCTAATGATTCAATGAACCATTCATAAAGAACCACTTACTTCACTCCTGAATGAATCAGTCATTTGAACAAATCAAATGAATGAATAAATAACTCGATGACTAAATCATTAAGACATTTACCACCACCTACTGGCAGTTTTAGTTTATTATTTAGAGTATCATTTCATTAAAGAAATAATTTAATATTTTCATAGTAATAATAATGAAAATAAATTATAGTTCATCCAACCAAAAAATGGTCCAAAAGAGTATATGTAATAAATTTGATCAAACAAAATATTTCTTGCTGAACCTACTTTTTGTCATCTCTGTTTGATGCTTTACACAAAAATGACTTTCAATGATCTTTTCAGATTAATTTCTCAAGATTTGGAGAGTCCCCACAAATATAGTAAACCAGATGTGTGTGTGTTTATGGTTTAAAGGGTTCATAAACTGCCTTTATTATTTTGTACTGTTCTCTGAAGTCCATCATAATCATAATTTAGAAGTAATAGGCTATTTTCATTAAAAATAAAGTTCATCCATTCTTTCCTGATGTTGTGATCAGAAGGAAGGCAACGCGGAGACACTGTACAGTGTCTTGTTGTCTTCAGAGCCACCTTTATAATTAGATTTCTGCTTAGATCTGTGTTTGCATCTCTCTTTATTTTCACTGCGTTGGCGAATTGGTGGGCGGGGCTAAACAGGCAGTGACCTTCTTCTGCAGAGACGGTGTTTAGCCACACTATTATGTCATAAAGTGACACATTCCACAACCTGTCGTTTTGGCAGATTGGCTTCAAAAGAAGCTGTTTTTAGACTAAAAAGAAAGTGTTGAGTTCTGAAACTTACAGGATGTTTTTATAGTACAATGACCTCTTATATGTCAAAAGGTCAAGAGAATTTGGATTTCTAACGTTGTGAGATCTTTAAGTTTTAGTTAACTTTAATAACCTGGAATGATACATATATATCGTTCAATCAAATCACGTCAGACAAAAGACTAACAATATGATGTATTAATAAAATGAATAAACAAATCTCAATCTCTATTAGATCTTATATACTTTTTTTTAAGTACATAATTTTGCTGTTTATGGTCTAATTGGGATACTAGATGTGAACATTTTAGAGAGCACAGATTTCATAACACAAACCAGTTATAAACTGTCATCAGACAATTAATGAGCCATTTTATTTATTTATTTCCCCCCTTTATTGTCTTGTAGTATGGCATTGCTTCATGTAGCATCATGATCCTGGAGCAACATTTGGTTTTACTCTGTACATGCTGTATGGGATTTAAATGACAACTAAGCCACTCTGACATTGTGTGTGTGTGTGTGTGTGTTGTCAGGTGGGCTAAGAAGCTGGATGCTGTAACAGCCACAGCCACGCAAGACCCAGAGGGGTTTTTGGGTCACCCTGTCAATGCCTTTAAACTCATGAAGAGACTAAACACGGAGTGGGGTGAAGTGGAAGACCTTGTGCTCAAGGACATGTCTGACGGTTAGTATCACTGTAATACAACTCATTAATATATTTTAATTCAGCATTTATGACTGACAGCTTATAAAATATTTATTTAAAATATCAATATTAGGTGACACAACTGGAAGACTCAGATATATTAAATGAAAATATTATAACTTGCTAACAACATCAAGCAACATGTTAAAAATATTCAAGCAAACATTTTCTGATTTCTGGGTGGAGTGATGTGGCGGTGGTTCTGATAATGGACTCTGAAGTAGTTGATGTGGTCTACTGAGGGTTAATGTGCTCTGAAGTGTTTAATATGGCCTGTTTTGTGTTTTTATTGGGCTTTATTTGACTCCCCAGCCCCCCCCCCCCAAACATTTTTTTCAAAGCTTATAAACTACTTTAACCTTTCAGACAAGGCTTTGTCTAGCCAACATTACAGTTAAAGTCATTGCTTTGTATATTTTTCTATGCTTGACAATTCAAGTTACTGTGCATTTTTGTTGTATGGAGAAGTCCAAAAGGTCCAAAAATCCAATACAAGACAAACATTGTGACAAATTAGGTCACTTTAAAAAAAAAAATATTCAAAAATGTAACACTTTTCAGGTTCAAAACTTAACAACACAGAATTTTCAATTAATCAATTCATCCATTAAAGTTTCCATAACTCCACATTAACATGTATTACAAATTGTACAAAATGAGATGCTGTCAAAATTATGACGTCACCTACAAATGTTGGTCTTTCAATTCCAAAACTTGTCATGAATAGTGACAAAGTGTGTTTGTTGTGTGAAAACCTTTGGTAGTGTTATGGAAGAATTGAAAAATGTGTGAATTTTTGTTTTATTTTATTATTATTATTCTCATGAAAAGATAACCACATTTTCTTCTAGGCTTTATCTCAAACCTGACCATTCAGCGTCAGTATTTCCCCAATGATGAAGACCAGACCGGTGCAGCCAAAGCTCTCCTCCGACTGCAGGACACCTATCAACTGGACACACAGACCATCTCCTCTGGAGACCTGCCCGGTGAGTGTGACCTTTCCCCTTTCCAAACATACTTCAGATATACCTTTTCTGCATTTGTATGACATCTCATTACATGCTTTCTTATAGGTGTTACTACAAGCTCGCTGTTTCAAAGCACCCTGACGGTAGAGGATTGTTTTGAGCTGGGAAAAATCGCTTACTCTGAAGCAGACTACTACCACACAGAATTATGGATGGCCCAGGCACTCAAGCAACTGGATGAAGGAGAAGACACCAGTGTTGATGTTGTGAGTGTGCTGGACTACCTCAGCTACTCAGTCTACCAGCAGGGGGAGCTGGAGAGAGCTCTGGAACATACCAAGAGACTGCTGAGTGTGGGTTAGTCTGAATGCTCTACAAAACTATAATATGATATTTACACTAAAGCTCAACTCCATATATTGCGATATGTCATATATTTAATTAAGTAAATATATGCTTTATTGGTTTCAAGTGTGGCATTTACACACCGGCAGTGCATACTTTTATGAAAGTGAAAAGTAACGTGACATTCAGCCAAGTATGGTGACCCATACTCAGAATTTGTGCTCTGCATTTAACCCATCTGAAGTGCACACACACAGAGCAGTGAACACACACACACACACACACACACTGTGAACATACACCTGGAGCAGTGGGCCATTTATGCTGCGGTGCCCGGGGAGCAGTTGGGGGTTCGATGCCTTGCTCAAGGGCACCTAAGTCGTGGTATTGAAGGTGGAGAGAGAACTGTACATGCATTCCCCCCACCCACAATTCCTGCCGGCCCGAGACTCGAACTCACAACCTTTTGATTGGGAGTCCGACTCTCTAACCATTAAGCCATGACTTCCCCTAAAAAGCTCAATTGGTTTACCATTTGAAAATTTAAAAAAAATTAACTGATAAATATTAGCATTGTCATTTTACAGTAAGGTACAATTATTTTTGTTACTTATCACTTTACCTTATTATTACAATATGTGAACATCCCATAGGCTGTAATGGTTTTTATACTGTACAAACTGTATATTCTATCACCCTAGACCAACCCTACACCTAACCCTAACCCTCACAGGAAACTTTGTGCATTTTTACTTTATCAAAAAAACTCATTCGGTATGATTCATAAGCGTTATGAAAAATGGGGACATGGGTGATGTCCTCATAAGTCACTCTCTCCTTGTAAAACCTGTGTCATACCCATGTCATTATACAGAGTTGTGTCCTGATATATCACAAAAACGAGCACACACACACACACACACACATACACACATATACATAACATCTTCAGTCAGGATGTAAGTTTCTGTATTATTCTATACACACTCCTAAAAATCATCAGACTATTTCTAGAATGTTTCATTCTAAATATATCTATTCAAATAATCTGGTGAACATTCCTGTATTTTTTCATATTGCAATATATCCCACAGAAAAACGAATTAATGCAATATCAGGGGGGTTTTTTATGTCATGAAGCCCTAATTTACATAGACTTTTCACAAGCCATTGAGTCCAGAATATTGTGTCATGACCTGTGAAATTGACAGAGTCCTGGCTTTTGCTTAAATATGGTCTATTTGAGACATTCAGCAGTTCTCCAATTGCAAAATAACACATTTATCTTTGCTGTACAGATCCTGAGCACCAGCGAGCTCTTGGGAACCTAAAGTATTTTGACTATCAGCTAGCCAAACAGAAGAAGGCTGAGAAGGAGCAGAGTGCCAAGGAAGAGAGCAAGAAAGAACAGGAAAAGACGGTTGGGAAAGGGGAATTCCCTGAAAAGGGGAATTACGAACAGTTATGTAGAGGACAAGGAGTCAGAATGGTGAATAATAAAATACTCTTAAATACTGCATTAACATAAATATTTACTGGCATGTCATATTAAGCACCAAATGCGGATGCATTAGATGATGTGAGTCATTTTTAATATATCAGCACAGTAATATATACTTTGCATTGATGTAACTTGACTTATTTTTAAATGAGTGATTTCTGTATCTGAGGTAATTAATTATTTAAAAAAAATACTTTGAATTATTTATGCACACCCACAGTGGTAATGTGGCCATAACTCAAAGCACTATTTTTATCTGATCAGTCCACCAAAGCTAAATGCATACCGCACTCAAAAGTCATTAAACAAACTCAAATGCTTCAATCATAGAGGATAACACACATTATTAGGGAGTCAGTGAATCAGTATTTTCATGACAGTGCCTAGCAGGTTTATCACATTGAAACTAACTAGTAATGCTGTGGAAGAACTTGAAATACCAACCATTTATTTGTCATGCACATGATATAAATTAAATAACTTATATATATAATCTCACCTTTACAGACTCCTCGCAGACAGAGCCGTTTGTTCTGCCGTTACTATGACAGTAACAGACATCCTTTTTACATGATTGGCCCGGTGAAACAAGAGGATGAATGGGACCGTCCACGTATTATCCGTTATCATGATATTATAACAGAAAAAGAAATGGAGAAGGTCAAGGAGTTGGCCAAACCGAGGGTGAGTTCAACATTATACTGACTTCAACACTCCTGAAGTTCTTCCACTTTTGTGTCCCAAACGCATCAGACGTTTAGCCAACGGTCATTGAGCGTGATGTCTGAGGCTGAGACTAGTGCCCCTTTCACACGGCACGTCGGACCCGGCAAATTGCCGGAACATTGCCGGGTCGCCTTCTGTGTGAAAGCAAACACATCCCGGGATTGATTCTGGCATTGAACCCGGGTCGGGGACTTAGTAACATTGCCGGGTTCGACCCGGGACGAGCGCTGTGTGAACAAAAGCCAGATCTAATTCCGTGTCATAGTGATGACGCGCGTTATCGCGCGACTCTTTTACCGGCTGTTTTGAAGGAAGATCAACATTCGCGAAAAAAAAATATGTGCAAACTGTAATGAAGCAGAGATCAGTTAGTTCCTCACTTTCCGCGCTGATGCAGAGATCGTTCGCTTGCTTCAGTTAAAGTATAACGTGCCAAGCGTTTTCAACTCGTACATTACACATCACGCCCTGATGTCACGTGTCGTTACGGGATCTTTACGGGTTGTGTGTGAAAGCACGCACATATCCCAGGTTATCACTGGCAGTGTGAAAGTGCAAAATCTAGTGACCCGGGAACAATTGCCGGAACACTTACCCGTGTATTTGCTGGAATCGCAGTGTGAAAGGGGCTTAGTCTATCGCACAAACAAGAGTCCTGTTTTTCCAAATATCTGCACAATTGCAAATAAAATAAACAAGTTACTGAGTAACTTTCGTACACAAAATTCTATTTTGCTCTGTCAAAAAGAAAATAGAGCAAACAGCAGAGCTGCTGCGTGCCTGAGCATCTCACTGATTAAGTTACTTGCTGCCACCTACTGGCGGTTGTGCTTTCATATTTAAAAAAGTAGCTTATTATTTAATTTTTGCAATTATTCAATATTTCTACATTAAAATGTTATGTTTAAATTGAACATAATGCTGAATCTATCTATGGATTTTGTTGATAGTGATTTCATTTAATTGTTAATAGCCAACATGTCTTTTTATTCAGATTGAATTTATTGATTATGTTTAAGAATCTGACATAAGAGGACACATATACATGTATGACATACTTTTTTATAAAGTCTTTTTGTGCTCGGTGTAATTTCAGGGTTTTGATCACTCAATTGAGAGAACACGTCATGTTTAATGTATTATAATGACTATTTAAAGGGTTGGTTCACCCAAATATTAAAATTATGTCATTAATGACTCACCCTCCTGTCGTTCCAAACCTGTGAGACCTCCGTTCATCTTCAGAACACAGTTTAATATATTTTAGATTTAGTCCCTCCATTGAAACTGTGTGAACGGTATACTGTCCATGTCCAGAAAGGTAATGAAAACATCATCAAAGTAGTCCATGTGACATCAGAGGGTCAGTTAGAATTTTTTGAAGCATCGAAAATAAAAGAAATAACAAAAATTACGACTTTATTCAGCATTGTCTTCTCTTCCGGGTCTGTTGTGAGTGCATTCACTATGCTACGGACGTGTTTTCTGGTGCGCCCAATAACAAAGATAACACGTCAGCAGCATCACTGCAGTGTTGCATCTGCATAAAATAACTGTAATAATAAATATCTCTAATAATAATTTTGACAGATAAATTTAAAATGATGTCTGCTCACATGAGATGATGACCCCTCGTTAGCAGACACATTCAGTAACAATCACAATTGTTTAGAGTAAGCAAACACTGGTAAGCAAAAGCCTTTGTTTTTGAGTAATGCTTCATCCATGTTAGTAGAGACAGTTTTGAGGTATAAACCACGATTTACTTAATGTACCTTGAAATTCGTTTGGTCTGTAAGGTAAATGTGCACCTGTGTAAACATTTTCAGATTTAAGCTGAGGTAGTCCAGCAGATAATTTTAGTGTTAAAATAAGCAGATAAAACCTCCTGTATTTGGTGAATTTCTCTTATAACTCTCCCCAAAGCATCACATCCTCTGACCTATCATTATTAAGGCCCCATTTAAAATTATTAGTCCAGATTGTATTCAAAGGTTCATATACAGTAGAGTTAGAAGGCTGGTGCTCAAGGGAAACAGACAGAGCGTGTTGGTCTGTAGTCGGTTATTGAGACTACAGCTGCTGTGTAACTTGTGTACTTTTGGCCGGTTGGCTCAACAGCTGCACCGAGCCACCATCTCCAACCCCGTTACTGGTGTTCTAGAGACTGCCCAGTATCGCATCAGTAAAAGGTAAGGCTCCTGTTGGCCTGCAGCATTGCCAACCCACCATTTCCCTCTGCTGCATGCTGGAAAAGCAACAAGAGCCCAGACAAAGGGGATTTATATCACATGCATATTATGAAAAAAGTCAAACATTTTGGAATAATCCTTTTTTGATGTTTTTGAAAGACATCTCTCTCTCTCTCTCTCTCTCTGTCTGTCTGTCTATATATATATATATATATATATATATGTGTGTGTGTGTGTGTGTGTGTGTGTGTGTGTGTGTGTGAATTTATTTTTTAATACATTTATAATTTGACATAATTCTACTGTATAGCGCAGTACATACCAGCCCATATATACCCGTTCATACCATGCATAATAAATAGATGGGAATGTTGCTTTTCTACTGCTTCTTTACACACAGGAGGTACATAATCAGTGAATGCCATGGTTCTATAGATTTAACTGCAACAGTTCCTCCCAGGCAGAAGCAATGTGCCATGTTACATTTACTCCACCCATGTAGTCCAAGATGTGTATCAACAGCATATAGTGACAGCACCTTTCACCTCTCTCTTTCTATTTCTTCTCTTTTTCTCTGTGCTGGTTCTATAGCTCATGCGTGCCACCGTGCATGACCCTCAAACTGGCAAACTCACCACCGCCCAGTACAGAGTCTCTAAGAGGTAAGGGGTCATCTGTCTGCTCCCCCTCACCTTCTTTACCCAGAATCCTCTTTTTTGACCTCAGTCTATGAGACAGATATTCAGATATCGGTTTGTTATTCTTCAGACAAAAAAAATAAAATGCATACTGGTTTGAAACAACATAAGAGTAAGTAAATGAGTTACTGAGACAATTATATTTTGCTTAGAAACTATTAAATCACACTTCAGGGGTCAGGAGATGTCTTTACATAAATTCATACATACAGGTGCTGGGTTATATAATTAGAATATCATCATCAAAAAAAAAAAATCTTGACTAATTCCATTCAAAAAGTTAAATTTGGGTCACACTTTATTTTAAGGTTCAATTCTCATTATTTATTAACCATTAACTATGACTTTTGCCTCAATTAACTCCTAATTTGCTGCTTATTATTAGTTTATAAGGTAGTTGTTAAGTTTAGGGTATTGAGTAGGATTATGGATGTCATGCTTTATATGTACTTTATAAGCACTAATAAACAGTGAATATGTTAATAAAAGGCATGCTAATAAGCGACTACTTATTAGTGAGAATTGGACCCTATACTTAAGTATAAAGTACTAAAGGCATCAACATAAACAAACGTAACTGCGCATGCGCGCTTTTGTGGACCTAACTTAACTTCCGGTAGACTTCCAAATAGAATCAATAACAACAGCCAAGTCCCTCTAGAGGGATAACAAACAAAATATGTTTGCTGCGTAAATCAGGTGGACTTAATGAAAATGCAAATTAATTATTTCCGAGCAGGAGATGCATAAAGCGCGAGAAATAGAGGTTTCCCCAGTAACAGCTGTGAACAAAGCAGAGCTACGCTCACAAACGCTGCGTTATCAGGCATATAACATGCAAGTCTTCCTTCAGAAATAGTGATATAAAAACACCTTTACCCCGTTTTGATATTTAAACATATAAATATAAGGAATTATTATTATTAAAAGTGCAGTACGTAACGTTACTCATGTTTATTCAATGAAGCCTTTTTGAAAATCGATCAGTTTTAAAATCGTGCCGAGTCTCCAAAAATAAATAAATGTATGGGAAACACATCCCACAGCACAACCACCTGAGCCCAGCTTCAGTCTACTCATCACCTTAACTTTAACTGTGTTTGTAGAAGGCACCGCAGCCAGACCGATATACACGACACAGACCGGAAGTTAACTTAGGGCCAGGCGTGTGCGCCCGATGAAACCGTCAATTACCGAAACGTGTATATTATATTAATTCATTACACACAGACTGATATATTTCAAATGTTTATTTCTTTGGGATTTTCAAATGGGATTTTCCTTAGTTGTCAGTTATAATAATCAAAATTAAAAATAAACATTTGAATATATCAGTTTGTGTGTAATGAATGAATATAATATACAAGTTTCAGAGATACCAAATGATGGATGTTTCAACATGACCACTCCCTCTGCTTGGTCATCAAAAATGTCTGAAATTAATTTAGTGACACTCTTATGGAAATATGATCATATTTTGTAATTATCATTTAAATCATAAATCAGCATCTCAGGAAAATGTTATGTGGTTTCAAATCAAAATATGACTTTCTGTTACGAAGCAAGACGTTGATTTCATACATGTCCTTACATGAGGACACCAGGACTAAAAGCATGTTTATTATGCATTTTGGGAGACATAACAAATGAATAGGCAAAGAAATTATATTTCAATATTCTATGAAATATATTAATATATTAATGCATTTAGCAGACGCTTTTAGCCAATGCATTCAGGTTATACATTTTTGCCTATCATGTGTTCCCGGGGGAATCAAACCCCCAACCTTGCGCATGATAGCGCAGTGCTCTACCAATTAAATCTTGTCAATTATTACTCCCATTATTACACTTCTTTTTTCATTACATGTTGCTCCAAAAACACATTAATATGCAAATTAGATTTAGTTTATAGATACATTGTATATAATGTGAAAACCCGTATGTGGTCATTTTACACACATTTTGCAGAAAGAAAAATGGTATATTGAATCATTCTGTTATAAGTTAGCGCAGAATCATCTTTTAAAAAACTAAAAATGTATTGGTGATTTTAAAAATCTATTGTTTTTACCTATGCATGTTCATTCATGTCTTTTTATTTTTTTTAAGAAATTGAGTCCCAATGTCCTCTACCGAGGACATAGCATAATTTATGAATAAAATGTGCTTTAAACAATGTAAAGACATACAGACAAGAGTTGTTGCACAAAATCATGCTATTCTGTCCTTAACATAATTATAATTTTGCCTATGTTTTGTGTTATTATAATCACTTAACAAACACCTCTGTTGCTTTGTGAGGATCTCATGAGGATGCTTTCACATGCTGTTGTAAAATTTTAGAAAACTCAACATTTGCTTAACCTCTGAAATGATACTGTGGACTGCATGGGTGCCTCTCATAGAAAATTCAACTAAGGTCATTCTGCCTTTGTAAACTCACATATTGTTTCACAAGATTTATGAATATACAGTGCCTCATAAACCTAATTTAAAGGATGGGTGATTTTGAAATGCTTGGCGGTGGTGAGTTTTACACGGGGCACTTTCTATCTAAATCTAAGTCATTATTATCTGAATTCTGCTTACTAACAGAACTCAAAGTTCAATCACATACTAAACATTCCTTTACTTTATTGCTGAACACTAATTCTGCAGCTGGATTTGTTCCGTTTTGAAAGATGATCAAATGATATACTGATTCAAATAGTTCTCAGTAGGAATATGAAGTTTATGTTATTGTCTCTTCTCTCAGTGCATGGTTGGTGGCCCATGAGCATCCGGTTGTGGATCGCATAAACCAGCGCATAGAAGACATCACAGGCCTCGATGTCAAAACAGCAGAAGAACTACAGGTAAGGTGCATGAGGCATTTAATGAATTAGTCAAAAAATAGTTTGGTTTACAATTTATACTTTCTTCGTAGGTGGCAAATTACGGTGTTGGTGGACAATATGAGCCCCATTTTGATTTTGGACGGGTAAATACAAAGCTTTTTAATCGATACCCTGTTAAACTGAGTATGCAGTTTGGTGACACATGCAAGTTATTCATCATGGATCATTTAAACGTTTCTCCACCAGAAAGATGAACCAGATGCCTTTAAAGCGCTGGGCACTGGGAATCGAATAGCAACCTGGCTCTTCTATGTAAGTAGGATTTGATCTGTCCTATCAGGATTGGCTCTTCAACTGTCATCATCACTTGGTGTAAAATGTCCTGTTAAACACTGGCTCTGTTACAGATGAGTGATGTAGCTGCAGGGGGTGCCACAGTCTTTCCAGAAGTCGGAGCTGCGGTAAAGCCAATGAAGGTGCTGTTTGTTTTTACGTTTGATGGAATAAGGTTTTATCAAAATGTTATATCGTTCTATGAGTCACTTCATTCTTTGGTGTCTGTGTTCAGGGTACAGCAGTATTCTGGTATAATCTGTTTTCCAGTGGAGAGGGAGATTACAGCACGAGACACGCAGCTTGTCCAGTACTGCTGGGTAACAAGTGGGGTGAGTGTATTAACAGGAGATTTTCTTCATGCTCTGAATGTATCATACTTATTTTAATAATTTAGGTATTTTTATATAAAAAAATGTCCTCCTAATGTGTAGATACAGATTTTAACAGTAATAAAATGACACCAGTTTTTCTATAATAGGCATTTACTTAACATTTCCTTGCACGTAACCACATTTTAGATGGCATAATCTTTTTTTGCCACTATATTGTGTTAGATTTGTCATCTAAAATCATAAACTATGCATTAAATAAATTGTTTTCTAATAATTCATGCACTTGAGCAAATAGTCAGATTCAACTATCAACCCTTTTACTTTTATATCCTCATGAGTATTTAATGCGATTAACAAACAAGCACATTTTAGTTGATAAGTCTTGAAAACCTGTTACGTGTCAACCCTGTTACCATCATAGTTATCGCTCATTAAAATAATTATTTCATAAATAAAATAAAAAACGTACTGAATTTATTGTCATTTCTTAAATAACATTACATCTTAAATCATCAGCAGTTACCATCATTACATTTCTTTTTTCTAATAATTATTACACTTAAAGGGGGGGTGAAATGCTCGTTTTCACTCAATATCCTGTTAATCTTGAGTACCTATAGAGTAGTACTGCATCCTTCATAACTCCAAAAAGTCTTTATTTTTATTATATTCATAAGAGAAAGATAGTCTGTACCGATTTTTCCCGGAAAAACACGAGCGCCTAGAGGCGTGACGTGTGGGCGGAGCTAAAGAATCACGAGCACCAGTAGGCTTTTGAGTTGAGAGCATGTGGAAGCTGTGACAGATCCAGAGGCTGAAATTTAACAAGAGCAGCATCAGCAAAGGCGGTATGCTATGTGGTATGTACTGAAACTGTATATATTTGCTTAGCGGTTTTGGAAAATGACTAAGTTCCACTTTATGTCGTCTTTTTTTTTTTTTTTTTTTTTAAGCTGTACATGTGGAAAGTGCAGTTTGATGACAACATCGCATGTTGTTTACTTGATGTGCTCATGCACTGATAGCTAAGTTAACAACACAAAGATATTTGAAGCAGTTTTACTCACCGCATGTGGTTCCAACACACAATCGTGAGCCTTTTCCGTTGGGACTGCATTATCCTTAAGAAATAAACGATGTGCAATCCGAAATGCAGGGAACAATCAAAAACACTTGCACAACTCCGCTCTGTAAAAATAAACTCCATCCACTGGTCCCTTAATGCTGTTTCTCTTTTGGTAATCTGTGCAGGGTTGTCTTGCCCTGGCAACCAAAAACACACTTCTTTTGTGACTTTTCGCGACGCTCTCGCTCTGATCAGGCTGTGCTCAGCCTCTCTCAGTGCTCTGCTATACTGGATACTATACTGCAATACCACTTAGGACCCATATAAGGAAATTCCGCTCCATCTAACGTCACACAGAGCCATATTAGAAAAAAACTTTCCGAAACTTGTGACAAACCGGAAGAGGTTTTTTTGGAACAAAAATACTCCTTCAAACGTACAACTTGATTTTTGAAACTTTGTCCATGTTTAGCATGGGAATCCAACTCTTTAACAGTGTAAAAAACTCAGTATGCATGAAATAGCATTTCACCCCCCCTTTAAAAAAATGTCAGATTAAATTATAAACCATTTACTTTCTTCATGTGTATTTCCTGCTGTATTGGCTATTAATCCATCATTTAAAAATCTTGTAATTGTGTTATATGTCAACCCTGTTATCATCATAACAAAATAATGTTTTATCCCATTAAAAAAAATACAAATCTTAATGACTTCGTTCTCTTTTCAGGACGTGAAAACAAACAAGTCTTCATCTTAAGCTTTATCTTAAAATGTCAACTATGTTACCATTAGCATCTTTCCTCTCTTAATTTATGAACTTAAGCAAATATTTAGGCAAAATAAAACTCACCTCTTTTTTCATGAGCATTTCCTGCTTGCATAATCTATCATGTAAAAGTCATGTTGTGTCAACCCTGTTACCATCATAATTATTCCTTGTTAAAAATGTTTTATCATCATTTAAAAGGTATAATAGTTACTAATGTCAGATTGAAATATCAACACTCTTAAGCTTCCTAAACATTATAAACTGTCAACCCTGTTACCCGTCATTTATATAGCTTGAGATGGCTCAATGAGTTTTTTACAGAAATGTTATAGAATAATCTTGTCTAATGTCTTTTTCGTTTGTTCTTTCTCTCGTTGGCTGTCCGTTAGTGTCAAATAAATGGATCCATGAAAGAGGTCAGGAATTCAGGAGACCATGCGGCCTGAAAGAGACAGATTGATCAAACACCTCCACCGTCTTCCTCACGCACTCCTCCCACTGGACTCTGAAATCATGTCCACTATGTCCGCAGCGCCAACATGTGACCTGTCACATTTATTTTTAACTGAAGAGTATGTGTGTGTGAGCCAGCCTACAGTACATTACCTCTGTTAGTGCCTTTAGTGGTTGCACACCAGGGCTTCAAAGGATGGAGCTATTCCTGACAACACTCCTTTACAAACAGGCCTTTAGCTATTAGCTATTGTATAATGGCATCATATCAGCAAATCTCAAACACTTATTCTGACTGACAGCCAGACTGAAGTGATAAATGCCAGAAAGAACACAAAACTTGTTCGCAGCATTCACAGAATGATAGGGGACAGTCTAATAAAAAAGATTTTTCCAAAATGAATCTTTTTGCTTCACTTTATGTAACTATAAATAATTGTTAGAATTAATTATTACATAGTTGTAATTTAGATGAGTGCCTGTGTCATTCGTTTCACCATCTCTTTGGAAATGATCACAAAAATTGTGGCAAGTTCCCAAAACGTACTAGTGATTTTTACACCCTACATCATGCATTCCAAAGGTAAAAAATTTATGGTTTAATTTTGACAATTTAAATTCACATTTAAAAGTAAATAAGAAAGTGCAAGTAGTTTAAACACTCTTGTTCTAAACTGCTGATGTTTTATTGCAGTGGTTGATTGACACCTGAGCAGATGACTGGTGACTCGGAGAGTGTCAGAGACACAATAACTAATATAATAGAAAAATTACAAAATAATATATTTTTCTACAAAAATGATTCAAATTTGCATCTTGTATGAATTTAGTGGGAAACATTGTGATTGTTTTAAAATATATTTATACTGTATTGTTCTAGTTTTAGTTGTTTATTGTTAACCTACAACAGTTTTTTTTTTTTTTTTTGTAATGATGTGCCTCTGGAAAAACAAACGTACTTTATGTACAGCTGAATTAGAATTCAGTTTTTAAACTCAGCATGACATGAGCGCCTATTTGATTACATCAAGTAAAAATTATATAACAAAAAGCCAAAATAACAAAAATAAAGCCTGTGATTCAGTCTGTGAACATCTTTACTGTCTTTATACGAGGCAAACTGAAGATGTTCTGTGCTAGTCTTATAATAATTTTAAGAATTTTGTGCGTGTTTTTCTTATAAAGCCATACTTAACTAGCGAGATTTAAAATAAAGCGTTTTACTAAAGTGGTTACATTTCTTTTATATTGTCAGACAGTAATATTAATATAATAGATAAACAATAAAATATGCCACTTGAATAAAAAATAACATTTTGGAAAACATTTATATTATTTTAAAATATTTTTTACTTTTAATTACAATTATGTTGCCTCTGGAAAAAAAATACTCAAACAGTAAGCTTTGTATTTTCTGCATATACAGTATACTGTGGTATCATCATATTTGGAATTCATTTATATACAGGAATAAAATAAATGGGAATTCTAGTTTTAAATTCTTTTTAATGATGACAGTAAATACATATATAAAAAAATAAAGCCTGTGATTTATGGATTTGGCATTTTGTAATCTGGATCATGAGACCCCCCACGGACCCTTCCGAAGCAGCCCAATAACAGATCCACAGCAGCATTTACTGTTGATTTAATTTCGCCTTCTGTTTTGCCCTGTTTTGGGTTCACTTCCACCATGTCTACAGCAGAGAGAAGTCCTGGAGCGAAGTCAAGAACATACATTCATATCAACATGCCAGCCAAACACCATGAGGGATTATGCTAATGAAATTAGTTCATTTAGCAATAGTCAACCAGATAAATGTTAATATGGCTGTCTGCAGTCTAGAGAGAATCAGATTTATTAAATTCACTTTACTGAGATGCACACAAAATTAGTTAAACACTCGACTCAAATTTTTGGTAAATAATTTCAGAAAGGCCAAACAACTGCCGGCTTATTAGCCTGGAAGTTTTATAAATCTCAGATGTGCATTTCCTGATGTTGTCACCTGTCTGACAGATGTGTTCAGTGATGTAAATGCCCTCTCTGTAGGTCAGTCCTCCCGCTCTAGGTGTGCCTGTTGCAGGTGACACTGATGGGTCCAGCGCATCAATGTCAAAACTGAGGTGGATGGGTTTTTTCACCCTGATCCGGAAAGATTGTTTCCTCAATAAAATATTAGGTCCTCATGATCAATAGAAAATAAGTCACACACTTACTTTGAAAACATGTGATCGCATGTCTGCTCCATGACTTTTGCAATTCCAAGCCGATCAACTTCTGTCATGGAGAAGGCTTTGATTCCAAGGTCCTTCAGGATATAACTGTGACGTAAAGTATGATTTGAACGTCAAAAAGAATCTTGAAATAGTGATATGATGCTGGTATGATTGCGTAGAATCTACAAACTTACTGTTCTCCCGGGTCCACATCTCTGAGCCCAATGTAGACGACGTCCTTCGCTGCTACACAAGGTTTTAACCATGAAAAATTTGGAATTATGGGAATCTAAGAAACATTAGGAAAACAAAATGACAAAATATTTTAAATGTTTCTAATCATAAATTGTTGTCTCAAGTAAACTAAAAGACAGGAACCTATTTATAGTAATTGTGACGAGTGGGACGGGGCCGAGAGCCATAGGAACGGAGCGAGTCCCACAGAGGAGATCGGAAGGACACAAAAAAGGAGCGCCGACAGTGAAGGATGAGAGAGGACCAGGTCTGGGTTTTATTTTGTGTTTTGGTTTTGTTTATGCGCGACAGTCATCCGTGAGGGGCTGCCGCGCTGTTTTGTGTTTATTTGATTATTAAAGTCTTTGTTTGATTGTATGCCGGTTCCTGCCTCCTTCTTCCCGTAATTAGGAAGTTTAATGTATTACAGTAATATTTATATATATTTATATATAGATCTAAAAATCAAACATGAATAGCATATGTGACCCTGGAGCATAAATTTGGGGCATATTTGTAGCAATAGCCAAAAATACACTGTATGTGTCAAAATTATAAATTTTAATTTTATGCCAATTTATTTATGATTAAGTAAAGATCATGTTCCATAAAGATATTTTGTAAATTTCCTACCGTAAATATATCAAAACGTAATTTTTGATTAGTAATACGCATTGCTAAAATCTTAAATCTTAACAACTTTAAAGGCGATTTATTTTTCAGTGTTTAAATTTTTTTTGCACCCTCAGATTCCAGATGGTCAAATTGTATCTCGGCCAAATATTGTCCTATCCTAATCAGTGATGGGAATAACGGCGTTATAAATAACGGCGTTACTAACGGCATTACTTTTTCCAGTAACGAGTAATCTAATTGATTACTCTTCTCATCTTAATAACGCCGTTACCGTTACTGCCAAAAAATGCGGCGCGTTACTATAACTGATGATGAAGCTGTTTTTTTTTTTTCATCAGACCAACTAGATCTCTGAGCGAGAGGCAAATACTTTTTTTTACCGTTCTTCCTTGGTTAGTGGGCAGAGCACGAGACAAGCGCATAAATGCTGACGATTGGCTGAGGTAGAGTAAAATTTCATTGTAAGCCAATCACAGGTAGAGTTGGGCGGGTGTTCGAAAGCACGCATAGTAGCGATGGGAATTCGGCTCTTTTGACTCAGCTCACTGAAAAGAGCCGGCTCTTTGGCTCACAAACGGCTCTTTAAATGACTTTGACTATAATATTTCAATTTTTATTACATAATTATTTAATTTCTATAGGCTAAATTTGAAAAAATAGAGTTGGCTCTTCAGATATGCGAGCCAGCTCCCGAAGTTCAACTAAAAAATTCGCGAATCGCGAACGACTCATCAAAAGCTCATTCGCGAACGAGTCGATCCATCATCACTAACACTCATTCGCGAACGACCCATCATCGGACAGGACACACAACGAACAACACAAGCCAGTCAGTCAACGAGAGACAGGTATGGCGACGAGCCCAAATAATCCAAAAGTAGCCTTCTCTAAATAGAAGTATATACATTACTTTTTCCTTCAAGAAATTAAAGAAACAATAAAAGGAAATATCAAAAGTTCCCAAAAATCTATCGTGTTATTTGCATTGATCCACTATATAAACATAATATCTACATACATGCCATTTGATTGGAGGCTAGTCTCACTTTGTCCCACAGCAACTTTTTTTTTTAGATGTGTGTACAATGTTTCATGTTTCTGTTAATAATGTATTGTATTAAGTGTCCATTTCATTATAATATTCAGATTTATCATAAATAATTGAACATGCACATGTATTTTAAGTTCCTTTAAAGAGGGGTAGAGGTGGGGTCACGTTTGAGCATTTAAAATTTAATTTTACTTGAAAGTAACGCAATAGTTACTTTCTTAAGTAACTAGTTACTTTAAAAATTTGTAACTGAGTTACTAATTTAGTTACTTTTTGGAAGAAGTAACTAGTAACTGTAACTAATTACTTTTTAAAAGTAACTTGCCCAACACTGATCCTAATAAACCATACATCAAAGGAAAGCTTATTTATTCAGATTTCATATGATGTATTTGTGTATTTCAATTTGGAATTTACACTTAAGACTCGTTTTTGTGATCCAGGGTCACATATATTAACAGGAAATCATATTTTTATATGTGTTTTATTGTTTTTCATTTATGGTGATTAATAAATATTGACTATTAGAATTGAAATAACGAGAATAAGTAATGAGAATTATGAATGAATTCCAAAAAATAAATAAAATAAAATAAAATGTAATATTATGTTAATGGAATTTAAGGTTACATGTTTTAATTGGTGCAAAAGTAATCTCACAAAGCCCAAAAAAATAAAATAAAAAATATTAAAGACAATTTTTGACATTTTCTATCAATGTTTATGATATAAGTTGTTGATGTTTATTAGTTATAAGTGTGTTTAAGGCACAGATACTGACAACTGCATGACTGGTCAGGGAGTTATACTTGAACAGTTCTTTAGAAGTTTTTTTTTTTTTTTGATGAGAATGACAGTAATGTAATAACTGTGATACATATCATGCAAACTTTAATATAGGTGCTGAAATGATTAAAGAGCACCAGTCACCTTTGAGTGCAGTTCATGGATGAGGAACGACAGTGGCTGGCCGTGAATGTTTCCCGTTGACGTGGATGAAGGTGTGTTGATGTCTGCATGTGCATCCACCCATAAAACACTCAAATCATGTCTTGAGGCGGCATGACCAAAGATCGAGCCAATCGCCAAGCTGTAAAAAACAGCAAACACATTTCTGACAATAGGTTCAATAATCATTTCCTGCTTCCAAATGTTTCACTGACCAGAACCGAAAGCACTCAATGACCTGTGATCTCCTCCCAGCATCACACAAGTGTTTCCGTGGCTCTTGACCTTCTGCACAGCTCCTGCGAGCAGCTCATTGGCACGGCCGACTGCTCTCGGAGTCTTCAGCCTGCCAACTGGCTCGTCATTGGGAAACTCCTCAAAAGTCAGATTCCCATAATCCTTCACTACACAACCTGGAGAGGGACGAAGGGCTTTCTGTCATGATTTACACTTAACAATGGGATTTAGTAGTTTAAACATGGAACACAAAAGAAAAGTGTACTGACCAGCCTTTTCCATGCATACAATCCAACGACCTAACATTTTCATCCATTTGGATTACACAGTTTTAATGTGATGTATATTTGAAAATCATAAAAAAAGACAAACACAAAAGATTGGCTTAAATATCTAAAAAATCTTAATCTTTTTTTTTTTTTATGTGTTGGCTGTTGGGCTCCAAAATTACCTTAAACGTTCAAGAGGGGTCAATTTGCTGACTGTTGTGTGCATCCACTGCATTGAGGATCAAAGGAGTTCCCTATTTTTAATTTTACAGTTTTTTTGTAGTGATGAAAAAAAAAAAACGAAAGTGTCTCTTCTCTTCTGATTTGCCTCCCAAGCATTCCAGCAGTTTTTATACGTTATTATCAGAAATAATAATATTTCTGTCGACTAAACCAGCCATGCCATTGATTATAAATTTACATTCAAATCTCTCTCTCTCTCTCTCTCTCTCTCTCTCTCTCTCTCTCGTTTCTCCTTTAGTAGCCTATAAAAATGCGTATCAGCAGCATGCTTTTCAGAAAATCATGCTATACTACACACTTTCATGAGATCAGGTCAGCCATTTAGGCCTAATTTGTATTTAATTATTTGTTAAATAAATACAAAACATTGTGCTTTTGAAAAATAAAGAAAACAAATATCTTTCCTTCTTGGTTTCCTTTGAACTTGTGGTGCGGTCACAAAAATGAAACTGAACTTGGTGTAGACTTGTCTTGCAATTTTTTTTTGGTTTTGTTACAGTTTTTTTTTTACAGACGCTAGGTCACATTTCTCAATACTTAGGTCACTTTTGCAAAACTCTTCACACAGTGAGCACAACAGAAGTCTACCTGGGCTAAACTGAGGATCAATTAGCATTGCTTTGGCACAAAATGCATTCAACGACTACATCTCTCAAATTTCATGAATTCTTTTCTCACTCTTTGTATGGCCAATTTGCACATGCTTACATACTGTTTTCAAAACTGTTAAACTTATGTTCAAAACAATAACATAATACAAAACTGAATCAGCAATTTGCTACATTTCTACAGTAATATTTGAATGAAATATATTTTAAATCTTAAAATTAAATGCTATAAAAACAACTGGACAATAAGTAGATTCTATTCTATAAGTAAATTCTTGTATTTTGGAATGACTCTTTATTAAAAAATAAATAAACTACATAAAATACTGACGAATTCTGCATTATGTCTGATTCATTCCACTAACATATATTGCAGTGACTTGTTTTACACAAGAAAACATTGTATAATGCTACATGTTGTTAGTGTTTTTTAGGTCATTGTATTGTGGGTGACAAAGTGTGTTTTTTGGCTGTCTGAGTTTTGCAAAAGTGACCTAAGTATTGAGAAATGTGTCAGCATCTGTAAAAAAAACTGTAATACAGTTTTTCTCAGTCAGTTTGGTGCATTTCTCAAATCAGAAATGAAATTCTCAAAACTAATTGTACAACCTCCAGATCATCTAGTCATTATTTTCACACCATAAAACCAGATTCTCAGTTGCGATTGCTTTTGTACATTCATGCAATTGATTATGCACATTTATCTGTGGTTTCCTACATTATCAGTTGCTAATGTCATGTTGCTCAAAACGTATTATATCGTTTTCTTTGCAATAGTCTTGTCTTACCCCTCAAAACATCTAGTCTTTAGTTCATCGTATAAATCATTCAATGCAAAATGGTTAATCTAGTTGTCATAAACTGCCAAGCACACTTTTTATTTTTATTTTTACTAATTATTATTAGACTTTTTGTCAATTTGGCATGAATTGTGCAAGTGAATATTTACTAATGTAGATGATAAACCAATGATAAACCATTTCTCTGAAATAGCTCAAAGGTTCATCTGATGAATCTTCAGTTGGAAAACGTATACTGTATAGACAGAGGACAACACAAGAGTTACACATTCTGAAAAATGACTTATTTTTATCATTGTGCCCATATTTCTTTTTCCTTTTCTATATCACAATGCATTGTAAAGGTATTTTTATGTTTTTTGGGGTCAGACCACTAGTAAAAGTGTAACTGGGAATTCTATTCAGTCTCTTTCCATCAATATCCCACATACAGTAATTTGTAAATTTGCACTTTTGAAATGGATATATGGCATATATACGCATATGAAATACTGTTCAATACAGTAGTTTCCATCAGAACATACATCAGTTATATTGACAACATGACTAAACAATTTGACTGTCTTATCTGTAAACTATGACACAAGGACTTGTCATTCTGATGGCACTGACATGTTCATTGACAGAGATATTTATAATTGAGAGATGAATTAAGGATTTTGAACAAGAAATTGGCTTTTGCACGTAATCGATTGTGTTTTGTGTACGAGTTGTTTTGAGAAATGCACTTACTGTTTTGCAAATCTCAAGAATGATTCGAGAAATGTACCAAAGCGAGTGAGGCTTGCTGCCACCTACTGGCGGTTTTAATTTCACATTTAGAGTTTCTGTTAATTTTTTACAAATAATGTCAAATATCAGTTTTCAACGTTTTATGATTAAAATATCAAAACATTATGAATGCACTTGTAACTGCAGGTTAAATACATTCATGTATTGCATTAAAGTAAAAAATTTGTGTTAATGCATCTAAATGTCACTTCAGACGCAGCTAATAAAGGTAAAAATACGCATACAAGGTAAAAATCCATTTAAAACCTATTTTGAATTTCTTTCTTTGCTGTGTACTGGTCACCATACAGAATATGCAGAATATCAAAAACTTTAGGAGACAGCTGCCCACGGTAGTCCTCAAGGTACCAGAACAATAACACGGCAAAATGTTGTCTAATTATCGTCATCCCAGAAAATATTGAGATATATATGAATTATATATATATATATATATATATATATATATATATATATATATAATTCTCAGTATCGCAGACGTTTTGTTTAGGAAAAAAAAGTTCATAAATATGAGAAGTGCTTTTTTCCACTTGAGTCCCAAATGTGCTTGCTATCTGGGGTTCAACTGACAGAATTTTAAAAGACAATATCTCCATTTGCACTGATCTTCTGCAACTTTGCAGATATTGTTTATGCTCAAACAGTTACATTACACACTAACTAACGTTAGAAAGGTGCAATTGCAATCAGCCACCCCTTTAATTATATGCAACCCTAAACCAAGTCCTAACCCTGACTCTATAGAAAGTACATGTTCTTAATTAATTTTATTCAGTACAATGTATAATTATGTGACACAGAGTGTAGATATCGGTAACAGTGAGATAAAAAAAAGTGTAAATAAAAGCAGTGTAAATAACGGGGTGTAGTAGTGGTACCTTCCCCTATAAGTTTCTGCACCAATCCAGCAGCTCGAATGAGGTCCGCTCCTCTCTGCACACCATCTCTCTGCTGCAGCCACAGTCAATAACATCAACATCCGGTCAATAACATCCCCGCATGGATTCTTTTTAATACGTGAATAATCATTCATTTAAAAGAGAAGAGGACGTGTTTGGAGGATTTATATCTCACCTGTCCTTTAGAGAAAGGTGCACCTATTATCCCCACACAGTGATGATGATGATGATGATGCAGGTCTCTTCTGAGTAAGTGAAGAGCGGCTCGTGATCCGCTGAAGCTCTTCATCACCGCGGAGTACAGGACGAGTGACGACACGGCGGCTGCTCGCGCTCCTGTGTCTTAACTTTGGTTTTCTTTTCTGTTTTGTGCAAGAAATGTACATGGGGAAGAGCTGATTTTAAATGACGCCATCGCCTAATTTGCATACGAAGTGGAATTAATTTAAACTCAATTCATGAATTTGAATGAATTTAAACTCATTAACATAAAAAAAGTGCATATGAAAATATAACCGTCTGTCGAGGATAAAATTACACTTTTGCAATTATTTATTATTAGACTGTTTTATTTTTTATTCTTGTTACTAAGTGATATTAAATTAAGGCGTTTGGAGTTATCTTGGCTCAATATGCATGTTACTCAGAGTTCTCACTAGATTTTATTATAGGTTTTTATTAATATTTTGAATTAGTTTTTATTATTTTAGTAATAGAGATTTTAGTACATCAAGTTAAGCATAATGAAATTATATATAATCAGTTAAGGTTTTTAATTCAAGTACAAACAGTTCTTTTATGGTTTCAGTTTTAGTTTACTGCAGCCTATATACCGGTATGTTATTATTAATGTGTAACAATTATTGAGTTGTTTTTATATATTTACGTTTTCCCCCGATTCTTTAGCTTTTTAATGTGCTTATAAAAATCTGTAAATTTAAAAAGTCCATGTTCATGTTATTTGTTCATTACTCTTTACTCAATACTTGCGTGTGAAGTCAAGTCACCTTTATATAGTGCTTTATACAATACAGATTGTTTCAAAGTAGATTTACAAGGACTAAGTGGAAAATATTGATTCAGTAATGCAAATGGAGATGTTAAGCAGCCCTTAAAAAAAAAAAAAAGTGTCATTGTTCCACTGAGGGAAATTCAGTGTTGATTCATTTTCATTCAGAAAATCAATTATGAAAGGAGATCAAATCAGCTGTAAAGCAGCCCTGTTGCAGACAATGTCATAATCCAGCTCAGTTCAGTTCTCATCCAATAGTACAGTCAATTTAATTATACTACTGAATATGAAGTGCCCCCAACTAAGCAAGCCAAAGGTGACAAGTCATGTTTTGAATTGGTATCTTTTAGAATATCCATCCTTGTCCTTCTGCTTGAAAATTGCAATAGATCACATGGTGAAGATGAAGCTGTCTGTGCAGAGGACTTGTCTGGTTCATGTGGTGTTTCCTGAGGACCTGTAAAGATGGCTGTCGTGGCGATGAGGTCTTTACAGGGGATCAGTTTCTTGGGATCGTCTAGTTGTCATGCCTTCCGCTGACCTTCAGGGCTGTTGTGGACGTCACTAGGAGCAGGTCCACCATCGAGTGTAAGAAATTTGAAGCTTCAATTTCTTTTGGGACATATGCTGATGACAGTGATTAATTAATAATGTTAAGAAGAAGATCTATGAATTCAGGAAAAATCTCTTTCAGTAGTTTATCAGGTATAGCTTCTAACATATATGTTGTTGATTAAAGAATGAACAGCAAATAATTTATTCACTTGTTCCTCGGGGGGACTGTAATGTTACTGTCTGATGTGACACTGTAGAAGATGGCTGCATAGTTACAGTTTCCTCTCTGTATTACTATATTAATCTTGCTGTTGTCAAATGTCTGAAATGCTGTATCTCACATTAATTTTGCCAGTGTATCAAATAAGCACCTGTGGTTGTGTTTGTTTTCCTTGAAAGGAGTCAAAAAGCAAGCCAATCTAATAGTTCTTAAGGCCTTCTACACAATATTCAAAATACTTAATATTTTCTGGCCTGTTCTCTTTAGCGCGTGAGTGTGAGTGTCAGATATCGCATGTATGCAGCAAAATTGTCCAAAGAGTAGTAGCATATTAAAATTGTATTGTTAATGCAAGCAAAGTGCAACCAAACACATTCACATTTTTCAGACTCATCTTTTTATGTTGTTCAGATTCAAGAGAGGTACACCATTATGCATTAGAAAATTCAATATAAAACCATTTCATTTTTTAAAAAACAACAGACATTTAAACATCATGTGTTTGGTTTTTATATTACCCTACTGTCCAAAGCATGTGGCCTCCAGTGATTTGTACATTTACATATAGATGGACACAAAGGTAGTGGCCAAGCTTTCAGTCAGTGATGAGATGAGTACAGGTGGAACTGTGTCAGACTGACGCATGTTCATCACTAAATATTATACACGGATAATGAATGAACACTTGAGTGAAATCAGTCCCGGGTGGTATTAAAAGTAGCTTTGCAGCGGTTCACCGAGGATAGTCTCCATTTCATGAATGACCTTCTGCACCTGCTGCTCCACTTCCTCACATTCATCTGTAAAACAAGGAGGAAGAAATTCTGAAATCTGGAATATTTCTGACTGTTAAAGAAACAGATTTAAGACTTTTTAAAATGCAACACTAGCAACAACAAAGATAACATTAGGTAGCACAGTGCACTTTAGTTACAGAATCATGTGTTCACATTTGATTAAATATTGCCGTAATATTCTTACCCTCCATAAGCTCAGCCAGAAATGGGATAGTCTCTGGCAGAAGAACCATGTAGTTCTCCCTCAGCTTGCTAGCCAACTCCAGCAGCATGACAAGTGCAGAGAAACGCACCTGGACAAAAAGGCAAACATGGTCATTTCTTTTCAAAGAGAAATCAATCCACATATTAGAGCGAGGCCTAGAATTAAGAGATTATGGGCACTCATTTTAACACATCATACCACAAACACTGGAACATCACTTCAGCTCTATCTCGTTATGTTTATACCTCTAATTTAGCATTTTCGTACCTTAGGAGAACTGTGCCGTGTCTTGAGCAGAATCTGATAATTGAGAACTTTCCACTGGGAGTCATCTCCCATGGCCACAGCAAACTGGGCAACACAGGGCACCAAATGCTTGGTGATGTGGCTCTTGTAGATTTCGTCACCTCCCAGCATGTTCTCCAACTTCACACACATAAAAACACATTTATTAGACACCACACTGACAGGAAAACCCTTATACCATTAATATAATACACAGTTTTGATTGAACAACTATAAAAAAATTCAATTGGTGTAAACATGCAAAAGTTTCCAAACATTTTTTAGTTTAAATTATTTTAACAATATTTATCATGAATCATGAAAGTGTTAATTTTTCTGGGGGTTATTCCATTAGACAACATTAACTCTCCATGGCTTTCTTGTATTTACATAAAGAAAGTACGATGTGTCTTTAGTAAACAGTTAGTTGGGAAGGAAAGCGGATGCACATCACAATTAGATCCGCACATTTGGTCTTAAAGCCTAATGCAAATACCTACAGCTCATTAATGTTAATCCAACAACAAAAGACAGAGAAAATGACTCGCTGCTCTTGATTAAATAACTCATGTGACTTATGCTAATTATTATTATTATTTTTTTATTTTTATTAAAACAGTGAAGCCTGCAGTGTTTTAAATTTTAACTTCGTTTTTAATGGCAATATTGACAACTGACTGTTTAACGCAATACTGTGTTTTAAATTGTGCAAATAGATAGACTTGTTCCACCCCTAGTTCTCACATGTTGGTTACACACATTTTCCCCTTCCCCTATTACCAATCTGCTTAATTGTGTGTGTTTGATCAGGGAGACATCCAAAACATGTATTTTGTTTTGCCTCCAGGAACAGGCTTATTGCAAAGGAATAACATGATTGGGGAATAGATTGTAGTTCTTGATGCATTTGGTTTGTGCGCCATACTGACCTGATCCACCAGGGGGCCCAGGAGAGCGTCAGCCCTCTCCTTACTGAGGAAGCGCTGAGTATCATAGAGGAAGATTTTATGGAGGCAGTCCAACACATGCTGCAGCAGAAGGCTGCTCTTTGACACATTATCTTCATCATCATCATCTGAATCCTCCTCCTCCTCATCATCATCATCTGAATCGAAGAAGGGTTTGTCTATGGGCCAAAGGGGTGGAAGTTGAAGCCATTACATCAGTGAAAGAAATTTAAGGAAAAAGTTCTGGAATGTTCTAGTGTTTTATCTCTAAAATGCAAAACATTCTACTCCACAATTCTTAGCATGAGCTGGTCATGTCATTGTTGGCACAGTTTAACATTACAGGTGTATTCAGAACTTTATACAAACATGTTGATAAGTGCAGACTACCTGTGTGGGAAATGTTGAGCTGTCGCAGCAGTTCAGAGATGGGTTTGACCAGCTGCCCAGCAAACAACACAAACAGTCCTTTCAGTTTGTTGGCGATGTTGTCTGCAAGTCTATAGAACGTCAGCAGGCGGTTTCTAGAAGCACCATCCATCTTTGACCAGTCAAATAACTGCAGAGTGAAAAAAAAAAAGATTCAATCAGCACGCATTTTAATACTAATAGAGAATTCATAGCCAAAGTAACGTATAAAAGTCAAGTATATAATAAGCATTCTGGCAACAAAGAATTTGTTTTCAATTAATCAAACAGATGAATTTTTTTTTTTACAATTTTGTGTGTAATATTTGAAATATTATTCAGTAATAGGATAAATTTAGCTTTCGAAACGGAATCAACTGAACCAATCACTTTGCTAAATTTTTCTAAGGTATACAAATCTAGAAATGAACAAAACACAATTAAACATTTAGTGTCTGTATTATATATGTTGTTGCATTCATTTGTAGGGTTTGTTTTGCGATTTATAAAATATCTGACTAAAAATTTTAGTTTTGGTTAAAAAAATAAAATAAGATTCACAAAGATTTGATGCCTCACAAATCAGTTGTTAAAAAGAGCCCATCTCTGTTATTATTTATGCATCTAAAAACAAGATGTTACGGAAGTTCTAAGCGGCCATGCATTATATATTTTTTTCCTTTTTGTTTTCTCGTTATAACGACTTAATTTTCTCGTTATCTCAACATAACGAAAGTCGTTTTCTCGTTATAACGACTTATTTTTCTCGTTATCTCGACATAATGAATTTCGTTTTCTCGTTATAATGACTTATTTTTCTCGTTATCTCGACATAACGAAAGTTTGTTTTCTCGTTATAACGACATGACAGTTTTACTGTTGCTATAGTAACGAACTCAACTTTGACAGGCATCTGATGGACAACCATGCAGGCGCTCTTACTGTAGCCTATATTTCAGCAAATTTAGCTTTGTCTAGGTAATAACGTCTACAATACTGTATATAAATAAAGGCTGATCAATCACTGTTGATTTTTCCAGAGACAGTACAACAAACATTTTTTTTTTGTAATTAACATGTTTAAATGGCAACACCGCGAAATTAGAGCTGCTTGGATTAAACTCACTTTTCATTTTCCCTTTATTTGAAATAAAATTATTTATAATTTGTAATTTGTGGTACTCATTATATGATGTGGCAGATATCATGTGTGTTACAAGCTTCTGTTTGAAAAGAGCGTCCATGTGTACGTGTAGTGTATGTGTGTGTAGAAAAAAACCATTACAACATTACAGAACAAAACTGAATTAAATTGGCCTATGGATTTTACATATACATCACATTTCTCATCAATATGGTTAACAATAAAGATTAGTAATAAGGAAAAGAAGCACATCAGCCTGCATCGTTAAATCCAGTCCTACTGTAGATAAACAGAATACAGTGACGTCAACCTTGGTTTTGATAAGCAGTTATTTTATGACACAGAACGCGTTGGTGAAACTCATGCATCTAACAGGAACTTAATACACAAAATATTCATATTGATTCAAGCATTTAACATTTATGAATTAATTAAATGTCAGTAATGAAGACTGCACAAATTATAGCGATCACGAGGAAGGTCCGCGTACAGTAAAGTGGATAGTGTACAACGCCCCATCAGTTATATTCAGGTCTATAGTGCCATCTGCTGGCGCAGTTTTGTAACTTCTTAGAGAAAATTAAGTCGTTATAACGAGAAAACGAACTTCGTTATGTCGAGAAAACGAGGAAAATGAATTCGTTATAACGAGAAAACGAACTTCGTTATGTCGAGAAAACGAGAAAATTAAGTCGTTATAACGAGAAAACAAGAAGAAAAAATATTATAATGCATGGCCGCTTAGAACTTCCGTAAGATGTTGTCTAATTGGAGGAAGTTCTTTTTTTCTCACCTGAAAGATAAAGAAGCTTACCTTGAAGAAGAGAGGTCTGAAAGTGACTTCTGAAAGTTTCATAATCATCACTAACAGACAGTCAATCACATAGCCCTCGATCTCACCAGTCTTCTTCAGATCTCCCTATTAAACAATAAAGTTATTTTGGCAATCATCAGTTAATGCACTCATAAAAAAAAAAGAACAAATTGAAATGTGTATATAGTACCTGGCAATGCTGGGAACGGAAATCAAGAGCAGACAGGAAGAAGGAAGTGAGCTCTGATTGGTGGTTGTTGAGTTGGTCCTTTTCCATGTGAGTTATGTGTTCCTTCAGGATGATCATCAGAGGACCAAGACGGTTCTGCGACAGGGGTAGAGAATATGGGATAAATAATACAAAGAATAGCAATAGAGTGTCCATTAATTGCATTAAGACATCAAAAGATCATGTGTCCCAAACCCTACCTGCTGAACATCCACCATGGCGCAATAGCATTTTGTAATGGTGGGAATGAGGACCCTGGGAGGCACCTTTGTGGCAAGAGTGGTGCTGAGCGAGGAGAGACGTACAGACAGCTGAGGGCAGGATGTCAGTCGCTTGGCTAACAGAGTTAAGCGGGCGACCTAAATCACCAGAAAAGAATGAGAAGATTCAAATGAGAACTGTAACCTTGTGGACAAAATTGATTTGAATAACATATGCTGCTCTAACGTTTAACTTAAAGTAACAAGGTGGCACTGATACTGACCTGTGAGATGGTGTCCTCCAGGTAAGGGCTGATGAAGTGCGGTAACGTCTCTGAAACGCGCTGTAGAGCTGTGACCGCACTCAGCAAGTAGATTTCATTGTTCAGCAGGTCCTTTCTCTCCTTCAGAGTGTCCAGCACTGCAGGCATCAGGCTGAAGACAGAACACATTCATATACAAGTAATGAGGATCTTTCACTTCCAGTATGCTTTAAAAATTAGAACCCAACCGTAGTGATTTACACAGTTTGTCAGCTTTACACTTCATACTGTAAAATCCAACTAAGAAAAGTCAAAAGTATTCTTCAGTTTTGACACGAACGTTCAGAGTATGCAGCTGAACACACAGACTTTCAAAGCATATGATAAAAGTACAGAGTAGGTTAGAAAATTCCGGCTGCATGTGTACTATATCGATGATGAAATGTATGCCATGTGCACTGTACACTAAATGCTAGCATATGATCTTGCTTTGGGCTTAACAGTACCTGTGTAACTGTGGTATAGCGAGGGCTTTCAGTGTGCTGGTCACTTCAGCCACACACAGCAGAGCACTTCCCATCACGTTCTTTTCCTCGTCTTTATCAGCAACCAGCTCCACCGCTTTTTTCAGCACTGGTACAAATGGCTCCTGGTGGCCTGCGCCAAAATTTCGGCACAGAAGTTTAAGGCTGTAAAGGGCCGTCTGTCGATTGATAGCCAGCTCCTCTTCTTCCTGCGCCGTGACCTGTCCGTGGCTCCGACCCACAATTTTTAGGAGGACGCCAATGAGCTCCAGAAGCACAGTAATCTGTCAGAGAAATAGAGGAAACTAAGTGATCAGCTAATGCTCAGAAGAATGGGTAGTCAAGGTTTAAAATTTAACATTTTCTAAAATTGCTTCATTAAAACTGGTTTGCATGGCATACTAACCTGTTCTTCCACCCACTGCGTCCGTTGCTGTAGTTTGTTATTGAGTAACTCCATGGCCTTCCTTCTAACTGAAGCTAACTGATTACCCATCAGGCCTCTCATTACCATGATGAAGGAATCCATGGGCAGCAAGGCATTGACCTAAAAGGTCAGATCAGGTTTTATTCATGTGCGTGCACAAATTAAAGTGTACAAATAAAAATAACTGCTCAATGAAGTCTCCAGTTCAAGAAAACTGACTGCGGTTCAGTTAATAGAAAAGTATCATGCTATTATATTTCCATTTTCCTTTTAACACCTTTACGATGTAAATTCACCGAGCACCACAGCTAGATTTGTATCCATTACCGCGTGACTGGCATGTAAATACGTTAACCAGCATTCTGGTGGCTTAATGAAATGGGCATCTGTGATCCAGTGTATACTGCAGATTTAGGTGCATCCAACTTGAGCAAACTCTTTACTTGCTTTGCCAGGTTATTGATTTCGCATGTAAACAGGAGTTATTTCAATAAACTGATTTTTACTAGCCATCAGTGTATTGGTGTGCATGTACACATGCTCAATAATATCTGATCAATCCATTGCTTCCTACCTTGTCCAGGATGTCATAGGACTTGCTGAGCAGAGCTCTCCAGAACTTAGCCGTGGGTTTGTCTGCATTATCCTCTACACAGCGAGCAACCGTATGGATGTAGCGCAGAACCTCCTCCAGCAGACTAACAAGTAAACACAAACATTACAACCTGCCAGTGTCAACCCACACCTAATCAAAATCAAGTCAAGTACTATAGTCAAGCTTCAACTCACTTCTGCTGAAGAGTCTGTAAGGTGCTTTCTGTTATGTCCTCACAGTCAGCCACCTGTCGGTTAAACAATTACACATTTTGGAAGTTTACTGAAAATTCCTAGGGCATTTTAATATCAACATTAAATCAAATGCTTCCTATTCTAAACCTACCTTCCCAACAAATCTGTCAGAGGCCAAAAGCTGAGCCATAAAAGAGATGGAGAGGAATTTAAAATGGCGGAGGTCCTTGCCACTAGTAGTCTCCACGTTGAAGATCACATCTGAGACTGTTTCTTCCTTCTTCACTGCACTTCTTCCACGTGTCTTCTTTTTCTCCGGAGCTGCCCAGAGAACATAAACAATTTTCTTCCCTGTCCTTTAATTTCTAGATTCAATTCCCATCCCAGTTCACAAGCTCTTGATTCGTTTTTGATGTCGATCCAGAAAGCAATTCTTAACTAAGTGTCAATAAATCTGTAAATCATTCAGTGAACCCTGTCTGTAGGTAAATTATTATACAGGTGTTTCTCAATAAATTAGAATGTTGTGGAAAAGTTCATTTCAGTAATTCAACTCAAATTGTGAAACACCTGTATAAAATACATTTTCACACACACACACACACACACATATATACATATATATACATATACATATATACATATATACATATATATATATATACACACACACACACACACATATACACACACACACACATATATGTGTGTGAGTTTCAATATTTGAATTGAATTGCTAAAATAAATGAACTTTTCCATGACATTCTAATTTATTTAAATGTACATGTTGTAAAACAAATTGCACTATTCATCTTCAGTTCTCTCTTCACAGCAGTTCAGTCAGTGTACTGTTTGAGTGCATGTATTACTCCGGGATATTGGTTTGTTTGAACTTTGTCAGACACATTAAAAAAGTTAACAGCTTAAGTCATTTGTGGATTAATGCGTATTAGAGATGCAAACCGTTTAAAACGATTCAGTTCGATTTGGTGAACTGAATGATTCGTTCGCGAACCGGATATCCAGACTGCTTTGATTTGAACTCTCTCTCACAACAGACACGGAAGAGAACCAAAATGAACCAAAATGTATTTTCGATGCTTCAACAAATTCTAACTGACTCTCTGATGTCACATGGACTACTTTGATTAAGTTTTTCTTACCTTTCTGGACATGGACAGTATACTGCACACACAGCTTCAATGGAGGAACTAAGAGCTCTCGGACTAAATCTAAAATATATTGAACTGTGTTCCAAAGATAAACAGAGGTTTTACGGGTTATTATAATTACATAAATTTGCTATCTGGGTGAACTAACCCTTTTAAGGACACAGCATGGTTTGCCGAGGTACACATAAAATAATGTGTCATTGTTTACAGGCTTTTTTTATTGATGTCTTCCCACAGCTGAAATTAAATGATTACCTAAGAGATGATGATGCATTTGTGTTGGCTGTACTGTTTCTCTCAACAAATCATTTTATGCTAATAAATGTTTATTTCATGCTATAAATGTTTACATTTACAATGCTCTAAATGTTTATTTCATGCTTTATTTCATACACACCTGCTCCGGGTGTGTGTTCACAGTGTGTGTGTGTTCACTGCTCTGTGTGTGTGCACTTCGGATGGGTTAAATGCAGAGCACAAATTCTGAGTATGGGTCACCATACTTGGCTGAATGTCACGTCACTTTCACTTTTTTGTCACTTTCTAACTAGTAGTGAATAGGAAGAGATGATCGTTTAACTTGCAGTCCGTGCTGCTGCCTAACGGCATTTATTGATTGTATTTCACAATAAAAGTGAGAGAATTTCAAAGCTTTGTTTCACTTTGTTCCGTATCAAGAGCAAAAAAAAGAACAAAGCTTATTGCTATTACTGGATCTCAGGCACACTACAAATAATGTTTTGTTCAAATATCAGCTGAAAACAGCATAGACTAATTTGAGAATTTTTTATTAAGAGGATAAGCTCCTTGAGATGAATCATCTTGTTTACAAGGGGGTCCTCAGATTTGTCTTTTGATTTAAGAATCAATAATGGTCCATCAAAATGAAAATCAATTACAATCAAGAAAACAATATTGTCAACTTAAAGAAAGTAAGTCACAGGCGATTCATTGAAGAGGGCGGTTCTTACCTTCTTCTTTGTCCTGTGGTAGAGTCATGAGATACTGCAGGATCCTGATGATGGAGGTCAGCTGCTCCTTTACCTCAAACTCACAGCACACCGAGATCCAGAAGTCCTGATCTCTCTCCACAACAGCCTCCTACACAACAAATAACACAACTGTCTCTACAAACCCTAAACACAAATTAATTTCCAGTGTACCATAGCTTTTTTATGAAATGTCTTATTCTCTGGCAAAAAAACCCCCTAAAATATCAATACAGTTGGAAATGTAAAGAAAAACACACATGAAACTTTCTTTACCTTTTCAGCCCCAGTTGCACTGACAGATGTTTGTGTGACATGCTGCTTGAACAGGAGCAGCATCAGGACCCAGAGGAAGCGAGACGGCCCCAGCGTGTTCATCAGCTGGCTGAGGATGGGTAAGCGTCTGTGCTCGGGCACATGAGGCAGGGCATCAACAAACACATGCACGATATGTGAGACCACAGTCTCCATATTCCCCTCAGACTGGGCACTTCCACCCTCATTGGCCTGCGGAGAAACAAGAATTGAAAATAACGGGCTACTTTTTTCTGTTAAATAACAGCAAAATAAAACGTTCATATTTTATGAAGAAAAACAAGAGTATAACATTGTGTAAAACTCCCCACCACTATGACAGGAGGTTGTATTTAGTTACAAGGGCATTGCCAAGTAGTTGCAAAGGTCTTCTGATGTAAATTCTAGCATAATCTGGGGGTTTGCCAAGGCACTGCTTAATGGCCCAGGTCACAAGAGCCCACCTTAAGGTGTTTATGATTTTCTAGTCTTTAATAATAATAATAATAATAATTCCTTATATTTTATAAAGCGGTTTACATAGTCAGGGGGTATCTCCTCATCCACCACCAGTGTGCAGCATCCACCTGGATGATGCAACGGCAGCCATATTGTGCCAGAACGCCCACCACACACCAGCTTACTGGTGGAGAGGAGACGGAGTGATGAAGCCAATCAGCAGATATGGGGATTGTTAGGAGGCCATGATGGTCAGAGGCCAATGGGTGAATTGAGCCAGGATGCCGAGGTCACACCTCTACTCTTTTCGAAAGACATCACAGGATTTTTAATGACCACAGAGAGTCAGAACCTCGGTTTAACGTCTCATCCGAAGGACGGTGCTTGTTGACAGTATAGTGTCCCCATCACTACACTGGGGCGCTAGGACCCACACAGACCACAGGGTGAGCGCCCCCTGCTGGCTTCACTAGCACCTCTTCCAGCAGTAACCTTGTTTGCTCAGGAGGACTCCCATCCAGGTACTGACCAGGCTCAGCCTTGCTTAGATTCAGTGGGAAACCAGTCTTGGGCTCCAGGGTGATATGGCTGCCGTTATGGCTTTGAATATGGCTTGGATCTCTCCTTTACTATAAGTCACCCATTTGATCATCCACCAGGCAAAATAATCTAAAGAAGTCCTCCTGCTTATAACAGTAATAGCACACCTCTACTTACAAGCCCTATACAAAGAAGTATCATTCTTTTTTTCGATAATGATAAATGGACAATTGGAAAAAAACAAAAAGGCACTGCCAATACGTAACAGCAAATCAGTGTCAGAATGAGTGAGTCCTTCAGCCAATTCATTCAAACTTTAGTTTTAACTGTTGCATAAAATCAATCACATTTGCAATAGTGCTGATATCAAATCATGTTCAAATCTTTAAAGCTCTCATGGAAATCAGACATTCAAATGCTTCAAATATATCTCACTGTATACAGAGCAACATATTTTTTACGCACCTTTATAAGAGCAGGGATGACTGCCTGAACAGTCTTGTTGATGACCTGGAAGCTGTAAGTGTCATCCAGTCGCATGATGTTAGAACCCATGAATGTGAAGATGGGCATGATGTTGTGAAGAACCTTCTCCTAAAATCAGAGAGAAAGACGTTTCCCAATGTGTTTGAATACGTATGCGAGTGAGTGTTTCATGACTGTACTTACAGGAAAGATACCCGCCAAAGCACCGAGCAAAAGGAGAGCATGATGGTGAGTCTGGGGTGTGTCTGACATCCTGACACACTGCACTACCAGCTCCACATTTAATTTATCCTCCTCCAGCACATCTACACACACACACACACAAATGCAATATTTCCTAACAACGTTTCCTGATTCAAAAAAGTAACTAAAAAAGCTTGTGCTTTTATCCTCTGCAAAGTGACAATAAATCCTGGATAGCATTTGACCTAATTATTATTTTTAGCCATTTCATGCCAGATTACTAGTACCTTTGCTTATAGGCCCTCCTTCGGGAGACAGTTTCTGACACACGTTCAGCAGGCAGCTGAGGATGAGCTGTTTTGTGTACTCCAGATTCTCCTGTTCAGCTGCGGCGGGCTCCAGACATCTACAGCACCCAAATAACATGGCACTGTCAATCCATTATATTTTTGCGTGACATTTCAGAGCATATTCAATCAATCAGCGAGATCTGATGTATTCATCTGGATTCTACTGCATCAGAGCATTCAGCCACAGAAGTCAGAAAAGAATTTGATATGGGAAACTCAAGTTGAAAAAATGAAGATGTGTCAAATCATAGCAGTAGATGCAAACTTAAAATACCTTGACAGCAGATTAAACAGAGCGGGCACAAGACACTGGGCTCTCCTTAGCTTTTTCTTGTGTTGGAGAAGTTCTAAAATCAGGGTAACTCTTGGCCAAGAGACAACATTCTCCTCGGGCACTGCCCGGGAGGATTCTTGTGTTTTTCTGAGAAAATAAGATTGCATTTTAGATCTTCAAATCTTCCAGAACTGGAATTAGGAGTTGATTAACTAAAAGACAGCTACTCACCTAGTTTGCATTTTACTCCTGCGTGCTTGTTGAACTGTTACAGTAACTTTTTGTTTATCTACAGGCATCAGCTCATTGGCCACTAGCTCCGCATCCACCGCAATCTAGAAACACGGACACAGCAAAACATATGTAACGGTTATTTCCAAAAAAAAAAAAAAAAACTGTTACTTCTAAATAATATCCTTTAAAATTATGAGAAAATGTATATTTCCAATACCGCTTTAAAGACACTGTTGATAGCTTGGGCGCAGGCAGGGTTTTTGTTCCCCACCAGCAAGTCAAATAAAACAGAAAGAATTTTCTGTTGAATCTTTTCATCTCCAAGAGCAGTGAAGAATGGCTTGGTGATCTGAGGAAACATGCAATCAAATGACAAACACGCATCATGCATCATCATAGAACAATTTTGAAATTTTACCTCAACATTACAGTCACAATTCTACGATAAACGTTTACAGATTTATTAACGATGCAGTATTTGATGATAAAACTAATATGAGGATTGAAACCAATTGAAAAATGCTTTTTCTAAACGTCCACCAACCTGCTCCAGGGCAATAATCTGGAAACCAGGCATAGAAGGGTACGGCTTGGCTGAGGTGCCCAATGCCCTAATAAAGACCTCCAGGCATCGAGGGTCTTTGACCAGAAGAGGTGCAGAAGCCTCACTGAACTTGCTCAGCAGGAGCTGCAGGAGGTGGGCTTCATCTGGCAGGAAGGTGCAGGAGTCTGAAGCACATTGCTCGAGAAGTCGCTCCACAGCAGGTAGAAGAATGGCCAAAATAGGCTGCACAAAGGGCATTATTATAAGAAAAGCAGGACAAACTAGCATCAAACACCAAATTAACAAAACTGACTTTAAATTACTATGTTGGACTGTGAAGAAATATTGAAGAACACCTAAATCTAATGTATGTAATCGTTATTGCAGTGTAAACGCATTCATGTCGTCACCTGAGCAGCATTAAACAGTTTTTTTCAATACTCTTAAATGGAACTTCAGATACAGTGTCACCTTTGCAGTGCAGATGGATTTTGCTGATACTTCATATAATTGGTAACAGCCTATGTTATTCTGACTGAATTGTTTTTAAAAACATAATAATTTAAGAACTTGACATGAAAAAATGCCTGTGAAAATCAATCTATAAGGCAAATGGGAAAGTTAATGGCAATCGCTGATCAGAAGGAACATCTACATTATTGCCTGTGTTTCAACATGTTTCTAATTAGGATTGCAAGTCCTCCAACAAAAAAGCCCACAACTCAAAATTGAGCAAAAACAATGTCTCAGGTTGACAGGTTCAAATGTTTGGTCTAAAAATATATATATATTTTTTTTAAGAATCCTGTCATCATGAATCCAATAAAACTGGAAAAGCTTCACTTCAGCTTAAAAGAAGTTTGAAAGTTCGTGATTAATTAAAAAAAACATTCTTTAAAAAATATTTTGTGCTTCACAGAAGAAAGCCATTTAAGTTTGGAATGACATGAGTGTGAGTAAATGAAGACAATTTTCAGTTTTTTTTTTTTTTTTTTTGTTTTTTTTTACACAATGACAAGACAATTTTATGACTTTTGACTGTCATTGAGTTCATACGCAAAGACATTATGGTCAGCAACCATATTTAATGTAGTCTGTTGAGAACTACTGTTTTACTATGTTTCACAGTTAATGTGGAGCTGTTTTTGTGACAACTAGGATACCTGATTTAAATGCTAAACACACTACTCGAGAAGACACACACTATGATCAGTTTGGTGACAGTACCTCTCCATGAACATCCTGAAGCGCTCGCAGCAGTGTTTTACAGGTGTAGGCAGGGCAGCAAGGTAACCGCACACACTGCAGAAGCTGCTCAATCGATGCCAGCTTTTTCTTTTTATCTTTCAATAACAGTGCCTCCTCATATATCTTGGACAGCGCCTTTGGTAAAATCAGAAGCGTTATTTCTTAAAGAGTTCTAAAACTTATGCAACACAAGCAAGATGACAAATCCAGTTTCCCAAAGCTATACAAAGTTAATACAGCATGTATTATGTGTTGACTGACCTGGCTGAGGTAAGAGGGGTCAGCGATGATCTCCTCTGATGATTTGAGAAGGTTCTCCACTAGTAGAGAATAAGGGGAAGAAACAACCCCTGAAAGAGAATGGAGCACAGCAATGGCAGCTCTCCGAACTTCACCCACGCCTGAACACAAACACACCAGCAAGGACGGCACCACTGCAGAAACAAGAACACAGCGAGTTGCACATTAGCCATGGCCAACAACAAGCTCTCTCTCTAAAAAAAATGTTTTTTATTCTAAAACAATAAACATTTAAATTTATTTTTACTAAATGAAAACAAGAATCAGATTAAGGCAATAAAAGGATCTCAGTGGGCTTAGATATATTTTGTTGTTAGGATTATTCATGATTAAATTCTAAATTGAATATATATTATTAGAAAACTGACAGTTGTTCCAAATATGGGGAAGTAGTGGCCTAGTGGTTAGAGAGTTTGACTCCTAACCCTAGGGTTGTGGGTTCGAATCTCGGGCCGGCAATAACACAATTTAGGTGCCCTTGAGCAAGGCATCGAACCCACAACTGCTCCCCGGGCGCTGCAGCATAAATGGCTGCCACTGCTCCGGGTGTGTGTTCACAGTGTGTGTGTGTAGGGGAAATCGTGGCCTAATGGTTAGAGAGTTGGACTCCCAATTGAAAGGTTGTGAGTTCGAGTCCCGGGCCGGCAGGAATTGTGGGTGGGGGGAATGCATGTACAGTTCTATCTCCACCTTCAATACCACGACTTAGGTGCCCTTGAGCAAGGCATCGAACCCACAACTGGGTCACCAAACTTGGCTGAATGTCACGTCACTCTCACTTTCATATACTTACTCAGAACATCCTGTAAAGACCCTTCCAAAAATAAAACAAGCAAAAACAATAGTATGTAACTAACCCAAATGCGGGAGAGACCATATTGACATACCTGGTGAGGAACCTGATGCCAGCACGTTGCGGGTTTTTATTGGCTGATTGCAAAGCAAAGCCTTTCCCACATAAAGAGCCTGCGTTTGCAGTATGGCACTAACTTGACAGTCCAACTGATCACCCAAATTACTGTTGTAGCCCCATAAAAGAGAGAGGAACTTAAAGAGGGTCGTTGGCTCATTCAGGTGAACCTGCAAAATGACAAAGCCAGAAAGAAATGAGCTTTCTAGCCAATGCCATTGATTTGAATGAAAATAAAGAGTAATGTTAAATCACAATGGCAGTAATCTGGCGTAATTATAGCATGGCAAGAGTATTTATACAAACTATTAATGTGCCTCAGCTACTTCAAAATTAAAATTCTAAATTAACGGCATGTTATTCCACCTAGAGAGGCATGAAGAGAATACAGTACCTGTAACAGAGGCTGCATTAGGCTCTTGAAGCAGGGGGCCAAAGGCCCTTGGCTGGCCCCTGATATCACTACGTCAAACAGACGACACAGGAGACGCACATAAACGCAGGTATTGGCGTCCATTTTCTCTGGGTTCCACCATGGCTCATCTGAAAAACACAACATTATACACAGTAAAGCTATTTGGATTTAGAGAACATCAAATATTAGTAGTGAATTATGTAAATGCCTCTATTCTAAGAAATGCTTTGCTGTCTTAGTGTTTGAAAAACACTTTTCTTTCTTTTACATTTAACATGGAGATTTATGCAGATGAATACTACCGTTCAATAGTTTCGGGGTCAATAATTTTTTTATAAAATATATTAATACTTTTCTTCATCATGAAGGCATTAAATTGACAGTAAAATTTTTTACATAGTTACAAAAAAAGAAAAAAAGAATAATATTTAAAACAGATGCAGTTTTTTAAAACTTTCTATTCGTCCAAAATAAATAAATAAATAAATACAATGACACAAAATCATTAAGCAGTGGTTTTTATCATTGATAATAGTAAGAAATGTCCCATGAGCACCAGATGGCTGCTGAAAATTCATCTTTGCAATCACAGGAATAATTTTTTTAAAAAAATATTTATAATAATTAATATTCTTAATATTATAACAGTTATTTAAAATTGTAATAGTATTTCACACTATTACAGTAATTTTACTGTATTTCTGTTTAAATAAATGCAGTCTTGGGGCAGAATAAGAAACTTCTTAAAAAAAAAAAAAAAAAATATATATATATATATATATATATATATATATATATATATATATATATATATATATATATATATATATATATATATATATATATCTATCTCTTACCGACCCAAAACTTCTGAATGGTGGTACATATAAAAATATTTAAACAGTGTGAATATTTACAAGGTAATTCTATCAGCTTACATAAAATTAAGATGCCACAAACTAAGTAATAAATGTGAGTAATATTTATTACAATTACATCACAGTTCACCTCTAAATAAGCAGTCCTGTACCTTTAAATGTGGAATCTGGACACTTGAGTGCCGTGATGAAAAGCCGCAGGAGTGACAGCAGGAGGAGGCCTTGTTCTCTCTCTGCACTGAGACCAGCGCTCATCTTCTGCAGAAACTCACCCAATATCACACAGACTGGCAGACACTCATTCACCTCCTCACAAGAAGCCTAAGATACATTAAAAGAAGTCAAAATTTACATTAGACCTAAATACAATTGTGTGATTTTAACTAAACAGTGTAGATAATATAATGAACAATATACTAGTAACGAAATTCACAGCATATAACATTCTGAATTAGGGATTTAGAGTTTATTTTTTATTTTTAATTAATATACAACAAATGTGTATTATTGGAAATTGTATATTTTTTTTTTGTGATGCACAGAGACAGCACTGATTTGGAAATATTGGCTGACAGAAGTTTCTGGCAATGCCTTTTTTTTTTAAAACACATTCAGTTTAAACATAAAAGTGTTTTAGAGTAAATATTCTGTATAATATCCACTTCCAATCATTTTTTTTAAACTATGGTCAACACCAATATGAACATCATGCCAAAATTCTCTTGAAATTGGTTTTGGCCAGAATTGCTGCGTCAGTGCATTTAAAAAAGTGATTTGAAGCCATTGGTTTCTGAATCGGTGCTCTGACCTGTTCGGGTTGAATCGTGTAGACCTGTAGCAGTAAAGGCTCCAGCAGTTTGTACACACTCTGTGCAGTGTGGAGGTGTTGACTCTCCGTCATGGACGGAAGACTCTGCAGCAGTGCATTACTGAACACCACAAACGCTGCTCTCTCCCGCACGCTGCTGCCCTGACGGCTCACGATATCACACACATTCTGCAGCTGCAAGAGACACGCATGAGAAAACACAGCTTCAACTAAGCAACGATAATGCTGGTTTGTTATTGAGATGCCATTTTTAATTGGATTAATTCAATAGTTTCATTAAACAGCCTACATTAAATAGTTCATTGTATGGACAAAATAAAAATTCAAAGTAACAAATGCATACAGGGTTGGAATGACATGTGGGTGAGTAAATGAGAAAATGTTCACATTTTTGGGTAAACCATTCTTTTAAGCTTGGACGGGAAGTTGAACACTTACAGTGTCGAGTTTGGTTGCATGATCCATATTGGCCAAGTTCTTGATCAGAGTCGTTGTAAGCATTTGGTTGACTACACCCAGCACATCTGATGGAGAGGTTTTGACCAGAACATCCTTCAGCACTATAAATAAAGAAAACCCATCAGTACTGATTTCATCAAATTATCATTCATCTTTCTCTACCTCTGACTGCGTTTACCATCCGATCATATACCAATGGATTAAATCAAGTCCTGCATCATATATATATATATATATATATATATATATATATATATATATATATATATATATATATATATATATATTAGGGGTGTAACGGTTCACAAAATTCACGGTTCGGTTCGATACGATACACTGATGTCACGGTTCGGTTCGGTTCAGTTCGATACGTTTTAGATACAGCAAAATGTAAAAACATCTCAACTTTTCAGAATGCCGCAAGCGCACCGCGGGTCATGTGACAAGAACCAACCAATCAGCTTCATCCTTTCCCGTAACAAGGTTGAGAGCTCAGCCAAGATGAAGGATCAGCTGATCATAGTTGTATATGGATTGCAATTTTGAAATAAATTTAGTAGCAGAGCTACTGCAAGCGATTTTTAGAGCTGCAAATCCATTTATCCTTCGCTGAAATTTCCGCGTCTCATGGAGAGAGCACGTCATTGTTGCTTAGCAAAGACAGACGCCTCATGAGCGCTTCTGCCCGAGCGCTTTGGAAAGGAGGAGAAAGACGTGCTTAGCGTGTTCCACGCGTTTTTAGGAGCGATATGTGAACGGCCCCTAAGGCGCTCGCTCACTCAGCACGCGCTGAAGGCTCGTTGCAAAATGTTGAATGCCTTTAACAGACCAGAAATATAAGATCCTAAAATAACCAACAGGTCTGGTGTTTGGGTTGGATTCCCTGTAAGCTATAGTGTCTAAATGCTGCAGGGATAGTTTGCTGCGTGCATGTTTCTCCTTTTTTTCGTCTTTTCCCAGATAGTACTGACGCATATATCCCAGATATTCCCGCTGGTGTTTTTTTTTTTTTTTTTTTTGTAATCCCGCTGGTGTACCCTGTCATGTTGCAGATGCGACATACCGTTGTTTTTTTATCCACCACTCTCTTGCCATCACCATTATAGCTTAAAGGGAATCCAAAGTGCACCCAAACACCAGACCTGTTGGTTATTGGAGGATCTTCTCATTTCTAGTCTGTTAAACGCATTGGCTATTTTGCAACGAGCCTTCATCGCGTACTGAGTGAGCGAGCGCCTGCTGAGTAGCCTAACATAAACATATAAGATGGTGTTTTTTTCTTCTTCGGGAGTGTCAGGGGCGTTGCCTGTTACGTTGTTTGGGTTATTGGGCTACCTTGCTGAACGCATATCATTATATTTCTATCTCTCTCTTTTTTTTTTTTTTTTAAATATAATTAATTACTCCAACGAACCGTTCGGTATACATAATGCGTACCGCGTACCGAACCGAAAGCGTCGTACCGAACGGTTCAATACGAATACGTGTATCGTTACACCCCTAATATATATATATAGCGAGAGAGGTTTTTTTACTCAGAAATAATTCAGGGTAATTATGCTGTGCATGTAAGGAATTTGCTACTGAGAAAATACCATTATAGAGATCTAGACAAAACTTTAGACAAAATATTATGGATATTATGGCTCATATAGCAAGATATAGGTGAATATGGAGCTCAAGAGAGAGAAAAAAACAAGTTCAATATCGCATCACATATAATGCCATGCAATATAAGGATGATTAAGAGATGCACAAATAAACATGATGTATCATATTTGATACATAAACATGATTAAAAAAACAGATTATGGATAATCAAATAAACCTAAGTTGCTTGAGTCCAAAAGTGTTAATCTTGAAACATTATTATCAAATTATGCTTCTCAAATAACAGAAGGCCTGAAGAATTGTGTAAAGGTTTTTCATTTCATCTTTTGACATGCTGATAATTTAGAGGCCTTATAAACTTATAAACATTTTAAATTAGGCTTTAATATTAAAAAGAACAGATATTTTTTCTTCTCGCTGTAAAATAGATTTACCGTAACTGTAAAACCGCATGAGTGTTTACCTTTCGCCCAACCATGAGTTAGGGGATGCTGGGAAAGCAAAGTCGTTTCAGCCACATAAGATGCCATTTGCAACTCCACACACTTTGGCGCAGCGCTCGTCAACACCAGGAAGGGCAGAATCTCCCAAATAATCTGAGCCTTAAGATCTGGGTTACCCTCAATAATACGCGGGTCATCAAGAACCCCCACAGCCTCTTTTAGCACCGAACACCTGCAGGAAAAAAACCCAGATAGAGCTAAGCTACTGTATCCTTAGTGCAGAGAAAATAATAATTATTTATGTTACTTCCTACAATATTATTATTGTTTTTTTTTTTAAGTGTTTTTTGTTGCTGTTGTGGATGTCCCATTTGGGACATGTGATTTAAATTAAAAGTTCATGTTGTATTTTGGCAGCATTTGTGGGTTAATAAAAATGTACCTAGTTTTGACTTTGAATCGTGTAGCACTCACTCATAATGAAATGCATAATGAAAATGTCATCCCATTTAAGAAGACATACATTTGTATCATTCTAGAGTGAAAGAAGGTATAACATCGGTTAACTAACCATTCCGCTGACGGTTTGATGCGATGAAGAAGTGAAATCAAACGGGAAACAGTCTCCTCTGCATCCATAAGATCCATGTGAAGCTGTCAGATATCCAGAAAATAACATTTAGATTGTATCAAAAATAAGACTAGGCTAAAGTTTACACCATCAAATTAATGATGTTGTCATTTTACCTGCAATGCTTTAAGGGCAGAGAGCACAATCTCTGGCATATCGTCCTTTATTCTCTCCAGCAATGCATCCTTCAGAAACGCCTCATCAAAGCCATTCTGCTCCATAAAAACAGATCACAAATGGACAACAGAAATATCATTACTTCCTTAATGTGGGTCTCATGGATATCCAATGGGATGTTATGACAAAAAACTGGAAAATAGTAAGCTAACACTGAAGGGAATACAAAAGATACACACGTGTTCTGAGGTGAGGATCTCCTTCAGGTAGTCTACAGCCATATTTCTCACAGAAGGTAGTGGATGATTGAGACTGAGCATCAGAGAGGTGTCTGAATCTGGCAGGATCTGCATAGAAGAACAACATTTTCAAGTCTTTTTTTGGGGTCAGAACAATGTGAATGGCAATAACCGTATTTTCCGGACTATAAGTCGCACTTTTTTTTTCAGAGTTTGGATGGTCCTGCTAAATAAATGCGACTTCTATTCCAGTGCAACTTATATAAATTTTTTTCCTCATCATGACGTATTTTTGGACTGATGCGACTTATACTCAGGTGCGACTTATAGTCCGAAAAATATGGCAGTACAACTAAAACAAAGACTTAAATTACATTGCACATGGGCTGTCAAAATCTTTTTTTTTTTAATAGCACATTCTTCATGTGTCTAATATGTTCCTTCATTCCAGTTTTAAATAAAAATTAAATAAAATGTATGCATTTAGTAGATGCTTTTATCCAAAGCGACTTACAGTGCATTCAGGCTATCAGTTTTTACCTATCATGTGTTCCTGGGGAATCGAACCCCCAACCTTGCGCTTGATAGTTTTACATCATATTTGGATGATTCTGTCAGAATTTATTATGCGATAAAGGTCAGCTGAGACTACAATATCGTGGATCAGCTGTTAAAGCAATAAAAGAACTGATAGACCTACTTGATATTTTCCACAGCTCATTGTTAAGGAGATGAACTGATGAAGCAGAGTTTTTTCACGGTCGGATGAAATTTTTTTGACATGATTTTCCAGTGCCACATCCAGTGCACATGGATACCTGCGAGTAAAAAAAAAAAACACTCCAAGATAAACACCAGAAACAAAACACTCTAGAAAATAACATTTTATGAGCTGTACGATACCATTAAGTTCAGAAGTGTCTATAAGCATACCTGGATTCAAACTGGCGAACAGTAGATTGAATTCTTTGATTAAGAGCTGAAATCCTATCTGAGGGAAGCTCGGTGCTGCAGGAAACATACTCCTCAAGAAGCAGCCTGCACAAAACGCCAATTGTAGCAGCGTAAATATCTAATAATTCAGACTGTTATATGCATGGACAGAGAGAGATTCACTCATAAACCACACTTACTTGGCTGCAGTGCTCTCCAGGTTGCCAGACAGTGGAAGATCCTGAAACACTGCCTGTAATAGTCCAGTACGGTCTGACAAACTTTCATTCTGCTGCTCATCTGCAGGGACACAATAAATAAAGCAAATCATCCATTTGATAACACCAATTCAGAAAACCGTGTACTGCGAGCAGATATTAGAGCACATTGTTTTCATTTGTCAATCATCGAGCCGCATGTTTCTGTACGAGCTTGTAGCGGTCTGAACAAACTGAAAGTCTGGTAGCGTGTGGTCTTCAGCCGTTTAGTGTATGATGCTCAGTGTTTCACCATTACAATAATCATTATCCATTACTAAACATGCAAAAGTATAATGTTTAGCATTTAAAAATCTGTTCAGATCAGTCATGTGGTGTTTTCCAGCCTTTAGAAATAGTTTTTGTTACACAGCAGAATCGATGGAGTGACATGGATTCATTTGAGCGTTATGAAAGTTGCCTGGAAACTGTTAACAATGTACTCTTTTATACTAGTTGTCTGATATTACACAGCTCTTACTAGGGTTACATATATCCAAACCTGTAAATTCCTTATCCAAAGAAATGTGCAAATAAGGAACATCAGGAGCAATATATCATAAGATCCACCAACATTTACAGTACACAATGACGAGTTTATAAGTGGTTAACGTTATAAAGTCAACATGAAAAGGAAATAACAACTGGCTTTTCTTCGCTATTGAAATAAACTCTTGACTGAGAAACAAATGTTGGGCGGAAGCCGGGACTTGAATTTGTCCATGGGTAACTGATCTGAATGTTGTCATTTGCTAACTAGTGCATACATGTTCAGAGAAAAGGTGGCATTGCAAGTTTCTACAGAGCACAGATAGAAACCAACCATCCTGGGTCATCACAGAGTGTATGAGATGAGGCAGCAGATAACGCAGCAGGGGACTGATGTCATGAACTGTTGCTATACTCTGGAGAGTGGACACCAGGGAGGGGATAGCACACAGGTATCCAAATGCCCTTATGGGGAAAAGACAAAAAAGATGAAGTATTTTAGATGCAGTGTGACAAAAAGTACTATACTAGACTTGAACACATCTTATACAACTATAAATTTAGTGTGACATGGAGTAGGTAAATCACTAAAACTTACTTTGGACCAACAATTCCTTCTTTCTGGTTCTGCAGGAGGATGATAATGCAGCTCAAAGCCTCTCTGGATAACTGAGGCATTCGGCGTAGAGACTTGCACAACTGCACGGTCAGAGAGTCAACCAGCTGAGCCTCCATCACTACCTTCACTGCCATCTGACACACAATCATGTAAGTGGCAGCCACGTAGTCTAAAAGGTTAGATTTCAGTCCCTGGTTATGGGAGAGAGAAAAAAAACAAAAATGTATTTAGGTTCTGTTGCATACATCCTTTATTGGCCCTGGAAAATCATTCATATCAAATAATTGTTTTATGCACTTCCACTTGGTGCCAATATTCAGTTGTAAAATGTGGTAGACAAATATTTCAGCAAATTATAATTAAGTTAATTACATATATATATATATCCACATATCTGCAATACATCACTGCTAGATATAGATGCTGGAATCACTCACTGACTAGGTTTACATGCACATCCCAAAATTAAATTAAATTTGTCAATATTCGATTAGTTTGATATCGGGAATATTTATTTAAAAATGTAAATACAGCATACAATATTCTGATTCCCCAAATTCCAGTATTCACCCTGGAATATCTCTGTTTTAACTGTAAATTTGTTACATTAGAAATAGAGTAAAACTATTCTTTTGAACAGGATTATTAAAAGATATTAATATTACAAAGTTATTATTATTAACATTTACAAATGCCAACCCTTGCTATTTGGAGTCTGGCATTTTTTAAATTTAATAAGTGTAATCAAACTTTAAATTATCACGAAAAAAGTAATAATAAAACTAATAAATAAGAATACTGTAAATCAGCATCTTCAATCTGCTGAGAAATAACAGTGAGAAAAGAAACACGCATTTATAGATTGGCATTCTTACAACAATAATAAATACAAGAATATTTTGATGCCCTTAAACATCATATAAGGAATATGGCTGCAAACTGAACTGAAACTGATAGATCTTAAATGTAAATGTAGTAATTTAATATTGATTAAAATTAAACTTTGATGAGTAACGAAAAATAATTATTAATATAATCTTCTGAAACACACCCGTATACATATATATTTATAAACTAAATAAATTATAGTCTTACCAGTTGTACAAATGGAAGCAGTTTGGCAATAATAGAGTTTGTTATCTTCTCCACTGCATCAAGTGCAGAAACAATGGTGGACGCATAGAAAGAGAAAACCACACGCAGCTGCGGACAGTTCCCATCCCTGACGAATCCAGAGTATGCCTACAACATGATTCAATAAAGCTTTAAAGAATGCAGCATTACTGGACTGGAAGACTTCAACCTGCACAGAACCCAGCCTGGGTGTTTTACCTTTACTGAATCTGTGACCATAGAACAAATGAAATCCATGAAGCCTAAATCCTTATAGCAGTGTGTGAGCAGAGTTCCTCGAGCCAGGGGAACACCAGGTTTCTACAGATAAAGCACAGGGCAATTAGAAGGGTAAAAAATTAAGCTAAAGCTTTCTTTCCATCGACTGCATATACTGTATGACAGAATCAGAAATGATTTGGTTTACCTGTAATCCATGCAGCCAGTGCCATTTGTGGGTTGGATCTTCAATATTTAAAAGCTGGATCACTCGTACAAACACTTTAGTCTCATGATACGGTAAAACACAAGCAATCAGGCTGTCCTGGTTGTACAGCTGAATGTGGAATCTGAAATCAAGTGCAATTTGCATCCGTGAAGACTTTTTTTAATGCTACAATATAGAAAGGGTGTATGATTTCCAAATTGAATTGCAAAAATTATGACCAAATCAGTGTTTTTCTGGAGTTCTACATACAAATGGATTACTTACAGCTGTCTCTGCACATATCAACATCAAATAATTTAAACACATCAGCTTTAAATTAAGAACATACAGCACAATTTTCTGTCTGAAAACGGACACAGTGAGACTCACACAGACAATGTGAGACAACAGCAAATCTACTAAAGTTACCTGTGTATTAGCCATTCAATGCATTTCAGAGCGGGCTTGAGCAGAAAGTAAGGTGACAGTCGAGTGAGAAAGAGTGAGATGCTCTTGTCCAGTTTCTTGTTCACCTCTTTGCTCTGAACGCTGCGCTCTAAAGTCAAAGAGGCTTGACTAAACAGAGTCTCCTGAAACTCATTGAATGCTGGATCAATACCCATCAGCTCTTCAAGTCCTGTGCAGCCTGTTCAGAACGATCAATAACAGCAGACATTTAGATGAGATGAATATTACTACTCCTTGCAATAAATGATTATTTACAGGTAATTGATTACAGTAAACAATTAGATGACCCTAAACCATGAGCAGCTCAACATTATATATATAATCTACCTATCTATCTTTCTCTATATATCTATATATGCGTCTATATACAGGTGCTGGTCATATAATTAGAATATCATCAAAAAGATTTATTTCATGTATTTATATATCTATTCATCCATTAAAAAAAAGTCTTTGTTAAAGCATTTTAAACAATAAAACAAACCAACCAGCTACAAGGTGAATCACAAAACTACAAACTTTTATTCAAAGCAAAATATTATTTGAAAATCAGAAAAAGGCACAAGATTGTTTCTTCATATATTGTTTCATGGTACTGAGCAGTCCCTGCAAGCTCATTTAGTGATTTGCTTGCTGCCAATCCCTAACTGGTAGTTTTTCCTGTACAGCATTATGGGTAATGTTTTTTTTTTCTTCTTTCAACAACAAACTAAGTAAAAATAAGTTGAATTAATGCAAACAGATGACTTCATCAAAAGCAAATACCATCAACCTCCGAACTCACAGTAGGTCTGTCTTTAAAAGTATTTGTGTTATTTTTTTAAATCATATTTATTGTTATAAATCATAAATCAGAGAATGAATGGACTTTTTCTCCCCAACTCGTCACTCCACCAGAGACGTCTCTGTTACCACGGGAATAAAAATTGAGACAAAAGTGCTCAAAACAAAGCAACCATCCGCTTCCATAAAGTATTGTGAATAACATAAATGAGCCACTCTGCCTAGATCCTAAAACTATTTAAATATTTGTATATTCAAGCAAGTAGTCACACGACAAATAAAAAATACTCCACACTGCAGAAATGATAGTATGCAAACTGATGGTTCTTGTATAAAAATGTATTTAATCATAGTTCACCCACTTCACTGGTAGCATATTTGGTTATTAGAAAGCAAATACAATTGCACAAAATAAGTCATTTATGGACTGGACTTGTTTGGCATTTTCAATGTACTGATCTCCTCTTCCATCTAGATAACAGAGGAGTAGATGCTCTGCAGAAGTATATAAATGTCTCATATTTTGTAAAATCACATCAATGAGCATAGTATACAAGCTCAAAGGAGCAGTGTACACTGGAGGAAAAAGAAGCAAAAGCTCTAGCAGGACATGTGACTTACCCAGGGCATAGAAGGTGCTGCGGTCCATGCTGGCAGCATCTTTAGGGTCAAAGAGCACAGAGGCCACCACTCTCCGGCTGAGCAGATTGGAGTCATTCTGTGGCAGAGCCAGCCGCTTCAACTGATGTGCTAATGATGTCATCTACAGACATATGAGGATAATATGAGAATTTCAGTTTTCGTCAAAGGTCAGATTTGAACACAAAATAAGTTACATTTTACATAAAGAAGACTAGCTTAAAAGATTTTTTGTTGTAATTGTTGCATTATGATAATATTTTCAAGACAATCATCAACCATATTTCACTTCTTCGAAAATGATTACTGAAAATAATTAATAAGTTTTTGTTTTTTAGAAACTTTCTTTATTGCCAATGTGATTCTCATTCGATTTCATTACTAATACAACAATGAGTAACAACCAACTTGTCTGAATATATTTGACTTCTTTTAAGTGAAACATGACTTGACAGACTTGAGGAGATGCACACGGTCTATACGTGGTGGACCACATTATGTTGATACTAGAATATTTATGCTGCCTTAGTACAGCAAAAAAGACAAATTTGGTTAAAATTATGCCTATACTGTTAAGCTATGTTATCGGAATTCTCTTGGATTGCCAAAACACCTTATATGTAACTTTATACCATGTCACAGGCACCAAAGACTAAAGTTCTTCGCATAATGGATTCAAGTTTTGATTTCGTCTATACGTCTATCATCCGTAAAAGAGTAAATATATTCCCATACCTTTGATTGAAGTTATCGCACCAGTTTCCACGTGTGTGAGTCTGCTAGCGTGATTTTCTTCTCTGTTTTGCTTTCGGTAACAGAGAATTCAATTGATGGTATACTGCCACCTAGTGCACCGGATGGTTTGTGCTAAATAGTACGCGAACAGACACCCACAAACAGTTTCAGAGCGTGTCATGCAAGCAAACCACATAATATTTTCTTTGTACAGAATTGTCGTTCATCTTTGAATTGCACTTACAAACAAAGAGCTTCATTATACTGAATAGTGTTTAAATATAAAGAGCCCAAAAAAAATATAGATTGTCATAGGCTATGTTACATTTATTTTGCTATTATTTTGGAGCTGTGACAATCTAACCTATACCTGCCCAAGATAATCGACCAGAAGTTTAAACTGTCATCTTTAAAATAACACCAGTAGCCCATCTCATCAGTGTTTCATAAAATGTGGTAAATGTTGTTGGCCCATCTTCTCATGCAGTCAATACCTAACCTGATCCTAAAAATACATTCATGTAGTGCTGAGAGAGAGGTGAGGATTCAGTACACCAGGCAATCAGTTCATTTACAGTTCATTTATTTTGTAGTCATTGTTTTCATTATTTCCTTATTTATAAATAATTATTTATTTTATTCATGGGGGAAATGGTTGTAAAATGGGTCAGTAATAACACTTCCAATTTCTCCAATAAGGGAAACGTTTCAAATAACCTGATTCCCTTCACTTTAGTCGTTATTCCACATGTGAAAAAGAAGATCCCTGAGGCAGACACAGCAGACTATAGAGGGGGAAAACTCATTTCGATGTAACTTCAAAAAAAAAAAAAAAAAAAACACTTGACTTTATTTACTTTTGTGATGGCAATTCATGCTTAGTTAAACTCATTAAAGTTAAATTGTATTTTCTGTGTATGGAGATTTTTTTTAATGCAAGTTGTTAGTGCTAATGTTTTGGTTGTTAGCTATATTGGTAGCTATATTGTGAGCTAGTTCATGGCTACAAGACTCTGGTTTAGTTGTAACCAGCGTTTGATAATTCCAAATGTACACTCACCTAAAGGATTATCAGGAACACCGTAATACTGTGTTTGACCCCCTTTCGCCTTCAGAACTGCCTTAATTCTACGTGGCATTGATTCAACAAGGTGCTGAAAGCATTCTTTAGTAATGTTGGCCCATATTGATATGATAGCATCTTGCAGTTGATGGAGATTTGTGGGATGCACATCCAGGGCATGAAGTTCCCGTTCCACCACATCCCAAAGATGGTCTATTGGGTTGAGATCTGGTGACTGTGGGGGCCATTTTATTACAGTGAACTCATTGTCATGTTCAAGAAACCAATTTGAAATGATTCGAGCTTTGTGACATGGTGCATTATCCTGCTGGAAGTAGCCATCAGAGGATGGGTACATGGTGGTCATAAAGGGATGGACATGGTCAGAAACAATGCTCAGGTAGACGTAAACGATGCCCAATTGGCACTAAGAGGCCTAAAGTGTGCCAAAAAACATCCCCCACACCATTACACCACCACCACCAGACTGCACAGTGGTAACAAGTCATGATGGATCCATGTTCTCATTCTGTTTACGCCAAATTCTGACTCTACCATCTGAATGTCTCAACAACAATCGAGACTCATCAGAACAGGCAACATTTTTCCAGTTTTCAACTGTCCAATTTTGGTGAGCTTGTGCAAATGGTAGCCTCTTTTTCCTATTTGTAGTGGAGATGAGTGGTACCCGGTGGGGTCTTCTGCTGTTGTAGCCCATCCGCCTCAAGGTTGTGTGTGTTATATATATATATATATATATATATATATATATATATGTATATATATATATATATATATATATATATATATGTATATATATATATATATATATATATATATATATATATATATGTATATATATATATATATAATATATATATATATCTATATTTAGATATATAAAGCACTTAAAGGGGGGGGGAGTGAAATGCTCGTTTTCACTCAATATCCTGTTAATCTTGAGTACATATAGAGTAGTACTGCATCCTTCATAAATCCAAAAAGTCTTTATTATATTCATAAGAGAAAGATAGTCTGTACCGATTTTTCCCGGAAAAACACGACCGGCTGGAGGCGTGACGTGTGGGCGGAGCTAAAGAATCACGAGCGCGAATAGGCTTTTGCGTTGAGAGCATGTGGAAGCTGTGACATTACCATGAGGGAAAACCCATTATCCAAAACAAACCATGGCTTACAGTCAGATTCAGCCGTTTATTTATGATCCAGAGGCTGAAACTGAACGAGAGCAGCAGCAGCAACGACTCGCTCCGAGCGGGGCTCGAACCCGGGTCTCCGCCATCAACACGGCATCTTACGTCACACAGAGCCATACTCGAAAAAAACTTTCCGAAACTTGTGACAAACCGGAAGGAGTATTTTAGGAACAAAAATACCCCTTCAAACGTACAACTTAATTTTTGAAACTTTGTCCATGTTTAGCATGGGAATCCAACTCTTCAACAGTGTAAAAAACTCAGTATGCATAGCATTTCACCCCCCCTTTAAGCTGCAATACCAAACAGGACTGCAGAGAGATGCCAAAAGTCCACTAAATCTGCTGCCTTAACCTGACTGTACATGCTATATGGATCCATTCAGAATAACTAAACCACTGACCAGCGCATAATCTAAAACACCTTCAGCCGACATTCATTATAAAACACTTGTGCTTTTAAGCCAAATACACAATGAAAACAATTATTTACTGCCATCTGGACGTGAGTCGCTATTCTCTCCACTCATAATCCTTTTTCACAATGTCACATCTTGCCCCAGGGTATGAAACGAAACTATAAATTTTCAGTTTGTGTTGCAAATATAATGTAATAGCAGAAACTTGTTTGTATTAAACTTTGAATGCACTGGCATAAAAGAAAGATACCGTACAGACAGAAATTAAAAAAAATTTTACAACCATCCCCGGACTCCCCTATAGTCCTTGACATAACAGAAGAAGAAAATATTTTATAAGAAAAATAATATCAATAAGATCAGCTATGAGTGCTGTGCAGTCATTTGATGAACGTTTTTCAGATCATATTTCCACAGCTGTAGAATGCTGTAATCAATCAGAAACCAGGACTGATTTGATCATATTAAATAAAAAGTGCACTTATATATATATATAGTGCACTAAGCGCTACTACTGACGTAAAAATGTTAAAAACTCATTTATTGGTGGAATATTTTATGGAGCTCTGCGCTGGTATGAGGGATCAAATGTGTGACCCCATAAAAATCAATGTGCTGAGAGGGTGTGAAATGAGACGCTCTCTATGACCCTGTATCTCTGCTGCCGCATCAGAGGGAAAAGGCACAAATCTGCAGCGGACTAAATCAAGAGATCAAAACGATCCGGATTATAAACGCACAATCTGTCGTGAAAATCCAGGGCGCGTCGCTGTTCTAGTTTTTTTGTTTAGTCTTCCATCAATGCATGGGTGATTTTCACATTAATCAGCGTGTTTTTTCTTCTTCTCACACACGGGAAGATGGTGCGTTGCTTGTGCCATGCCGCTGACAGACACTCTACATGAATTCATGGGCATCAATTCAACGTTATCATAATCCAGGGCACATTATTGTTCACCAGCGACAGATTTGTCCTGACAGAAACGTCTGGGACAACGACTTAGAGATGCTGTTATCGCATCGCCTCGGAGAAGCCTAACAGACCATGATGAAGACCGAATCCTCATCCTCCTCCAAGCCAGCGAGCACCACCGCGCTCCGCAGCCCCTCTCCTCACCGCAACGCGTACGAGGCGGCGGGGATCCAGGCGCTGAAGCCGGTGAAAGATGTCTTAAATAACGGCGACGCTCAGGATGGCAAGCCGAAGCCCACCAGCCGCGGTCGCGCGTACGGCTCGAACGTGCACCGCATCAAAAACATGTTCATGCAGATGGGCGCATCCTCACCCACCGAGGCTGAAGACGCGCAAAAGGCAAACGGCGACGGCAAAGCGGTGCGTCTCACGCTCCCGCGGGCTGGCAGCCTGAACGAGAACGTGGATCACAGCGCGCTGCTCAAACTGGGGTCTAGCGTCTCCGAGCGCGTCAACCGCTTCGATGGCAAAACGGACGCGTCGCCCAGGTACTCGAAGCTGCAGGAGACGAGGAAGATCTTCGAGCAGCAGCAGCAGGAGAAGCAGGCGGCTTCTAATCGCGTGCTGCTGAAGAAAGAGCGCGCCGCGGGCTTTCAGGATGCGTCGCGTTTGGATGTGGTCGCGCGTTTTAACGGCAGCACGGAGTCGTTGGATAGCCTGGACGCGATCGGTGGGACCGTCGAGGCCGTGTCGCCCACCGTCAGCCAGCTCAGTGCCGTTTTCGAGCGGGCCGCCGAGCTGCGGAACAACCTGCACCGGCTATCCAACACGCCCCCGCTGCCCCTGCGCGGGGTCACCGGCCGGGTCGGTGCGCTCAACTCAAAAATCATCACCAAACGGGCACGCGCTTTTCCTTTAGGGGCAAACAAGGAGGATGGAGTAAACCAGCACCTGGATGAGCAAGATGGAAGGTGTAGCAGTCTCAATGGAGCGTCTGAGCTCCAGGACATTATCACTGCTGAGGATACACAGTCTTTGGATGAGAAAGAGACAGGGGAAAAGGATGACTGTAGTGCCAATGAATCTAAGACTCGAGATAAGTGTAAGCCAGGACAGGCCAATGCCACAGAGGCAAAAGGTACTCTTATTTCTGATGATGTCCGTCATTTGGAAAATGGGGGAGTGACTTCCAATGGAGAGGCCCTAGAGAGAGACACTACGGAGTCTGGCATCACCAGCACTGGAAGGAAGGGCGAGGATGGACATGCTCGTCCATCAGTGGGGGTCAGTAAGAAGGAGGATGATGATGGTACTCTGAAGGAGGATTACTCTAAGGCTGATTTGGTGGATATCAGTGCCTACAGTGCAGTAGGAGAAGACTCTGGTGGTAGTCAGCTTGAGGATGAGGATGATGAAGATGATGTATATGAGCCACAGTCGAGCTGCTCTGAGATTGTTGGATTACCTGTGGAGGAGGATCTGCCCCCAAGCCGGAAAATTAAATTCAGCACTGCACCCATTAAGGTGAGTTTATACCTCAAAGGGATGTTTCACCACAAATTAGAATTCTGTCATCATTCACTCACTCAAAACCTGTATGATGTGCTTTCTTCCTCGTAACACAAAATAAGTTATTTTTCTGTACATTTCACCTGACTTGTCCATCTAGGGCAGTGTTTCTCAACCAGTGTGCATCTGCAAACCTCCAGGGGGGCCTCAGGATAACTTGATTGTTAAATGATTTAAATTAATAAATGACTATTTATAGGTACAATAATTTAACTGTAATCATAAGTCAAGCTTTGAACTGAAATCATGTTTCATTCTTATCTCTCAGTTACTGTTGTTTGTATTGAAGAACATCAGTTCATGAAATTCTGAAATCATACAATGAATTATGGTTTTAATACTTCCAGTTTCTGTCAATAAAAAACAACTTTGTCATTACAGCATATCTATAATAATCCAAAATGTAGTGTTGGACAACCTGGGGCCTTTCAAGTCAAAAATGTTGAGAACCACCAATCTAAGCTTTATCAAGCTACAGAAAGGACAAAAAATACTTTAATGATACATATCAGTTTCATAAAGGTATGATTGTGCGCTATATATAAAGTCTTATGGAGTAATATGATAGCTTTATATGAATAAAAGACTAAAACTGAAATGATATACTGAAGATCTTCTGCTGTAGTTTTGCATCATTGACACCAAACACCACTGGATCTCACAAGTCTCACAATCAAACATGAAATTATGATGAACGAGATTTGAGAGTTATGATGGAGGGTATGATTTTCAATGTGTGAATGTGTCATGTATTAGAAATTAGGAATATTAAACAAAATAAGGACACTAACCATGTTTTTCAGGTAGGAGGATATTTATTCGCATTAAAAGAATTTGATTACTCTGTATTTAGATTTTATGGAGCACCGCATATGACATGCATGAAAATAATAGTAGGCTAAATCGTGTGTACGATTTACTAATTCGTTCCCTCAATGTACTAAAACGTGCCCATGATTACTATCGCGTTCTTTCAATTTACTATTTCATTCATTCAATTTATAAACAGTGCTCATGATGATTTACTATTTTGTTCACTCGATTTATAAATAGTGCACACGCTTTACTTACTCGTTCCCTCGATTTGCTAAATCGTGCGCACAATTTAGCAAATCGAGGGAACACAATACTAATCGTGTGCACGTTTTAGTACATTTAGGGAACGAATTAGTAAATTGTGCGCACAATTTATTTACTTTTTCTTGCATGTCATGTGCGGGGCTCCGTAAGAATTACTGTGCTTTGTGTTCTTATTTTTATTCCTTGTATGTTTGGCTTTTGTTTTATTTTAATGTTCATTCAAATGAATGAGAGGGGTCCGTCCACTTAAAATGGTCGCCCGGGGACTGGCATATTGGGAGGAGTGAATGAATTAACTTCATGCATCATATCATTCATTTATTGGTTCCTTATTTATTGGTTCCTGTAAAAGCCTCAGTCACAGTTACCATTGGAGGCTGCAGTCTGGCACAGAATGAAAGAGCTGAATAGAATATAACAAAATCCAGACTGTCAGTTGGTTTGTTTTGGCATCTTTTCCCTCCCAAGCTCTTCCTCTCTTTGATTGGGTGTGACATTTATCCAGGACAAATGCTGACCTGACATCAGTGGATGAGGTAACAAACATACCTCAGACAATGTGTCTGATAAGCTCAGCTGGCCTGCTTGCGATCAGGATGTAGCTATTTCTGCTCTGTAGATCTGTGTAGACATGAACCGAACCAACATTTGGACACCATATCCAATAAAATTGTCTCTAGAAATAAAATGTCCCTCCCTTTAAACTGGAAATACAATCGGAAACATTGACACATACTAACACTAACAACACAAACACAAATGTTTTTCTTTAAATCATGACAAAAGATTATTAAAACAATGATTTACAATGAATACTAATTTGAAGTAAAACTTTTAATTGGACTTTATTAAAAGACTACACTTTTTAAAAGTGTACTTAAGTGTGTTGAGAAACGGTCATGAAAGTGGACTCTCTTTAAGTGGCATTTTATTACTTTATTATTATATTGTCATCAAATTAAGAGTTTTTTAAATATACATTTAAGATTTGAAGTACAGTTCAAAAGCACATTCAAGATTTACATTTTCAAGATTTACATATATTACCATGTTCACATCTGGCATTAACATCTATTTCAGAGAGGCGATCTGATCACAAGTGGCGAGTGCTTATTACAAATGTAAAAATGTGGTCCAGGATATTTTGCGATTTAATATTTCGGATTACATTTGGAGGTAGACAGAAACCAATGTGATCACATTGCATAAGGAATTTTAAAAACACTGTATCTGTCCTGATACATACCAACTCACCCATCAATCACCATTTAGATAAAACGGGTTAAAAGTCAAAAAAGGTTTTAACGTAAATGTAAAGCTGCATTTCAGAAAAATCATGCAAATACCCACTTCAGAAATCTTTTTTAATTATATGTAATTATTAATGTATTAGCATTAAAGGGGTTAGTTCACCGAAAAATGATGTCATTAATAACTCACCCTCATGTCGTTCCAAACCCGTGAGACCTCCGTTCATCTTTGGAACACAGTTTAAGATATTTTAGATTTAGTCGGAGAGCTCTCAGTCCCTCCATTGAAGCTGTGTGTACTGTATACTAACCATGTTCAGAAAGGTAATAAAAACATCATCAAAGTAGTTCATGTGACATCAGAGGTTCAGTTAGAATTTTTTGAAGCATCGAAAATACATTTTGGTTCAAAAATAGCAAAAACTACAACTTTATTCAGCATTGTCTTCTCTTCTGTGTCTGTTGTGAGAGAGAGTTCAAAACAAAGGAGTTTGTGATATCCAGTTCGCGAACTAATCACTCGATGTAACTGGATCTTCTTGAACCAGTTCACCAAATCAAACTGAATCGTTTGAAATGGTTCGCGTCTCCAATACGCATGAATCCACAAATGACTTAAGCTGTTAACTTTTTTAATGTGGCTTAAAACAAACCAACATCCCAGAGTAATTCATTTACTCAAACAGTACACTGACTGAACTGCTTTGAAGAGAGAACTGAAGATGAACACAGAGCCGAGCCAGGTAATGAACTAAAGATTGACTCTTTCACGAGTCAAGAATCGGTCGCATCGGTGTTCGGATCACCAGTAGTTCTTTCGGACAGTTCGATTCAATAAACTGGTTGAAGAAAACGGTTCACCGGTTCTTTTGCCCTTGACGTAATGGCATCATTGGCGAAGATTTCCCTTCACTCAAGCCTTTGGTTTACCTGGGCTCATAACATTAGCACAGAATCAGTTCAGAATCAATCACCAAAAGAAACAGTTCGGTTCAGACGCTCTGTGTGTCAGTCTGCTTCACGCTGAATCACACAACACACACGCAGTATCATCAGCTCTTCGGCTTCTTGAAACGGACGCTTCTGACAGAACCGGTTCTTGACTCGAGAACGAGTCAGTCTTTTGTTCGTTATCTGGCTCAGCTCAACTTTTTTAATGTGGCTGACACTCCCTCGGAGTTAAAACAAACCAATATTCCGGAGTAATTCATGTAGGGGAGAGCAGGGGCGAAAGTACCATTTTTCAGAAAAACTTCATTTTAAAAGATAATGTTGTATACAGAGATATATTTCTGCTGTGGCCAGTAACTCAGAAGTGTTGTCTAACAATACCAGGTGGTATTTTGTAGAAATGTAGAAAGACTTCAGTATAATTTCACTTTGAAGATAAGTTGCAAATTGTTACTTTCGACCCCATCGGTTGGGACGAAAGTAACACACAGGTGGGTCAAAAGTAACACAACAATATAAGCTAGATTTTTTTCTGTTAGTCTTATTTTTCTTAAGTATACCTGATAACTGCAAACATATTTTGTCCTTTATCTTTTCAAAACAATTATTAAATTACATTTTCATATTTTCATTTTAAATTTAAGTTAAAGTTTCATCAGATGTCTTAAAACCTGACTGTATTTTTGTTTTGTGGAAATTTCAATGTATTTTTATATAATAATAATAAAAAAATTATACAGAATGCACAATATAAAATGTAATCACATTAGCATAATAAAAAAACTCTAAACATAATGTAACAGTAGGCCTATTTATGTTTCCATCCAGTTGTTTTTATGCATGAATTGAAAATGTGCATTAAAACATCTGGAAACACTGCAAATTCACAGGTGGAGGTGTAAAGGCAAAGATACGGCTAAAATCTAAATATAAATGTGACGTAGCAGCTGCCCAGAGAGAGATGTTCCTCTATGTCCAGAAACACCCTCTCAAAAACATCTGGATAAAACCAGACCTCTGTCTGTCTTTCTGACCCTCACTAAGACATATTCTTTTGGTATAATATGACATTAACATTTGTAAGAAATGATGCAAGACACAGAAATTCACAATAAAGCTTGCACTGGAACAAAATAAATACTTTCTGTGACTTTAGCGGGACAAAAGGAACAACTGTTACTTTTGTCCCGACAGGAACTCCTGACATTTAAACTCGATTTAATTTTATATAAAAAAAAATTGAAAATGCAAACTTTGGGATGTGTTAAAGCACTAAATAACCTGTAGATTGATCATTACTTTGACACATGAAACAAGAAAAACAACACGACTAATAAAAAAAAAATTACCGCTTCAATAATTTACTTTTTGTACTCGAAAACAGTTTTATGGACCTAACTTCGGGAAACGATGAGGAAATCACATGATATTTCTCAGCTCCGTCAAGGATTGCATGCTGAACATGAACATGAATGCAAATGCAGAAAGAGGCTCGGAGAAAATCGCTTTGTTACTTTCGTCCCGTGTTACTTTCGCCCCGGTTCTCCCCTACTCAAACAGTACACTGACTGAACTGCTGTGAAGATCAGTCATATTCATAACTGAATATGAACACAGAGCCGAGCAAGATAATGAACAAAAGATTGACTTGTTCTCGAGTCAAGAAACACCAACATTTTGTTCCTTTTCACACAAATTATGATTACAGAAGAAGATTATCAATTAACAGTGTTCCTTGCACAGTAATATATTATGACCTCAAAACACTTGTAAATAAAATATCGCCACAGTCATGTTTAACTGTTTCTGAGAAAATTGTAGGTGTTTTTTTGTGCCGGTCACTAGACATTTGACTTTGAAACTGCCATGAAACATGATGCAAGCAGCACAATATAACTTTTTTTTTTTTTTGTTCAGTTTTTTTCACTCACAAGGCTGTTTAAAAAAACATTTGCAATGGAGATTTTTTTTTTTATAGGGCCTTTTGTGGATATGTCACTGTCTATGGCTCTGTCACAAAAAAGTTAAATTTAGCATATACATTGCACCAGCATTTCTGTGCTACCTTTAAATTGAGTAAAAACAGTTTTTAAGCCATCCCTGTTCTCAATCTGGAGTCTTCGTACTGTGTTTTTCACTGGTGTGTGAGATCATGTAGATCCGCAGGCCGAGGAGACAGCATTCAGTTGCTGCCAAGCTGTGGCTGCCTTTGTGTTGGTCAGTAAGTGGCCGTGTCACTCTCTCTGTCTCTCTCTCTCTCTCTGTGGACAGAATTTGGGACAAAGTTTTCTCCCTAAATGAATTGAACAGCTCTCCATTAAACACAAGGCCGGTTGTGCTGGCTAGGGTGTTGGGTCTTTATTAAACCTCTCTCTCTCCTTCTCTCTTTAGGCTGGAGAGTTGAGGCTGACCTAAGAGGCAGATCTCACACTAACCGCTTTGTTCTCATTTTTTCACTCTCTCTCTCTCTGCCCCTTTTTCAGTTGCTCACTTCTTCTCCTCTATGTGTCCTTCTTCAACCCAGATTCATTTGAGATGAACATATTCATTCAAGTCCTACTAGTATTCTTTTTTATTTTCATCTTCCTTTAATTTTTTACTCATTCCCATTTGAATCCATTTTTCTTCCTGTCTTTTTTTTCTTTCACTCATGTCTCTCTTTCTTTCCCTGGCTTGGTAGTGCTTATAAATAGCAGTATTGTCGCTGTCAGTCCTCCCTTGAAGGCGTTGTGCACACCAAACACTCAAACTTACTACATCTTTTCATTAGCCTCTCTCTGTTTCTCTCTCTTTATCTATATAGCTCACATATAGACCTGAATATCAGTCATTTAATATGTATCTGGAGAATTGTCATTAAAATTTGTGAAATGATTTGTACAGTTATGTATCTCTACACTGTAAGAAAAATAAATAAACGGAGACATTTTTTTTAAAGGTATTTGTAATTTTCTGCCAGGAAAATAAAAATCTCCCATTGTCTGTGTTTATAGTCCATAGTCACAGTCCGTGAACACTTGTGAAAAAACAATATGGAATATTGCTTTATGTTTCACACACTGTTTTACACACAGAATGCAGTTATTCAGCATTTTTATTAGCTCTAAGTTGGTTTGTTCCCAAAATCAGAAGAAAAATTAAACATGAAAGTGTAAAATATGTTAGTGATCTTAACAGTAAAAAGACTGTAAAAATGCTACAGTAAAAACCTGTTAATTGGTATCAGTAAGTTTCTATATATACGGTGAATAACTGTAATTACATTTAATGTGATTTTACATTAAAATAACATTAAAATTACAGTTTTGGGAATTTAAAAAGAAAAAGTCATTGTTGCATTTACAGTGAAAAACTGTAAATTGACACTCCCAGAATTCCCTGCATGACACTTCATATTTATTTTTTTTATTTTTATTGAAATAACTGTTAACTATGCTTAGTTTTTTTTTATCATTTGTGTACATTAGGGTTTTATCTTTCATCTAAAGTTGTTAAATTAATGTTTATTGCATCATTTCAGTATCGTGTGTTACCATGATGGTTTTTAGTGACTGTGTTAGTGATGAGCTTTGATTCATCATGCTACTTTCTCATCACCACCAGTTTTTGGTAGCTATTAGTGCATTACAATGGTTCAAAACAGATATTAGTACTTCAGTATGTTGGTTTATTAACATTAGAACATTATATCAGTTAATGAAATACTGCATTTTATTGTGAATTAAAGTTAAGTCTGTAAAACCTAAAATGTTATTACCATATTTTTAACGGTGAAGTTCTGGCAACCACAGTTGCTGGTATTTTACTGTAAATGTCAATAATTTTATTTTTTTACAGTGTACTTTTAGAATCAAGACTATGAAATTAAAAAGCTTTCTGACACGATCAGACCAAAATTTAAGTCGTTATACTCTATTAATCTGTGCATGTCTGTCCTATGGACTGCTAATAATTTTTCTGTAATTGCATGCTTTTAAAGCTTTTTGAAGCCATTTATTGTTAATGCATGGAAAAGAGTACTCTTTAGAATTTTCTTTTGTGTATAATACAAGGGATAAAGCAGTGGAAGTGCATATTTGCTTTGATTTTTGTTGGTTTGGGTACGAGAGGAATTAATGTGTAGCATTGGATTTAGCTTGAAATTTTGAGCCACATCTGTAGACAACTGACAAATATATCAGGATCATACAGACAGCCCAGAACTGTCTGTGAGTGAATTTTCACACCTCTGCGCCCGAGGGACATTACAGAAAGTTTGACTGTACTCACATCAATTCACATTCCCGCCTCATGCACATTTAAGCCTAAATAATGCTAAATAAAAGATGCTTGTTTAAGAAAAAAGGCTGTTTATTAATGCATTATGGTAGAAAAATTGTATTCCTATATAATTAGAACAGAGAGTGTATTTATATGAAGGGCACACAAATAAATCGCATTTTAACAGCAGGAGGGGTTCATTCATCCATCCTTCATTCTTTACTCAGTCCCAGCACATCATTAGGATAAAATACAGCTCACTTCAGAGTATCTCACCATATGCTACATTATTGAACAAAGCCTCAGAACAGCAAGATATAGATGATGTTCAGGAATGACTGCCTAAATTCTACAATATGTTATTTTTGCCTGCCTGGCATGTATTTAACATACTTGTACTGGGAATTCTTTGTTTGTATGTCCAATTTACATTTTAGATCATATCTGATGTTAACCTATATTTACAATTTTGGGGTGGTAGACTGTTTTTTTCTAGGCTTGATTGTGTTTTATGCTTTATAAAAAAAAAAAAAAAAACACACACACACACAGACACACATTATTTTTCACACAATTAACCTTTATTCCACACCACTCTGTCCCTTCTCCCATAAACGTGCAGATAATTTCCTGGTTTTATGAAGCCCTCCCTCAGAAATACGCGATAGGTTCTGATTGGTTAGCTAGTCCAGTCTGTTGCGATTGGCTAAACTGCCTCTAGTGCGTGTCTAAAAGTCCCGCCCCTCACCTAAATGACATATACTGCGGTTGTATTGTAAACAATGGTGACGTATATATTGCTTATCAATTTAAGCCTGATTGAGACGCAGAGTATATTATTGAAGAAGATCGAGCAGAATCAAGCAAGGCTCTTAATGGTCTGTTTTATGTTTGTTGTTGTCAGTCTCATACTTTTAGATATGCTGTTATTTGTAAATGCTACTTCTTCTGTTAGCTTTTAATATACGGTTTTATGCTGATTAAAACTTCAATAAAGTACTGCAACCGCACGTGCGATAATGTATAACGCTTCCCATAGCTATGTGAAAATAAGGGTATAAATGGAACAGTTCATAGTTTGAGCTGAGCTGGTGATCTGAAAGAGAGATCGAGAGAGAGAGAGATGCAGAGCAGGGTGACACGAGGAACAGGATTGAGAACCACTGCTTTATAACATTGATTTTAAATCTTGTGAATTTATTAGAATCATTAGAAGACATAAGTGCGATTCATAAATGAATATAATTTTTTACATGCTCCCCATTTTATTTGTCTTCTTTAAAGCAATGCAGCCTTGACCCCTTAAGCCCCTTTCACACTGACTATGTTTACATGCAGCCAATAACCCGTTCAAAACCGGGATATTAGCAATAACCCGGTCGCGCACGGCCATGTAAACACCGGCAAAAACCCGGATATGCTCATATTCCGGTTTTTAAAAACCGGGATATTATACCTGGGGTACCCCTTTTCTAACCCGAATATTTGGTCCTGTAAACGCGTTTCGGCATATCCCCATCAAAATGTGTGTTCTGCGCATGTTCTATTTGCAAGAAATCTTCGTCTTTTGAGTCTTTGGATACAGGAAGAAGAATCGGAAATGACGCATATTGCGTTTTACGTCCAGACGCTAACCGTGCGTCGCTGTTTACATCGGGATATTGGCGACTGATTACACATTCCATGTATACAGGAGTAACTCTCTCTGCTCACGCATGTAAACGGGTTATCCCGACTGTTTCAGAAACCCAAATAGTGACCTTAACCCGACCATAACCCGAATTTTAACAGCATGTAAACATAGTCACTGACACTAACATTGCCGGGTTCTGTCCCGGAACGAGCGATGTGTGAACAAAAGCCAGATCTAATGCCATAAAAGGTGTCGTAGTGATGACACACGTTTTTGCGTGACTCTTTTACCGGCTGTTTTGAAGACAGATCAACGTTCGTGACGAAACAAATAAGTTCAAACTGTAATGAAGCAGAGATCAGTTCCTCACTATCCAGTGCTGAAGCTGAGATCATTCGCTAGTTTAAGTGAAAGTTAACAACAGGCCCAGCGTTTTCAGCTTGTACATTACACATCACGTCCTGATGTCACGTGTCTTTACGGGACCTTTACGGGTTGTGTGTGAATGCGTGCACATATTCCGGATAATCACTGGCAGTGTGAAAGTGCAAAAATCTAGCAACCCGGGAACAATTGCCGAAATCGCAGTGTCAAAGGGGCTATAGTTGCATGTTCCTGGGGCCGGGGTTTATACAGGAAGTAACTCGTTGTAGTCCCTTACCAGCCATTTTTGTGGGTATTAAACTGCCAGAATTGTAAAAGTTTGCATTGATCTTTCAGCACTGCAACTTTGCAGGTATTGTTTATGCTCAAACAGCAACATTACACTCTAATGTTAAAAAAGTGAAATCGCAATCAACCTAGGCTAATGATCCTACTACTGTCTCATTGTTACATCTCTCTCCTGTTTCTGTTGTTTGTCACTGTACAGTGTGTTCCTAATAGAAGTGGATCTGACCCACTGCATAGACTTGATGAGTTTACTTTTGCAAAACACTGAATAAACACAAACCTCAAAACCAGCATTACCCAGAGAGAAGTGTGGTGCAAAATATTGCATTTCATCAAAGACTGAGTTATCCCAAGTTTTTATTTACATTTACACATTTGACAGACAGTTTCATCCAAAGCAACTTATACGCATTCAAGGTACATATTTACATAGATGTTTGAATCCATGACCTTGGCGTTATTAGCACCATGCTCTACTGATTAAGCTACAGGAAATAATTTCAGGAAACAAAAATACAAACATACAAATGTGCATGTGAGCTATATTACCTGCAACAAAATTACATTTTTTATAAATACATAAATATATTGTTTGAAGAAAAGAGGGGAAAAGACTGGAAAACCTCTGCCTCATGTGTTAGAGTCACAGAAAGCCTTCAGGCGTTCAGAAATCTATTTCTGTCACCTGGAACAGAACCAATCTTACTGCAACTCTCTCTTGCTCCCGACCTCAAGCAGAGCAGAAAATGTTAGTGGTTGTGGGCAATAACCATGTTATTTGGATTTATTCCATTCCAACAGCCTATTAACAGTATTCCTTAAATGGGGTTTCCTGTCAGAACGTCTCCTCATATTTTGTTTTGTTCAATGTTACAAGTGTCGTGTGTTCTCAAGTCTTGGAGCGCTTCAGCAGACATTTTTTTTTGTTGCATTATTGTTGTCATAAGCACTATTCCCCTTAAAATTTTTATTATTGTGATACAAAACTGAATTAAACTTCTACACTTAACTGTAATGAGATTGAGACTTTAAAATTGCAGTAATTAAGAAAATAAACTTAATGGTCCTAAAATAGGCTTCTTTTTTATTCGACCAAGGCATGTTGACAGGTTTCATGAGATTCATCCAACACCTGAGCAAGAAAACAGCAATTTCAATAGAAATATTAGTGAAAGTGAAATGTGAAATTTGTAGCTCATACCCGGAATTGGTGCTCTGCATTTAAGTGCACACACACACACACGCACGCACGCACTTATTATTTATTGTCATTCATACATTTTGTAGGGTAGCAGAGCCTAGATGGGATTGTTTGTGTAGTAGAGGAGGGGTATTCCTGGCCATCTGTTAAGAGATGTGACTCACTGGCACTCTTACACAACCAGAACACCACTGTCTGTCACTCTCTCTCTCTCTCTCTCTCTCTCATTCTGTCTTCACCCTCTTTAATCCAATGTTTGTGTCCTCCGGGCACCACCAAAAATCCCAGCCACACAATCTATGTGTCCATAACAGTTGGTCTCAGCTGGTGTGTGTGATGCTTTTCTTGTGTATTTTGCTATTGGGGAGTATGTGCAGGTGGAATTAAAGCACAGATGGTAGTAAAGCACAATTTTTCTCTCTGGGGTTGTGTTTAATGTGGGATGCTTGTGGAAGGACACAAGTAGGTAGAATTGAGGCATGAGGATTTAGGATGCTGGTGGTTGTCTGGCATTGGGGAATAAAGATGGTCTGGTATTATTATTTTTTATTACATAACAGGAAACAGCATTCACAGTTAATTTTGGTAACACTTTAGAATAAGGTTCCATTAGTTAATGTTATTTAATGTATTAATTAACATGAACAAACAATGAATAATACATTTATTACTGTATTTATTCACCTTCGTTAATGTTAGTTAATGAAAATACAGTTATTCATTGTTAGTTCATGGTAATTCACAGTGCATTAACTAATGTTAACAAGCACAACTTTTGATTTAAATAATGCATTAGTAAATGTTGAAATTAACATGAATTAAGACTTATAAATGCTGTAGAAGGATTGTTCTTGCTTAGTTCATGTTAACGAAAATAGTTAACTAACATTAACTAATGGAACCTTATTCTAAAGTGTTACCTTAATTTTATTTCGGTAATGTAACTTATTTCTAAATGAAACAGGCAAAAGCAGGCCAGGACTTTAGTTTATCCATTGGGAATTGATTGGATTGTAAAGGTAATCTCAATTTGACAGGTGGCTAAAAAAACTGGGCTTGGTGATGTCAACCAAACAGAAAACTCTTCATAAAAATGCATAGCACACACAAATATGGCGCAATCTCTAGGACAGTTGGTATGGTACAAACTCTAGTACAGCTCTAATACATTCCGTTTTTTAATTAACTAGTATATTTATAATGGCTAGAAAATCTATTTGGGTTTGTCTAACATCTTGCTGAGATTGTTTTCACTGAGCTTCTTGCAATGCATTCTGGTGTTACCTTCTCTATGAAGGACAATTACAGTACGTGTCTGGCCAAAAGAAGATACCTGAGAAGGCTGCAAGACAAATGTAAAACGAACATTTACATGCTGTGAATGTCACCTAGAGGATTTCACATTAACAGTATAAATTTAAAACATGCATTTGTGTTCAGGCCAGGTAAAGTTGGCACCTGCACCCACATTAAAAAGATTATATAAAACTAGAAGTAAAGCCTCAAGAGCTGCTGTGAAGTTTGCACAGTCACACCTACTCTGCCCACACAACTTTGCTTTCAATAAAGAGACACTTTAATTCAACAGTCAATGCAATTCTACAGTAGAAGTGTGCTATTACTTTTCAAAAGTGATGACACTACAACACAAAATAGTAAAACATCATAGAGGGTAGTGTACAGATGTCTTGTGTCTGGTCCAAATCACTGTGAAGAAAATGTAAGCACTTACTTGAATCTTCATCAGTTGCTCAATGCTTAATATAGTAGGTGAACAGCATCAATCAACTTCAATAATTTAGAGGTGGCAAACTGGTTAATACTATTGATATTTATTGCTTAATATTATTGAACGAGACAATAGAAATCAGTGTATAATCACAAGCAATGCCATCCTAATTCCAGGTTTGGTTCAAGGTCTGATGCTGAAACAAAGTTAGACTATACTTGTTGAAAGTGGGAGTTAATCTAATAAGCAGGGGAGAATTTACTTGTCCTGAAAAGTGAATGAATTATTGATATTATTATTGTTTTTAATGTAACTACCTGATTGGAAAGCTTGTCTCTTTGAAGCAAACGTGGTTATTTATATATGATCAAATCTTCAGGTGTTCACAACCTATTCTAATGAGGACTATGACAGGAGGAATGATGATGTGGACCCCATGGCTGCTTCTGCTGAGTACGAGCTGGAGAAACGTGTGGAAAGGCTGGACCTGTTCCCCGTTGAACTGGAGAAAGGTATTTGGGAAAAGACGCTTGAAATGATTGATGCACTGAAGAGTCAATAAGTGGGTTGATGTATTGATGGATACCGTATATAAATGGTTGAAGACATACCCAACCGCCAACCTGCACCCTTCTGACTACTAATTTCAAGTGCTTTGCGAATATGCCATAGTGAAGCTCACTTCTATTGAACTCACCAGATGGACATATTCACTGCTTGGTAGCTTATTTATTTATTTAAAGACTGTTAAATTGATGAAGGTGATTATGTAGCTGGAAGGACTCCAGTGGACAGAAGTAATGAGTGTATAAAAGAACTAAATGATTATATACCGCAGAACACACATAGAGGCCACTGTTAATGTTAAACTTTACATAATAGAGACAGTGTCTTCAATGTGCTTTAATCAAAATGCAATCTCAATATTTTAAGCAATGTAGTAGAAATAAAAAAGTTATATAAAAACAGTTTGACATTTTGAGATTAATAACACCCTTTAGCTACAACTATATCCACTGCAAATAAAACTGTTTATTAATGAACAACTATTGTATTCAAAGAGTAATACTCAACAGAGGGAATGTCAGTGAGGAAATGAAGGTGTGCTTCAAAGTACTCTTTCTCACACTTGAAATAGTTAACCCTGGGTTATTCTAATCCCCAGGTAAAAGGAACCTATAGATTGAATAGAAAATGCTAAAATAGTATTGAATTCTCGGTTTTTGTTGTCCATCAACAGACAATGAGGGTTTGGGTATCAGCATTATTGGGATGGGTGCTGGTGCTGACATGGGTCTGGAAAAGCTTGGCATTTTCGTAAAGACGGTCACCGAGGGAGGGGCGGCCCATCGGGATGGCAGGTAGACGTTATGCATATTCCACAGCATCATAGTTAATATCTCAACTTAAAGGGATGGTTCACCCAAAAATGAAAATTCTATCATTATTACTCATTCTTATGTTGTTCCAAACCTAGAAGACCTTTGTTCATCTTCAGAACACAAATTATCATATTTTTGATGAAATCCGTGAGCTTCCTGATCCTGCATAAACAGCAACAGAACTACCATGTTTAAGGCCCAGAAAGATAGCAAGGACATTGTTAAAACAGTCCACGTGGCATCAGTGGTTCAACCTTAATCTTACTAAGCTAAGAAACTAACCGTGTCAGTCTTTGGCGCACGTTTATGACAGTACCACGACACATGCATTCCTCTGCTTGCAAACAAGGCACAGTGCATCTGGTTTCTACATCAGAACGACCGCTTGAACCACCAATGCAACTTTAACAATGTAGTTCTGTGGCTGTCTATGCAGGGTCAGAAAGTTCTTGTATTTCATCAAAAATAACTTAATTTGTGTTCCAAAGATGAACGTAAGTATTACGGGTTTGGAACAACATGATGGTGAGTAATTAAAGACAGAGTTTTCATTTTTGAGTGAACTGTCCCTTTAATTACTGAAACTCATTTCACACCTTTAACACTGCCCACTTTTTTCTCTTTCAGGATCCAGGTGAATGATTTGATAGTGGAGGTGGATGGAACAAGCCTGGTTGGTGTAACTCAAAGTTTTGCTGCCTCTGTTCTGAGAAACACATCTGGCACAGTTCGGTAAGACCAGCAGGATGCAGAACACTGTGGTACACAACTCACACAATGTCCCTGCTGATCTAATTTCTTTGAAGTCCCATCTTTCCCATTTTTCTTATCTTATATATCTGTCTACAGATATGTGAAACTGAAATGCACCTATTGCTGTTGGCACACGTAATGATGAATTAATTATATGCTACCTTCGATTAATGTCAGAAATTTATCCATTTATGAATGGAGCACACATGAACACCACCACAATGTTGTAAACATCAGTGCGGAAAATTTGGGGTGTAAACTAATTGGGTATTGGTCACAATTAAGTTCTGATTATGAAAGTTTACTGTGTAAATAGTATGAGAATACTGAGAATAGCCTCAAAATGTGTTCATCAGACAGCAGATTTGTTTGCCAAAACTTAATTTCCCTTGATTCAGATAGCAGCTCAAGAATTATCAAAGATATTAGATCATAATTACACCTTCTGAAGTCATAAGTAGGAACTTCCCAGAAGGAACTGAATCCAGCAATAAATACAAAGTAATTAGAGACTGTACTTTTGACTACATGACAGTTTGAATTTTATAACATTTTGCTTATTTGTTTCAAGCTCTCTTACTTTGTATACACATATTGTATAAATTCATGGCAGGATATAAACAGACATTACAGTCGTGTAATATATTACAATTGCGTGCAGCTGTATTGTTTGTAATGTTTGCATGCTCTCTTTGTTAAAGGAGCACTGTAGCCAGTTCTATCTCAATAGCATTGTGAAATGAAATTTTTTAATCATTTAAAACTTGCTCAAAAATATGCTTTTTAAATGTTTAAAGAATGATTTAGGTTCATTGACATCATCACTGACATTATCTTTCCCTAGTCTTTTTTTTTTTCCAGCATTCAGTTTATTCAGCATTCAGCCAATGAGGGGGTCATTGTGGCAGTTGTAATTATGATGTGTTACAAAGACTGCATTTAGAAGAGAATAATATTTCATTATGATAGATGAGCGTTAACAGGGGGAGGCCAGAACAAGGAGAGGGTTATATGAAACCAGACACTGGGTGGAGGAGACACGCACTGTGTAGGAGCAAAGAAAAGGGAGAAAATTGAGGATGGATAAATATAGAAGGGAGAAAGACAAGCAAAGAAGGATCTGTAAGAGCTTTATCAAAAGTAAACAACAGGATAAATCTTGTTGTCATCGTACATCATGGGTGTCCAAATTGTCCAAATTTAGCTCCAGCTTGCCTCAGCACACCTGCTTGGAAGTTTTTTATATGCTAGTAAGACCTTGATTAGCTGGTTCAGGTGTGTTTAATTGGGTTTGGTGTTAAACAGGACAGTGGCCTTCCAGGAGCACACCTGTTATACATCATTGTAAATTTCATAATTTATGACTGGCCTTACAAGAAGATGTTTATAAGATCTCTTTAAAATGGTGCAGATTCTAAAAGAGCATTTATATACAATAATTGGTAACATTTTACAATGAAGGAAAATTAATAATCATGTTCTAATACCTAAATTAATACTTAATTTTGGTGGTCAACCGATATCGCTGATATATCTGCCGATATTTGGCATTGTTTTTTAAAATATCGGCATTGGCCGATATGTTTTTCTGCTTAGCCGATGTGTTCGAGCCGGGACTTTTATTTTGACAGCGCTGAGAGCGACAGAGCCTAAGCGCACACAGTGCTCATTTGTCGTCGTTGTTAACAGCTGTGTCTAATACGGATAGAAGTCTGTCTAATAATCAGATAGAACGGTTAAACAAAGGAATTAATGTATACATAAAGTATTATAATGATTTATTTTATATTAGGCCTATTAGAAATAGAAAGGCAAACATTATAATACTTTCTCGTTTGGCGTCAGCATTAAGCAAATACGCATTTATATAATTTAAACAAATCTTTGAATGACCAATGAACATGAAATCAACAAGATCTCACATCTTGTGAAGTATGCATTTTTATCCAGCATGATCACGTGTTCTCTGTGTGACTGTCTGTCCGTGTGAATTGAATGTTTTAAACTTTAAATTCGTGATTTCAAATTATACTGCACTTTATGCATTTGCCCACAGTCATATGTCATTTTCTCAGTGTGCTGTATGTAAAATAAGGGTTACATTGGCTTTATTTGAAAAATATGATTTCCAATGCACACAAGCTTCTCAGAATACTGAGTGCCAGTTGGTTACAGTGTTTACTTCCTTTATAATTAATTTTCTTAAATATGTATTTATTTGTGAAAAATACTGTCATCTAAAGTATAAGTATGTTTCTTTTACACATTTATTTTTTTTAATCCATTGTCAAATAATTTCACATTTCTTAAATATTAATAATAATCATTTGTAAAAATAATATCGGCTTTATATCAGCTATCGGCCCCCCCCTGCTTTTCAAGATATCGGCATCGGCTGTCAAAAAACACATTTTGTTTGACCACTACTTCATTTTTCATATACTAATGATTATTATTATTAAAGTCAAAGTACTTCTTGTGTTTTTTTTTTAAAAGACCCATAAAAGTTAATTAATGCATTAATTATCAAACATTTATTAACATTAAAGCTGCCGTTATTCATGCATGAATCCATAAGACTCTAGTCATGGTAACTTCATTACTTCATGATTAGTTTATGCTTTCGATATGATGAATTAAGTATTAATGTATGTATCAGTACATTATTATTTATGTAATTTCTAAAGTCAAATCTTCTGTGGTTTATATTAAAAAATATCCCTGATCATTTTGGTTGTTAACCAGCTGAGCAACACATTTCAATGCAGACTGTCTTATTGTATTGCAATGATTGTTGAATTATAGACAGTTACTGATCATGCATGATCCAAATAGGCATTTTCACTAAAGTCAAACAGCAAAACACAGCCCTTTTAGTTCTAAAGGTCATAATACGTGGACCTCAGGAAAAACTAAAATGATAAGGAAAAAGTAAAATGATTAAAAAAGTATGAAAATGACTCCTTTAAAGGAAAAATTTTACAGTATAAAGAAAAATAGAACCATTTTTTATTATAGCGTAGTGTATACTCCAGCATGAATAGGAAAAAGACTTCAGATTACCACAGTGTAATAAACACCTCTGTTTCTAGGTTTATTATTGGTCGAGAGAAGCCAGGAGAGCAAAGTGAAGTGGCCCAGCTCATCCAGCAGACCCTTGAACAGGAGCGCTGGCAACGAGAGATGATGGAACAACGATATGGCAACTACACGGGAGATGAAGAAGAGGTCTGTGGTGCTTTCCTGTGTGTGTACTTACTTAACCATACTTTGGGGTAAAATTCATAATAATTAATTTATGTGTAGGGTGGGGAAAAGAGATAAGTTAAACTATTCATAAAAGTCCCCCCCCCCACACATTCATATATCATACATGTGACCCTGGACCACAAAACCTTTTGTCTTAAGTGTCAATTTTTGTCAATCATCTGAAAGCTGAATAAAGCTTTAGCTTTGCATTGATGTTTGTTAGGAAAGGACAATATTTGGTAGTGATACAACTATTTGAACACCTGGAATCTGAGGGTGCAAATACATTTTAAATAATGAGAAAATAGCCTAAAGTTATCAAAATGAAGTCCTTAGCAATGCATATTACAAATCAAGAATTATGTTTTTATATATATTTATGGTAGGAAATTTACAAAATATCTTCATGGAACATGATCATTTACTTAATATCGTAATGATTTTTGGCATACATTTTTACCCATACAGTGCATTTTGGCTATTGCTACAAATATACCCCAGCAACTTAAGACTGTTGTGGTATATACATATATATATATATATATATATATATATATATATATATATATATATATATATATAAATATATCAAATCTGCATACATTACATTTGTTCTTCCTAGAGGTCAGTGTGATTATAACAAAAGGCACGTGAGCCACACTTGGCATTGACAGGTTAATGCAATATCACGTCAATAAATATTTTTGATTGACACTAGACATTGTATTAAAGTACATTTAAAGATTGCATTTAATTAAAAATCACCCTAAAATACTGTGATCCTTTTCCGATGGCTTCATCCTGTGTTTTTAAAACGCAGAACATGCTATGTGTTAACGAACAATAACATTAAGTATAAAACTTACATACATAATAAATGCCATGACATCATATCCGTACCCTGATTTTAGAAAGGAAGTGTATTTAGTTAACAGATGTGAAAGTCTGTATACTTCTCTAGTATATAAGGACATTAAAACAGACACACATACATACATATAAATATATATACTATATATGTATGTATGTGTGTGTGTGTGCGTGTGTGTGTGTTTATGTGTTTAAAACTTGTGACAGAAGGCTGTTCCCTTGTCTTTTCCTTCTAGCCGGGTGATTACGGCACTGATGAAGATGAAGACGAGATGAGCCCTACGTACCCTAGTGCCATAGAGGTGTTTGACTTGGCCGAGAATGAGGACATGCTGTCACCAGTAGAAGTGGACCCTGAGAAGCTTGCCCACAAATATAAAGAAGTAAGACACAAATTATGCTGGACAGTAAGGATTTAAAAAAATGATACTGACGAGTATCTAACAAAAAATTACTTGCTTAAAAGATGAAAGTATCCACATTTAATTGTACTTGCAAGCAAAAAATGATTTTTTTCTCTTTTGAAGTAGATGGATAATGTCAAGTGACAGGACATTTTTTTTCATTAAACTGTAAAAGTAAAATTTTAAAGCAACCTGTTCAGTCTGAATTTTCAGTTTAGTGCTTAAATTATGTAGGGCATAACTGAACTGAAACCAAATCTTATACCTGAAATGTTTTAACTACTATACTATGGCGCTTGATGGAAAAGTGCATACATTTATGTATGTAGACAGACAGTTTGAACAGACAAACTCAACAACAGTAAATTGCGGAGGTCTCTGCTGATATCTGTCACACGTGTTGGTGTGTAAGCAATCACACGACAAAGGAGATATCAAAAAATAGTTTTTAAAGATCCACGGGACAAAAAAAAGGGCACATCCAAACACAAATCCAAATAATCTAACATCAATAGTGGACAAAGTAAAAAATGGAGAACACAGCTTTTTAAATCCTGGGAATGAAATCAGTGGGAAACAGAAACAGGTGTGGGGCTAATTAATTAACTAAACAAGAAAAGGAACATGACCAAATAAGGAAACTCAGAAAGAACACATAACTGTCCATAACTGTGACAATATCAAAGACCCTTAGTAGGATTCAAATTAGGGTGCATCCAGTATTTTAAGTATATTAATTTCAAATGCTTTTGCTTTTTCTCTCAGCGAAGATGCACAGAAGGGCCAGGTCAGGATAGGGTGTAACTATTCATAAAATATTACATGCAACAAAACTCCACCCACATGAATTATATAACTAGAATACCTTAACCTAAAAAGTCATAGTTCCATCTCAAAAAGCCAGTTTACTACAATAACAAACTAAAACATTAATGAAAGTGCTGAGATTCATGGCAAATGGCAAAGATGGCTGAGATTCATGGCTAATGGCAAAGATTCATTAATATTTATGGCTTTCTGTAAAGACCTCTTTTTTTCTGGAGCTGCAGTAGTTACATTTTATAAGAAGCCACTCAATGAAAGTCATACAAAAGTATTTTCAAACTGTTACTTTAGATTGTCTTTGAAAAATGCATTCTGACGAATCAGTTGTGCTTGGTTTATTTTCCATTAAAATGCTAATTAATTGGGGGGGGGGGGATGTAGATTTACTTACATTCTTTAACCTGTTTTCTACTGTGGCACAGTTGCAGATCAAACATGCTGTGACTCAGGCTGAAATCCAACAGCTCAAGAGGAAGGTATGATAACTTCAATCATGCTAACTGGTCATCGGATCACTGATAGAATGTTGGAATTTCTTAGGATTAAGAGAATGAAAATAAAAATGGTCACCATTTACATGAGATTATATTAACTTCAAATTGTTCATGCTGCTCTTTTACAACAAATGTGAACAGTGATTCAAACGGTCAAACTCCAAAAAAGCACCATAATAGTAGACCATTTGACTGGAAATTGGAGTTTGTTAATTGCTTATTAATTATTAATTACATTCTTCATTTTGGTAATAGTCATAAAGATTTATAATGCTATTAGTGTGAGTAAATGATGGCAGAATTGCCATTTATAGGCCTTTACATTTTTCAAAAGAACACATATGGGAGTTTTTCCTCTGACAAAGAGTTCTGGTTTTCCACAGTTGTAAACCTATGTTACTATTTGCACGACAAGACTAAAAAACGGAATCACCTGTTTGCATTCATGTGTGAAGCTAAATCATGCAGATCAGGAGAAGCAGCGCTGGCGTGCTGAAAAGGCCCAGATGGAGCGGAACATGCAGGAGAACCGGGAGCGCATGGAGAAGCTGGAGGGATATTGGATGGAGGCACAGAGTCTTTGCCAGGCTGTGGATGAGCACCTGAAAGAAACGCAGGCTCAGTACCAGGCTCTAGAACGCAAATACAGCAAGGCCAAACGCCTTATAAAGGAATATCAGCAAAAGTGAGAGAAAACACACAGATACAGATCCACATCCACATTCTTACTGAAGGTCCTGTTTAGCTTTAACCCTTAATTTAAAGATGAAGATATGCACATTTATACACCTTTGTTATTTTTTTATTATAATGTTGTGTTTATTGTGTCCAAGGCTAATTAATATACTTAGAAAGTAAATAAATTCAATTAGAATAACATTACAACATTCTAAAAGACATGCAAACTAAATACTAGACACACACACACACACACACACACACACAAATATTTCAAATTTATATAAAGATAGAAATTCCAAATTAAATAAAAAGCAATTCATACAGACAAGTTTGATATATATATATATATAAATATATATATATATATATATATATATATATATATATATATATATATATATATATATTTTTTTTTTTTTTTTTTTTTTTTTTTTCTTTTTTTTTTAATAATAATTAAAAAAAAATGTTTTTTTGAAATCCTATAAACTAAACAAACATGAATAGAAATATCACATTTCTAAGGACTAGGCACATGTATTTTAAACTAGGATTTTTTTTTTGTCAAAGATGTTTTTCTTTTAGTCACTGGGCCAAGATCGCACTATACACAGCCAAGAGACTAATTAAAGTATTCAGTATGATTTCAGAAATATATGAATGTCTTTTGCCTTCTGTTTTTCATACAGGGAGATCGAGTTACTGAAGAAGAAAACAGCTCAGCAGAAAACTCTAGAGGAGAGTGAAGCTTCACATAAGGACGAAACAGAACAACTTCAAGACGAGGTAGAGTATTCCTGTAATATTTAGTAATGTAATCAAGTCCTTTTAGTTCCCACTAACATATACATTTTAAAACCTATTGTATAGTTTATAAATATGGCAATTAAACAATTCAAGTCATATAAAATATCTTCTGATACAGGTAACAAGTCTTGAGCCACAGGTCGAGGAGTTGAAGTCACTGGATCCATCGTAAAAAATTTTAACTACTTCAATATAAATGTATTACAACTGGGGAAACAGAGAATCTGTACTTTTGTCAATATTGTTATTCCCAGTAAGCCCAAGAGTTTCATTCCTCCATCCCTTGATTTCAGGCTTTTTATGCTTTTGGAGATGAATTAATCTCGTTCTTAGTATTGTGAATAATTGTTTTACCCAGCAGTGTTTGCTCTTTAAACCCCTTTGTATTTTCCTCATATTTAACTCTAGGTAATGATTCGGCTGTCACTGATAGTTTCGCCAAAGTTGTTCTTGTAATATTCTAATGTTCTTTTTTAAGTTACGTTAACAATTGGCATACAGTATGCATTTCATGATCAAAATACTACAGTGGAACATTTTTCTGGGTTTCAGTCCTGAAACGAATGAAACAGAAACAATTATTCCACCAGAAGTGTTCCAAAACAATATCTTGTATTTGAAGATGTTTTTTAAACTAATGAACTGCCACTTTAAAAAGCTTGTTACTCTTTTATTTCATGTTTGTCCTAATGTCCTTCCTAGGACATTCCTTAGGCACTGTTCTATGTGATAAAACGTTACGTATGATTGGTCTAGATTCTTTAAAAGTGCATATTAATTTAAAATGGGAAGCACATCATTCATGGTGGAATGGAGGGGAAAGTTAATATAAAGTATAAAAACTGTCTTTTTAAGAACCAATGAAGGATGCAGTATTTCAGCTCATATTTTGTTACCTTAAAAAACATCAAACGATATACTTAGCTTAGCCTTACTATACAGCCAGATTTGTAAGGGGTTAATTTAAACACCTCTGTCCTACCTAAAGCAGTCCACACTTTACCTCTTGTGCAAGGTTTTGGTGACTTGAACCGTGAAAACCAACTGTTGCCTTTTTCTCAGTATTACTCCTGTTCACAGTCACTCTCCAGTGTTCATTTTAAACTTCTTTAAAGAGGCAAAAAAGATGGGAATGATTATGTATGATTATGGGACTGGCCTCCACATGTGTATAGTTTTGCGTGTGTTTTTAATGAATGTGGTTTACATTTAAATGCAGTTAAGAGATTGATCTGTATGGAGCCACAATAGTTTAATGAAATCTGGATACATTTATAAAAGAGGACACAATCTTGATTTTACTGCCTGGAAAGAATCTGCGTCATGAATTGCTCAGTATGATTTGACTTAATACAGCACACATTTCTTAAACTAGATGTCGAAGGAGGATGTCTTAGATACGACAGCAGTGAAATTTACATCTGCTAACATAATCATGTGAAATATATGAAGGAACCAAGAATTATAAATGATTGTGATTGTAGTATTTAGTACGTCTTCATTAGTCTTTACACAGGACTACATTAAATCAATGAGGCATGTAAACAACTTTATTTTAGTGCAAGGCTTGTATGGAAAACACACTCGTGGTTCGTTAATGTGCTTTTATGAAATAAACAGTCAGCTGTGGATTTGTAACCGAAGTGGCTTTGTTTTCTTCAAGTGGAATATGCTCTGTTATGCTCAAAATAACTTATATGGACATATATTGGTAGTCCAACACTTTGTATTTAAATGTGTCAAGGGAGCAGCTGATATGACTATATAAACTCAGATCTATCTGAGACTGCTTTTCAGTTCAAAGGTAACCAAAACTGGGAACATTCACATTACCTAACACTACAGAGAGTGAACTGATACATACGTAGCTTACAATAACCTACATTAAAAAGTATGGGACAGCTTTAAACTCTGAAGTGACTAATTAAATGATTCTTTCTGCTGAAAAAGATGTCAGACCATTCAAAATTATCAAGGATATAATTATTTATCTCAAATAAAGTAAATGAAAAACCGTAGCCCTCAAAGATCAGATCCCAGAGGATTTTTCCTCTTCTTCAACCTCAATCTTATGTAGCGTTTTTCTTTGCTCAGTTTTTCAGTAAAATCTTGAGTATTAAACGGAGCAAATAACCCAAACGATTCATCATAGCGTTTAATATGAATGCATCTGAGGTACAAATACAGAAGGAAAAAACATATTTGCAATACATACTCTGCATTAGAGAACTCTTTGTTAGTCAAACAATGTGCAATGAGCAGAGAGAAAGAAAAAGCTTGTTCAATTACTTTTTTTATTTTAATGTGCTTGAAGATTAAATTTTCCAAGACAAGAAATTTGCATAGCACCAATGTATGAGCATCTTCTAGTTCTCTGAAATGGTTACTTATCTCGAAGTTCCAAGGGTTTTTGGAGAGATTTTGCAGCAGTGACACAGATTTCATTATGTATAAATCTTACATACAGTACATTAAGATAGTAATCACCTCATTTGTGTGATTTTACATTATCTACACAAGAACAAAAACACGAAGACAAACATGACAGAAACCAATGAGCATCAGAATATTTTTCTTTTAAGAGGCCCATTTTTAACCAAAGCAAAATTAAAAGAGTAATAGTGACAAAGCAGAGTGATGATAACTCTCAGGTTGCAAGTTTTGCAACATCATATAATCACAGTAAATCATGGTGAAAAGTAGTTATCTGTGCAAGGGTATTACTTGATACCCACTATTTAATGGGAGATAAACTTTACTAAATGGACCTAAGATCAGTTGTATGGTCAAAAAACAAAACAAGCACAACAAAAGATGATTGTAAGCATTTTATGCTGCAGAGGGACATGACACCTTTAAAAAAAAAAAACTGAACATTTATGCATCTATGCAAACCCAGGAGTTCTCATCCTCAAACCCCAAGTTTCCCCATCTCTGAAGTTCTTGACTAAAAGAAAACATCTTGCCACACATACATTTACAAAATGATTTTACTACGATCGTAAGAACATTGTTGAACAATAACACATTTTGTCATTAATAAAATAAAGTTGTCTTCAGCCAAGTTGTCTCATTAAATTGATTACAACCAGCCTAATGACTCCGTGTTTTGGGGAACAACTACATTCAGACATTTTGTGCCCCATTACGTTACATACTCAAAAATGCCTAGTTCAGACCTGTCTAACGGACTAGACAAGAACAGGATCTTTTCAATAGCAAGGTAACTTGGTCTTAAAGGAACTTAAATCTGCATTAAAGATTTTAATAAATTCCTCATTGTCTTATTACTACTTTAGTCAGGAGTGCATTTTCTGATGATGCCGGGTGAGATGGTATCTACGAGTAAAGCTTTTTCCACACTGAGTGCAGGGGAAGAGTTTGGTGCCATTATGGATCTGTTGGTGAGCTTTGAGACTTTGTGGCCGACTAAAGCTTTTCCCACAATCGGGACACGTGCAGGGGCGAATGCCTGAATGCTTCTGCTCATGCCTCCTCAAATCTCCCGACTGCCTGAAGCTTTCGCCACACTGTGAACACAGGAAAGGTTTTTCACCCGTGTGTGTGCGGAGGTGCACATTCAGTTGTCCGGCGTGGACAAAACTTTTGCCACACTGCTGACACGTGTAAGGCTTTTCTCCGGTGTGGATGCGCTGGTGTTGCTTGAGGCTATTAAACCAAATGAATGCCTTTCCGCAATCTGGGCACAGATACACCCTCTCTCCTTGCTTGAAGCAGCTGTGGTTCTTGAAGCCCTTGATTGTGCTAAAGCTCTTGCAGCATTGGCTGCAGCTGTGAGGCTTTTCAACAGACAAAACACCCCCTTCTTGGAAACTCAGATACTTGACGCTCATTTCTGGATGGTGACGGCGGATGTGTTTGTAAAGATAGCGTTCATCGGTGAAAGAGAAGGGGCAGTATGTACAGGGAAAGATGGTGGCATCAACAAGGGCTGAGCTCTGGCGGTGGGCCTTGCAACGTGAGTGGCTCTGCTGGTGGCGCTTCAAGCCAGAAGACTGGGTGAAGGACTTGAGGCACAGCGTGCAGCAGTAGGGCTTCTCCTTGGAGTGGATGGTGCGCTCATGGCGACGAAGGTTACACATACGGTTGAAGTAAAGGTTGCAGTGGGAGCAACAGTAAGATCCGTCTCCCTGCTGAATGCACTCATGGGCTTCAAGAAGATCTAAATTATTGAAAGCTCTCAGGCACTCACCACAGACATGCTGAGAAGCTGGTGCTTCATGTGGTTCCTTTGGCTTATTATGATCTTGTACTCCACATTGGTGAGTTTCCAGTGTCTCCACATCAGAGAACGCTTGTTCACACTCGGTGCAGATAGATAAAGTCTTCTGCACTTCATCCACAGCTGCATTCTTGGGTTTAGGTGGTCGCCCCCTCGGTCGGCCAAGAGGTACTTTTTTAGTGTGACTCCTGCCTCTTAAAGTGTTCTTCACAGGCCTCCTCCCTCGAGCAGGAGGTTCATAGGTTGGGTCATGCTTGTCAGTATTTTTCTCAGCATCACCTCCAGTCCCTACTGCTATTGAGCCACTCTCAACTAAACGAAGATACTCTCCATGGTGATGCCGTTTCAGATGCTGATACAAATTGACTTTGGCCACAAAAGAGAAGGAGCACTTTGTGCAAGGGTATATATCAGAAGGTCTGTCAGCATCTTTCTCTCTCTTTTCCTCCCCCTGGTGGATTTGTTGGTGTCTTTTCAGCCCTGTTGCCTGACTAAAGCACTTCCTACAATGGCTGCAGCAATAAGGCTTCTCTTTGGAGTGAATAGTACGCTGATGTCTCTTCAGATGACAAGATCTCAAAAAGTTACGGCCACATTCACCACATTTATTCATTTCATCGAGACCTGTCTGACCACTCACACCATTACTGCACGTGTCAGACAAATCAGCGCAATCTGACTTTTCTGAGTGATGGATGGGTTGTCCATTTAGGGTTGAAATTTGATCCTGACAGCTTTCTATTATTGGCTCCGTATGGGTTGAAGGAGCCTCATCAGATGGCGGAAGGCACTGGTCGATGTCCACAGACTCAAGCGGCTGTGTCTGCATGAAGTGTGCATACTCATCGGGATGAGAGCGCTTCACATGAGCATGCAGATAAAAAATGGCTGGGAAGGAGTAATGGCAATAAGGACACAGACAGTCCTGACTTGCCTGTTCTTCAGTTGTTCCTGAAAAAAGAAATCAATTTACTGTAAAGCCAATAGGACATGACTGATAAACAGAAAATGCATAACATTCTCTGCATGTACAGACGCTATCCCAACAAAATAAAACTGAATTGTGCTGATGATGTCAGCATTTCCAGCTAGCATTTTTTTTTTTTTTAATGGCATTTTAAATCGCAAATCACAACGCCAAAAAAAATAAATACAGATGTGTTAAACCATCGGATCCTAAGCATTTTTTTTAAAAATACCTTCTTTGGTTTTCCACAGAAGAAAGAAATGCATACAAGTCTGGAAAAGCTGACACGCAACAAAAATCTGAACTGAGATGGGGAAAGAAAGCTACTGCCTGTCCCTAAACCTGCCTTCCTCAGTTACTGTTTTAAACACTCTCATGTTTTCCTAGTAGTGTCATTTTAGCTACTATCAGACAGTGGAAAGCAATTGGATTACATCAGGAATTATTAAATAATATCTGGATTATCTGCACATTATGTGACATTATTTAAAGAAGCATTCATATAAAAGAAACAGAAATGTAACAGAGGTAAAAAAAAAATCCAAGATGTAGTTACCTAGAGAAATGCATTTTTTATCCCAGATCTTATCCCAGATGATGCCAAGTCCTTGAGCATATTCCTCTGCATACCAAACTCTAAATTCCTGCCCTGGGCCAATAGGGCGACAACAACGGAACAGAATACGTCCATTTTGCTGGAATGCAACAAGATTCTGCTCCGTCTCACTCCTTGAGCACACCACAAACCTGAAAAGACAAAAGATTAAGAAAAATAAACAAATGGGTAAACTACAATCCACAACAAAAGCAAACCGAAGTGCTTACTTCATCCAGTTAGAGTGAGTGTCCCTTTCTGCATCTATGTAGGTATACTGATTACTGCCTCTGTAAACCTAGAGAGAAAATGGCATTAATATTTGTTTAGCCAAATGCTTATATTGATATTGCTGTTACAACTCTTAACAAATAATAAAACGGTAAGATTGACACTCACTACCCAAGAGAAGGCACTATCCATTGCCTTTTCCTGAGAGGTCACCTCTCCATCAAAAGGTCCAAAATGCATCCCCAAAGGCACAGTCTTGCCTTGGTTGAAAACTCCAAGTCCTGCATTAGAGATGCCCGATCGACCGATAACCAAGCCTTGTGGCAGCGTCAGCAGAGCTCTCTGAGGAACGCCCATAGCTGCTGGCGAGTCACATGTGAATAATGGTGGACCATGAACCTTACACTGGTCAATGAAGTGATGGTGACACATCTCACAATCTGCCAAAAAAAGCGAAGAGTAAGACAAAGAGAGGATATTGCAGACAGAGAAAGTGTAAAAGATACAAGACGTTAAAATTATGAGTAACGATCTGCATATTTAGGTTTGTACATGTTAATTACTCACAGAAATGTTGGTCATTAAACATGCTATCCTCCTGTCCCTCCATCATCACAACAGAGCCTTCTATCTCTAAATTCTGCTCAACGCTTGGTGGAAAATCTGTCAAAAACAGTTAAAAATAGAGTAGATGCACACGATGTTGTTGTTTTATTAACATATTAAAGTGCCAACACTACGAAGCAAAAATGAAGACAAGTTATGGTGTTATATACATTTTGTTAGACCTAAACCTCGCTAAGAAAAAGAAAAGAATACAGCTAAATTAAGATTCAAGATTAAAGTTTCAGTAAAACAGCAAAATAACATTGCATTCCTCCTGGCATTGGCAAAATACAAAGTAAAATTTGCTGTCGTGACAGATTCTGGTGACCTTGTTTTAAATGTTAAAACAGCAGTAACATAATGGCATACATATTCACTAAAACCTTTAACCATTCTTTTTTCAAAACACACATATAACACAACTAAGACAAATAAACAAAATGTATGCAATTAATGTGTATATGTCGATTTGAGCCGCTAACATGGTAGGTCTGTAAATAGTTGGCTAACTAACAGTTACTTCGACTGAATATACGACAACACCCACCGGGACTGTCCGACATTGTTTCACTGAATGCAGTAAGTCGCACCTTTTGGTCCTTAAAAATGTACGCACATTCGGACACGAAGGTTAATACGCAGTCCTTTTGGACGTTCAAGCTTACTAGTTAACGTTAGCTAGCGAACAACAACCCAACTCAGCGCTTCCCGAAACAGGAAGTTGTAATATGTCCTCTGTCTGTGACGCCATCTTCTTCTTCTTTAGTTTTTTTTTTTTTTGGCGCATAACAGTCTAAATGTATAGCGCTCTCTACAGTACACTGCTGTTGTGCAGTCATGTTGGCTATTCTGGCGCTGGGTCTCCAGCTCCTCCAAAATTCTGTTAACACTTACCTGGTTCCCTAAAATCCAGATCAGGTGACAACATTGTTTTTTTTTTCTGCAGGTGGTTTTTCCAGCTTACTCACCCATATGTAGCACACTTCGAATTGCACAATGTTCTTGAGGTTTTCATGAAGTTCATGTGTGTTCATGTGGTGCATGTGGTGTTGTGGGTTGGGATTGCTGGAAAGGGTCCTGGTTTCAGGAGCCAGGGTTGTGGATGAGGTTTCAGTGGGGGTTGAGATTATTGGATTGAGGGCTGAATTCTGGTCTTTTATGTCAACATAATTGTATCCAATAATTTCACTTTTAATACTTGTTTATACGCTGTAGTGACAATATTTAGTTATATTTGAATTAATTCATATTTTTAGTTACATTCAATTACACTGGTTTATAAAATTCACACTTGAATTTAATACATATATATACATACACATATACACACACACACATATATATATATACACACATATATATACACACACATATATATATATATATATCTGCTTAATATCAATAAAAAAGTGCTTACAGGATTCCTAAAGAAAACAAAACAAATACAAAACAATTAAATAAATACTGATGTCGAGCCTTTCCACTTGGATTTCACAGGTTTTTATTTTGTATTTAAAATGTTCTCCGTGGAATCTCCAAAACCGCAACGCAAGCACCACCCCAACTGCACAAAATGGTCCCAAAATGAGAGAAAGCTGCAGGCGCAACGATCTGCGACCCTACCGCACACCTCGACCTGCCCCGCCCCATGCAAGCTCTTCTTCACAAGGTCCAGTGGTGCACATTACCACAAAAGCCCAAATGATGGCACACTTCAGCTTTGCACACCGAATCAGGAACAGGGAAATTTTTTTCACACTATTAGCGGCAAACCCTAACGCTAGTATTTCCTGTTACTCTCACTGTCATTCAGCGATGAAGACTGTCATCTAGCGGTCGGGATGCAAACTCAAAATGAAACAACTGCCATCAATCTTGTATGAATTATTTATTTTTAATATCGATATTCCGTTTTTGATAATCGATACAGTATAGCCAAACAAAATATCGCAATACTCACGTGTATTTATATTTTCTTACACGCCTAGCCGCTGTTGTGCCTTCTTGAGAGTAATGTAGTGTCGGTGGTCCAGGTTATGTGCACTCGAACTTCACGAGTTCACGCTTACATATAATTAGCTGAAGTATGCTGATAAATCGTCAGTGGATAGAGGTAAGTCAGCTGTGTTTATACTATGGTGTTGATTAACTTGATTGTGATTCACCTGTGTTTGATTAGGCTAAGTATCTTACGGGCTCCTCCCGAACCTTGTTAATAAAACATCATTTCACGAGTTCCCGCTTACAAATAATTAGCTGAAGTATGCTGATAAATCGTCAGTGGATAGAGGTAAGTCAGCTGTATTTATACTATGGTGTTGATTAACTTGATTGTGATTCACCGGTGTTTGATTAGGCTAAGTATCTTACGGGCTCCTCCCGAACCTTGTTAATAAAACATCATTTCAGGAGTTCACGCTTACAAATAATTAGCTGAATTATATGTGAGCCCTACCGGCCGATGGGGAGGAGCAGCGTGATTGTATGGTGGCAAGTATAGAAGCTCAACCAGGAGAAATCTCTCTGACGTCTGACGGGAGAACATGCATCAGACGGGTAACCCTCGCTGGGTGGGGAAAGAGAAGAGGAAAACCTGACTGGGAGGGCTCTCGCGGCATCCGATGGGGTATCATACTCAGAACATCGAATGGGTAAGCCTCACCAGGTGGGGGGAAAAGACATGAGGATAGCTGAGAGAGCTTGGACAGCGTTCGGCGGGAGGTCGAGACTCATGGCGTCAGATGGCTAAGCCTCGCTAACCGTTGAACAGAAAGGTTAAGTTGTGTGGCCGGGAGACTCTCACTGACATCTGATGGGAGCACACAGCATCGAACAGGTAAGCCTCGCCGACCGTAGCATGGAAACAGTAAAGATTGTTTGGCCAGGAGGCTCTCGCTGATGTCCGACAGGAGCACACAGCATCGAACAGGTAAGCCTCACTGACTGTAGAAATGGAAAAAGAAAGGTTGTCTCACTGACGTCCAACAGGAGCTCAATACTCCGGGCATCGGGGCAATGGTGGTGTTGAGTGAGGCAAGTTCTGGGCCTTGCGAGCTTTGCACAAAATATTGGCCGCCCTGCTGGAGTGGATTTAGGACTGAGGTTTGGCTGATTGCTGGGAGAATAACTTTGATCATACAGATCTGCTTGTTTACCCTTCACGAGGACAGAGCATCGGAATTAATAAGCGTTAGCCTCAGGCTTAAATACGGTTAACTTTATGATTGGAGGAATTGTGGGCACAGCCGATTGATAAGAGGATCCCAGGCAAAATTGGAAACGATGCCAATAGAGTTGAGGTTAAGCCTCGGCGTCGTGGTCAAGCAGAGAAAAGCGGATGGGATGAAGCTTGGAGCTCGGCGGCGGTGTCTGGTGGAGAAGGAGCGATCCTGGGGCTTTTCAACAGAATTTCTACTGAAGTCCACCATGGTGCACGACAAAATATCTGCTGCCGGACTTCTAAGAGTCTGTGTCTAAAAACAGTACATGAACGAGTAGGAAGCATAACCCCCAAATCAACTGAACATGTCTGCATCAGTGCAGTGCGGCAGGTAATGTTAGAGAGAGAGGGGAAAATCCACCAGCTCACTGTTATAACTTGCTATAAGAATACTCTAAAACACATGAGCTTTTCCACTTGTTTCAGCTCGACGCAGCAGCAGAGCCGAGGGTGTAGTTGGACAACTAATGATTGGTAGCATGGAGCGCCAAATCATTGTGCATAATAAACATCTGCTGCAGGACTCCTCAGAGTCTGCACCAAAAACAGTACACGATCAACAGTTGGAAGCATAAGGGCTAAATTAAATGAACATGTCTGCATTAGTACACCACAGAAGGTAATGAGAGAGAGGGTAAAAAATGCCTGCTCACTGTTATAGCTTCCTATAAGAAATACTCCGAAACATGTGAGCTCTTCCACTTATTTTTTTCATCTCAATGCAACAGCATTGAGGGCAAACTAATGCATGGTAGCTTGAAGCGCAAAAACCATATAGTGCACAACTAAACGTCCTAAAAAAGAAAATGAGAAATAGGGCAGAAAAGGGCCAACGAAAGGACGGCCGTCAGGGTAGCATTGCCGAGGGGTCTTTTCCATTCTTTTTTCATTCAGTGTTATGTCAAAGTAAGATATTTTCCTTCGATCAACAAAAGATCCAATTAAGCTTCTGTCAGTTATTTTAATATTATTATTATAATTTTTATTATTATTTGTAATTTGATGATATTATAGCATATCTGCATTTGCCATAATCTTTGGGGTTTTTAGGCAAACCGTTTTGAACACTGTGTGTTACTGTAAATATTATTCATGACCAAGAGAGGGAGCCCCAAGCTTGTTGCATATGTGGATATATAGTTGTGTGCATGTTCTTGAACATGCCGAGATTTATGAATTTATGCTGCATGTTATTCTAAACAAGTGGATGACCATTCAATAATGATAGATTACAATGTGCAGTGTGTAAACCTCAAAAACAGAAATAACAACAGAACATTTGTTTGCAAAGTCTCCAGATTTTCGTGTGTGCTTGCATACAGAGCCGACAGCACACCCTGTAATAATTTCAGACATTATTGTAGATGTTTGGATAAGAGTGGGGTCTCTGAGCCTCCTTCTGCCTTATATTCAATGGAAGTAGGGGAGAGTGGGGTAAGTTGAGCCAGTGGGTAAGTTGACCCACCCCCTGTATCTTAGAAACTGTACATTTTAACTGTAATGTGACCATGTATTTTGGAACCACCAATAATTTCTGCCAGAATGTGAAAAGAGAAACAAATGAGAGGAGTGGAAGGCACCCATTTATTTTGGAAACTGATGATTTGGTTACATCTAAGCAGATTTATCCAGATTTAAAAATATTTATGATACATATAGGTGATTTAGTAACATATAAAACCATGCAAATCATTAAGCTAAATATTAGCCTGAACTGGTAAGCAACAGTAGCTATTTTTATCCAAAATGGAAGCTATAGGGCAAAGTGAGCCATATGTTGTGGGGTAAATTGAGTCAGTTTTTTAACTTGTCACATCATAAGGCACTGTAGTTAAGTTAAATATCTGAACTATAAACTGGTATTTTAATGTGATATTACTTGTTTAGTTTATCATATATACATATTATTTGTAGTTTATTTGATAGGGACAGTGTAGTGCACAAAATCTTTCTCTGATAAGAAAATGCTTTTCATCATATTATAATCAGACATATCTTTGTAGTCCCTAATGGCCAAGAAATTAAGTCTGTTTTTAGAAAGGCTACAAATTTGGTGTTCAACATAAGTTTTTAACTGCTAAATATTCTACATCATGTTTTGCAATGTTCAACTGCCTTCTCTTTGTCTCTTTTGTCTGTTGTAAATAATTACCGACAGAAATACAAAAACAAACTACCAAATTACTAATTGAGTGAATCATCCAGTGACTGTAATGTGGATTGTAAACCTGTTAATGGAACGACATTGGGAACTGTGGTCTCCACTCTCCAGAAAGCAGCAAACAGATCGTGAATGATGCTGCAGTCTTGAGCGGGCAGGAAAGCACGAAGCGGATTAGCGGAATCCGTGGAACTTTAGTGGAGCGGTAACCAGGGGGCAAGGAACTCGACCGGAAGTTGAAGTCGGGTGGGGGCTGCCATCTTTTAGCAGAACTTCACTTGCGTTAGCATTCCCATTGACTCCCATTCATTTTGGCGTCACTTTGACAGCGAATAACTTTACATCTGAGGCGTTTAAAGACTCCGTTTGTCCATTATTTATTTCTAAAGATACACGACAATGTATAAAGGGCTCCATTACCTTCTATGTTACATTATGGCCCCGTATAAACAGTTTTTGTAAAAAATAGGCTAACGATTGCGTCATAACCACTCGGCTCTCTGTCGCATTACCGTACAGACAGGAGGAGAAGCTCGCAGGCAATTAACTTAATATGGCGTACTGGCGTTACATTTTAAAATACTATACAAAATAATTAATCAGAATACTTACTCCTGCTCACTCACGCCAAAGAACTCCCCGCTCAAGCTCGCCGTGTCTGCAAGATTAACGATGGCAGTTTGCACGCACAGCCACTAGAAGATTTACATCTGGCAGACAGGTTGCTGACGTCGTCAAGCTTCGTTTGAGTCTGCGCGTCAGAAACGGAAGTGCTAAAAAATGCTAAAAATGGGCTTCACTTGTCTCAATTGAGTTCCAATGGGGTCGCTGTGTCCATTTCTTTTACTGTCTATGGCGGTAACAGACCGCTTTGAGCTGGTGAGAGGGGCAACTGAGCCGATGAGGGCAAAGACGGGCCACCCCCCGTGCACAGCCCACACACACACACACACACACACACATGTTTGTTTTTGTGAAAAGTGGGGACATCCGTAACGGTTTTTATACTGTAGAAACTGTATATTCTATCGCCATTCACCAACCCCACCCCTAAACCTAACCCTCACAGGAAACTTTGTGCATTTTTACTTTCTCAAAAAAACTAATTCTGTATGATTTATAAGCGTTTTGAAAAATGGGGACATGGCTTATGTCCTCATAAGTCACCCTCTCCTTGTAATACCTGTGTCATACCCATGTCATTATACAGAGTTGTGTCCTGATATGTCACAAAAACATGCCCCCACACACACACACACACACACTCATTTCCATTACAGCCTAGTACATGTTCATAAATGTATTTTTAAATTGCTAATCACCTAAGTATTTTTAAAGCATGCATGGGGCGTCTCAGTAACCTTTAGGAACCTGTGTGCCACCCTGCCCAGTTCTTTGTTTGCCTTTCTGAAACTATCATGGGAAAGTGTTACCCTCATGCTGAAAGGGCAACAGGATAAAACATTGTTTAGCTACTTACTTTTTACATTCTAGCAGATTAAATGTACAGTGGAAGTATGATTGTAAAAGTGAGATATAAATGTTTTACCCAAATGTTTTAAACATAACATTGTATGTGAAAAACTTCATTTGAAGGCCTTATTATGTTCTGGAATTTAAGTGTATAGTTTCCAGCAATAAAATTGATATGACCTTTTGAGTCATGAGTCCTTTTAGATAATAATCATTTTAAAAGGCAAAACTTTAATGTACTCAATGTCTGTTCATTTCTGCATTTTAAAAGGATTTATATTATTTTTGAAAACCAGGAGCAGAAAGAAGGATTATATAGACTACTGTTTTACAAAATGTAACCAATACTATCTATGTATTATAATATGAACTGTCTACCAGCAATGCGCATGTTTATTTCTCTTTAGCATATATTAAATTAGACTTCATACTGCCTTTGCACAATGATTTTTGAATAAAGCACGCATAAAACAGATGACACATTGCTTTAAGGATCACATGTTAACAAGTGATTATCTTATATTATGATCTGCAATTATCTGTCTTTCATTTAACAGATCCATCCTTCAGCAAAGGAAAAACTGACTTTGGGTCTAACACTGCTGGCCTGGCACTGCTGTAGTTAAACTGTTTTGACATATAAACTGTGCAGTAGGACTCATGAAGTGGATCTGCAGTGTCAAGATCCTGCATATACTCACACAGATTCACATAATTAATAATAATAATAACAAACTGATAAATAATGATCATCCGCTTTTTAGACTTTTTGTCTTAGCAAGCTAGCCAATAAAAGGTATTTACTATTTATTAATATGTTTAAACCCCTCTATCTGCACGGTCTTATAATATATTGTAGCCTCTATTTTTTTTTTTTTATTGCCCTTTTATTTTGTGAAATTGTCAAAAAATTTAAGTGCTTTAAGAACAGTTATTAGAACGCATTAATAAATACCAATTGACATTGATGATGAAAGAATACATAAAAAAGTAAGATGTAGATGTAATTATAACCCAGTTTCAGTGAAATATCCTCACAATCCTCTATGATGTCCATTAAAGTCCATTAATATATGTGTATATTTTGGTGTAATTGAATGGTTGTTTCTCTCTGCAGTTGATGAGGCTGTGCAACTGAATTTAGAGTTACGACAGGTCTCTTCCAGTTGTTAATGTAAAAACAATTGTTTATGTAGGGTAAAACTAGCAAAAATTGACAGTATGTAAGCCATTCAGAGTCTTAAAAGAAAAATGTGATAAAATGTTTTTGTTGTGACTTGGTAATTTTATGTACAAAAACAAATACATTTTATTAAAGTTCAAATTTTTTAATTTATAGACTTTAAAAAAAAAAATAACCTACTGATAGTGTTTTGACAATATAGTGTAATATAGCTGACCTCCAGAAAATCAATAATGAAGTGGTTTTGACCATTACAGATGTAGGGATCATATTGATCGGAACACCATTCATTCACATAGCTCACTTCTGACGAGTTGTTCATCTGAATCAGGTGTGTTATCTAAGCGAGACATGCAAAATATGTGCACGAGGACTGGAATTGGGAAACGCCGGGCTACATCATGTGTCATTCATGATTGTTGATGTATGTCTGCCATTCTTTCTGTGGCTGCACAGCATGTGTGAACGCGCTGATGACATATACTCTCTGCGTGAACAGGGTGCGCAGAGGTATCCAGATACATACGTTGACAGGCAGGTAAGAAAGCCATTTAAAATGCTCCAAGCATTTTGATTGGATGTACATTCCTTGGCCCTACGCCTTCCACAGAATATATAAATACAGATAAATAGATTTAAACCACTTAACTTAATAATTGCTATCGGGATGTGAAGAGGCTTCAACCAGCATAACAAAAAATGTTTCTGAAGACAATCACCTATTGCACCTTTAATGTGGAAAATGTAGCAGGGATGAAATTACAAAAACTGAGAGGTTATTGCAGAGGTGGTATTCTATCACAGTACCACACTCGAATTCACTGAAACTTTTTTCCCCATCAGATGTTTGTAAATCCAGTCTGCATGGCTAGGTGCCTTTATACTACATGCCATAAATAAAAGAAGTTAAAAGTGATGTTTCTTTTTGTGAATGCTTTGTTTGTTTAAAAGTTAACAGGACATGTTTTAATCCACTCAATATGTATTATGATGGTTTCATACATATTTGAGTTTTATGGATGCATTTTATTCCTCTTATCGGCTTTAAATGGGTGTATGTCTTTAAACAAAATATACAGTATAAAGGAGGCAGAATGACAATCAATGGAGGTTGTTGCTCACACTGCGACCATATAGCGATCACCAGCATTTTAGAAAATCATAGTTAATGTTCCAGTACTTTGGATTATTTTCTAGTTTTATTGTGTTTTTTTAGGTTCCTTGTGAATATTCTTATTCTGTCTGTTATTCTATGTCTCGTCTCATCTTTTTAAACACTCCTTACCTCTCACAGTTTTAATTTGACACCAAATAGTAAGGCAGACACTAGCTGGCAACTACAAAATTTTATTTATTTTTTTAATTTTACTTTATTTTTCTGATCATGTGAATACATTTTTTTATTTGTTTTTACACACACACACACACACACACACACACACACACACACACACACACACACACACACACACACACACACATTTGTTTTTGTGGAAAGTGGGGACATCCCATAGGCGTAATGGTTACTGCACAAACTGTATTCTATCTCCCTTCACCAACCCTACACCTAACCCTAACCCTCACAGGAAGCTTTGTGCATTTGTACTTTCTCAAAAAAACTTGACTAACCCTCACAGGAAACTTTGTGCATTTTTACTTTCTCAAAAAAACTAATTCTGTATGATTTATAAGCATTTTGGAAAATGGGGACATGGGTGATGTCCTCATAAGTCACCCTCTCCTTGTAATACCTGTGTCATACCCATGTCATTATACAGAGTTGTGTCCTGATATGTTACAAAAACAAGAGCACACACACACACACACACACACACACAAAGTAATTGAAATAATTATCTATGGTGACTGATATCATGATGCCATAGTACTGAACATGGAACATTTCAGCAGTATAGACACTGCTTTACTATGCTGTTTACTCTATACTCAGGTCATCGTGTCAAGGCTGCCATCACTGAATCAGACTAAGGTATTATAATAATATCTGTATTGTGTTTCCTTTTTGTGTGAGATGATTGAATTTGAATGATGAGAAATATGCTCTACTTTAATTACTTTAAAAAATCTGAAACGCTTTGATCTGCTTTCAGCCTAGAGCCTAAATGTGTGTTTGTTGGATAAAAAAAAAGATCATATCTTCATAAAATTTATCATATGACCATTTAAAGGGGTCATATGATGTGATTTTAAATTTTTCCTTTCTTTTTGGAGTGTTACAAGCTCTTGGTGCATAATGAAGATCTGTGAAGTTGCAAAGACTAAAGTCTCAAATCCAAAGAGATATTCTATATTAATTTAAGACTTGTCCACACCCCCCTAAAATGGCTTGTTCCAACATGCCCCCACATCTCTACGTTACTATGTGGGAAGATTTGCATAACGCCGCCCAGACGCAAAGAAAGAAGGCGTACCTTTTTCTCTCGGAATATTGTTGTTGCCGTCGCCGCAATGTCATATAGACGCTGTGTGTTTCACTGTGAAAGTGGAACTACTTTGTTTGAACCATCATCCAAAATAAACCATGGCTAACAGTCAGATTCAGCCGTTTATTTATGATCCAGAATCAGATCCCGAGGCTGAAACTGAACGAAAGCAGCAGCAGCAACGACTCGCTCCGAGCGGGGCTCGAACCCGGGTCTCCGATGGGAGGCGGACGCACTAACAAGGAGGCAGAGATATTTGAAGCAGTTTTACTCACCGCCCGCGGTTCCAACACACGATCGTGACCCTTTTTCGTTGGGATTGCATCATCCTTAAGAAATAAACGATACGCAAATCCGTCGTCAAACTGGGCCTTGTTTGTAAAACAAGCATCTTCGAAATGCAGGGAACAAACACAAACACTTGCACAACTCCGTTGATGCTCTGTAAAAGTAAACTCCATCCACTGGTCCCTTAATGCTGTTTTTTCTTTGGTAATCTGTGCAGGGTTGTCTTGCCCTGGCAACCAAAAACACTCCATTTGTAACATTTCGTGATGCTCTCGCTCTGATCAGTGATTGTCTGTGCACAGCCTCTCTCTGCTCTGCTATACGGGAGCGCGCGCTCTTCCGGCAGACGTGCCCTTAGCACCCATATAAGGAAATTCCGCTCCATCTAACGTCAGACAGAGCCATACTCGAAAAAAACTTTCCGAAACTTGTGACAAACCGGAAGAGGTATTTTTGGAACAGAAATACTCCTTCAAACGTACAACTTAATTTTTGAAACTTTGTCCATGTTTAGCATGGGAATCCAACTCTTTAACAGTGTAAAAAACTCAGTATGCATGAAATAGCATTTCACCCCCCCTTTAAACCACATAAACACATTTCATCAAAGAGCATGCAAGGTAATACAGGTAGCTTCAACATACTTATTGTTCATCTTTGTTACCATATCACCGGATAATATGAAGGTATAACAGAAAATCATTTTGAGTGCCCCAAAACACACACACACACACACACACAAACACGAACATCCTGTTTCATTAATTCCATAAGTGCTCCAGCAGGGCACAGCTCTATCAGAATTAACAACAGCCCACCCACACACAGGTCATCCTTTTAAGTAACTGTCTGATTTAGATTAAGTGTGTGAGACAGAGAAAGAGAAAGAATACAAGCGGGTGAAATAAATGAAAGATTACTTTCATCAGTCTAAAGGCTGCATTTTTTCTCTGTTGTCTAAATAAAATTACAGTAAATGTAGTAGAAAAAATTGCCTCTTGGGTTAGATGCAGAGCTTAATTAATTTGCTCATATTAAACAATATTGCAATATGCCTGTCAAGCCAGCACGTGGCAGCTATTATTTACGCAACAAGTTTTGTTTTAGCATGGGGGAGATATTAGGTTTTTCATAGATTTACCTTTAAACTGGACAGATAATAATGTTACAAATTCAAGCTTATAGAATTATAATAATTTGCAACCAGTTATTCTGTTGTTTAATGAGATTTTCAGTGCATCCACTTGTTTGATTTTCAGTTCAGGACCTTATTTGATTCTTGGATTCTAATTTAATAATTACTTGTATTAATTAATTAATAATTACAGTCCTCCTGGGATTTGTACAAATTATGACAGAATTACATTTACAGTTTGTCACATGGAAAATATCAGAATAAAGTGTCATGGCAACACTGTGAATGAACAATGAACAAATGATCTGTAGTTCACTGAAGTTAAAGGGGTCATGTGATGCAATTTCATGTTTTATGTTTACGCGGTGTGATACACAAAAAGACAGTAAAAGTCATTATAGTCAGTTTATGTCACAAATGCCACAAATGCCACAAATGCCTCATTTTTAATGTGTTTTATTGTTTTTGTCTTGTCACACCGGGACACGGCATCACAGTATGGTTAGGGGCGTAACATTTCCATCACAAACTTGAGGTATTCGGTCAATCACAATGCACTGGCCAATCAGAGCACATTTCGCTTTTCAGAAGGATGAGTTTCGTAAAAATCTATGTGTTTCAGAAAGGTGGAGCATAGAGGAGAAACTATAATGTACAGTAGCTATGTGGAAAATAATGTTTCTTTTTTTTTTTTTTACCATATACCACACAAACACATTTCATTACACCAAATGTTGTTATTTTTAGCAACGTTATATGACCCTTTCACAGTTATGTGGAATCTCTAATTTCCTTTAAGCATTAACCATGATTTTACTGTAGTAAAAGTGTAGCAACATTTTAATATAACATTTGAATAATCACTGTTTTACTACAAATACATTGGTTAGAATTATTTTTTATAAGTTAATAATTTGAAGTTGTTTGTAAATGTGAATCAGTGATTTGTTTGGTAAAATAAAGTTTCTAAAAATCGAATCTCTTATATATATATATATATATATATATATATATATATATATATATATATATATATATATATATATATATATATATTGTTGTAGGCAGGGGCGCCAAACTCTGGCCACACCTAGGATGATTTGCAGTGAGTACTATTAATTTAAATACAGAATGTAAATTCACAATAGTTTAAGAAGTGAACAAAACGCTCAGCATAGTTTTGCATCTCTGAGCAACATTAAAGTGTTTCGCTCCTGAATGAATCAACCGTTTAAATGATTCGGTTCAATCGCAATGACTCACTTAATAACAGTGACTCGCTGCCACCTATTGGTGGTTTAAATTTCACATTTTAGGTACCTTTTCATTTTTAAAATAATTTCAAACATCAGTTTTCAATATTTTATCTATAAATATCAAAACATAATTTATCCATTTGTAACTGCAGGTTAAAGTATTCCATGTTCCACAGAGGCAGAGCTGCATTAAACAGTGAGTAAAAATATCTAAATTGGCACTTCAGATGCAGCTTCTGTTTTCTCTGCATTGCAAAGATCAATTTTGTTGATACTGATTGCATTTGCCAATCATTTGACCTAAAAGAACACCATTCATTCACATAGCTCACTTCTGACGAGTTGTTCATCTGAATCAGGTGTGTTATCTAAGCGAGACATGCAAAATATGTGCACGAGGACTGGAATTGGGAAACGCCGGGCTACATCATGTGTCATTCATGATTGTTGATGTATGTCTGCCATTCTTTCTGTGGCTGCACAGCATGTGTGAACGCGCTGATGACATATACTCTCTGCGTGAACAGGGTGCGCAGAGGTATCCAGATACATACGTTGACAGGCAGGTAAGAAAGCCATTTAAAATGCTCCAAGCATTTTGATTGGATGTACATTCCTTGGCCCTACGCCTTCCACAGAATATATAAATACAGATAAATAGATTTAAACCACTTAACTTAATAATTGCTATCGGGATGTGAAGAGGCTTCAACCAGCATAACAAAAAATGTTTCTGAAGACAATCACCTATTGCACCTTTAATGTGGAAAATGTAGCAGGGATGAAATTACAAAAACTGAGAGGTTATTGCAGAGGTGGTATTCTATCACAGTACCACACTCGAATTCACTGAAACTTTTTTCCCCATCAGATGTTTGTAAATCCAGTCTGCATGGCTAGGTGCCTTTATACTACATGCCATAAATAAAAGAAGTTAAAAGTGATGTTTCTTTTTGTGAATGCTTTGTTTGTTTAAAAGTTAACAGGACATGTTTTAATCCACTCAATGTGTATTATGATGGTTTCATACATATTTGAGTTTTATGGATGCATTTTATTCCTCTTATCGGCTTTAAATGGGTGTATGTCTTTAAACAAAATATACAGTATAAAGGAGGCAGAATGACAATCAATGGAGGTTGTTGCTCACACTGCGACCATATAGCGATCACCAGCATTTTAGAAAATCATAGTTAATGTTCCAGTACTTTGGATTATTTTCTAGTTTTATTGTGTTTTTTTAGGTTCCTTGTGAATATTCTTATTCTGTCTGTTATTCTATGTCTCGTCTCATCTTTTTAAACACTCCTTACCTCTCACAGTTTTAATTTGACACCAAATAGTAAGGCAGACACTAGCTGGCAACTACAAAATTTTATTTATTTTTTTAATTTTACTTTATTTTTCTGATCATGTGAATACATTTTTTTATTTGTTTTTACACACACACACACACACACACACACACACACATTTGTTTTTGTGGAAAGTGGGGACATCCCATAGGCGTAATGGTTACTGCACAAACTGTATTCTATCTCCCTTCACCAACCCTACACCTAACCCTAACCCTCACAGGAAGCTTTGTGCATTTGTACTTTCTCAAAAAAACTCATTCTGTATGATTTATAAGCATTTTGGAAAATGGGGACATGGGTGATGTCCTCATAAGTCACCCTCTCCTTGTAATACCTGTGTCATACCCATGTCATTATACAGAGTTGTGTCCTGATATGTTACAAAAACAAGAGCACACACACACACACACACACACACACAAAGTAATTGAAATAATTATCTATGGTGACTGATATCATGATGCCATAGTACTGAACATGGAACATTTCAGCAGTATAGACACTGCTTTACTATGCTGTTTACTCTATACTCAGGTCATCGTGTCAAGGCTGCCATCACTGAATCAGACTAAGGTATTATAATAATATCTGTATTGTGTTTCCTTTTTGTGTGAGATGATTGAATTTGAATGATGAGAAATATGCTCTACTTTAATTACTTTAAAAAATCTGAAACGCTTTGATCTGCTTTCAGCCTAGAGCCTAAATGTGTGTTTGTTGGATAAAAAAAAAGATCAGGCTCATGTCCCTCCTTCAATTATTGTCATTTATTCATATATTTTGCTATTTTTTCCCCTCTGCTTTTATCCCAGCTAAGAATTCTAAGTCCAGCAACTTAGTAGCACACCTCTCCTCAACAAGCCATAGTATTCAGTCTCATTCATGTCCACAGCACAAACGATTTATGTGGCAATGTTTAAAGCTCAAGGCTAAAGTTGTGTTTAAATCACTAACCTTAACTATGTGCAATAGTAGACTAACAGTGATGCTTGCACCACTAATGAAGAAACCTTAACCGTATGAGATGAAATTCAGTGTGATTGACAATATCCTGTCAACCTTTTTGTCTGTTTGCCAGTATTTATCTGCACAATGGCATTCTTCTCTTCGTATCTAGTGATGGAATATCTTCTTCCTGATGTTGAGTTCAAGGTGATTTTTTAAAACACTATCTGATGTTCTCACAACCCTTGTGAAAAAGTTGTGATCTTGCAGGTAATATGCATATAAAGTACACGATTAAGCAGCCCTATATCACTGCACTAACCTCACTGCCTCATTGTCTGGTCTACAGTTTGCATTGCAACTAAACTGACTACTTACCTGTGTTTACTTACCCATAGATGCTCCTTCGCTCCATCGTACCTGTTCTCCACCACTCCATCTGATCGCCTGCAAGAGACAATCTTCAATTACTCACAGCTAAGGAACTTGCATACCTTTACTTCCTCTAAATATTCACCTTCAGACTGTGGCTTCTCATCCCGCTGCCTGTTTGTCAATAAACCTGTTGTTGTGAGAACTTACCTCTATGTCTCTGGCCTGTTTGCTGACAAGGGGTTCAAAAAAAGCACACTTAAATTTTTACATTTAAAGGGGTCATATGATGCGATTTTTAATTTTTCCTTTCTCTTTGGAATGTTACAAGCTCTTGGTGCATAATGAAGATCTGTGAAGTTGCAAAGACTAAAGTCTCAAATCCAAAGAGATATTCTATATTAATTTAAGACTCGTCCACACCCCCCTAAAATGGCTTGTTCCAACATGACCCCACATCTCTACGTTACTATGTGGGAAGATTTGCATAACGCCGCCCAGACGCAAAGAAAGAAGGCGTACCTTTTTCTCTCGAAATATTGTTGTTGCCGTCGCCGCAATGTCATATAGACGCTGTGTGTTTCACTGTGAAAGTGGAACTACTTTGTTTGAACCATCATCCAAAATAAACCATGGCTAACAGTCAGATTCAGCCGTTTATTTATGATCCAGAATCAGATCCCGAGGCTGAAACTGAATGAGAGCAGCAGCAGCAACGACTCGCTCCGAGCGGGGCTCGAACCCGGGTCTCCGATGGGAGGCGGACGCTCTAACAAGGAGGCAGAGATATTTGAAGCAGTTTTACTCACCGCCTGCGGTTCCAACACACGATCGTGACCCTTTTTCGTTGGGATTGCATCATCCTTAAGAAATAAACGATACGCAAATCCGTCGTCAAACTGGGCCTTGTTTGTAAAACAAGCATCTTCGAAATGCAGGGAACAAACACAAATAATTGCACAACTCCGTTGATGCTCTGTAAAAATAAACTCCATCCACTGGTCCCTTAATGCTGTTTTTTCTTTGGTAATCTGTGCAGGGTTGTCTTGCCCTGGCAACCAAAAACACTCCATTTGTAACATTTCGTGATGCTCTCGCTCTGATCAGTGATTGTCTGTGCACAGCCTCTCTCTGCTCTGCTATACGGGAGCGCGCGCTCTTCCGGCAGAAGTGCCCTTAAGACCCATATAAGGAAATTCCGCTCCATCTAACGTCACACAGAGCCATACTCGAAAAAAACTTTCCGAAACTTTTGACAAACCGGAAGAGGTATTTTTGGAACAGAAATACTCCTTCAAACGTACAACTTAATTTTTGAAACTTTGTCCATGTTTAGCATGGGAATCCAACTCTTTAACAGTGTAAAAAACTCAGTATGCATGAAATAGCATTTCACCCCCCCTTTAAACCACATAAACACATTTCATCAAAGAGCATGCAAGGTAATACAGGTAGCTTCAACATACTTATTGTTCGCCTTTGTTACCATATCACCGGATAATATGAAGGTATAACAGAAAATCATTTTGAGTGCCCCAAAACACACACACACACACACACACACACACAAACGCGAACATCTTGTTTCATTAATTCCATAAGTGCTCCAGCAGGGCACAGCTCTATCAGAATTAACAACAGCCCACCCACACACAGGTCATCCTTTTAAGTAACTGTCTGATTTAGATTAAGTGTGTGAGACAGAGAAAGAGAAAGAATACAAGCGGGTGAAATAAATGAAAGATTACTTTCATCAGTCTAAAGGCTGCATTTTTTCTCTGTTGTCTAAATAAAATTACAGTAAATGTAGTAGAAAAAATTGCCTCTTGGGTTAGATGCAGAGCTTAATTAATTTGCTCATATTAAACAATATTGCTGTCATGATTCTGCCCTCGTGTCCTTGATTTTTCCTAGTCTTGAGGCAGGATCATGACAGACCCGTGTTTGTGTTGTCTCGTTCCCTTGCCCCGCCCCCCTTGTTAACCTAGTCGTGTCTTGATTGTCCCATCTGTGCCACCTGTCGTGTCTTGATTGTTCCCCCTATTTAGATCTCCTAGTGTGCTCTGTCTTGCGTCGGTTCATTGTGTTCCTCACCTGTGATTGAGATTTGTTCCCTAAGGATTGTGATTCCTGATAATACCCTGGTAACCCCTTTAAGATACTGTGTCCTGTATACCGTGAGTGTTTATTTGTAGTCAGTGTTCTCTAGTTTTGAGTCTTTGTTTATCTTGCCTCATCAGTCCTGTTTAGTTATTTTTGTATCTGCCCTAGTCCTCGTTTTCCCCCTCGTGGGTTTTTATTTTCCCCTTTTTGTAAATAAACCTGTTTGTGTTGTAAATCCTGTCTGCACCTGAGTTCCTCCCTGCCAAAACCCTGACAGAATGAACCGACCACGAAGGAACTCAGCAGACAGGAGGCAATGCTGGATGGCATCAGCCAGCCAGCGAGATTGTTTTGAGGGCTCTCGCCTTGTGGTGTTCCGGGGGACCAGGGGAGGTCGTTCCGGAGCGAGCGGGCGAGAGGAGGAGCCCCAGAGGTCCCCACCTACCCAGCTGCCGGCGATCCCGGAGGGTCGTGTCCTGGCCGTGGCAACCCTGGGGGATCAGTTAGGTCCCTCCCAAGATCCTGAGGTACCTCCCACTACCTTAAGTCTCCCCAACAAGCGAGGGAGACGGCTTTCATGGGAGTCAGCTTCAGAGTCTTCGGCGTCCGAGGCTGCCCTGCCCGAGACCAAACTCCCCCAACCTGCCTCTGACCCAGCTGTAGCCTCTGCACCGCGCCCGAGGAGGAAGAGGAGGAAGAAGGGGCCTGCCGGTCCTGTGACCCTGTCTCCTCCCGTGCCAGCAGCGGTGAGCGCTGGCGTGCCTGTGCCAGCAGCGGAGAGAGCTGGCGTGCCCGAGCCAGCAGCGGTGAGCGTGTCCGAGCCAGCAGCGGTGAGCGCTGGCATGCCCGAGCCAGCAGCGGTGAGCGCTGGCATGCCCGAGCCAGCAGCGGTGAGCGCTGGCATGCCCGAGCCAGCAGCGGTGAGCGCTGGCATGCCCGAGCCAGCAGCGGTGAGCGTTGGCATGCCCGAGCCAGCAGCGGTGAGCGTGCCCGAGCCAGCAGCGGAGAGCGCTGGCGTGCCCGAGCCAGCAGCGGTGAGCGTGCCCGAGCCAGCAGCGGAGAGCGCTGGCGTGCCCGAGCCAGCAGCGGTGGGCGTGCCCGAGCCAGCGGCGGTGAACGTGCCCGAGCCAGCAGCGGTGAGCGCTGGCGTGCCCGAGGCGGCAAAGAAGAGAGCCGTATTCAAGTCGGCAGTCGTGAGAGCGGAGGAGAGAGCCGCGGCCGACTCTGCAGCAAAGACTCTTGTACAGTCGGTCTCCTCTCATAAGGAGATGCCAATTGTCCTAGCTGCTAAAGCCTTTTCTGATTATTTGTCCCGTCTTGTCCAAATTTTAGAAATCCCCGTCAGTCCTGTCTTGTCCCCTGACCCTGTCCCCAGAAGTCCCAAGTGTCCAGCCGTTGTCTCCCCGTGTCCTGTTGATGTGGCCCCGTGTCCTGTTGATGTGGCCCTGTGTCCTGCTGATGTAGTCATGTGTCCCGTTGATGTGGCCCCGTGTCCCGTTAATGTCCCCCCGTGTCCTGTGGTCCCCCCGTGTCCAGTAGATGTTGTCCCCCCGTGTCCAGTAGATGTCGTCTCCCCGCGTCCCGTAAGTCTTGCCCCGCGTCCCTTGTCTGCTCCTGTCATGTCCCCTGTCAGTTGTCCCGAGACCCCTCCCCGCCCCTCACCACCCAGACCTGCCCGTACCCCCCGTCGTCAGCCTTCGTCCTGTCCTCCTAAGATTCCTACCCCTCCCACCCGCCCTGGTCTGTCCCCCATGAACTTTGTGGTCCCGCCCCCTCCCCTTCCCTGTTTGTTTTTTTTGATTTGTCACCCCAACCCTGCCATTGTGTATTCATGTTTGCCGTTGTTATTATTTGTCATGTCTTGTTGGTTTGTGTCGGTGTCCCAGTCCGTCCAGTCAGTCATGTCCCGTGTATGATGTTCCCTTGAGGAGCGTCTGGAAGCCGCTCCTTAAGGGAGGGGTTCTGTCATGATTCTGCCCTCGTGTCCTTGATTTTTCCTAGTCTTGAGGCAGGATCATGACAGACCCGTGTTTGTGTTGTCTCGTTCCCTTGCCCCGCCCCCCTTGTTAACCTAGTCGTGTCTTGATTGTCCCATCTGTGCCACCTGTCGTGTCTTGATTGTTCCCCCTATTTAGATCTCCTAGTGTGCTCTGTCTTGCGTCGGTTCATTGTGTTCCTCACCTGTGATTGAGATTTGTTCCCTAAGGATTGTGATTCGTGATAATACCCTGGTAACCCCTTTAAGATACTGTGTCCTGTATACCGTGAGTGTTTATTTGTAGTCAGTGTTCTCTAGTTTTGAGTCTTTGTTTATCTTGCCTTATCAGTCCTGTTTAGTTATTTTTGTATCTGCCCTAGTCCTCGTTTTCCCCCTCGTGGGTTTTTATTTTCCCCTTTTTGTAAATAAACCTGTTTGTGTTGTAAATCCTGTCTGCACCTGAGTTCCTCCCTGCCAAAACCCTGACAATTGCAATATGCCTGTCAAGCCAGCACGTGGCAGCTATTATTTACGCAACAAGTTTTGTTTTAGCATGGGGGAGATATTAGGTTTTTCATAGATTTACCTTTAAACTGGACAGATAATAATGTTACAAATTCAAGCTTATAGAATTATAATAATTTGCAACCAGTTATTCTGTTATTTAATGAGATTTTCAGTGCATACACTTGTTTGATTTTCAGTTCAGGACCTTATTTGATTCTTGGATTCTAATTTAATAATTACTTGTATTAATTAATTAATAATTACAGTCCTCCTGGGATTTGTACAAATTATGACAGAATTACATTTACAGTTTGTCACATGGAAAATATCAGAATAAAGTGTCATGGTAACACTGTGAATGAACAATGAACAAATGATCTGTAGTTCACTGAAGTTAAAGGGGTCATATGATGCAATTTCATGTTTTATGTTTACGCGGTGTGATACACAAAAAGACAGTAAAAGTCATTATAGTCAGTTTATGTCCCCACTCATGCCTCATTTGTGGCATGAGTGGGGACACAAATGCCACAAATGCCTCATTTTTAATGTGTTTTATTGTTTTTGTCTTGTCACACCGGGACACGGCATCACAGTATGGTTAGGGGCGTAACATTTCCATCACAAACTTGAGGTATTCGGTCAATCACAATGCACTGGCCAATCAGAGCACATTTCGCTTTTCAGAAGGATGAGTTTTGTAAAAATCCATGTGTTTCAGAAAGGTGGAGCATAGAGGAGAAACTATAATGTACAGTAGCTATGTGGAAAATAATGTTTCTTTTTTTTTACCTTAAACCACACAAACACATTTCATTACACCAAATACACCAAAATGTTATTTTTAGCAACATTATATGACCCTTTCACAGTTATGTGGAATCTCTAATTTCCTTTAAGCATTAACCATGATTTTACTGTAGTAAAAGTGTAGCAACATTTTAATATAACATTTGAATAATCACTGTTTTACTACAAATACATTGGTTAGAATTATTTTTTATAAGTTAATAATTTGAAGTTTTTTGTAAATATGAATCAGTGATTTGTTTGGTAAAATAAAGTTTCTAAAAATCGAATCTCTCTTATATATATATATATATATATATATATATATTGTTGTAGGCAGGGGCGCCAAACTCTGGCCACACCTAGGATGATTTGCAGTGGGTACTATTAATTTAAATACAGAATGTAAATTCACAATAGTTTAAGAAGTGAACAAAACGCTCAGCATAGTTTTGCATCTCTGAGCAACATTAAAGTGTTTCGCTCCTGAATGAATCAACCGTTTAAATGATTCGGTTCAATCGCAATGACTCACTTAATAACAGTGACTCGCTGCCACCTATTGGTGGTTTAAATTTCACATTTTAGGTACCTTTTCATTTTTAAAATAATTTCAAACATCAGTTTTCAATATTTTATCTATAAATATCAAAACATAATTGATCCATTTGTTACTGCAGGTTAAAATATTCCATGTTCCACAGAGGCAGAGCTGCATTAAACAGTGTGTAAAAATATCTAAATTGGCACTTCAGATGCAGCTTCTGTTTTCTCTGCATTGCAAAGATCAATTTTGTTGATACTGATTGCATTTGCCAATCATTTGACCTAAAAGATGGTGCACACTTTTACAAACAATGGTGTAAAGGTAAAAAAACTAAACAAAACAAAAAAAAAAAAAATCAGGAGTCAGCTGTCAGCACAATTAGAAATAAGACATCAGCAAAATAGTCTATTTATCGTTATCGATAAAATCCCAGAAATCACAGAGATATAACTTTTTGTCTATATTGCAAACCTTTTTTGAATATTTTTTTTTTTAATGTGCGAACCCAAAAATTTACTGTGGCCTCATCTGGCCACCCCTGTTAAAATGTTCTGGGGGCGCCACTGGTTGTAGGAGTGTACTTTGAATAGGAGAGTTTTTATATTTTGTATTAAAAGTCAATTCTCTCTCTCTCTCTCTCTCTCTCTCTCTCTCTCGCTCTCTCTCTCTCTCTCATTTTCTGACCGCGTCTGAACGCGTCCACGACTCGCGATGCGTGCTGATCTCCATCACTAAACCAGAAGGAATATTTGCGCAAATGACAATGAACTCCCTTCTCTACAGCAAACACGCGAAGGCGAATGCAGAGAAGAGAGTAGATCACAGAAGACAGAGAGGAGAAACGTGAGTCTGGCTTGTATTTGAATGAGAAGTGCACTGAACGCACGCTACTTTCCAACGCGTTTACATGAGGAAATAAGACATTTGACAGCTCTTCAATAAGCTTGAATCGATCTATAGGTGTTTGATGAAGTTGAAGATGAAGCCTCTAGAGAGTGAAGAACATGTAGCATACAACTAAGTAAAAGACACGTGTAACTCTTGTAAAACACGGCATATTTATATGTATGTACATGTTAAAATAGTATGTGCGTTAAGGTTGAATTTAGATATGTTTTTACATTATTTATTCGTATTATATTCAATACACTACCAGAAGTGAAAATGAACAGTCGTCAACTTGAGGAGTCATCTGTACCCATGCTTAAAAATTAGTTAACGTAGTCAAATTGATTTTTGGATTTAATAAAATGTATTATAAGGTCATTTAGATGTTGAACATGAAGCACAAAAAAAATAAAAAATAAATAAATATTAGTGTGGATAATAACTACTTTATTTAATTATGCATAGCCTAAATATGTCATACAGTTCAGTGATATTATGTGGAGACACCAAGGACATAAAATCTGCTCTTTATAAATTACTTTATTTGTCTATTCACCTTTAGACCTTCAAGATAATAGGAAAGAGTTTGTGCATCATGGCGATGTTGTGTGATTTATGATTACTGGCAATTTCTGTAGATCCTTTCTATAGATTGGCCATTTCAGTAGATTCTTTTTTAGATTACTGATTTTATTATTATTATTATTATTATTTTTAACTCAGATAATTGAATACAGGTTGGCAGTAGGGTCTTCATGTAATACACTGCCAGCTGTCAGGAGCACTCAGACATTGTTTGAAATGAATTATTAAACAAGACTAGAGATGAGGAAGCACAACAGTTTGTAGACTAAGAGCTGTTTCTCAGGAGTAAAACTTTTGATGGATTCAGAAGACTAATTATGGATTATGGATTCATAAAACTAACTAAATCAAATAATGAGCTATCTCAAAAATATTTTTAGTGTATCAAACAGCTATTGTAACCTGCCCCCCCCCCCCACAATTCTCTGTTCTCTCAGAGAACATCCACTCACATTTTACATTTACACTACTGTACACTGTAAAATGGAAAATTAACAGTTACCCTAAAGAGCTATTTCTACTTAATCTGACACTGAAAATTTCTTTACATTTAAATGTAACATATTTCATTCAGTCCTGTTTAATACAGTTAGACATTTGAATATTGCCACTTTTGTGAAATATTACCACTGGAAAAAAGGGGCTTACAGTCTTCAACTAAAGAGTAAAATGCTGGGTTAAATACAACCCAGCGCTGGGTAAAGGATGGACAAACCCAAAGATTGGGTTGTTTTCAACTAACAGTTGGGTTAACAGTTTAACCCAACCTTCTGGCAGTAACCCAACCACTGGGTCAAAACAGCCCAATTCACTGGGTTTGTCCATATTTTACCCATCACTGGGTTATATTTAACCCAGCATTTTTTTAGAGTCGACATTTACAGTAGCCAACTTGGAGAGTCAACATGATTTCCTTTGAGCAAACCAGTAGTCCAATTTAGCCAAAGATGTCGATAAAACATATCACTTAGCGTTCTTCTAAGTGCAACTCTTAATGTTAGAGCTATCCAGAGTCAGTCATCAACCAGACTTTCTCATCCTATAATGCTTACATTCGGCATGAACAACAAGGATAACAGTTTAATAAAATGGCTAAGTGACAATATCAGGCCAATTATCATCTGAGTCAAGTTCCATCTAATGATACGTCACTCAATACAGTCCAGTTCAGCTCTGTCAAAGATTCTTTCCTCCTTTCCCATCCCCACTTTAATGTACATTTCATTCTCTTCATCATAATTTGTATTCTTGTTTGAGAGTCTGGACACAAATCTTATGGCGGTTCACTGAAAAGTCATAGCAGTACTATTCAGGAGTTGCTGAAGACATAAATATCTGTGTACATGGCTAATCATACAAATCGCATGCATTTCCTTGCTGTTTTGTGGTGATTAGTGCTGGTTTGGTTGTTTGTTGGCCAACTGGAATAATGCTACAAACTAGTTAAGAAGTGTGGTGGGTAAAACAGCACACCAGCATCACATGTTGCCAGCAAGAATCCAACTCTTCAATCAGGCTGAAGTAGAAATTGACATATCAAAAATTATATCAAGTATGTGTCTGTAATTTGTGATATCTTTATGGTAATAGCATTTACATCGCTAATCACAGCGTTTATTTTAATAAACTAAACTGGTTTGTTGGCCTTTCATTGCAGGGGCAGGGTCACATCAGTTTTCTCCCCCAAAATCTTCTGTCCTGAACCTTTTAACCCCATTTTTCCTCCTTCTCTTCTTTCTTCTCTTCTGTAATGTTAGACCGGCTCCTCAGATTCTCTTGTTTCCTCTCTTGTTCTCTCTGTTGAATCATGTTAACATCCTGTGTGGTTTCTCTTCACCCCCTGCATGCTTCCATCTCACGTCTTGTTACACCCTTTATTCTGTCTATCTCTGTCCACTGAGCTGCCATTGAGCTATCATAGAAATTTCCCCTATCTCTCTCAGTTGTATTTCTCTGCCGATCTGTGTTTAAGGTCTTTGTTGTCCTCATCTTTCACTGTCTGTCTGTCTCTCCTTATGTGTCCGGCCTACACTATCACTTGCGAAAATGTCATGACAGAACCCTGTTGTGTATTCATGAGAGGTACAGCTTTTCCAGGAGGTCTGTGACTCTTATCTAACCTATCTTCCATCACTTTGCTCATCCTTAGGCCACCCTTTCGTGCTTTAATAAAGAAAACTTTATGCTACAGCAAGGCTAAAATGACTTCTTTTAAACCTTGGTAAATAACTGTCTTGGTTTGGTTTTTGGCAGGGGAAGACTTTGGTCACTGAAGCATGAAAGCTGAGCTAATGTCTGTCTTTCTCCCTCTCTTTCTCCCTTCTTCAGCCTTCAGATCTATTTGCCTGCCATTTCACCTGCTTTTGTAGTCGAGCGTCTTATTCCCTCTCCCTTCAACAAACAGTCCCTGCTTTAAGAGACTCCCACTTGTTATGTGATACTAAGAGGTACTTAGAGATCGAGTTCATTTTTAATCTGTGTAAGTGGACAGTGGCGGATTCGCTGCCATTTGTCAACTACAAACCCAGTTGACTTTTGTTACTGGAGAATTCAGAATTATAGGTATTAAGAGGTGATGCAATACATAAACAGAGAACCAGTGATTTTTATATTGGTGGATACTGCAGGCTTGTGCAGAGTTGAAATAAGTTTTTCTTACAATGGTTAAGGTTGGAAATTATTGCAGCTATCAAGGCAGCTTCCTTGTTGTATGTTGCCTTGAAGATTTGTAAGAGAATAGCGGCTTCTTATATGCTGCTGATATATTAATGAGCTAAGGTGGCTAAGCTATTATTAGAAAATTAATAAAGAAAAGTGTGAATTACAAAAAAAGTTGTTGTTCATCTTTACTTGCACTAACAAGACCAAGATACATCTTAAGTGAAATTATTATTATGGATTACTGACCATAACATTGGTGGGATTAAATATCCAAAATGGCAACCACAGTTCGGATAGCAGGCAGTGTTCCTTACCTGCCCTGTCTTCTACTGTATATCATTTGGGCTGATGTCTTTTCCATCTGCAATATTTAGAATGACCAATGTTTGTGTTATAAGTAAGTTAAATATATACATTCAAATTAAGATATATTTGGGGAGTTTAACAAACACAGATATAAATTTGGCCCAGAATAAAAGAGCATATGTTGCACTTTGCAAGTCTGATATGTGCAAATGTGAACCCCAGGAGAACTTCAAATAAAAAAGTACCTTTTGCAAAACCATGGAAGTCCAATCTCACTGCTCAATATTTTTACCATGACATACTGTATTATACTTATCATATATATATATACATGCATATAGACTCTATATGACTTTAGTTGTCTTGTCACGATTCCAGAAGAAGGCAAGGAATCACCTGCCTCTCTAAATTGTTCTGAATTGTAAAGTAGCATTTTTACCTGAGCCTCTATGGTTAGATAATTTGGATATAATATATAAAATATTATATTCAGAAGAAAACTGACTGTATTAACAATCGGTCAATTAATTTGTTTTACATGAGGATCGAGAAGCCCCACATTCCACCTGTGTCATCATGAACGAGATACATCAGTGGAGAAAATGTGAGAAGTGTAAAGGCCTTGATATAATTAGTTTTGGGGGATTTAAAAATTATTATTTTTTTTTAAAAGGCTGTGTGACAGTACTGTTTTTGAACATTCTAATAGCCATGTGCTGCTGGAGGCAGAGTTTAGATTGGGTATGTAAATATGTGTAGCTCTGCTCACATATTTCTCCTCAACCATGGCAGCTGTGAGAGAAGAACAGTTTCTTAAACATCTGGCAGTAGCATTAATCTATTCAATAACAAAGAAAAAGTAAAAGAGCAAACGATGTAGGTAGTATGTGTGTCCACTTCATGAAAACATAAAGAATAATGGCAAGTTTTTGCCCTTTTTATTCAACAAATGTGGAGCACAGATGAGGAAATGCATTTTTTGTACTTCACAATGTGTGCCATTCGGATTGACAATCAGTTTTTTTTCTTTGTTTGACAATCTCTTGAAGAGGGTATTCATGTTGCTCATAACATCAAGTAAGGTGGAGTTCTAGAACACACCCACTGATTGCGTAATCACCACAGAACAATGGTAGCTCAAAGTTGTTTAGGAGCCAAAACAAACTCCCCCAGAAAGTTTGTTTTGGTGAGCTGTTGAAACTACTGAAACAAACTCAAAATGAATTTTGTTTAGAGCTGATTTTGTTTGAAATTACGTCATATCAGTTCGTTCTTCAATTTCATTTGAAGTGTATCGGGGCCTCAAATAGGACAAGTTATTGGGTCTTTGAAATTAAATTAAATTAAATTAAATTAAATTAAATTAAATTAAATTAAATTAAATTAAATTAAATTAAATTAAATTAAATTAAATTAAATTAAATTAAATTACATGGTATTATAACTATTTTTAATGTTCTGACTATTTAAAATTTCTTTTTGAAGAAGCATCTTATTCACATGCTTTGTCTTTTTTTGTTTAACTTTTTTCATTCTTGGGGTTCATTAATGCCTGTAGCAAAGTTGTGAATAAGGCCAGCATAGCAGGGATATAAATCAACCAACACTTTTGAGGAAGTACCACTTTTTTACGTCATCAACGTGAATGGATAAGCTTTGATTTTTTTATTTATTTATTTTTTATTTTTTTTTGTAAGAGCATTGATTTGCGTCTAGCAAAAAAGAACAATAAATATATAAATAAATAAATTAATCCAGCCTGGAAATAATAATAGCTACAACCACACTGCTTCGAGCATCAAGCACACTAGTTTCCAATAGTAAATTAAATTTGAAATGTTAAGGCAACAGTCTGCTTATTAATTAGAATTTTTGTGCTGCATGGGTTTGTAATTCTTGCATGCATGTTTCTGTGTACATGTATGTATGTCTATGTATACTACACATAGACACTCGAAGACAGATGTAAGGGATGTAATTAATTGCAAGTTAATCAGGGACAATCAAAACAAGCTATGTACAAATCCTTAAATCACAAGAGACTGGCGAGGCAATGCTGCAAGAGATGGCAAGAAAAATTTATTTGATTTAGTATGAGATTGTACATGCTTTTAAACAATGTCAAGATAATGATATTGTATAGCATTAAAAAGGACTAGGAAATACAGCTAAAAATGATCTCTGCAATAATTATCTCTTTGAAAATGTTTGATGTGTATCAGTGTTAATTTTGACACAAAATTTTAATTTAGTTTTAGTCTTAGTCTTTTGACTATAATTCTTTTTAGTTTTAGTCAAGTTTTAGTCATCTGATTTGTTTTAATTTTAGTCTTATTTTAGTCGACAAAAATTGCTTGGTATTTTAGTCGACTAAAATAAGACTAAAATCAATAACAGATTTACTAGACAATTTTTTACAGCTGGTATAGGAAACAAACTTAACCAAAATATATAAAACACAAATTCAACTTTATTTCAACACAACTGTGTCTTTATTTCGATACAAAAGCTTTTATGCAGCAACAAACACTGTCATGATAATGTAAACATTAACTAGCTGCCAATTGACCATCAATAAAAGAAAAATAACGTTAGGTCCAGGACCTTAAAGCTTACAGCTGAGCTGAACAATAAGTGCATACATTTAAAGTAAATTTTTAATAAGTTGGCAGCTAGGTGGATAAAAAAAGTAACAAGATTTTATAAGGTATTCATTTGTCTAGCAATATTGTATGTTTTAAATACTACAATATTGCTAGATTTGTATGTATAATGATGATAGGATGTGAACATTCATGTTTCACATGACTAATATAGAAATATTTGTGATATTGTCAACAAGTAGAACATTATAAAATATACTAAACATTAGTATTAATCAAATGTATTTATCATGATATTACGTATTAGTATTGTGCTCACATCTAATTTGAAGAAGGGGCTATTTTACAGTACTTTTCAGTTCGTAATATTTAATGCTACAACATCTACGCACTGCACTATTCCAATTTTGCTTAGCTCAATAAACAAAAGAACATCGTTGTAAAATTACATTTGAGAAAATGTCCGGGTGGCTCGTCTGTAAATGTCTTTTCAAATTGGTTGTGTTCTTGCCACGAATGAGCGCTCTGCGTGCTTTACACTTTGTTTTGTTTTGTTCGTCGTCAAACGTGAAGTGAGCTGTGGACATTTTGTCGCTCTTTTAGACAGTAGGGACTTTAAGCAACAGCTGCGAATGGAACGGCTACAGCGACCGGAAGTTTGCCGTCACACCGCTGTAGCCAAGAACGTAAAAGTCACTAAGCAACGGTAAAACAGAACAGCGCAACGCAGCATTAATTCATTTATTGAGATCCAAAAAAATATATAATTTATAAAAGCAAGAGAAGGATTGCTTTTGGCGTTAAATGACAATCTTTTGTCAGAAGAGGAGTTTTTAATATTGTATGATGTAAATAAGTCTAAAAACATAACATTTATTTACCTAACCTCTCACGTTGTAGCGACTCCGGCAAATCAGCTGTTCTCCCGTAGTAGACCGTTAAATTAGAACGTCACAAAGTAGCAGTTAAATTCGCGCAGGCGCAATACAACGTCAGAATGGCGTTGCCGTTCCACCAGACCAGAGGCTGTTGCTTAAAGTCCCTGATAGGGATCACCTCTTCGAATGCCGACTTCCCGGGAGCTCATAAAAACTGAAAACCTTCGCTTCACGTCTCAATAAGTCAGGCTCTGATTGGTTCTCTTCTCTCATGCAGTCTGTTCTGTTTTGCCGGTTCTTTTGCTCATTCCTCGCATCTCTCCCGTCTGCTGATTTGATTTTCGTCACAGTCTATTTTCGTCTCGTCCTTTATTCGTTGACGATAATGTCAATCAATTTAGTCATAGTTTTAGTCTCCACCAGTGCCTTCTATTTTAGTTTTCGTTTCGTTTTCGTCGGCAAAAATATATTCGTGACGAAAATAATGACGAAAATATTTAGTCAACGAAATTAACACTGATGTGTATCTCTGTATGTATGCATTCGCTCTGGAATGTACAGAGCCCCACACATGACACACAGGAAAAAAATATAAGGCTAAATCATGTGCACGATTTACTAATTCTTTCCCTCAATGTACTAAAACGTGGACACGATTACTATTGCGTTCCCTCGATTTACTATTGCGTTCACTCGAATTATAAATTGTGCACAAGATTTTATAATTTGTTCCCTCCAGTTGCAAAATCGTGCGCACGATTTAGCAAATCAAGCGAACGCAATAGTAAATTGAAGGAAACTAATAGTAATCATGTGCACATTTTAGTAAATTGAGGGAATGAATTAGTAAATTGTGCGCACAATTTATTTATTTATTTCTTGCATGTCATGTGCGGGCCTCCGTAGGAATGGTTTAAGGGTAATCTGTTTTAATTAGAGGAATCATTTAATCCAAATGTTTTAATCAGTAAATATTTCAAAAGTATCTCAAGCAAGGAGCACAGTAGTATTCAAAGGAAACATGTTATAATCTTGACATATCTGAAAGTCTGAAATCTGAAACATTAAAGAAATATATATATTCTATTAACTGGTTGTATTCTTCAATATTCTAGGCATGCAAGCTGTTGGGGATTTTGATGTAGGGTACAGCCCCCTGGGTGCTCTCAGCACAGGTTGTCCTCTAAAGGGATTATGCCTGCAGTCCTACAATGCTGCTACCCTCAGGTTGGCTGCTTCGGCACTGTGTGGTCATGTGGTTGCTGTTTCACAGCTTAGTGCTGATGACACTATGTTTCCAACATGCTGCGACTTCCTGCTCCAAGCGCTGCTACTGTTCAGACAATGAGGACGCATTTGGTGGTAAGACTATGCGCTGCAGCAACCTGCATCTTACTGAGATCCCTCAGGATATTCCCAATGACACACAACACCTCTACCTGGACTACAACCTCTTGACCAGCATCCCTGCCAATGCTTTTCATGATCTTCCAATGCTAGCTGAACTGGATCTTTCCCATAATGAACTGGCTTTGCTTGAACCTGGAGCTTTTAGAGGTTTGGCAGCCTCTCTTCAGTTTCTGGATCTCTCATCCAACCAGCTCACAACACTGGACCCTGATGCCTTTGAAGGTGTTACAGCAAGATCTAACCTCACTGGAAACCCCTGGCACTGTGACTGCAAGCTGCAGACAGCCTTTCCACACCTGGACCTAGAGCCTGTATCTTTGACTGGTATTATCTGTCAGACATCTGAACCCTCAGACTCTGCAGCCCAAGGTGTGCCTTTCCTGCTGGCCAAAGACCTGGACCTGTGTGTGGTGCTCAAAAAGACCACGGACGTGGCCATGTTGGTGACCATGTTTGGATGGTTCACCATGGTCATCTCCTACCTGGTCTACTATGTGAGACACAATCAGGAAGATGCCAGGCGCCACCTAGAGTATCTCAAGTCTCTGCCCAGCAGGCAGGGCAAGTCTGAGGAGTCTTCCACCATCAGCACTGTGGTATAGTGCCATGACATGTGGAGGAAGCTTCTCAGGCTGCCAAAAAGCAATGGGCACACTGGACAATGGGCTACTGGACTTAAAATCATTGGAAAAACAAAGAATAATGGCTTTGTATCCTTGAATCACAGACCATTCACTTCAAGATAGCACTCAGAATTGATCAATACCCTCCCAAAGGACAAGGGAGAACTTCTGACACAGGATGCTTCATGGTCAGTGGAGTGCAATGTCTACAACAGGGGAATGTGAAACATATCATATAAAACATCCACAGACATACACATGGAAAGAGATGACTGGAGAGGGAAATCACAAGGTCCATCTAATCCAATTCAGATGAATAATTGATTCAGAAATGTCTGAGCTTGAGGCTCCTCTTGACTAAGAGGTCTGTCTGCTCTGCCTGCTTTTAAAGTAGGCGTTGTCTGTTTTTTCTTTTTTTTCTTCATCCAGTGTTTCTTTTTTCAGCCAGATCCCCATTTAGCAGGCAACACATGGAGCGTAAAGCACTCATCCTACTGGGTATTTACAAATAGTACTGTTGTTGTCCCTGCAGGCAATATCAATATTTTACAGATAAACAAATTCTTGAATGCATCAGTGATTTTCATGTGTCTCACTAAACATAGTATACTGTGCAGATGTAAAAAGCACTGTAGTTTGCTTTGATACTCAGTGGTTAGATTTTTAGGGGAGCACAGAAAATGGCTTGTTATTTTCTTCATGAATCCTTCAGTGTTAATGACGCTGTGACTTAAAAGAAATAAACAGGTTAACTTGTTATTTTTGTGATCAGTCACTTATATAAATCACTGTAGTTGTTTCTAGGGAAAACACCCTTAGACGCTTTAAGAAAATGATTTCAAATGTTTCAGAACTTTTATGTTTAAAGATAATGAGGTGATGTTGAACAGCACATGGTGTGTTTGCATTGTTAGAGTGCATCCTTGATATGTCACATCCAATACTGTGTGATTTTTCAGTTTCTAATGTGGAGTGCCAGCAAGAATAATTCAGAATGTTTGCCAAGATAAATCATAAATTGAAATCCACCTGAATGTGCAGCCTGTGTGAGTCAATATCTTCAAAGATTTACGAGACATGTCCGTAAATTTTGAAAATACCGTTTTGTTAATCCTTTACAAAAGGCAGTGAAGGGTGTCATGGAATTCATCAGAAAAAAGGTTGACTCCAAAACCTAATGAGTTTCCGACCAAGACCTTTTAATGTATCATAGGCACCCCTGACAGGAAAGTTGTTTCAAATGATAGGCAGGCATCATTTTGCTGGTATGTGGCTACATATACAGGAGAAAACAAGGCAGCTCACTAGGTAATAAGTGTAATCCAAATGTGGTTATAAATTGGTCCATAAGCACTAGATTTTCATATGAAGAAAGAAAAATGAAACACTTTACAACAAGGTTATAACCATTAACATTAGTTAATGTATTATATATCATGAACAAACAGTGTTTTTTGAAAAGCATTTTTTAACTTTATATTAGTGCTAATATAAAAATATACAATGTTACATTTAATTAAAAGTAAATCATGCAAAGTTAAAAATATATTATTCTATGTGGAAATTAAAAGCTCTAAAAGTACTGTACTGTTCGGTGTTTTCAAATATTGTATAAGCTAACCTTAATAACGTATACAACCTTATTGTAAAGTGTTAGTGAAATAAATGTTTTGCTGGTCATGCATATGCTAGATCTTCTGTTTCTGTGTAAGCAAAAGAAAATGTATGCAGTACGGTTTGCTTGAAAGTGTTATTTGTACTAGATTGCCGCTTTTATGTTTCATGTTTATGTGACACTGGCCATTGACATGTTTTAATACATGTGTTGGGATCTGATCACAGCTCCTCTTCAGAATGTTCCAACCTTTTGACTGATACTTAATGGAGAGAAAATGGATAAGGTACAACTGGCTTCTGCCTGATATTGCAGGTCCTTCCAGACTTCTGGAATTATTCCCCAAACATAATTTTATAGGTGCAGTTATATGGCCATTTATAATGCATAACATATTTTGACATGCCAATCAAGTATGAAGACCAGATGCCTTAGAGGTGACAGCTCTCCTTCCTGGTGTGTTTTCCTTCTTGGGATGCTGCGAGACAGATTTCCCTGCCCTGGACGGTTGCCCAGAGAACCTTGAGGAATCTTCCCAGCATCTAAGGATGTTCTGAAAGGGTATTCCTATGGGGATCAGAATTTTAAACACAGGAGAAGAAAAACATGACCTAGTCTAGTTACAGAGCCTGAAATAGTGAGTCCCATGTTACATACTGGTAGAAGAATGAAAGACCTAAGCATTTTGAGCCTAAATTAGAGCAGTTATATATTGGTTCAATATAGAAGATAATTGGTGGTGATCTTATGGTAAACATGAACTGCTTCTTTCAACCTAATCTCTGGACAATGACAATGATATTGTAGGATTGATTGTTATTTTTAGATTATTCTCCATTTTTTACTACATTTTTATTTGTTTTATATAAAAATATTATTTAAATTATTATATAAATTCTATATTTTTATTTTAGTTACTTTATAAGAATTCAAATCTAAAACGTGAAAATGGAATGGAAATCAGATGAAAGGAATTCTTAAATTCTGGTGAAAGAAACTTAAAAAACAGAAAAACTTTTTAACAGAGATACAATGTAATAATTATTAAAGGGGTCATATGATGTTGTTAAAAACATGATTTTGTTTATTTGGTGTAATGAAATGTTTTATGTGGTTTAAGGTTTAAAAAACACATTATTTTCCATATAATGTACATTATTGTTTCTCCTCTATGCCCTGCCTTTCTGAAATGCGTGCATTTTTACAAGGCTCATCATTCTGAAAAGTGAGGTGTGCTCTGATTGGCCAGCTATCCAGTGCATTACGATTGGCCGAATGCCTCAAGCGTGTAACAGAAATGTTACACCCCTTACCATACTGTGATGCGTGCCCTGGCCAGAACTCCAGCGAACCAAGACAAAAACAATTAAACCCATTACAAACAAGCCATTTGTTGCATCCAGTGGGGACATAATTACTGATTAAAATGACTTATACTATGTTTTTACGCATTGCGTTCCATTGCTCTGGGTACACATAAAACTATGTCTGCATTTGTGATCGGAGAAACGACAAACAACAAGCTGTACAATGCTCAGAACTCCTGTTTGATTCATCAGTGGCAAATCCTTTAAATATGAAGGGGGCAACTGTGGCCTAATGGTTAGAGACTTGGACTAGTTACCTTAAGGTCACCGGTTCAAGTCTCTGTGCTGGTAGGAGTTGTAGGTGGGAGGGAGTGAATGAACAGCGCTCTATTCCACCCTCAATACACAAGACTGAAGTGCCCTTGAGGAAGGCAATGAACCACCGGTTGCTCTCCGGTTGCTGGATCTATAGCTGCCCACTGCTCCGGGTGTGTGTTCACTTCTCACTGCTGTGTGTGTGAACTTGGATGGGTTAAATGCAGAGCACTAATTCCGAGAATGGGTTACCATACTTGGCAGTGAAGTAACGAGCCAACACCGGGCCCTTAAGCAGGATTATCAAGGCGGGTCCCCCTACTACAACACGTGATGACGATACGCGCACCAAAAAAAAAAAAAAAAAAAAAAACTGCTGGTGTCGGCGCACCATAATAACACATTGTTACTGTTACTGTCACTGCTATATACACATAGGCATAGGTCCAAATACATAAAAAAGATGCTCACTTACATTATAGTTGCATTTTTCGGGCTTTTCTCTGTGCGAAGTTGTCGATCATATCCTTAAGGTCCAGATTGCCCACACAGGCATTCTCAATTGACGGTATGGCAAGTCCAGAGAGACGACTCTGTCCCATTGAGCTCCTGAGATAGCTTTTTATCAGTTTTAGTTATGAAAAAGAAGGCTCTGCTGAGGCCACTGTCACTGGGATGGTCAGAAAAATCATGAAAGCAATGCAAACCACTTTTGTGTTTATAATTTGACGACTCCATGTCTGTCTCAAGGTCAACGTTTTTTACTGTTTGATTCCCCAGTTCCAATTAGAAACAAATTACACCAAATTCATCATTGTTTGTTTCAAACATTTATTTAATTTTCAGTCAAATATGCTGTTGTCATTATTTATTCAAATCAATTCGCAAAAAATGTAAATGCGATCAAACTAAAAGTAGTCAAATGCAATAGGGGGCCCCGGCTGTCAATCAAAATCTTCCAGTAATGCGGGCGGGCCCCTGATTGGTCCAGGCCCGTAAGCAACCACTTACCCTGCTTACCAATAGTTACGCCTGTGATACTTCACTTTTTTTCACTTTCACTGAACGACTGTGAGTCAGAACAGCCAGCTTTGTAGTATAGTCTCCCAGGATAAGGAAACAGTCCTCTATAAAATGCACTGCACACATCTAAATATTTGGGTTGAACTGTTCTGGAATAGTGTTGTAAATACAACTTAAGCACTGATTTCTGGCTGTGTCCTCTTTTGGAAGGCCAAACAAAGTTTTTTCGCTTTAATAACAAAACAGCGTCTCCATGACATGCACCTGGCAGTAACAGCGAGAATCAAAGTTTATGCCTTCTTTCTTTGTGTGAACATTTAGGCGGTGTTATGCAAATGTTCCCACACAGTGACATAGACATGTGGGGGCGTGTCCTAGGAGGCCTGGACATGTCTTAACTTTTATAAAGAATATCTTTTGGGGTTTGAGACTTTAGTCTTTGCAACTTTACAGATCTTATCTATCAATGAACAGCTTGTAATACTCCAAAGAGAAAGTAAAACATGAAATCGCATCATATGACCCCTTTAAAATGTCTTTTCATTTATTGACTTTTCATTTAAGGCATGTGACCTTTCAAGAGTCACATGTCTTTTGTTTAGTTTGTGTTCTTGTTGTTACCCACCTCTGCTGTATCTTTTCTCTTCATAATTCTGCTTCATCACATGTCTCACTCTCATTCACACATGCAACGGAAATGGACAGGATCAGACAACACAACTGTAATATGTTTACAAACGATCTTGTAGACAAAATACAGTATGTAATTATTGTAGCATTTGTCCCTGATGTTTCAATAGATGAGTAAATTAAGGGTTCATATTAAGCAGGTGTGTGTGCGCGCCTGTGTGTCAGTGTGTAGAGGGGGTTGGTTTAACAGGTAATGTTACAGTTGTTACAGTACCAAAAACACACCTGTTGCCTCAGTTTCATTTAGATTTCAGACCAGCTCACCTTGCAGTCTGGGAGACGGTGTGTGTGTGTGTGTGTGCGCAAATGTGCGTATATGCATGTGCATGCTTAAAAATGACTCTGGATAAATAACTCAAGCAGAATAAATTTCAATGTAATTAATTCGTAAATACGTTTTTTTATGTCTGATTTAAATTGTATTGCTTGTGTTTCATAAGGCTTGATTTGTGGACCCTTACAAAAAAGTACAGTGGCAGTATCATGCATGGCATCAGATGATATAACCATTCTTAATATTTCTTAATATATATATGAAATTTACATGATACTTCAGGGTACTTCAGATTTCCTCTCTTGCTTTCTAAGTCTTTTTTGTTTTCCATAGAGTTTGATTTTATAAACAACATTGCCCTCTACAGGTAAGTACTAAGTTTACTGTAACTGCACTGTCACAAAACACTTTCATGACTTAGGGTATAATAATGTAAACACCCATTGTTGTAGAGGTTAATATCATTTGTGTAGGCTACAGTGAAAACAAATCTCTATATTGGAAATCTGTGTATTTTTATCAGTGTTTAGTGTAAGCCATGGGTCAAATGGGTGACTCTTCAGACTTCCAAAAATAATGAATAATGGAAGCATGTTTTGCAGCAGCATCTGTAAACTTAACAGCCCATTTTTTAAATGTTAAAGAAGAACGGTGAAGAATAGTGGATGAAAACCGAAAGTAAAGAATGGGGAAAGAAGGATTGTGACTAAACAACACAAAATTTACAAAGTGAACAATATTAATTTCAAAGACACAATTTCACAAAGCCAAAAGTCAGACAAGACAAGCTACAATTACTAAACCTTAAATCATTGACATCAAAACAGTAGTACAATGCAATAAATGAATAAATAAAAGTGTCAGTGTCATAAATCCTGGACAGTTGGAGCACTAAGATGAACCTCAGCATCTACCCTGGCCAATCAACTGACTATTTCCTAGGTATGAAATATAAGGATTGAGATATAACCTTTGATCTTACCACCACTGAGCCTGATACGGTTGTTGTACTTAATATTGTGAAAGCACACATATCCAAACATGTCTGCTAAACTGTATTGTTGTGTGATTAAGAGCAGGAGCATGATAGATAATGATAGAGCTTACATAATGGGTTCAGGACAATGATCAAGGCGGTTTATACCTGAAGAGCGCTATACATTAGCGTGCCATTTCTTCTCAGTGGCAATAGCTTGACTTTTGTATGAAACCCTGGACATATATGCAAGCTGCAATCCTAGAAACTTGCAGAGCAGACAACAGAGAAGCACTTTCAAAAATAATCAGTCACTAGTAAAAGATCTGTAGTGTATGTTACTTGTGGGGAAAATGGTCAGAATACCAAAGCCAGAGCAGAGCCACAGACTCCATAAAACATGCTGACTTATTATGGAGGCAGTTCTCTGTTCCATAAACGCCAGGTAATTAATTTCTTCAAAGAACTCCTGAGGTTCTTTATTCATGCTGAGGACTCATCTTTTTAAGACAAGTTTTTGATCAAACAGTAAACCCTTAGAGAACGAAAGGTTGGTTATGAATCTTAAGGATGTACAGATATAAAGCTTAAGCATTTTTCTTTGCCAATCCCTACTTTCTTAATTTATATGAGCATAAAACTGACACCTACTTAATTAATTGACATTTTTAACAATGACATATTGTTGCTGTTTGACTCCTTCCACTATAATCTGACTGTATAAATTGCATATTTTTAAATAATTTTGTTTTAACATAGATATTATTTCTTTTCTTGGATTGAATGTTGAAAGCAGTTGTTCAGTTTATTGAAAATAATAAACAGAATAAAAAATGAAAGAATGCGAATAAAAAATGAAAAGCCTCGAATCATTAGTAGGAGTGTTGCCACAAAGGGGAATGGTCAAATAGATTAAGCTCATGGAACGGAAGTGTTCCATTTTCTCTCCACCACTGACGCCACAATCACATTTAGATTGATTCATTTAAAAATTTTCCCTTTTTGGACAGTACTCCTCTAAGTGATCGACAGATGCAAAGATTAAAAATGGTACAATTTAAGACACAATTCAGGGCTGTATTTATGGAATTGTTTTAAGATAAATTAATAAAAATGAAAAAAAAAACGTTGATAAAAATCTGAAAAGACCTAGTATTTATTATCTTAATGCATTGGCATCATGATGTGCAACTGTAGCAGCACTGCCAATCAATAGTGAATATCTGTCTGAGGAATGAGTGAGTTCATGCTAATGGAGGGTTTTGTGGGAACCCACTGAATTTAGCAACACCAATCTTCCCCTTTCTGTGTCTGTCTAATTCTGTTTCCCTCCGACCCTCAAAATGAAAAAATAAAAATCTTTTTTTGGTCAAACCAGACTCATACTGTGCATGTACATGATGTAATGGTGAGGTCACTTTTATTTGGCCTATGTCTTTCGGTTGATACCCCGTGTTTCCATAGAAACCCTAAACCCTTCTTCCCCTTTCCCCTCATCTGTTTGACATGATCTCTTCCCCTCTTCTTCCTTTGAAGGAAAAAATGTTTCTATCATTGGTTTTGGTTTGATGATGACAGAGTAGGAAAAAGTGATCTATCTATCTGTATCTGTATCTAAAAATCTTTGGTGAAATTCATACTTTACGTCAAAGCCTTATTACAAAACGTATTATTATGACCCTTTGTCACAAGATTTTGAATATGAGTGCACATGAATATGCCCATGCTTAAAGTTAAAGAAGGTCTTTAATCATTATATATAATATAATATCTTTATTAATATAATATAATATAATATTTAGGGCTGGTAAGCGATTACATTTTTTAAATCTAATTAATTACATGATGTGGTGATTAATCTAATTAATCACACATCAGATTTGGAGAAATTACTCTGAAAAGATCATTTAAGTCATTGTTGTGCAAAGCATCAAACAGGCATTACAAAAACTAGGTTCGGCAAGAAATATTTTGTTTGATAAAATTTATTACATACAGTATACTCTTTTGGACCATGGATAAATGATGACAGAATTGTCATTCTTGGTTGGGTGAACTATAACTTTAATAATTTATCTTCTTATTTATTTCTTATTTTATTTTCTTATTTTTTTATTATTACTATGAAAATATTAAATTATTTCTTTAATGAAATGGTACTCTAAATAATAAACTAAAACTGCCAGTAGGTGGTGGAAAATGTCTTAATGATTTAGTCATTTATTCATTCATTCGATTTCTTCAAATGGCTGATTCATTTAGGAGTGAAATAAATTGTTCTTTATGATTGGTTCATTGAATCATAAGTCTCATTCGACTTGAAGCGGATCATCTCCATAAGATCGACCAGTGTGTGAGATCAAAGTACCGCATGAGCACTTTGATGTCATACACCGATCGTTCTGTGCAGGGCCACTTCAAAGCCAACGCCAGTGGTTCAACGCGCCGAATAGTTCACCCAATTCGTTCAAAATGTGGATTAAGAAATGAAATGCTGCTGTGGGTTGCTCGGAGACGAACAGTTCTGCTTTGTCTTTATCTTCTGTTTGACAAAATTTAGCAAAACAGACAACATTGTGTCTAAAATAACATTAGTCATCAACACTAACATTAATCAATCGACTGTATGAAATGGCAGATTATCCACATAAGTCTGGGGCGGGGCAAGTGCGTTAAATGCGTTAATAATTTTAACGTGTTATTTTTCTCCATAATTAATTAATCTAATTAATGCGCTAAATTACCAACTCTAATATAATATAATAATAAAATGTTGTCCTTTTTTATTTTGTCATATTATCTGAATATAAACATGATATTTAGTCAATCAAAACTGTTCTGTGATTAATTGATTTAATTGTGTGTGTGTGTTTGTGTGTGTGTGTCTATATTATCTTAGCAACATGGAACTGTATTAGTTATCACTTACAATATGTTATTTACAATATGATACTTTATAAATATATAATGGCACTTTTTGACAAAATGTTGTATTGTCCTCTGTTCTTTATGTTTCATTTTAGGGCATTTTTTTCAGAAGTGTCTGTAGTAAAAATTTAAAATGTAATTTAACAGCATTTAGCTAGAAATATTTTGCATAATAACTTTCATTAATAACATAATAACACTGGAAAACATTACTGGCTTACCAGTTCATTAAGATGTTCATTTAAAAAAAAAAAAAAAAAGTGGTTTATTGATGCAAAAGCATCAGTAAACTTTATCATGCTTTGAGACAAGTTTCTCAATATCTACTCAAGATGACGTCAGAAACAGGAATTTCCGCTGCAGGATATATAAATCGTGAACATGATGGGTCTTTGTTACTGCTGAGGTCTGTTGACTTTGTGCATGTTCTTTTTGATTGCTGTTGTCATAATGAACTTCCAGGGTATGTTTTTATTTATTTATTATTATTATTATTTACATGACATTCAATTTTGTTATGTTTACATTCAATTGTATTATGTGAAAGAAATATATATTCTGCAGAATTTTGCTTCATATACTATTTTCAACAATATTTTAAATTATATTATACTGTGCACACAATTGTAATTTTGATGATAGAAGGCTTAAATGATTAATGTTTTATTTAAGGTTGTTTAAAAAATATATATATGGAAATAAGAACAAAGAAGCTTTGGGAATTTTTGCAGTCAATTGGAAACAGGTTTTATTTACCTGAAATCAGGATGTCCAGACACCTGAGCCATCTGTGTGAGATCTGCGTCACAGTGTTACGCACTTCTAATCGCTTCTCTCTCTCACTCTCTCTCTCTCCTCCAGGGGCTCTATTAGTCACACTTGTTGGAATTGTGGCATCTGCCCCAATCTCAGACAAACTGGACATTTTTAAAAAGGAGACTATTCAACTGGCCCACAGTTTTATCAACAAAATTCTAGAAGATACTCCTAAGGCTCATGCAGCCTGGGTAAATAGCAAGGTAAGCACATTTATTTTTTAAGGACTGTAACCACCATATACACTGATGGACACATTGTCCCCAGTATTCAGAAGAGCGGTCAATAAATATGCTGTTCGGTGATCGATTCTTAAAAATGTGCATTTGGTCCGTCTAATCCTGAATATTTGTTTACATGCTTGCTGATTAACATTTTTATATATGAATATTTCTTATTTTGTGCATAGTGGCCAAAGATCTTGGCTGAACTAAAGAGATATAGAGTTGATCTTTGAATGTATCACCATTTCACATAGGATCAACTAACTAAACTAAACAGAGTTTTTGATGATCGAAGTGTGTCCGAATACCTTCGAGGGTCACTGATTGCAAATTTACTTTGCTCTGGCATGTACAGTATGTGAGGAGTATGTACTGACAAAAGAACAAGAAACGCTGTCCTGTCGTGTTTAAACAAGTCAAATGCTTGTCCTCTCTTTCAGAGTCTGACTTTGGGCGACAACACAACTATACAACAGCTGGGGCTCTTGGAGGAAGAAATTATACCCTCTGACCCAGCTCTTCTTAACTTCTCCAGTAACTGCAGCATGGTACGTTTTCTTTTTGTTTTTCTTTTTTTGCCATTAGCTAAATCAAGTATGACTTTTTTGAATTTAACCTAACCCTATGCAGTACATTAAACCCACACCATCTGAGCTTCAAACATGAATAATGCCACATACTATGCAGACTGTTAAGGAGAGTAACATACTATACCGTTCAGAAGAAATCAGATTCAAAAAAAACTTTTGACATTTGAGAGATGGGTCAATAAGCAACAGCTTTAAGCATTAGCAGTGGGTTTGGCATAAACAAACACCACTTTTCTTCAGAAAGTGCAAAATCTTCTTGTATTATGATAGCTGGAAAATAATTATTACTTTTCAGACTTTATAATGGAACACAGTTACACAATGAACACAATGAAAAGACAAATATAACATGATTGTTCAGCAAATAAACTGTAAGATCTCTCTGTTACTGTCACAGGAAACCTGCCTTGCACACATAGTGAAGGGACTGCAACGACATCTGCATCTCCTGAATGAAATCAGCAAAAATCTGTCAAAGACAGACCAACTGAGTGAACTTAAAGCTGATATCCAAGAACTTCGTTTCCTAATCAAAAAGGTATGGTATTTGACTTGGAGACTGTTCTTTTGTGAATGAAATGTAATCAATTTACTGTTTTGTAGTATCAATTCCTGAATTCCCTAAATGATTGCCTTAGTCATGCCTTGATTTACTTATTATAACTTAATTTTGCTAAATTCAAATTATGTATGGCATCATATTGCAGTGGATAACAGTCAAGTAATTTAAATAGAGATGGTCAGCTTTATCTCATGAGAAGTTATAATAATTCATACAAGATGGCAAAAATGTCTTACTCATGGTGAGAGTGTGCTGCGAAAGTGCAACTTTTGGTTTTCTTTCCAAATGCAGTTTAACTGTCTTTTTTTATTTACCCTTGTTTTTGCGTGTGTGTTTTTGAATGCTCCATTCATGTATTTATGTATTTTCCCAGTTGCAGAAACAGGCGGGTTTTGACCCATCAAAGCAGGAAAAAGATGAGCAGTTACAGACCCTCATGCATGATCTGCACAAGCATCTGACAAATGATTACTTAATCCATGTGGCGGCCCACCTCACCATTCAACAGCTTCTGGACTTCAGCTGTGAAGTCCTCCGCAGTTTCCTTAGGATTCGCAGAATGACCTCTAACATTTCCATGGCAGAGAACCCTAAAACTGTGCACCTCTGCAGAAATGCAGCAGGTCTATGAAAAGCGTAGACTGTTAAGCCCAAAGTATACTTGTGTTTTGATACAGATGCATAGCCTTTAAAAGTATACTGTAAGCAAAAAACAAACAAACAGTTGATATGTGTTTCAAGGTACACACTCAAATTATTTGTTGCTGGAATCATGTTACATCATCAGTCAGGCCATGGAGGCACTGCAGGGTATTTGTTGTCTTCAAATTTTGCATTTTGTTTATTTATTTATCTATTTAGTTATCTAGTCTATTTATTTTATATTTCACTTCACATTTTATTTATTATTTATTAATTTAACACTTTAGGAACTCTCTTAAAAGGCTTTATTCTTTGCAGTCTGCCTCAGAAATCAATGTATAATTTAACTCACTGTCAAAATGTATTATTCAACTTTACTGTGTCATACAATATGAGTGCATGAACACGTCTATAAGTTGCTAAATGAGATCATGGTCGTTGGACTGATCTCCTGATCTCTGTGAAAACTACCTGCTGTAATGTTCTGGTTTTTATTTTTCATACCCCTAAATATTACTTATAAATCTGATATCAGATTTTATTTATGAATATGTATTATTTATTTATTTATTTATTTATTTAACTGAAAAATACATGTATTTATTTTTGCCATTATTTGTTATGTTTGGAATGTCTGAAGATGCTTTACATTTTAACCAAATAAATTTCTTTTGAGGTTAATGAGTGTTAAATATTGTTGTGCATGCAGTTAGTTTCGTTTATGCGTTGGCCTATGTGGATGCGTGGGAGGAATGAGCCACGACAAAAGGATCTTTTAGTTGCACAGTTCACTCACCAATAGTATGAGTGGCATAAACACACAATTTGCATGTCACTGTTCTCGCTGATCGGTGCTCTTGCTCTGGCACAGAACAGCACCATTTCCGACCATGCGATAAGCATGCGAACAACCTCTACTACTACTCAAAAACTCTCTGTACACATATAACTCAGCGCAAACTCAATAATTGACATAACTAACAGCCAATAGGAATAGGAACAAAATGAACACAGTGAATAGGCTTAAAGGGACCATGCCCTCTTTACTACACTACCCCCCACCCCACTGTAGCAGTACTTAGTCCCTTCAGTACAAAAAACAACTACAATAATAACCAGACAGTTACCAAAAAAAAAAAAAAAAAAAAAAAAAAATTAATAAGAAAACTGTATATAATGAACAGTACAAGCAGCAGTAAAACACTAACTGTTGTATCTGGACGGCTTCCAAATTTCTCTTCCTTTATGAGTTCTTCTATAATAGGGTTGTCAGGGGCATCCTTGCTCTTTTTCAGGATCTCACTCCTTTGACGTCTGACCCTCGCTGCAATCACTTCAAGGTCATAGGGCTTGAGGCGATCGTGATGCATGATTCTCTTTTGTCGTAAACCCTGGACCTCATAAAGTACTGGGCCACAACAGGCAGATATCACAAAGGGGCTAGAGCTGTAATCGGGCCTTAAAAGTTAGGCCCGACAGGACCCGAGCCCGACAGGTTTCGGCCCGAGCCCGACAAGTACATTTTGATTGACAGCTTTTTTAAAGCCCGAACCCATTTACAGCCCGACATTATTCAAATGTGCACACACACACAGCTCTTTTGCCTTTTGTCAACAATGAGTAATTTATTCAAGTTTTAACATAATTTACTCATAACTAACGAAGACTAGACCACTTGGAAGTTGGAATAAAGAAATAAAATAAGTCCTCTGTGACATCGTAACATCTCAGCATTCTAGACATAGGCTCATTTAACCTATAAATAGACCAACGCACCAATAAAAACGAGTCATTTAAAAAAAATTTAATTAAGATACATTTTAAATTAAGATGGGTATTTGGCAATAACGAAATTAAGATAAAGGCTCCGCCGGATTTTCTTTATTTAATAAAAGAATAATGCCAACATTAGCATAAATACTCTGTCAACATTTAAGACTGCATTTAAGACTCAATGAATATTTAGTTATCATTTGAAAACCTTTACTCACAGAGATTAGGCTAGGTCTACATTTTTGTGGAGGAAAATTTATGAATCCACTGTAGATGTCTTCAGCGCGTTCCTGCGCTCACTGATGGTGCGTCATTATTCACCCATCATTCTCATTATAAACACGGTCAAAACTTTTCCACACCTCAGCATTTGCTTTAGTTGCTGGTGCAACCAAAACGTAATCACCAGAGGCAAGCCTCTGTTACACCTGCTCAGCATTCATTTTTCGCATCTTTCTCGCGCTAATCGAAACACATCACATGACCGCTCGTTTACCTCGCAAACCGGAGCGCAAGCCCGAGCCCGAGCCCGACCCGAGCCCGACCCGAGCCCGCGTAAGATGATAGAAATTAAGCCCGAACCCGACCGAACCCGTCGGGTCCCAACGGGTCCCATCGGGTTCGGGCAAAGGTCTTCAGCTCTAAAAGGGGCCTTTCCAAGGGCCGTGAAGTTGCTCCTGGGCAACATCATGTGCGTCTCTCAATCCTTTTTCCAAGTTGTACAGGAAATCTTGTACTCCCAAACTGTCTGACCTTTGCTCTGCCATACCGGACCATAGATCCTGAGGTTGGCAAACTTCCCTTCCAAGCATGAGCCTATTTGGTGTGAATCCAGTAACTGCATGCTGGGAGCTACGGTACGCGGATGTAAGGAGAGAAAGATGCTCATTCCAGTTTTTCAGATTCTGGTTCACATAGCATCACATCATCTGAAAGAGCGTTTGATTGAACCTCTCAACTTGCCCACTGGAGGCAGGATGGTAAGGTGTTGTCCTTGTTTTTGTGATTTGTAATAGACTACAAACATTTCTGAATAATGAACTTTCAAAATTTCGACCCTGGTCTGTGTGCATTTCAAATGGTGCAGCAAACCTAGAGTTGAACTCATAGACGAGTGTCTTAGACGTAGTTTCTGCCCATTGGTCTTGCACAGGGAAGGCTTCTACCCATCGAGTGAACTGGTCAGTGATGATTAGGATGTACTTGGTTCCTGAACTGGACACAGGAAATGGCCCCAATGTGTAGATATGGATCCGATCCATTGGTGCCCCTGCTTGGTAATTTTGAAGCTTGGCTCTCTTGGTCAGCCCCGCTACTTTGCATTCTGGTATTCCTCAGTCCACGAGAATGTTACTTTTTTCCTTAGGAGTTCATTAAGAGTGTTCATGTAGCTCAATTGGTAGAGCATTGCGTTATCAAGCGCAAGGTTGGGGGTTTGATTCCCTGGGAACACATGATAGGTAAATATTGATAGCCAGAATGCACTGTAAGTCACTTTGGATAAAAGTGTCTGCTAAATGCATAAATGTAATTTAATTTAATTAAGAGGGCTGGCTAGCTCAGAAAATGCCAGTACAAACTTTCTGTAGTAGTTACACAGTCCAAGAAAGGCTTTCAGCTCATGTACACTCGTTGGGGGGTTTCAAGCTTCCACATCACTAATCAAAGATGGGTTGGGCTGTATACCTTCGTCACTGATCACATGGCCCTGGAAAAGAACTTCATCTTTAAGCAGGTGACACGGGTGAATGCTGTCTTTGCTCTGTTAAAAGGCCAAGGTCCACATCTGAAAAAGCAAAGAGAAGCATGTATGAGATTAGAAGCTCAATAAGTCACTGTTGCTGTGCCTCACTTAATGCTCCACTTGAAGCGGCATACAGGGCTTGAAGGTGCTCAAGTAGGTCTGTGGCGGTTGTTAGTCTTCTCAGATCGGAATAATATGTATCATCACTTTGTTCTTGATAGCTACAATAGTCCCTGTCCAGCTGTTTGTAATCCATTAAGCCCTCATCTGGATTTGTTTCCAATAAGAGACTGAGACAGGCCCCTTTTGGTAGGGTGGTTTTATTACTGGAAAGATTGCAAAGTCTCACAATCACTCGACACTCCATGGTTGTGACAACACTCCCTGAGGCCACAGTTTCTGTGATCAGGTAGGGTTCCAGAACAGCACAGACACCAGGCTTTGGATTGTCAACTTCACCCCAGACTAGACATTCACTTTCTCGTGGTAACATAGGACCACTCAAGCAACGTGATAATCCATTCCATCCCCTCCGACAATCTTAGCAGGAACTAGTTCTTCTGCAATAAACACTCTGCCACTAGTAGGGATGGTTACATTTGCAGCCTGCAAAAAATCTAGCCCCAGAAGGACAGGGTCACATATCGGAGCCACAAAGACTTCTCATTCTGTACACCAGGTGCCAATCTGAAATGTAACTTTCAGTCCGCCTTTGGCATTCATGTCCTTCCCTGTTTCTGCATTGTGTAGATTTGTCTGTGTGGTAGCCGTCTGCTTACTGACGGGAAACTGTTTATACAAAGTATCTGAGATAACTGTTGCTTCAGCTCCTGTGTCTACAATGGCTTGTGTTGGAATCACATCAATAAGCAAGCTTGGGCCTCTGCTTTTTGCAGGCCCACCTGTGGTGTGGGAGACTGGCTCCTCCAGCTTTGTAGCCCTTTTAAAGTGGTACTATGGTTCTGGTCATTCCTGCTATGACTAGGATTGGGTGGCAGAGTTGACAGCCTGACACACTCTCTGTGAAAATGCCCTTCTTCACCACAGTGATAGCACAAACCTGCTCCAGCACGATTGGGGCTTGGCGAGTAGGTTTTTGTTTGTGCTGTGCCATCTTGTGTTGGAGAACCTCCTCGAGTACATTCCTGATTTACTGCCTCCAGCTTTCTTGTCTCTCCGGCTGTGAGGATATGAAGCTTTGATTTCAGCTGTTCCATCTTTTGCATCAGGTGGTTAAACTGGTCAGCAGACACATAGCTCTTACTAATTTTCTCTACTTGCTCAGTTAGCAATGCAGTCTTCTGTGAGAGTGCAGCTACTTGGTCTGCTGTAACGTAGCTTGGACTTTGGACTCTGTTCTTTACATCAATATCAAGACCCAAGGTTGCTCGATAATTGTGCGCATTGGCCTCTACCAGTCTTTGAGCCTCCACTAATGAATGGGGATCCTTGTTCATTACTTCATAGGCAACTTTTTGGTAAAAAAAAGTCCCTTGAGGAAGAAATCTGTAGCAAGTTGGTCCTGCAGCTCGAGCTCCACACTTTGCTGATTCTTTGAGGTGGCGGAGTTCACCCAGTTACCCTCTGATTGTGGTTGGGGGTCATGCTAACCAAAATGTTGAGTCCTCACGAATATGTTCAGGAAGTGAACAGACATACTTAATAGCTGCCCCTCTCAGACAGTCATACAAACAGTCCACTCTGTAATCTCCAGTCCAACCATACTTCCTGGCCTGTCACTCAAATGGTACCAGAAATGATTCCCAATCTCAATTACCGCCAAAAACAGCAAGCTTTGCCTTGGGGCCCTCTACAGCAATTAGATGGCATTGATAATGAGGCATGCTAGATCTTTGTTCAGCAGCATAATATGTGGAAATGGCTGGGAGCCACACTCAGTGTTTCGTTGCCTTGTGCCAGTCTCAGTGGAGGGATTAGCTCTGGAGGGACCTGAAGTACATGCTCTTTGCTTTATTACCTCTAGCTCTGCAGTGAATGGCCCACCAGTGATATTGTGTGACCTCTCAGAATCTTGAAAGAGGGTTGAATCTGAATACGGCATCCTTCTTTCCCTGTAAGTTGGCTGGGAGCTCTCACGTGTGTCACCTCTGGGTGCCATGAACATTGACATTTGTGGGGCTGGAGAACAACTTGTAATATGAGTCAATAGTGGAGCCATCATCATTTGCAGTTATTTTGGTTTTCGAGCATTGTCTTAAGCCAGTCTGGGGGTTGATTGGAATCAGGGGCTGCTGCCATGGCTCCATGACACAATACTTCCTGAGACATGTCTGAATGTATTTTTTTTTGTTATTATTATTTTCTCTTTTTCATGTCCTTTTTTCACTCTTTCTCTTCTTTTTTTCTTTCTTTCAATTAACTTTTACAGACTAAATTACAGATTTTCTTATGGAGCATTCGAGTCTCTTTTCTCTGGCAATCCACCCTGTAGTTGAGTCCACACAGTTCTCATTGGGCGCGATGATGTTAGCCTGCTTGAGTCTCACCCTGAAAAGAGCGCTATAAAATTATCTTACTGCTTATCCGCTTCCGCCGTATGTGCTGTTTTGCCAGCGTCCGACTTTTCTCTCGTTTAATACATGTGGTTGGAATTTACAGATGAAATCCCACTTCGGACACCAGTTTGTCCTGTGTGCTGTTAGTTTCGTTTATGCGTTGGCCTATGTGGATGTGTGGGAGGAATGAGCCACGACAAAAGGATCTTTTCCATAGCGTTTAATTAACTTCTTGATCAGGTTAGTTGCACAGTTCCCTCACCAACATTATGAGTGGCATAAACTATGGAGTCAATTTAACGGCGTATATATATATATATATATGCAAAAATATATATATATACGTTTTACAAAAGAAAATAAAGTTTTGCAAAAGAAAATAAAGTTTTGCAAATTAAAATTTAAGTATTGAGGAAAATAAATTTGCTTTTTGCAAACAAAAATTAAGAATTGCAAAACATAAATGAAACAGCGTGAAAGCAATGATTTTGCAATACATATTTTCCATGGTCATATCTATTAATTGATTTGCAATGCTGCTTTTATTTTGCGTGTCAGTCTAGTTTGAGCTTGTGATACCATTTTTCCTCTGCGCTTCACTTTTCCGCACATCTGTCTTTGTGGCACTGTTTTGATGTCGGGGCGGAGTCAAGGGACCGGGGGCGTGTACAAAATTCCTCCCTGGAAGTGACGTCATCGGCCCGAGACGCAGTTCATTGATCCAAGTCCTGTCATGATGAGCAGAGACTTTCGAGTGGATCATTTATTTTTATTCAATAGCATTAAAACATTCATGTTTTCATTTTATTTACTTTATTAACAAATGTATGTGTATTAGCAGCATTTGCTCAAGTTAAAGAAGTTGTTAACATGAACATCTGCTGTAATGCATCTGTAATGCATGTCACTGTTCTCGCTGATTGGTGCTCTTGCTGTGGCACAGAACAGCAGCTTTTCCGACCGTGAGATAAGCATGCGAGCAACCTCTACTACTACTCAAAAACTCTCTGTACACACATAACTCAGCGCATACTCTCTGATTGACGTAACTAACAGCCAGTAGGAATAGGAACAAAATGAACACAGTGAATAGGCTTAAAGGGACCATGCTCTCTTTACTACAATATCCATTGTTGCTCATATTTTCTCTCTGTATTACTTTCTGTATCTGGAATTTAATTGTATCATCTTTAGTCAGTTGACAATTAATTAGGAAACAGACAAAGGATTTTTAAAAAATATTGCACACCTTAGGTGGTAATGCGGCCACCATGCAAGTTCTGCATGCATTATTTTTCTAGAATTAAATGGAGTTGAATATTCTGCTTAAACCACAGTTGTCCATTCAAAGCTCTTGTGTGTAAAAATACTTTCATAAAATTCTCATGGAGTGATTTAAGTAAGACAATCATGGGCCAGTGCAGATAAAAAGTTCCTGTAGGCAAGTTTTAAAGGGATAGTTCACCCAAAAATCAAATGTTACGTTTATCTGTTTAGCCTTAGGGTATCTAAGATGTATGTGACTTTGTATATAAATATTTTTAACATAAGCCGTTTCAGTCTCTCAGTCTTATAATTGATGTGAATGGGAATCCCACTCAAAACATACAATAAAAAAAGAAAAAATCAAAAACCCACACACTACCAATGTTAAACCCTGTTGCTTGTGACTATACATTGATGTATAAAGACACAAAACATTCGGTCTGTGCAAGAAACGAAACAGTATTTATATCTTTTTTTTTTTTTACCTCTGATTCACGCAGTGTGTCCGAACTGTTAGTACTCTCCTGAGCGCGTCCTCAAGCAGGACTTATAAGTGCATTACCGCCACCTATCTCTCAAATGGACCATTGAGACGCTATCTACAATTTCAGTTAGAGTGTCAATGGTCCATTGTTTTTGTGTATTTTTTGTGTATTTATTTTGTGTATTTGTGTAACAGGCCTTATAGAAACTCCTCCTCTAGGTGAAACAGCGTGGTCCCGGCGCTGGTCAATCGGGTCTGGCTCGATGAAACTCGATGAGAGAGGGATCCAGAATGTTGTAGGCAGCTACCCATGACCTCTCTCCAGGTCCATAGCTCTCCCAGTCCACCAAGTATTGTAGCTGACCCCCTTTCCGTCTTGAGTCCAGTAACTCATTCACCTTGTAAGCTGGGGATCCATCAACATCCAGCGGCGGTGGTGGCTCTTGAGTATCATTGTGGGGTCAGAATCCGAGTGGACTGGTTTGAGTAGCAAAACATGAAAGGATGGAGAGAAGCAATAATTAACAGGAAGTTCTAACTGGAGTGTGACCTAATTTATTCTTTTTAGAATCTTGAAAGGACCAACATACCTTGGGCTGAGCTTCCTGCTTGGTAACCGCAACTTGAGGTCCCTCGTGGAGAGCCAGACCCGCTGCCCTGGTTGGTAGGGAGTGTGTGGCCAATGTCGCTTGTTGGCCTAAAGTTCCTGTACTCTCACAGCTCACTGAAGACGTATTTGTAAACTGTCCCACACTCTCTCACTATGCCGAATCCAGTGGTCCACAGCAAGGACCGATGAGGGTTCGCCAGACCACGGGAACATAGGGGGTTGACAACCAAGGACGCACAGGAAGGGAGTCAGACCTCCGGATGAGTGAGTCAATGAATTTTGTGCGTATTCAGCCCATGGAAGGAATTCAGACCATCGATGCTGTTCTCGGCTACAATAGGATCGAAGATACAGTATCTGCCCAGCTCTTGGTTTAGCCGTTCGACCTGTCCATTTGCTTGTGGGTGGTATCCTGAGGTGAGACTGACATTGATGTCAAGGTGCTTGCAGAAAGCTCTCCACTCTTGAGATGTGAACTGGGTTCCCTGTCACTGAAGACATCCTCTGGTATACCATAATTCCGAAAGACATGATGAAACATTGCCTGTGCAGTTTCCATGGCTGTGGGGAGTCCTTTTAAGGGGACCAAACAACATGATTTGAGACATGTCTATGATGACGAGAACAGCAGTGAAGCCGTTGGACAAAGGCAGGTCTATGTCAAAGTCAATGGAGAGATGGGACCAGGGACGTTGTGGGATGGGTAGTGGTTGAAGGAGTCCTGAAGGTAACTCTTTGGGGGTCTTGGACTGGGCACAGACTTGACAAGCTTTTACATAGGTAGTGATGTCTTTAATAATTGAGGGCCACCAGAAAGACTTTCGTAATAAGTGCAGTGTGCGGGATATTCCTGGATGACCAGAGCTAACAGAGGAGTGGACCCATTGCATTACACTGTGATGTAGGTTTTGTACATATTGTCATATTATGTGGGCAGTTAACAGGGGCTGGTTGTTGGAGTTGTTTGTTCAATTCAATTCAAGTTTATTTGTATAGAGCTTTTTACAATACAAATCATTGCAAAGCAACTTTAAAAAAAATTAATTTTCTACAATATTTAGTAGTAGCTTATAAGTGGTAATAGGTTTATGTGCAAATGACAGGAACTTTCAGAAAAAAAGACATAGTCAACCAGATGAAGAACACTATTAAGCAATTATAATGTGATTGAATAGTAAATAGCAATATTTGTTAGTTCTGTTTGTTGATTCAGGATTAGCATCATCTGAGGTCCTCTGAGGGTCAGCATCATCTCTTCTCAGGTGTTCTGGATCCAGACTGGAGCTTGTGTAAATCCTAGTTACCACGGGATGTAAATCTGGCAAAACAGAGAAACAAATCAAGACATAATTAGCTGCTGTTTCAACAAAGTAAAATTAATTAGTTTAACCCAAGCTAAAGAATAAGAATGCACATTTGATCACAAAATTATGTCACAAATTATGAGATGCATTATTCGAATGCTTGGTGAAAGAGATGTGTTTTCAAACTAGATTTAAACAGAGAGAGTGTGTCTGAACCCAGAACATTGTCAGGAAGGCTATTCCAAAGTTTGGGAGCCAAATGCAAAAAAGCTCTACCTCCTTTAGTGGACTTTGCGATCCTAGGAACTATCAAATGTCCAGAGTTTTGTTACCTTAGGGAGCGTGATGGATTGTAGCGTGGTTAGGTACACAGGAGCTAAACCATTATGGGCCTTATAGGTTAGTAATAATAATTTGTAACTGATATGAAACTTAATAGGTGGCCAGTGCAGATAATGTAAAATTGGGGTAATATGATCATATTTTCTTGACCTGGTAAGGACTCTAGCCGCTGTATTTTGGACTACCTGTAGCTTTTTCATTGAGGATGCTGGACAACCACCAAGAAGTGCATTACAATAGTTCAGTCTAGAGGTCATGAATTCATAAACTAACTGTTCTGCATCAGAAACAGTTAACATATTTCATAGCTTGGCAATGTTTCTAAGATGGAAGAATGCTGTATTTGTAACATGGGAAATATGGTTTTCAAAAGACAAGTTGCTGTCTAATATAACACCCAGATTTTTGACTGTAGAGGAAGTAACAGTACATCCGTCTAGTTGCAAACTGTAGTCTACTAGATTCTGTGTACTGTTTTTTGGTCCAATAAGTAATATCTCTGTCTTATTCAAATTTAATAGTAAAAAATTATTTTTCATCCAATCTTTTACATTTTTAACACACTCTGTTAGCTTAGACAATTTACAAGTTTCATCTTGTCTCGTTGAGATATATAGTTGAGCAGTGGCAGCTCCAGCCAATTCTCTCTAATGTTAGCTTGATTAATGAGGATAGGTCACCCATTCAATTGATAAATTAACAGCTAGTGAAAGATGTAAAGGGAACTGAACTACTATAGTATTAATTAAAAATAAACTGACATTAGGAATCAATCTCTTTCTCTCTCTTTCTCTACAGTTTGTACTGTATATGCGTGTTAACATAAATCAGCAGCAAATGAAGACTGACGCCAGGACGAGTTTAAAAGAAAAAAAAAAACATTTTATACTTTGATTTCAGTTTAATAAGAAATAACTGAAATCACATAAATCACTGTTCACACAACTTATATTACACTGCTCATTTATATCACATTCCTCACTTACATTACACTGCTCCCTCATATCCAAATGCATCTTTGCTCTTTCGTGTTTTTTCACCTTCTCCGAGAGATGATGCATTTTGGTGACACCTGTAGTTGTCCATGCGATGTCCGTCACGCTCTCACGATGGAACAAAATGCAGTGGTAAATATGCAGAATACCACATCCTCGAAAATCCTTGTTTATATGACTTCCTGCCCTTTGTAGATACTTGTTTGATGTTTAAATTTGGTTTTGGCTGTCCTAATTCTTTAATTGCCAATTTATCCTTATTGCTACAATTAATGGTATTTCTTTCAATGACACAATAGATTTAATCTGCGCTGTGGTAACGTTCACCATGATGTTGATCAAGTTCAGCTGACAAAGGCACAGCTATCCCCATCTCTCATTTTTATTTTATTTTTCACATTTGATAAAGATAAAGTAGTTTTTCATTTTTGTCTAGTTGTTAAAATTCAAAATAGTTTTTAAATATTATTGGATGTCACTGTTCCCACCAGTTGTTGCACAAGTTAAGGTTACACACGAAGACGAAAGCACGTTAGGGCTAACCCTCCCAGAACTCATTGAGATTGCATTGCAGAGCCTGCAGTTCGAAAAAAAAAAAAGTCTATGAGAGCACTTGGGGCGATTCTCAGTTTGACAGAAATCGCCCACAAAGGGGTGGTACTACACAAAAACGCGAATCGACGCTGAATGGACTATATGGAGGCAGCACAAACAGTCTAGAATAGTGAAAGCTAGTGTAACACTGTGGTTGAATGTAAAAGAACAAAAAAAATCCCTCCCTTTCGTTTGGTGGTGCGTCGCCCAATCACCCTAACGGAGAAACCACCAATGTATTTGAGTATCATCAGCATAACAGTGGAAACTAATCCCGTTTTTTCTAATAATATTACCAAGGGGCAACATGTATATTGAAAATAGAAGAGGACCTAGGACAGATCATTGTGGCACTCCATATTTTACTGGTAATAAATGAGTTTACTCCCCATTTACATAAACAAAATGGTAGCGATCGGACAGGTAAGATCTAAACCATTTAAGAGCCTCCCCTTGAATACCTGTATAGTTTTGTAATCGATCTACGTGTATGTTATGATCTGTGGTGTCGAACGCAGCACTTGTCAGGGTGCGTACTAGACAGAGGACTCAGATGCAGAGTAGAGAAAAGGAGAATCTTTATTCTCGCCACAAAACACAAAATAACAAACAATAATAAAATGCTCTGGCGCACACAGAGATCTCCGAGCTGGCCGGCACACTGCGGACCACTCGTGCTGCCGGATCTCCGAACTACAGATCCTTTGACAGAAAAACAGAAGGTGAGACTGATACTTAGAACCATACAAAACATGGATAAAGACAAAACAATCTACTCACAACAACAGACAGAAAAGCAGAGACATATAAGGGAGTGGGGGAACGAGCGACAGGTGGGGAAGAATCAGCTTGTGATCTGCACAACCCCGCCATGATCAGCGCTGATTGCCCAGACCACAAGCTACCGAACAGACAGGACAACACAGGGGAAGCTGAGACGGCACCCTGCACCATGACAGCACTAAGAGAAAGTAAAACCAGCAATGAGATGCAGCCTTGATCTGACGCAAGAAGCAAGTCATTTGTAATTTTAACAAGTGCAGTTTCTGTGCTATGTTGGGGCCTGAAATCTGACTGAAATTCTTCATACAGATACTTTTTTTGCAGGAAGGAGCTCAATTGAGCAGACACAATTTTTTTTCTAAAAGTGTAGACATAAAAGGAAGATTTGAAATGGGCCTATAATTTGCCAGTTTACTAGGATCTAGTTGTGGTTTCTTAATAAGGGGCTTAATAACCACCAGCTTGAATGGTTTTGGGACGTGACCTAAAGATAACAACGAGTTAATAATATTGAGAAGCAGTTCTTCTGCTACAGGTAACAACTCTTTCAGTAATTTAGTGGGTAAAGGATCTAATAAACATGTCGTTGGTTTAGATACAGTGATAAGGCTGCATTTCCGTGTTAATAGAAATGAAGCTGACAGCAGCTTCAGCAGAATTCTTCTTTTATCTGCCTTCCTCTGCGGGACCTCCTGGCTTTCACTCCGCTGTTCATATCTTCATCCCTTTCAATCACTTCTTGAGGAATTGGTTGGGTTTCTGTGATAGTCTGATGAACAACAGCCTCAGCAGTTTGTGTTACCTCATCGTCTTTCTTTGGTCTTCCCCTGCGTGAACGTCTGCTTGCCATCTTGTTGCTGAGGTCTTTTTCCTGTCCTTCATCTTCCTTATGCACAGACTCGGTTTCATCTACGCTGATATGGGAGCTCGAGGGTATTGGGGGTTCTGTGGATTTGTCTGCATCTATCTGTCTGGTGCTAACTGCATTAATCAGATCTTCACATGGTACCTCTTCTTCACACATAGGTTGCGTTTCAGCAACAGTGATACATGCTGTCAAGTCCGATTTAGCATGTTCTGGAGATCTTGTTGCTTGTTGTCTCCCAGAGCTAACCTCACTTTTCAGATCCTCCGCTTGTTCTTCCTCACACATTGGTTGTGTTTCTGTTATAGGTAGTGGGACTTCCTTCTCTTTTTTTGGTCTAAACCTGTGTGATTTTCTGATGGACATCTTTCTGCTGAGCTCTTCCTCTTGTCCTTCATCATTTCCACCGACAGACTGTGTTTCAGGGATGGTACGATTGGAGGTAGAGGCTTTCTCAATATGATGTTCAGGCTCACCCTCAGTTTGTCTTTTCCTGACCTCATTGTTCACATCATCCTCTGGTGCTTCGTTGTCCTCAAACATCGGCTGCGTTTCTGCGATGGTGACATGGTAACTGGAAGGTTTCTCTATATAACTACTGCTGACCACTTTGTCCTGATCTGGTGCGTCGTCCTCCTCACACATCGGTTGTGTTTCAGCTATAGCGAGATGGGAGCTGAAGTTGTTTTCAGCAAGATGTACAGAATCATATTTCTCAGCCTGTTGTCTTGTACTTGGTTTCTGAAAGCCATCTCCACATTATTTACCTCTTCCTGTCCTGTAGTTGTAAAGCGCTGCAGTTTATCTTTGGGTGCGATGGATGAAACTGAAGTATTAAATGCTGTAGAATCTACATTTGTTATTGTATTTTTGATGTTATCTATTTTATCAGTGAGATTCTCCATTTGTGCTCAAGACTATGAGTTTCTTTCTTGAGAGAGTGAGTATTACTGTTATACCAAGGCACAGTACGTTTTTCTCTAACCTTTTTAAATTTGATGGGGGCAACATTTTCCAATGTATTAGAGAAAATAGTGCCCCTGTTGCCAGTCATTTCGTCTAATTAATGTGTATTTATGGGTACACATAGCAGCTGAGATAAATCAATAAATCAGGCAGGTTATTTGCACATTTGTTTTTGGTGGCTGGAACAATAGTTCTGCTCAGACGGTAACGCTGAGCCATATAGTTAATATCAGTGATATGCAGCATGCACAATACAATAATCGGTTACATCATCACTTTGAGGTACAATATCTATGTCAGTAAGATTGATTCCATGTGATATAATTAAATCTAGTGTATGATTAAAACGATGAGTGGCCCCGGTAATATTTTGCTTGACTCCAAAAGAGCTTATTAGGTCAGTAAACGCAAGTCCTAATGCATCATTTGTATTATCAACGTGAATATTAAAATCTCCTACAATTAGCGCTTCATCACCTGTAACCAAAAGGTCTGAGAGGAAATCTGCAAATTCTTTTAAGAATTCTGTATACGGCCCTGATGGTCTATACACAGTAGCCGGGCAAGAGACACAATAAATTTGTGCAGGCCATCAGAGCGAAAAAGCCTAGGACGCTCCTAGAAAAGAATTCAATTATTAACAAAGAGCATTTTCTGTTCTTCACACCATGACAATAACCATTCATTCAAAGCAACAAGTCTACTGATTCTTTCGTGTCCTCAACGATATGTGGGCAGTGGTCCTGATACGATGATAATCGCTGTGGACGTCGTTCTGTGAACCGTCTCGATCAGGCTCCTGAAGTCCCTATTCAGTGTCTCTGTCTGCTGCAGCATGGTGTCGTTAACCCCGGCATGAAGCACGGCTGCTCTGGGGCTCTCGTCGGCTTTATTTACCTCTTCCTGTCCTGTAGTTGTAAAGCGCTGCAGTTTATCTTTGGGTCTAATGGGCTATAAGCTAAATAGTGGACCCAGGAAATCAAAATAAAACTAGTGATAACAATCTGATTGTTTTTTTGTAAAATATGACAAAGGATATATTCACACATTATAGGAATGAAAATTATGGTGTATAAAACAGTCCAACAGTCATAAACGTGAAGTCGGGAAGAATCATACGCAGGCAGGAAGGCAGGCAGGCAGGCAGAATAACAATGGGAACCGCTTGGCAAGGCAGGTAAACTGGCAATACTTCGCAGTGAGCAAACACTCAGACCCGTGTTAAGTACCGTCCCAACAGGAAATGAATGTAGAAGCAGAGGGAACATAAACAGTCAGTACTCAGGTGAGGGCTTCCTCTGCTGGTGCGCCGTACAGTAAGTCATATGCAACTGGGACAGTATGAATACATTTTTGCCTGGAGTATACCTTTCAAAGAGCAAGATGTGATGCAGAGGCCACATATTCCAAACAGAATACAAGAACGTGTGTTGAATCAATGATGAGTGATGCAGAATTAAAACATACAATACAGACTTACAGTATATACATTGTTCTCTCTGTAACAATACATCTTTTCATTGTTTATTTTACATCTAGTATTTAGAATTAATGAATTAATCAGCAAATATATAATTATTTTTGATTAGATTAATTCATGAGCAAAATCATCTAAGTTTTTAGAATAAATAATGAAAACTTAATTAAAGATTGCATTTGATGGTGAACTTTTTAAGGCAGAAATTTCCCTGATGAAAGTAATAACTGATGTTGAAGCAGAAGTGCTTGATGCAGGAAAAGCATCACTGATTCTTTGTTTGTACGTTTGAGCTTCTGTTTACCATATTTAATGTGCATAATATGGAAGAAAATAAAATCCAAAATGTAAATGTAATCAAAAAAAAAGTACAAGTAATCAGTCTAAATAGAGTGGTGTTTTTTTTCACTTGATCGTACACTGGAATTTCTCAGAATGAGTCAACTGATTCATATCAAACTGAGTTGACTCACTTGGTCCATTATCCCACCATGTCTACCACAGTTCTACAGTAATTTGTTTTAATTATTGGATTATATAGGACGTTTACTCACACCACACATCACTTTTCCTTCTTAAACATATATTAAAGAATAACAAAACTTTCATGGGGTTTTTAAAAGAAAATAGCCATGCCATAGTTATCTAACAGACTTCAAAAGAACTTTTTTTTTTTTTAAATTGGATGAGTATCAAATCCATTATCATTTTTTGTTTTAAGGGTTTGTGTGTGTGTGTGTGTATGTCTGACCTGAATTGCCTGCATCAGTTGACGTCAGTTGGATTTCAGTTCTGACATTCCATACTTGAATGTATTTATTTTTTTGCTTGTTTTTGGGTGGCATGATATATGAAATTTTACATTGCTATGGCTACACTCTTAAAAATAAAGGTGCTTTGTGATGCCATAGAAGAACCTTTTTGTCTAAATCGTTCCATAACAAACCTTTAACATCTGAAGAACCTTTCTGTTTCACAAAATGTTCTTTGTGGTGAAATAAGGTTTTTCGGATTATAAAAAGGTGAGACAGAGATGGTTCTTTAAAATAACTTTTGATTGACTGAATGGTTCTTTGTGGAACCAAAAATGGTTGTTCTATGAAAATTGCTTGAAGAACCTTTTGAAGCACCTTTTAAGTGTGATTTTACACTTTTCAGAGTGTAATACCTTTCATACCATGAGATTTATCTCCATTTTTGGAACCGAAACCTGGGTTTATCCACTTTCTCCCAAACATACCTGGGAAGATCACATTATCTGTTTTCTGGAATACAGCCCAGGACTTGTACGGCTCATATTGTATGATATAAAGAACCAAAAATAACATTTCGCTATCCTAACTGAGAAAAATTCTGCAGTTTGCTACAGTTCCTGTTGTATAGCCAAAAATTCGTATAGCTTGCATTGTAAATCATTGTGATCTTTATAACAGTATAGTAGTCTATTTACCTAAAATAGAGAAATATTTGCCACTCTATATAATGTCTTGGAAAGATGAAATTTAACTGCCTAGTTCGTAACACCTTTGTATAGGGATCAATTCTCACTTTTAACTAAAGTTGTTTATTAGTGTACCTATTATTAACAATTGCCATTTATTAGTACTTACAGTGGGTACAGAAAGTATTCAGACCCCCTTAAATTTTTCACTGTTATTTTGCAGCCATTTGATAAAATCATTTAAGTTAATTTACTTCCAGGATCCCTGGCTTAGAAATAAGGCCAAAAAGTTCTATCTTGGTTTTATCAGACCGGAACATCCTTCAGATGTTTTTAAGCAAACTCCATGGGGGCTTTCATGTGTCTTGCAAAGGAAGGAGAGGCTTCCGTCGGGCCACTCTGCCATAAAGCCCCGACTGGAGTAGGGCTGCAGAGATGGTTGACTTTCTTCAACTTTCTCCCACCTCCCGACTGCATCTCTGGAGCTCAGCCACAGTGATCTTTGGGATCTTCTTTACCTCTCTCACCAAGGCTCTACTCACCCGATATCTCAGTTTGGCTGGATGGCCAGCTCTAGGAAGGGTTCTGGTCATCCCAAAGGTCTTCCATGTAAGGATTATGGAGGCCACTGTGCTCTTAGGAACCTTAAGCGCAGCAGAAATTGTTTTGTAACCTTGGCCAGATCTGTGCTTTGCCACAATTCTGTCTCAGAGCTCTTCAGGCGGTTCCTTTGACCTCATGATTCTCATCTGCTCTGACATGCACTGTGAGCTGTAAGGTCTTATATAGACAGGTGTGTGGCTTTCCTAATCAAGTCCAATCAGTATAATCAAACACAGCTGGACTGAAATGAAGGTGTAGAACCATCTCAAGGATGATCAGAAGAAATGGACAGCACCCGAGTTAAATATACAAGTGTCACAGCAAAGGGTCTGAACACTTAGGACCATGTGATATTTCAGTTTTTCTTTTTTAATAAATCTGCAAAAATGTCAACAATTCTGTTTTTCTGTCAATTCGGTTGTTAAGTGATGATGTAAGAAGAGCTGTTTCTGGGTCCAAGCCTCAACTCGCTTCACTTGAGAATACGACCTCAGCAGCTGTTTATGAGCACTGATTATTCATATTAATCATTTAAGCTAAAAACTTTCAAACATATGGTGTACACTACAGTCTCTTTGCTCACAGCATCCCAAATAAAAATAATTTGTATATATATTTTTTTATATTTATATTTTCATTGTCTGGCTATCTGGGACTTCGGTATGGAGTTAAAGGTTAAGATTAAAACTTTTTTGCTAGTATTATATCATATTGTGAGTTTATATTAACACCTTTTGTTGTTTTCTCGTAGTGACTGATAGAGGATTTGGACATGGAAGCAGTGCTACGTGACGTCAGACTTAACAACCGAATATGGTGTGTACATTAATGAGGGAAAAAATGTACTTAAATTATTTTAGCAAATGGCTGCAATATAACAGAGTGAAAAATTTAAGGGGTCTGAATACTTTCCGTACCCACTGTATAAAGCACATATTCTACATCTCTAATCCTACCCAATACCTAAACTTAACAACCACCTTACTAATTTAATAATAAGCAGCAAATTAGGAGTTTATTGAGGCAAAAGCCATAGTTAATGGTTTTTAACAGTGATATCTGAAAGTAAAGGTGAAGTGACATACAACAAAGTTGACCCATACTCAACAATTCATGCTCAGCAATTAACCCATCCAAAGTGCACACACGCACACATGGAGCAGTGGGCAGCCATTCATGCTGTGGCGCCCAGGGAGCAGTTGGGGGTTCAGTGACTTGCTCAAGGGCACTTCAGTCATGGTACTGCCAGCCCAGGACTCGAACCCACAACCTTAGGGTTAGGAGGCAAACTCTCTAACCATTAGGCCATGACTTCACCAAGTTTAATTTGGAGCAGTTAGTTTTATGATCAATAAATCAAGCTCAATGAATTGATTGGAGAATAACAAATAAAAATTCCTCAAAAGCCTGATGCATCAGATTTGATATTCATGTTTTTAAAGGATTTTTTTTTTTTAAATAGTACTTGGATGATCAAGTAAACCCAAGTTGTTTGGGTCCAGGTGTTGACCTTGAAATATTACTAACAATACAATAGTTCTTACGTTTACTTTATAAAAATCACAGCAAAAAGAGGAGCATAACAGCCAGGTATTAGATGTTTTTAAAATTACAATAAACAGCCATTTACTAAAATAAGTTTAAACTATAAATCAGACAGAAGGCATGGAACAGATTGTGTACAGCAGGTTTTTCATCACAGTTTTAATCAGGTTGAAAATTTGGGTGCCTTCAAAATTTGTGTATCAAATATGATATAATATAATGGGCTGCCAGTATTAGCGTACAGGTACGTGTGTTCAGTTGAAAGTCCTGCTAAAAAGCCATAAGCCATGCATATATGCATGCACGCACACACACACACACACACACACAGATTTGAACACATTTTGTAACTCTTATTTTCGTCAAATAAAGAACAGTTTGAGAACTTGTGACCAACAGATGATCAGATAAACCCCCTTTAGTGTTTCCTATGTACACAGATAATATCTAATGGTAAAAATATTTCATAGTGTGAAACCAAAGATAATTCAGACTTCAGTGGAAATCTAACCCGTAACCACAGCTGAACAAACACTTTTGCTCATGTTTGTTGACGGGCATAAATTGCACCACATGAAGTACAATTTTAACAAAAGAAGTGGCATAGAGAAGCATCTACAACAGTTTTACCATTTTATTGGCATTTTACAAAAAAAATATACAATGTTGAGGTTTCATATTTTGCAGGAGATTCAAATAACAGGCATTTTTAATAAAAACACAAAAAAAGTTGTAAACAGGCAATACTATATGAACTTTGATAACGTATATAGAAAAACCAAACATCATACCACAATTTTACTCTGTTTACTTGTGATTGATGGAAGTAAATGGTTAATTAATGTGAGCAGTCAGCAGTCAGCTTCAGTTTTAGTTCACAGGTATGCCCATGAATGTCAAATCAGAACTAATACTGAGCCGTCCTCAAAATGTCAGACGTAAATGCAACATCATAGCTCACCAGCAGTTACAGGAATCATATGTAAATAATGAGGACAAAAGTCTGTTTTCCCCTAGGGAGGGAGGTTGAAGCAGTTTCCTCAGTCACACACCTACTAAAACCACGTCTTCTTTGAGGCGAGCTTTTGGAATTAATGTCCTCTACAGAGCAGCGATGGCTTTAGCTGCCATTCTCCGGCCCAGTGGAAGGCTCAGGTCTGTGATGGACAGCACAGTTCTGGGTTTTGCCAGCGCCTGAAGCTTCACCAGTTCTGAAATCTGTGGAGACGAATTAAAAGTAATTTATGAAAGACTTTTCATGCTACTATTTGGGGCTGAATTATTATGGTTCAACTGATAATCATGATTATTGCAAAAATTACACCACCCTGCATCTGATTTGCTGAATGATCCATTTTGATAGAACTGTGGTGAGTGATGAGACCGAACCTGAACTTTTTTGACCCATGGATGAGCAATAGGTCTGGTGCAAAAAAAGGCAAGCCTTATGAGCAGAAGAACAAGGTGGAACAGTCTTATTATGGGAGTACTTTTCTGCTGTATGAAGGACATCATGGATTGTTGAAGTATTAGGTCATTTTGTCAAAGACTGTGATGCCTTCAGTGCGGAGACTGAAGCTGATGATCACAGGAATTTCCAGCAGGGCAAACATTACTATTTATTGCAAAATGTAATATTACATTTACAAAATGTATGTCCAAATGTATTGAGGCTTGGTTGAGAGATTGCTCATAGAATGTTCTTGAGTGGCCTGTTCAGTCTCCAGATATAAATCTCATTAAAGCAATTTATCGGTGATCTGAAAGCTTTTGCACATGAGGAATTGGCCAAGATTCTGGTAGAGAGGCCTCAGAAGCTTGAATGCACTTAGAGGCAACATTATAAAGAATAAAAGATTCTCTAAAAACTGTGGGGGGTTGAATAATTTTGAACATGAATGTTTAGAGCCAATTATATGTATCTTTTTTTAAGGTCTAATTTTCACTATCAACTAACTATTAACTATGACTTCTGCCTCAATAAACTCTTAATTTGCTGCTTATTACTAGTACAGTAGTTGTTAAAGTTAGGTATGGGGTTGGATTAAAGGATCTAAAATAAGGTCATGCAGAATGAGGCATTAACTATAAATAATTAAAATAAAATATCTAATAAAAAAACAATATGCCCTAACCCTATATTCTACATCCCTAATCCTACCCAATACCTAAACTTAACAAGTACCTTACTTATTAACAATAAGGACCAAATTAATTAATAATGAGAATTGGACCTTAAGATAAAGTGTGACAAAAAATAAACAAAAAGGATTTCAGGATGAATAACCAGAGGGCCAATCTTACAGATGATTATGCTTATCTAATCAAGAGAAGCAGAAATCATGATCTAATTATGCAGTGCTTTTAGAAAACTCAAAGTATTTAAGTGTGAGTGCTGTGCATGCATAAAGTACAAGATGATTCCCTCACCATGGTAAAGGGCATAAATTGCAAGATGCTGCCCCGGTTGCCTTGCTCTGAGCACTCCACACACTCCTCGATAAAGCTCTGAACAAACTGTGTGTGAGGGCCTGCTGTCTTAGACCCCAACAGAGAGGAAATCAACAGGAACAAATTTGCTAGAAAGAAAAAAAAAAGACAAGAATCTCCTTTGACTCTAATAGCATGACTTGTAAATAAGTAGTATGGTGGTGGAACAAAGACAGTACCAGATGGTAACACCATGTTATTAATCTATCTAGTGGCACCAAATGATCAGCAGAAATACAGCACAAACCTAGCACTCTGTTAAGAGGGTCTCTCATGTTGACGGTGTGCAGCTGAGAGGCAGACAGTGAACTGCTCATGGAACGGTCACCTAGAAAAGAGAACATCAGTTACTTTGAGTTGATGAGTTCTTATTGACCTACATTTAATGTACAAGAAAAAAGAAAAAAGAAAATGTGTACTGTCACAGTATCTATCAAATTTAATTTCATTATATCATATCCTGTTAACTTCCCTTTTCTCCGTTGACTGCGTTAATAAAATCAACACTTTCGTCCTTCATTTTTTCTTTTTTTTCTCTCAGTGAAAGTGACTAAACAGCCATTGCTTCCAGACACTTCTCATAACAATACGTTTTTTTTATACATTAATACATATATACACTCACCTACAGGATTATTAGGAACACCTGTTCAATTTCTCATTAATTCAATTATATAATCAACCAATCACATGGCAGTTGCTTCAATGCATTTAGGGGTGTGGTCCTGGTCAAGACAATCTCCTGAACTCCAAACTGAATGGCAGAATGGGAAAGAAAGGTGATTTAAGCAATTTTGAGTGTGGCATGGTTGTTTGTGCCAGACTGGCCGGTCTGAGTATTTCACAATCTGCTCAGTTACTGGAATTTTCACGCACAACCATTTCTAGGGTTTACAAAGAATGGTGTGAAAAGGGAAAAATATCCAGTATGCGCAAGTCCTGCGGGTGAAAATGCCTTGTTGATGCTAGAGGTCAGAGGAGAATGGGCCGACTGATTCAAGCTGATAGAAGAGCAACTTTGACTGAAATAACCACTCGTTACAACCGAGGTATGCAGCAAAGCATTTGTGAAGCCTTCACGCACAACCTTGAGGCGGATGGGCTACAACAGCAGAAGACCCCACCGGGTACCACTCATCTCCACTACAAATAGGAAAAAGAGGCTACAATTTGCATGAGTTTACTAAAATTGGACAGTTGAAGACTGGAAAAATGTTGCCTGGTCTGATGAGTCTCGATTGTTGTTGAGACATTCAGATTGTAGAGTCAGAATTTGGCGTAAACAGAATGAGAACTTGGATCCATCATGCCTTGTTACCACTGTGCAGGCTGCTGGTGGTGGTGTAATGGTGTGGGGGATGTTTTCTTGGCACACTTTAGGCCCCTTAGTGCCAATTGGGCATCGATTAAATGCCACGGTCTACCTGAGCATTGTTTCTGCCCATGTCCATCCCTTTATGACCACCATGTACCCATCCTCTGATGGCTACTTCCAGCAGGATAATGCACCATGTCACAAAGCTCGAATCATTTCAAATTGGTTTCTTGAACATGACAATGAGTTCACTGTAATAAAATGGCCCCCACAGTCACCAGATCCCAACCCAATAGAGCATCTTTGGGATGTGGTGGAACAGGAGCTTCTTGCCCTGGATGTGCATCCCACAAATCTCCATCAACTGCAAGATGCTATCATATCAATATGGGCCAACATTACTAAAGAATGCTTTCAGCACCTTGTTGAATCAGTGCCATGTAGAATTAAGGCAGTTCTGAAGGCGAAAGGGGGTCAAACACCGTATTAGTATGGTGTTCCTTATAATCTTTTAGGTGAGTGTATTTGTTTTAGTTAAGCAACAGCAAGCTTGCATATTGAGTGATACTGCCACAGGAAGCTCAAACCAATTGCAAGCTTTGCTGCTTTTTTGTGGGGATTTTTGCAGCATTTGCAGTTTCTAGATTGACTAATAGATAAACAAAATACATATACAGAGGGAAAAAATGATTTAAATGCAGCTTGTGGCAGGTGAGGCAGGCAGGAAATGACCTGGACTAGACAGCATGACATTCTCGTCCTCATTGGAGCTGAGCAGACGCATCAGTTTAGATGGCTGTGTGTCATCCAAAGGAAAAAGGCTGGTGTAATCCTATAACCAAAAAAAGAAGAGAGTGTATTAATTACGGATAACACAAGTGAATCATGGCGGAGTTTAAATAGTAAGAATTACATTCTTAATGGGTAAGCATTAAGAATATAATCCGTATTGAATATAATCCATATTTAAAGCTGCGGTAGGGAACTTTTGACGCTCTAGCGGTTAATAAACAGAACTGCTTGCGTCTTGCGGAAGAACATCGTAGCCGGAACTACTTCTCTCTGTTTATGTCTATGAAGAATCACAAAGGTACTGGGTTACTCCGCCGCGGTACCCCCGAAGCAATCTAAAATAGTCCGAATATAAACACTTACTATAGGTGCACCCTAGTGATTCAGGACAAGCCAAAAACACGATTTGGAAAATGGATTCATGGTGTACTCGCTTATTATATACCTTTTTTCTACATTTTGAACACAAACAAAGTTACGGACCGCAGCTCTGATTGGTTGATTTCTTACCGGGAGCGGATGACTTTCTGCAAATGGCAATAGGAGCACTGGGAGGAGCCAGAGGAGCTTGATTTTTTTTCACAGATTATCTGTCTCATATTCTACTGTCAGGACATAATGACAGGTTTAACAAATATGTAAAAAATATTTTTTTACAAAAGTTCCCTACAGCACCTTTAAGTATGCAATTGTGTGAGAGAATACACAAAACAACGAAGTTCTGTGACAGACCTCAATATCCTCACGTTGTCTCTTGCGTTGTCGTGCTGATGCTTGACCCTTATGATGAGATGAGTAAGAACTGAGTGCACACCACACTGACAACCTAGAACACATCATCATTATCAACTTTTCATATAGACCTTGTGAAAGTAAAATAAGACATTTGTGGTTTTTATTTCCTGACTATCAGTTCTGAGGTTAACTTCTAGATGCTAGTATACTGATACGCTGGCAACAGAAATGTAAGATTTGATTTCTCTGCATTAAAGATGGTGAAAAAACTGTCAGATGAAGGGAGATTTACATCTACTGTAGTAAGTTTGACCTCATTTAAAATGGTGATTGAACTTTCTGTAACTAACTAAATAAAAATGTCCAAAAATGGAAAGAGAAGCCAAGAAGGAAAAAGCCTGAAAACTCCACATCTGACAGAACAGATGTCAGTTTGAATCTTAGACAAAAACTAAATAAATAAATAAAGGAGGAAGTGGATCAAACAAAGGATGTAAAAAGAGAAATGGGAGTAAAGACTGTGGTTCATCCATACACATAAAATTGTCATTCTTTTATGAACCAATCCTTTCTACATAAACAATTGATCAATCAAAGTATGTAAAGAGTTATGTGGTGAGGCTCCATCTGTCTTTCCATGTTAACACAATATGGATTTTCCTGTGGTGTCGAAAATTGGGTGAACTATGGAAGTATACAGATGTCAGTGTCAAAGGATATTGTAAAAGATAAGACACTAATAACCAAACTGGAACAAAATAATCATACAGCATTAATGCATCACTGTGGTAATTATAAAGTAGAATTCTACAATCTCTGAGGAACATTTAACCGGTGCTCACCATCGTGAAGCTACAGCAGTGGTTCTTATCCGACTCAAAGGCCCTCTCATAGTCTAACATTCAAAGACCCCCCTAATATAACTTAAGTTAGATCCTATGTTTTTCTGCTGTAATTATGACAAAGCTGCTTGTTTTCCAACATTTAATTAAAAAATAAACTGGGATACTACCACAATTTATTTTCTGATTCCTAAAATGTCAAGAACTGTCTACTCAAACCAATAAAGTTATTAATGGCTGCAACAGAATTCATTTTATGTTTTAAAAACCACATAAAAGAAATTCAGATCATTTTTCTAAACACATTATAAATGCTAGAAATGTATTGCTGAAAACACGTTAAAAAAGACTGTGAACTATGTAGTACTGAATTGTGGAGTTATCAGTTATTAGCATCAGTGGTTCGCCCACTCAATCACAAGTCACTGGTTGCTATGTTTATAAAACAGCTTGGTCTCATTATTTACATTTTCTAAAAATGATGATATTAAGAAGAGGTGGATTAATTTTGTTAAGAGCCACGTTGATGGAGAGCTGATGATCTCCATGGTCATGGTTTCAGCCGCAGACAACGGACACCCCCAAGTGTTTCAGAGCAGAGAATACTACTTATTATTATTTTTTCACTTTTTTGATAATTATTTTATTTATTTGCGTTTTTTTTTTTTTTTTTTATCTTTCTAAAAATTTTCGGCGGTGTGCAAACTCAGAACATACATTTAATATAGCTTTACACAGACTTTAATTGTATTTCTTAGTATTTTAAGTTAAGTTAGATACGCTTAATATATTCAAAATAATATTACTTATAATTAAAAGAAGTCTTCCTGTGTACAATTAAATATGTGTGAGCAAATACCTACACTCGAATACAAATATCACGAAACTGCAAATTAAGATTCTCTAGAACTTTTAGCATTAAGGCCTAGGATGCATCCTACATTCATTTATCCTTGAGTATACTTTAATACTGCATGGAAAAAAAAATGGGTCACACAGATTTGGAATGATAAGATGTAAATAAGTACAAAGAATTTGGTTTGTGGTCATCGCTTTACATGCACCTAAAGTGTGTAGTGTGTGTTAATTTACCATGCTTCTAATGCACTATTCAATTAAAAAAAAATAATTATAATAATAATAATTCAAATGAATTTGCAGCTCGTACTTTGCAAGGGCTCTTCCTGGGGGGTCTGCCAGGCTGTGCCAGTGCGCAGGGTCTGTGAGGAGACGTGGCAGAATGTGACCCAGCAGGGTGAGGGTGATCTGCTGTGTGTCCAGGCAGAAGATACTGTACAGCAACTCAACCACTCGAGACGCCCACTCCTTACGGGTCTCTTTCAGAAGCTCCTAGAACACGAATACACAACCAATTCTGATAACAGATGCAGTTAATTTCCCATAATCCTTAGTAGTGGAAACCCAGACACATTTACCTTAACCAGGTTGTTAGTAAACCAGAAAACCCCTCCCATATATAGCAGGTTCTCAAAGAGATGGAATGCATGCGAGTCCACCCAGCCCTTCTCCAGAACCTCCCTAAACTGGGTCTGCAGAACCTGGCGGATGGGCTGGCGGGCTGGGAGAAGGTTCCGGTATGGAATGGGCTCCTGACCTTCGACTGCTGGCCGCAGGGATAGTCCTGTCTGCTGAAATACATCAGCCCACATGTGCTCCAAGATAGAGCTCATGATCACCACACTGAAGATAGAGACAGAGAGGGGAAAATACCAGTCTTTGAGGGATATTTAGTGATAATATTCAAGGACCAAGCTAGGCAAAGTTTACTTTCATTCAATTATGACAACAACTAGCAATTCACAACCGCGTGCAGAGATTCCTTACCGCTCATGGTAGAACTGCAAAGTGTTTTCTCCTGACATGGGAGTCATGAGCTGACGAATCATTGTCTGAGGTTTTTCTCTCTCGTCCAATCCCAGCATCCGAACATGTGCCACCAGCCAAGCCACTGCACAGATGGCCATACTGCACACCTTCCCTTTAATGTTATCCGTGATCTTCTACAAAAACGGAAAGAGAGACTTCTTTAATTACAGTTCATAAAAAATTAAACCGTATTCCTACAATATGTTCCCTTTAAGATCTTTTCAAATTGTAATATGACTGTGTGGAAATAAATGCTTCATTGCTTTTAAAAATGCTTTTTGTTAGGACACCATTAACCTCCTCACCTGAACAGCTTCCACTGATAAAACTCCATTCTCCCAGGCATTCAGAACCTCCAGTATAGCTGCTGGTGTACTGAGACATATTTCATGCCATTTCATCTGACTGGAGAGAGAGAGAGAGAGATCACATTTGACTAACAGATCCTTAACACTGCTGAAAAAAATAGCAGAATAATAAATGAATAGATAATACTGCATTTTGATTTGTCGACTCGGAACAGACAAAAACACAAGGTGCGCAGGGCTTATGTAATAGATACCACATAGCCACACTAACTAAAAGCTTCTCCAATTTATTAAAACTGCATAAACATCAATTTAGAAATTGTAGCTCATTAACTGCCCAAAAATCTCTACTTTAACAATTAATTTTGAACTAGAAGTTGTCATTTATTAAAACAGTTTTCTTAAGATTGCCCTGTCCCAGGTCCGAAGATGCGAATTCTTCACAATATGCAGTACATACACTGTAAGTAAGGGACTTTGTATCCCTTTTATTTGGTTTAGGCCCAAGTCAAATTGGGTAGGCATGCTTGCCAAAGAAATGCTCAAATTCCAGCTTCCAAATACAAAGGAAACACTTTCATTTTAAACTAACTACCATGTTATGTGATATTTAGGCAGTTGTTTAAAAAGAGTCATTTAAATACAAATGTTAGTGAAGTCATAATGTACTTATTTCTCTGATAAAAATACAAGGGTTTATTCAACCTTGATTAAAGGTGCCATATGCAAAAATTGAAGTAAAAATATCCATAACATGACCTACACGCATCAAAAGAATGAGAAGAAATAAGGGCGATGACATCATTAAAAAAATGGCAAGTTATAGTGCTGCAGAGATATCAACCTTAATTAGCATTAGCATTACTAGCCCCGGCCCGACAGGTGTCGTAATACCAGTTTCAGCCATGGGAGGCGGTATGCGGGCAACATAACCACCAGCCAACCTGCAATACACGAATAACTCGCATGGCTTGTGGGCGTGTACTTGAACCTGATGTCAATCGTGTGGAAAGTACAGCACACTACTTCATTTCAGTTAAGGGAAACTGCGCTCGGAAACACAAATCAAATCCGATAAGAAAAGGACCAGAGTAAACATCAGCACTGCTTTCAATCGCTGGAGAAAACTGATGGACCTGAAAGAAATGAGGTTCCACTCCGAACTTGCAACATTTCTTTTGGATTGGTAAGCTAACGTTAGATGCTGTTAGTATTTCGCTAGAAGTTTGTTTTATATGTTTGTGTATTTGTTTTCGGGAAGTTATAACATAGAAATGTATCGAAGGCTGTTCGATAAACGTGCTAATGTTAGCGATGGCTAATCATAGCTGCGTTTGATAATTAGCTATCTATAACTTACCCGTTGTTTTATTTCATAACTAACCTGCTCTGTCTAGTCTATTGGTCTCCGTGTCCTCTTTGCTTCGTGGTTTTTCTGTGCATGAGAAAATTGATGTGTGGCGTGAAAGCGTGTGAAAAGAGTCGTGTGTCTCACGGTGAATGCTTGAGAGTTGGCAGCTCTGGTTACGTTGGTTGGCGCTAGCTTTGATCAGTTGTCTGATGTTTACCAATGATGTTGACAGAATGCTGTCTGTCAAATTAAATTCAAATAATGTGTATATACAACTCAAAATGTAATATGAACAAAACGAATAGGAACATATTGACTGGTAAAGGTGAAGGGGAGTAGCTTGAAGATGTCATGTTTCAATATCACTTAACAACACCCAACGTTCCTCTGGAGGCAAAACGTCCTCTTAGGCTTCGGCTATGGCTGTAGGGTTGTTGTGAAGGTAGGGGCGGAGCATAGAGACTATGCCGTTTCTCGTTTGTTACTCTAGAGTAGACCAATTCACTTTATTGAGGCATACTGCCCCCATCTGGTATGGAATGTGGAGTATGACTTGATTTATTTTTGCCAGACATGACAGATGGCACCTTTAAAGCTAATTTGGTGCAAATAAGTATGGAAAAAACAATGCATTAAAATTATTAATGCATTTAACACACCCCACACTGGCCCAGACCTGTATGTCATCTTACACTGAATGCAGTTTCTGACGAACATGAATGCATGCAGCTGCTCATGAACGGTGGGACATATGTAAATATTTCTGAGTGATGACACAAATAAATCTATTTATAGTTTTAATCGATTCACAGAAATTAACCAAATTTACTAACATCACTACTAAAGTGGGTGGTATATACTGTAAATCAATGTTTATGAAGATGTTAGTGTGACGATGTGAAGCAGCACTTACACGAGCTTCATCTCAGAGGAAGAATTAAGCAGGGCCACCAGACTCTCCACCTTCCCAGACTCAGGTCTGAAGCAAGGGTGGTCTGGATTCAGGGTCTTCCCTTCCTCTGGCATGCATGTCTGCAACCATGTCTCGAAAAAGGGTGTCTCACCCGATGGGCTGGGGTCTGAAAGAATCACCTAGACAGATATGGGAAATGGATATGATCAATACACTAAAGTGTCTGTCACTGCAGGATGTGGTTATGAATTCTTAATATGTGTGTGTGGAGACTGACCTCTGACCCATAGGTCTGAACAACGTGACACAGCATGAGGAAGGAAATGTCAAACAGCAGAGCTCGCACTGATGCAGATTTTGCTAAAAAGTACATTCACAGATGTTATAAGTGAATCTGCTCTCAGATCCGGTGAGTAACTAAATACTGACACATTCTCACACGCTAAAGCTAAAAATAATTAACAAGTTCACACTGCAGATGTGAATGCTTGAGCAATTGTACATACTTAAAATGTGTTCTTTAGTTACTGTGGTGGTAACAAACCTCAGTACTTGAGGAGAAAATGTACTTAATTTTCTGTTATCATTAAAAAAAATAATACACAAAAATGTTTGTGTCTCGTGATGTCATCTTTCAACAAATAAGGCTAACTAGAATTAAGTTATTAGCTGGCCTGATGTAATCATAGCAAAATAAAGCACATGACTTACATCCTTCTCCACTGATGTGCTTTGGAAACTCATTCAGCCTGGAAGAGAACAGCAGATATCAATCTCCTAGACACTCATTCATGTATTTGTATTTATTTGGGTTAAATATAAGCTAATCCTGATGTAGTGTATCCATTCTCTTTCATATCGTCTTACTTGATGAATTTGCGAGCAAACGACTTGAGTTTTCCAGTCGCTGCTGCTGCAGCCAGGAGCAAATCAAGACTCTTTCCTGAAAGCATGTGACCCAAAACTCCCAGCAGTCCCTCAGGAGACTTCGAATGATCCGCATCCACTGTCTAGACAACCAAAAGGAAGAAAACCTGTGAGTAAATGGTAACACTTTACAATAAGGTTCTATTCATTAACATTAGTTTATTATATTATTTAACATGAACTGAAAATGAAAATACATGTAAAGCATTTATTCATCTTAATGTTAATTTCAACACTTACTAATACATTATTACAGTCAAAAGTTTTTTCTGTTAATATTTACTCAAAAGGCCTGAGATTACTTGAACTAACAATGAACAGTATTTTAACTAACCTTAACTAAGATTAATAACTACTATTACAATAATACTTATTGTTAGTGTAAGTTTATGCATTATTGTAAAGTGCTATTCAGAAAGTTAGTTATCAAATAAATACCATTAAGAGCATGAAACCATTTACTCAACCCATTTGGAAGATAGAGACAATAGTTAGGGGGTGAATGGCATATTTAAAATAATATTTAATAATAAAAAAATGTATGTATGCAAGTATGTATATAAAAACATAATCAAAATAAAATCTATTTCCAGGCCATAATTTTCATAACAGTTAAGCACATTTCCCCCTCCAAATTCTAATTGTTGCAATGCAAAACAAAGTTTTATGGATGCAATACATGCATACATACATGGTTTGTGTAATATTGCTTTTTTTTGCATCTACTTGATGATGGTAAATATCTTACTGAGAAAATCATTGAGTCATTCATTCATTCGATTCATTCAAATGGCTGATTATTTCAGGAATGAAGTAAATGGCACTATTTGTGAATGAGCCATTAAACCATTGGTTTACTCAATTTGTTGAAAACACTGATTCATTCAGAAATGAAACTGCTGTGTGTTGCAAGATGCACAAAGTTCTATTGTGGTTTTATAGTTAATATTTTTGTAGGCAAAATCAGGAAAAAACAGGCAATATTATGCCTAAAATATAACAGCTCATGCACTCTTTATTGCACTCTTTGATCATGTGATATTGCTTAACTATTATCATATGACCTAAATATGAGACAAAAACTCACACAAGGTTATTGTGCCACAATAACTTGAATTTTAAGGACATTCTCACAACATTCTATATTCTATTACCTACAAAGGTCTGGGACGGTCAGGTGCATTTAACACATTATTTTTTCCATAACTAATTAATGAAATTAATGTGTTAAATCGACAGCCCTAAAAATAACCTTAAGGATGTTGGTGACGGTTGGTTCTGCTCTCAGGATGAGGCCTGGGTTCGGCTGAATATTTGCGTTCTCTGCTGTCCTTAGTCTGGGCGCATGCTCTCTGTCCTCAGTCCTGACCAAAAAAAAAAAGAAGAATAAAAAGAATATGGAACGCAGAGGTAAATAAAGTAGGAAAAAACTAAGAGAAAGACAATAAAAAAAAGTGAAAGTGACATGACGTGTAGCCAAGTATGGTGTCCCATACTCGGAATATGAGCTCTGCATTTAACCCATCCAAGCGCGCACACAGCTCTGAGAAGTTAACACACACTAGGGATGTAAAATATCGATTAATTCCATAATCGATTGTCGTTTAAATTAACGATCAATGAATCGATTAATCATTAACCATAATGCTGCAAAATGCATCTATTGCAGGCAGCAGTCACTAGCATGACATGATGTGCAAAAAAAAAATCCTACATATGTCACATTTAATGTCCAACTGTAAATATTTCAGCAAAATGTATACGTTAGAATTGTTGCGCTTCTATTTCACTGAGCTATGTCTGTTTGGCGCATGTGCACAGCTCGTTCTTCAACTCTGTGGAGATTAGCGGAGAATCGCTAAAGCAAAAGCTCATGCACTTCTGACAGCAAAATGCAAATATTTCCATTGGTTTTTTAACATTTACAGATGGAGAATATACCTGTGAAATGTAAGTTATGCATTAAGGAAAACAGCACATCTCAAACATTAAACAGCACGCCTCTGTCAGCCTCACACATAGCCTTTCTGTCAGAGCTTCTGACGGGGGGAAGCTCCAGCTGCTTTGAACTACAGAAACTATAGGCTTCTAGGGGAGAAATAAAATGCTGAAATTATTTTAATGCAAAACAAACACCACAAGCAGCTATTGACTGACCACGAACAGGACATTTTTGATTCGTTACTGTCTTGCTGTTTTTTCTTTCTTTTTTCTTTTGAACAATTAAATTTTGGGCTAAAAGTGTGTTGTAATGCAAGCGTTACTGAACATGTACTGAATAAAATATTACTGAAAATTGATTCGTAATGCCTTACATTACTGCGTTAAAGCAAAAAGTAATGTGTTACTGTAATGCATTACTTTTGTAATGCGTTACTCCCAACACTGTTCAAAAGTGAAAGAATAACGTGCACGCATTTATAAGCTATTTAAAAGCAAGGAAGTGAGGAAAAGAGGACATTATTTATTATTTTGATAATGAACAGACTGCGATGTAAGTTTGAATCGCTAGAATATACGTGCACCAGGCTCCAGCGCCATCGAAACTGCGGAGACATACATATATATATATATATATATATATAACTTTTTTGCAGGGTTAGGAAAATGTTAAATCATGACCATGCCTCTGGATTCCATTCGAGATATAAGCCTTCATTAACGTGGCTTTGTTCTGGTTTGCCGGTTTCTTTTATTAAATCTTCACAGTCTAACCCTCTAATTTCACAGGTTTATTTTTATTATCTTTCCCTTTATTTGCATCTCTTACTGTGTGTGGTAAACATGGGAAGGGAAATGAAATATTTCATGAATTAAGAATTCGTTCTGTTTATTAATTTGTTCCCTTGTTTCAGTTAAATCATGGGTTATTTGGGGAACAAAATGAACGAAGCGTGGACAATTGCCACAAATTAATAAGTCGTAGGAACGAATTAACAAGTTGTAGACTATCTGTCCTGTGTCCCGCAGCTCTGCAAAGCACAGTTATCTGATGAAATGACTTAGTTACTACATTACTATTGCTTTTCATGTTGAAGTTGTTTCTATTTTAATGTACTTAAAGTTTAAATCACATTTAAAGCTTAATTAGGACACTGTGAATGAATGATGATGTTATATTATATACAGTCACATCACTCAGGCGCTCGCATGTGTTCTGCACATGAGCCGCACGAAGCCCAACATTAAATCAGTTAACCGACCATCGACAGCCTTAATTGATCAATCTCTTATCGACAATTAACCGATAATCGATTAATCGTTTGCATCCCTTACACACACACACACACACAGTTATTTTTAATGAGGTGCCGGGGAGCTGTTGGGGTTTCAGTGCCTTGCTCAAGGGTCTCACCTCAGACGTTTGAGGGTGGAAGGTCATTCACTCCCCCCACCAACAATCCCTTCTGGTACAGAGACTTGCACCCACGACCATGATTCTCTAACCATTAGGTCATGACTGCCCTCTTTTTTTTCTATGCATGTGGTCACATTTCCAAATAAAACATATATATATATATATTTTTTTAAACATACCGTTTTGCAGTAAGACTGCTGGTGTTTGCCTCAGACAGCAGGCCCAGTTTATTACACTCCTGCAGTAACAGACTCAAGCAGTCACAGCTACACACACACACACACACACACAACAGTGTTATAACATGCTCTACCAGTTGAGCGAACACCATGGTATTGATAAATACCTTAAAAGCACTGTCAGACATTTTCAGTAAAATAAGTTCATAATTACTCATAATTAATACATGTGGTATTGACATACTTGCATCTCTGGTCGGCTTTATCCAGCAGTGGAGTGAGATTCAGAAGATATTCAAATGCCACATTCACATCCTCCATAAAATCCTGACAAATTAACAAACATGGGCAGGTCAGATGGAATAATTAACATTTTGGACGATGTGGAATGACAAATTTTGAGGGCAAACATTTAAGGTGTCAGGTGTGATGAGCAATGCAAACTGGAACCAAAACAGTTCACACCCTGTAGATGAAGTTGAGGTAAACAGTCAAATAACGGTACCTGGGTCTTTTCCCCTTGTGGGTACTTCTTCAGCCTTAGTAAAACCTGAGGAATCTGAAAATGCAATGTAAAAAAAAAATCAACAACAAACAAAAAACAAATTTTTTTTTGGAGGAAAACCCCCCCACCCCACAATAAATTCTGTCATAATTGCCTCGACTGTTTTTTTCCAAACACAGAAGCAGAAGTTGATGCTGTTTTTTCCATATAATGACAACAAATGTAGACAGATACTACCACGCTTCAAAGATGACAAAAAAAAAAACCCTCACTTGTCAGTCATGCAGGAGCCGGATTCAAGATGGAAAACTCTTGAAAGAGACATTTATCAAGATCAGTTTTAGGTTAAAAAAAGTCTTGAAAGTAATTAAGTTTGTTAAAGTTAATTATTTTCTTAAGTAGAAAAGCTGTGGTGTTTACTGATTCTCTTGAAAAATAGTTTTTGTTGCGACTGACTTGGCTTGAGTTCAGTACTCAACATCCATTTGAACATATTTTCAAAGTATTTTAAATTGTTATTTTTTAGAATGGAGCTCTGTCTTTCCTGCACTCTCTATAGAGTAAATGCATCCTGTATTTCTGTCACGCACTGCTAGAGTTAATGCATCCTGTACATGGGCACTCTAATGATATGTGCTGAATGCATTAAAAAGATATTTGATGATTTCTAAGAACATTCTTTTCAGGAATGAATTTTTATTTTTTTTTCAAAGAAAAGAAAATAGCAGATTTTGTGAATCTGGCCTCAGGTGTGGAACAGCATGAAGGTAAATAAATCACGACACAATTTTTATTTTTAAACAAACTATCCCTATAAGTAGCCTCTTTTAACATAATGAATATCACAATCCAAAGTTCAAGAGTGATTGGTGACTCAAACAGACCTTTAGAAAAGTAAAAGCTGTCCATTTCAGCTCCTCGTTCCCCTCTGGAGATTCAATGAGTCCAGTGAAACAGGCCTTCCAGATCTCCAGCACAAACAGTGGAGCTGGAATATGCTACAGTGAGAAATCACAAAAACACATTGGAAAACACATACAACACTTCATCTCCAATACGGACACTTGTGTTTGGAGTCACCTGCATCCTCTTGATCATCATGAGCTGCTCTACTAATGGCTGTGTCTCTCCAGTGAGGTTCATGGTTCCCTCCAGCATGATGAAGGCATGGACTGAAGGAAACGAGGTGTGGACCGGTGGATCACTCTGAAGAGACAACATCTGAGGAATGCTATAAAAAAACAACGAATACATACTATAACAAATAAAACACAAAGAGTATCACGAACAAATTAATTTGGCTTTTAAATCATGTAGTTTTTAACACTTAAATCATTTACAAACTATTGATTTATTGATTGGTTCCTTGTTTCATTTCATGGTGAGTAACAAGTAGAAATAGTATACAAGAGCAATTTTGCTGAAGTGGATTCAGGATTTCATAGTGAAACTAGCTGATTGACTAAATGGACAAACTGCATTAAAATCAATGTGATTTTCAAATGTTGCTTAATTTTATAATCGTCAGGCAATATCTTTGCGAGCAATCAATTTATTGTCCAGCCCTGTCATAACTGCACCTCAAACAGTGAGTCAGAGTTCTTTCTGGATTCTCACCTCTTGACCAATGAAACACACTCCTCAAGATCCTCCTTCAGCGTCTGATTGGTCACAGCGTTGACATTTTCTGACAACTTGAGCAAAGCTTGCTCTACATTGGTCCAGGATGCTTATGAGACAAGAGAAGACATGGAAGTTTAAATGGGATATAATGAATCTTTCATTTATTAGATTATTATAATGATATAATGTTTTTTTTAAATATATATAATACATAGTCATTAAATAAACAATACATTTATTTGGGTAAATGTTAAATGTTATGTTTAAGTCTACAAAAACAACTGATTGGTGATGCAAACAAATGAGCAATTTGATTCCCGAAAGAGAGTGTTTAAAATAAATGATTAGTGAAAACAAGACTAATTTCTCCCCTCAATTCTCTTTTTGAGTCACACTGATTAATAAGCGCATTACAGGTTATTTTGGGAATGGAATACTAGATGACTACTTATTGAGTCCTGTGAAACTGCAGGCATTACGCAATAAACAGCGGTATGCTGTACTCAAAAATTGCATGACAAAACCACAGTACAAAAATAAATGCAAATATTGTGAAATTCGAGATTAAACAGTGTATAAATTACTCATTTGTCTAGAATGACACTGTGGCTAGTTTTACATGAAAGAAAATACATACAAAACATACACTCATTTGGTAATTTGAATAAATACTAGATTGAATACATTGTTAATATAATATACAAAGTGTTATTGAACTAGTGGTTTTAGATTAAAGAAATTATTTTGTTGTTATTACTTGTGCTTGGAAAATGGGTCAACATTAAATGAAAGTGTAACATTAATTTACATTCAGAACATTTTTCAGAGCATTGACGAAAATCAATCAAGCAATCAATCTACCAATCAATACTGATTATCAAATCAAAGGCTCCTCCAATTTAATTAAATAAAAGTAATGTGCTGTGTTCAAAGCAAAGTATGGCACTGTATTCACACAAGCAATTCATTATCTGGTCTATTCAGGCTCTTAGAGCTTCTGAATTCACAGTAAATGCAGCGAAAACATCTCTGCATGTACAGTTCAACATACATTTAGGAAAACAGTGTGCTCTAGGTTCAATTTAGATATTTGAATGAGTGAGCGAGTAGAGTGACGTGTTGCCAAATATGGTGAACCATACTCGGAATTTGTGCTCTGCATTTAAACCATCCAAGTGCGCACACACAGATGTGAACACATGACACACACCCGGAACACACTCATCTTGCTTCGGCGCCTGGGGAGCAGTTGGGGGTTGAGTGCCTTGCTCAAGGGTCTCACCTCAGTCATGTTATTGACAGCGGTAAGGGAGCGCTGGTTATTCACTGCTGAGACTCTTGTTCTTGTTTTTGTCTTTGTCAAGCACCAATTTAACAAGACAAATTCCTCGTACATGTATATATACAGTACTTGACAATAAACGTGATTCTGATTCATTCATGAATTAAAAAGCACCAAATAAGGAGAATTAGCATTATGCACAATGTTGCTTAATTTTATAAAAGCAACAAAACCTTTGTAAAAATGTTATGAAGATAATTATTATTGTAAATCCTTAATAAATACACACACCTTGTTCCTCCAGGCGTGCGATGTGCACCAGGGCTCTGTTCTTGGTGCTGTGTAACAGATTGGTCATGCGCCCCAGGCAGGCTCTCAAACTGTTTTCCAACACAGGCAGAGCGCCGGATTCCCGTAGTCTCTCACAGTACCACGCACAGCCCTGTAGGAGCCAAACCACGGTACACAGCATGGCACGGCACAGCCCGATACACTCCTCTGCCTTTCCGTGGCAGCTTCAGGTGGAAAAAACAAGAGAGAAAACATATTACCTGCATCCTAGAAAAACTGCATCTCAATGGCTTTTGCATGGAAAGATGCAACTATTTGACAGATGGATACCTGAGTCGGTTTGAGAACATATCCATAATCTCAAGTAATGATTTGATGCATAATTCTCGTGAAAAGTCATCAAACTGTGGGTGAACAAATTAACATAGTCTGGTTGTTATTAAAATTCAATTGAGTGAAAATTAAAAAAAAAAAAACAACAACATATACCTTGCTGATTGCAGTCAGCACACTAGAATATGACACCATCTACAAGTGGGAGACAGAAAATCATGTCTTTAAAAACAAGTCAAGAACTTGTGCTGGACCAATAGTACATACACACTGACACCTATTGGTGTAGTGATGCACAAGTTTACAGTTCCTGGCATTGTAAAAACGTGCTATTAAGAAAATATGGCAAATAACAAGCTATGATAAGTCAAGAAAGCATTTCGTAATAATCAACATGCCAAATAAAAAAGCTTTTATTAGGCTACTGATATGACTTATATTTTCACCTGTGAACTGATGGCATACTTCAGGTAGGACAGGATCAGAGGGTTGGGTGACGGGCCAATCATAGCCTGCTCCAGAAGAGCTTCTGTATCAGGAGACACAGTATTCACATTTAGTCCTTTTCTTTTTTTTTTTACATTTAGTCATTTAGCAAACGCTTTTATCCAAATCGACTTAAAAATGTGGACAATGGAAGCAATCAAAACTAACAAAAGAGCAATTATATATAAGTGCTGTAACAAGTCTCAGTTTGCCTAACGCAGTACACTTAGCAAGGGCTTTTAAGTAATATAATAAATAAAATAAAAACAGAATAGAAAAAGAATAGATCAAGCTAGTGTCTTTTTTGTGCTTTTGTTAATTGTCTAATAAATAAAAAGAAAACAGATAGAATACAAAAAGATTAGAAAGCTAGTTATACTTTTTTTTAAAGAATATAATTAGAACAGAGAGTGCTAGAGTTAGATGGTCAAATAAAGATGGAAGAGATGTGTTTTAAGCCGATTCTTGAAGATGCCTAAGGACTGCTCCGATTGAGTTGGGCAGTATATTCCACCAGGAGGGAACATTTAATTTAAAAGTCATTTCTGGTGCACCCAATAACAAAGATAACACGTCAGCAGCATCGTACATCAGCAGCGTTTTATTCAATGCTGAATAAATTTAGTTATTTTTGGACCAAAATGTATTTTCGATGCTTCAACAAATTCTAACTCCCTCTGATGTCACATGGACTACTTTGATGATGTTTTTATTACCTTTCTGGACATGGACAGTATACCGTACATACATTTCAATGGAGAGTCAGAAAGCTCTCGGACTAAATCTAAAATATTCTAAACTGTGTTCTGAGGATGAACGGAGGTCTAACGGGTTTGGAACGACATGAGGGTGAGTTATTAATGACATAATGTTAATTTTTGGGTGAACTAACCCTTTAACAATGACACAACAGAGTGTTATCTAACAGCAACTCTGGAGGGCTGTCGGTTTTCTGACTGGATTTGGATAGCAAAGACCACATTGTACAGTTTTTTTTCTTTTTCTATTGGATATTACTGAACCTCTGGCAGATCATGTCATTTATATCTATGTGTCAGAAGGAAATATCAGTTAACATTTCCAAACATTCTTAAAAATCATGATAATTATACACACACACCCCCATATATATATATATATATATATATATATATATATATATATATATATATATATACACACACACACACACACACACACACATATATATATATATCTATATATATATATATATATATATATATATATATATATAGATATATATATACAGAACAGAAAAGACCATCAGAACATCAGAACTTAAAACATAAGCATGTGCATATGTCCTCAAAATTATCAAACAAGTTTATGCGTAATATGATACATTTATTTGTTTACTGAGTATGAGGTGAAACATTTAGGTATGACCTGCTAGATTGAGGTAGTCCCATGTGGCTCCTTTAGGACAGTTCTTCTTGATGTTAATGGCCCACTGGTAATCACTCCAGCGCTCCTTCCAAGCCTGCAGGATAGCCTGCTTCAGATTCACCACCTTCATCCTGACTGTTTCTTAAACTATAGATCAAAATATAAATGAATCAACCGTAGAAACTGAGTTTAAAGTCACATCCTATTGTATGGCAGGAGAACGTCAGATCTCATTTCATAAAAAAACACATATTTGTCGTAAACAGTATATAGTTGTCGTGTAAAATGTGATAAAATGTAAATTTATGATTTCTTCTTTTTAAAATCCCGCTTACCACAAAATAGTCTAGTATAGTAGTAGTAGTTTATGCAGTAAATGAATTAGTTTTTCGTTCATTTACAATTCCCTACACCTCAACGCCGCCATATTGCTCTGTAAGATCGCGTCTTCTGATTGGCCGACATTGACTGTTTGCTGCAGCATAGATCCATCCGATTGGGTGATCTGATGTAGCATCTCTTGATTGGACGAGAGATTGTGTTGGGTTGTACTTTTGATTTAGAAGAAACGCTGCAAGTGTAGTGAGTTTTCACTATAAATATTCCGTATGTAACATCATACCATGTCTTGACACGACATCACGGTAATACCACGGTTTAATTTGATAAAAATAAATAATACGCGTATATGGTAATAATTAACTCATAATAACTGAGTAATTAATTCAGTATCATGTTATAAATGAAAGCATAAAATCAATGTCCCATATACTACACAGTACACACAATGTTTAAAAATACAGGTTTCCAAGTGCAGTGTTATTTTGAAAATATAACGGTGTTTACAACATCATTTGAATTCTCAATCAGAATAATAACGTTAATAATAATAATATTCAGAAATATCTTAAAATAATTAATAGTTCCGATTATAGTTCATCTGAACGATTCCAGACAGTTCTTTAATGATTTCATAAATGGTTCATACTCTATAGTAAAATAACAAGTGTTCATTTTACACTGAGGTTTTATTTGATATAAAAATACACATTTTAAGAGTCGGTGTTTGTCTCAGTTTTACAGAAAAGGTAGAGCTAAATCTGACAGAATTCTGATATTGCTATTGAGTCTTGATGTCGGATTCGAATGTCTCAGCGGGTGAGGAGGAACAGGAGATCGATGATGGACAAATTATAATTTTTAAGGTAATGTTACACTTGCCGTGCTAAATCATTCTGATTCACTAAAAGCACTCTTCGGGTGATTCGTTCGGGACTACAGTAGCTACTATATATGTCAGCCCATAGATTCAAAAGCAGCATCCCTTTGGGTGGAATAAGTTCTTATTGCTCATCCAGGTTCTGCCTAAAGCTGTAAAATCACATTTATGACATAGATTTTTTTCTTCTTCTACAATTCCACAACACTCCATACACTGCTTTCATCCTCGTGCCATAGTCTTCATCCCAGAACACCCCTCAACTAATCTCTCTGTAATGACAGATTTAATGATACAGGTCAGATATAAATGCCCACATATTCTGATGAATATGAGTTATTATGCTAATTTGTCATTCATTTTGTCAAGTGTATTTAAGTCATCAAACTGGCTTGAGCCTGGTTTTGAAACGTTTTTAACTTCATGGACCTGTTGTTATCCATAATCCAGATTAAGCACATTTTGAACTCATTTTTTTTTTCTTCTAAATAATATGTCAGAATTATTCTTTATGTGAATGTTTTCATGACAAACATGCTGAAGACATCTTATTAATGTTCAATAAATTACAAATAAATTACAAAACAATGTACATTCGTACACAATAATTTTCACATTTAGACACATTGCACACATGTTCATGAATCATTTTTTTTCAATAATATATGTAAATGAACAAATTTTGCAAGTCACCTTTATTACTATATCCATCAGTAATACATTGTGAAAGCCATCGCAATGTTTGACATTAATAATGGCACCTGCAGCGTACTGTATTCAGTCTTTCAGAAACGCCATCAAGTGGTCAATAATTTTTGTCCATCTTCACCCTGTCCATTTTTCCCGCTGTCCCGTTTTCCATGAACACCATTCTGTCGCTCCGTCCTATCTTTACCAGCAGCAGAAAGCATTTTCCTCTTAAAACTGAAATCTGTGCCACGACTGCTGTCACAGTCATTCTGGAATAAAGAAAAATAAATAAAATAAAAATATAGACAGAATGTTTTTTTTTTTTTTTTTTTTTTTAACAAGGAGCAAACTACCTTTGTTGGTCATAACTGTAATGTTTGAAGAAAGGCTACTCAAGCAAATCAACAGGAAACTGTACCACATGCTTTAATTCAGCATATTCAAACAGCACAGCAGTTTATTTACTGAGCACAAATTGAATATGCAGCACAAACCACCTTTAATATGATTAAGCTAGTGTGAATCTGTTTCAGTTCAATATAATATGATTTTCTTTCTAGGTGAAAGACTCTGCTGTATAGCAGTGTGCCAGTGCCATCGATCTCCAAATGTTCCTCCATTAAAAATCTATATTAATGTTCTGCCTGTATTTTAAGATGTTCTTGCAAGCAGTTCTACAACCTTTCTGTCCCTTTTTGGATTTGGCATTCAATAGCTGGACTCTTCAAAGGTTTGGAATAATTAATATTTTAATATCATTTGAAAAAAAAAAGTATTTTATACTCATGAAGCATGCATTTATTTGATCAAAAATACAGTTTAAAAAGTTGATTTAATTTAATTTATTCCTGTGATTGCAAAGATGAGTTTTCAGCATCATTACTCCAGTCTTCAGTATAAAATGATCCTTTAGAAATCATTTTAATATGATTATTTGGGTTCAGTTAATATTAATTATTATTGGGTCTCAAATATTAATAGTGGTTCTTATAATTATCAATAATGAAAACAGATTTTGATGCTTAACATTTTTTTTTTGCTTAACATTTTGATGCTTAACATTTTTTCAGGATTCTTTGATAAATAGAAAGTTCAAAAGAACAGCATTTATAGCTGTTACTACACAGAGCCGTTGTTAACTGAGAAGATCCACCAAAAAACGCTGAAAATGAAGTGGATTTGCGCATCTTCTCTATTAACAACGGCTCTGTGTAGTAACAGCTGCTCTATGTGAAATCACGCACCTGATGGAATTAACCGCTGATTAGAGAACCGGCTTTACTGACGAGATGCGCATAACGATCGGCCGATCGGAGCACCCCTATTCAAAATGTTTCTTGAGAATCAAAGGGCATATTAGTATGATTTCTGAAAGATAATGTGACACTGAAGACTGGAGTAATTATGCTGAAAATTCAGCTTTGCCATCACAGGAATACATTTCTTTAAAATGTTTTAAAATAGAAAAACAGTTATTTTAAATTGCAATAATATTTCACAATATTACTGTTTTCATTGTATTTTTGATCAAACACAGTCTTCATAAGAGTACTTCAAGTATGAGATGTAAGAGACTTTAAAAATATACACTGTATATTATTTCAAACTTTTGTACTTTTAGCAGTGTACTTATTTTATGTGTATTAACTATTCACCATAGATAAGCCTGGATGAACTATTTTATTAGGCTGTGTTTTACTCACCCCCAAGGCATCCTAGGTGTGTATGACTTTCTTCTTTCAGATGAATCCATTCAGAGTTATATTAAAAGGTGTTGCATTGCTTTAGTCCAAAAGAAGTTAAATAAAAAGCACCCATAAAAAAAAATGTCTCACATGGCTCCAGAAACGTAATAACCACTTGCGCCAACAGTGTACACAGAAGCAGTTCCAGGAACATGACGTATGGAGGTCAGCATTGCATCAGTGAGTGTTGTTAGAAACCACCGTTTGTTTACAGGATCAAAAGAAGCAAAGTCTCCTTACATTAGCAAAGGAAAACCAATCTCCTTTTGGCTTATATCGAAATTCTCCAACATTCTTCTTTACAAATTCTGGTTTTGTACTTCTAATTAGAGACCATTGTTTTGTTTTGATCTCTCCATTTCGTTTCTGCGTGCGTAATTACTAAGCAGCGCCTGCGCAAAGCCGAACTCACACGTCAACTGCTTCCATATACAACAGTGAGCGCAAGCTACATTAAAGTGATTATTATGTTTTGAATATGGCTATTTCCTCACAAAAATATATCGATTCACCATGTGAGACACTTTTTTTATGGATGGGTGCTTTTTATTTCACTTCTTTTAGACTGAAGCACTGCAAGACCTGTTGACTGCAATGACAGAGCTTGAAAGTTCAAAGACATTTTTAATATAACTCTGACTTGGTTTTCTCTGAAGGAAGAAAGTCATACACACCTAGGATGCCTTGGGGGTGAGTAACACAGCCTAATTTTTATTTTTGTGTGAACTAACCCTTTAAAGGTGCAACTCAACTGGACTGACCAAATTTAGACATGACTGGGTAATTTACACAATATAGTTTAAGTTAATTTATCTCACCCCATCTGAATGCTCAGGGAGGGTCTGATAGGGTTGTGATGACTCAGTCTTGCAGGGTCTGCAGTCTTCTAGTAAACCCACTGAAGAATCAAAGTCCTCATCAGTACTGGAGCCCTTGAAGAAAGTGGAATGAGTGCTACAGCACTATAATATTCCATTATTGTCTGTTTAAAATAAATAATTAATCTCTGTCAAAGAGGCTTTTAATATGATCCTTGAGAGAATTCATATATAAACTGCAGTATTTATCATTATTTTCATACAGAGGCACAAAAGGTTGTTGGCATTCCTCCAGCACCATGGAGAGGTCCCACTGAAAGGGACTGAAAGGGAATGGCAGGTACTGTTCATAAATCTATGAATTAGGGGATGTTACCCTACCGTAGTGCCATCAAACCCAACATGACATGAAATGATAGCTTCCTAAAGTCTGGTTGAATACCTGAAATAAGGTCTGTGGTGAACAGAGGTTCAAGATATTTTCATGTTTTATTATATGGCATAAAATACATCATTAACACCCCTTTGAGATTTTTAAAGCTTTCACTTGTTTTGAAAAGCCAGTTGCTAAAAAGTGGCTAAATGGGATTACAGAGGTTGTTGGGGGACATTAATCAGCATTACACTGAACAGGAAAAAATCCATGTGAAAATTTGTAGTGGGAATAAGGTGGGTTATAAATTACGGCCTATAAAATACATGATCACTACAGGACTAGCACTCTATTTTTACTCATACAGTAATAGAACCTGTGGACCCTAATTGAGGTTAGGTTACCTGGGTGAAAGGTCTGGATGGGGACTGGTTGTTCTTGGGGGAGCCCGAACCTCGTATTCTTTCACTTAACCAAGAGAAAGGCACAAATGGTGGACCAGAAGAACGCAAGGATCGGTTCTCTGTCCTCTCTGAATCCCTGGATACAAACACAAAATACAAATCTATGTCTATATATGCATTAGCCGAATAAATGCACGACAGACTCACACACATACCGATTTCCTGCTGACAGTCTGTTGGATCTGTCTTTCCTGACCTTTCCATATGTGCGACGTAAAGTGACCCTGCCAACAAAAACAAGCAGATAACCTTTAAAGCCCAACTCTGGCCACTACTACTGCATCTGAATGATGAACAAACTTTGCTCTCACATACACAGTGTTTACAGTTGTCAGAAAAAACCCCCCCAGCTCATTTATAGTTGTCCCAGCATTTTTTACATAACAAAAAACATTTAAAATCTTCCAAAATGTTTACTGACATAGTTAGCATGATTGGTATGATAAATAATATGGTTAAATACATTTACATTTAAAATATGAGTGTAACTGCTGATTTTTTAATCATTATTATTTTGTATTTCGATACTCTTAAGATACTAACCCCAGATCAAGAAAACGTCGCCTGGTTTTCTTGTCCAGAAGCACTGTTGGACTATCAGGTTCATCAGGGCCTGTGTCATGACTGTCGTCTGAAAACAGATCATCAATATGAGCATCAGAATCCAGATCAGAATCTGGGCCCAGCAGTTTGAAAAGTTTAATATGGAGCAGAACGATCCCATGTTTTGCTATCCAGGATCAGGTAATCTTCATTTTATGACAGTTTTCTCAAAGCAAAATTGGACTGGTTCATCCTAGGACATATTACCAATTTTTCCAGATTACCAAATCTGAATTTCCAGTGCTCTAAATTGGACACATATAAGTTTAGCAAAAGAAATGAGATCATATTTTTATCATATTCTTGAAAATGGGTTGCTCAACAGAAAAAAAGGATTCTGTAATCAGATTTGAAGTATCTTGTAAATTTGATCCCCAAAAAATATGGATTATAGTGATCCCAGTAGAAGGATGGATTCAGAATGGATTTCAGGAACAACATTCTTTAAACTGTTTAAAATATATATTTTACATGTGGATCTGTAATCCCATTTACAGTGCTGGAATCCATATTTGATCATCTGGAAAAGTTTGTGTCTGGATCAGGGTGATCTAATCCAATGTTGCTTTGAAAACCGGCACAAAAAGGATGACCTGACCCAGGAGTGCGTTTACCAAAACCATGGTTGCTAACTAAGTTAGCAACTTTGTTGGTTGCAATGCAATTTCCCATTGCCAACCAACTAAGTTGCTAACAGGTTAGCAACTATGGTTTTGGGAAACGCACCCCAGGTCAGAATCAGATTCAGGATCAGAATAACTATTAGAATCAAAATAATTTCAGAATCAAATTCACATTAATTTTAAAAGTTAAATTTGCTGATTAGTTTGTTAGCACATCATATTAAATAATCATAAAGTAGCTTTACATGTGTATATACATATACAAATATTATGTGATGTGAGATCATATTATATTACATTAGATGAGATGTTCTAATGCAGATCAAACCTTCGCTCTGTGAGTATTCTCCATAGTGTAGAAGGGGTTGGCTGCCCTCACGTGACTGGCAAAGATGGGCTGGGGAAGATGTCTCTGAATGGACGCAGGGTCTGGAGGGAGACTTAGATGGTGTGAGGGGCAAAGCCTCTTGAGAGGAGGTGTACAGGTGCCTGTAGCTCCGTCTTTCATCCTGTGCTTCCCTTTCTCCAACCACAGTGCAAGGGTCAAAGGTGAAGGTTCGGTCTCTCCGTGTGGAAGGGGAGGAAAGGAGCAGGTCAGAAGAGGGGGAGGAGCAGCGAAAGGAAGGGTGGATTGGAGAAGATGAGGTCTGCACGGAGCCACCGTAACTCTAGACCACAGACACACACAATGACATATATCCCATGAGTCTCACATGAATGCATGTTTAACTGAATCTGAAACTAAAACTAAAACCATATAAAAAGTTAACTGAAATCAAATAAAATATATTTGAATTTTTCTTTTTTATGTCAGATTGTTGACAAAGTAAGATTTCCCATTTTCATTTAGTTTAACATGATGTACAAAAATAACTAAAACATAAAATAAAATAAATAAATCTATATATGTACATATTAAACTTATTAAAAACATAAAAAAACTACAAAATTACTAAACTTGAACTAAAATTAAAATGAAAACATGCAATATAAAAATTATTCAAAATGATAATAAAAACTATAATCATTTTTTTGATGATGATGATGATGATGATGATGATGATTGTTAATCTCCAAAAATTACCACCAAAAAGCAACATTATAGTACCAATAAAGAGCTTTGGTAGAAGAGAAGATTTTTGGAATAATGTGAAATTTTGAAAAAATTTAAGAACATTTTTAATTTAGTAATTTTACTATACAAATTTTATTATAAAAATGATAATTTTCACAAAATATTTGTATTTTAAATAAATTAAGTTATTTTGAACTTTCTACTATTCAAATAATAATATAATGGTTTTTCTACTGTTCCATATCAACGTCTTTGACACTGAAGACTGGAGTAATGGCTGCTAAAAATTAAGGTTCACATGAAAAAATTACAATCTAAAATATATATAAAAAAAGAAAACAGTTATTTCAAATTGTAATAATATTTTATAATTGTACTGTTTTTACTGTATTTTTGCTTATTTATAGTGCTTATTACAACTAAAGTCCAGTCTTTTCTTGCCTACAGGGTATTATTAATTGAGTCAGCATGGCACTCCATCAAAAAAACAAACACAAAAAAACCCTTGATGATGTTCCTTTTAACAACATATGAGTTTGGAATAACACAAGGGTAAATAACATGACACATGACATAATTGTCCTTTTTGGACAGACACATGAAATCTACAGCATACACACCATTCTATCAATGTTGTCATCTCCATCTATTGAGCTCACGCTGTCTCTCAGACGGGTTCGGGAGGGTCGATGCCTCCTGGTTTTGATTGACAGTTGTGCTTTGGCTTTCTGTAGGCTGCTGTCAAGTAGTTCGGTCTCTGGAACCGCCTCCGTCAGATCTAATGTGGTACAAAACACATAGACGTATGTTTACTCCCTGAGTTCTTTTGATATTGAGCATTTGGAGGCAAACATGTAGCCCAAGAAGCACAAACTAACACCACAATGGTGTTAAAAAAAGACATAAAAGACTGCTGCACTGCTCTCAACACACACTCCTACACATATTTGTGTTTTTGTTACAATCCATAAAATGTATAGTGACACCGTAAAGCAGGCCTAAAGCTCTATTAAGCTGCCAACAGCCTAGATTACTTACATGAATGATGGGTGGCCATTCCTCATGTACACCTGTGTGTGTGTGTGTGTGTGAAGGTCAGTCAAAACCCTCAGAAAGAATGGCACTGTGAAGTGTGTAGATGTGTGAAAAATACAAACTTAGAAGAATTTCATGAATTTTTCTATTTCAATATTTCATTTTTAGAGCGTGAGGTAGTGTATTGCACAACTCTACATTATTGTATTCATGAATTTAAATTTGTTGTGGTTTAAATGGCTCTGTGAAACCTAGAATTAGTAAATATATAATTCAATAATACAAAATACATACTGTACATACAGCTCTGGAATAGGACCAAGTTGGATGGCAAAAAACAATGCTGCTAGTAGTACCTCAAAAATAACTGGAACTAAATAATAACTATTGACCATGCCAAACGAGTTGAAAAGAAATGCTTTGAGGGAGGACAAGAAGAGTTCAGATCTGGCTTTCCTGACAGAGGGATACAGTGGGCTGCTTCCATCCTTACAATTTCAAAGACAGAGGACAACAAAGCTACAGAGTGAGGACAGTTCGAAACAGGTTCCTAGGTGCAGGGCTGAAGTCAATGTGCAAAGCAATAAAAGAAGACATCAATGAGAAGCAAAGAAAAGCCAGACTGAGGTTTGCAAAAGGCCATAAGGACTTTCTCTGATGAGTCTAGATTTCAGCTTTGCCCAACACCTGGTCATCTAAAGGTTAGAAGGAGACCCGGAGAGGAGTCACACACCCACTGTGAAATATGGTGGAGGACCGCTGATGATCTGGAGGTGCTTCAGCAAGGCTGGCATCAGGCACATTCGTCTTCATGAAGGGTGCATGTATCAAGCAACGTACAAAGTTGTACTGGAAGAAAACTTGCTTACTTCTGCTCTGAGAATGTTCTCCAACTCTGAGAACTGTGTTTTTTTTAGCAGGACAACACTCCATGCCACATAGCCAGGTCAATCAAGGTGTGAATGGAGGACCAACAGATAAAACCCTGTTGCCCCAATTTCCAGACCTAAACCCCATTAAAAAAATTTGGAATGTGATCAAGAGTAAGATCACATCAAACACAAGTCACAAGCCATCAAACAATAGTGAAGTCCAAATGATTATTATGCTGTCAAATTCATCAGTTTTTATCAGGGACTTTTGTATTTATTTGAATTTATGCTGCATTGTTTTAAAAAAAATTAGTACTGTTATGTGAAGTGGAAATTTACTTAAAGAATATGTGCATGTCAAATTTTATAAACATTTGGTCAGGTTACACTTTGTTGTCACATGACATCATTGTTTGTCACATGACCTCATCACAATGAATTTTTAATTAAGTGGCAATTAAAGGCAGTAAAAGCAGCCAAAAGCAGTCATATTACATTAGGTGCATTCGACTTGAACCAGCGCTGCACAAAATGATCACTTTATGACATCAAAGTATGGTGAGAGAGATAAGAAAGCACACAGATCCAATTTGAATCGCTCTCGCTGTATTTTGATTTCATACAGTGATCATTCTGTGCAGCACGGCTTAAAGTCGATCGCGCCTATTATGTCATCTGAGAGCATAGCATTGTGGGATATGACATTACATGTCTACAAAAAAAATAGTACAAAAGCTGTCATTGGTGTGTTACCCTTTCAAAAGGTATAACTACACACATACATACATACACAAAAACACAAAAAAATTTATAATAAAAAAACACTTATGGAACCAATGCCACAGAAAAAGCTTGTGGACACTAATGCACTCTATGTTGTAGGCTGCTTATTGGGTCTAGGGGAGTGGAAACATGCTCATAAACATTCTGAATGTTTAGGCTCTATCACACGGTTCTACTCTATTCCATAGCCAAATCTTTCTTCTCCCAACTTGTTTTCAGATCTCAGCACTAACTTCTGTGGTTAAGACACTGACTCAGCAAGCTGCACCACCAAAGCCTGTACAAAAAACCTGTGAAGCCAATCTCTTAAATGTGCCCATTATACATATAGGCCTAACATTGTTCCTCATCCAAGATAGATGGCATCTAAAAATTCACAAAAATGTTTGATAAAATATTTATAACTTTAAAACAAACCAGTGCACATGCTCAGAGGGAATCACAACCCCTGGTGCTTTTAGAGGCCAGACTAATGCACTCAGTGCATTGGGAGTGTGGAAATGAAGATCTGGACATTAATGGAGGGTGGGGGGGGGGATGGGCAGACAGGAGAGGTCACTCACCAAACACATCCTCTTCTGCCTCGGCCAGTGGAGTGGAGGACATCTTCAATCTGAAAGAGGAAACTTTAAAATGTAACTGCATTTGGACAAGAGACAATTTCTATCTTGGCCATATACAGTACAGAGCAGTGGCAGTCTTGGCTTTTCAAGTTGTGTAGCACAGATGTCACTGATCATTGTGTCTGCAATCTTGATTCTTAAATCTGCTTCTCATATTACCACTGAATGAAATTATTTAAGATAATTGACCAAGCTCAGAATTGTATGTAGACAAATATTCAGAAATGACAATAAACAATATTATGAAGGTTAAACTAAATGCTTAATAGCAAACTATTTTTGAGTATTTACATTTATGTTATACATTTCTGAATTACTGTAGTTGAATTTTAGGGGGAACCAAGAACTGTCTTAAAGAGGTGTTATGTACTGCACTGACTAGTTGGCCAGGTTGGATTTGGCTGCCACATACACAGTGTCCAGGCAACAGACCGCTGTGCCATCTGCTGCCCAGCACCTTAGTGCGGTCAGTGCCCTTACCATTATATTCATAACATCTATCTATCTATCTATCTATCTATCTATCTATCTATCTATCTATCTATCTATCTATCTATCTATCTATCTATCTATCTATCTATCTATCTATCTATCTATCTATCTATCTATCTATCTATCTATCTATCTATCTATCTATGTGGTTAAAGCAAAAAAAAAAAAAAAAAGAAAGCTGTAAAAAATAAAAAAAGAAGCGCTGCACTTTTAAACACTGCTTTAGGCATTACTGGGGGAAAATGAAAAGCAAATATTAAAAAAACAGTCAGTCCTCCATAATGCATTTATATATATATATATTTTTAATTCATACATTCCTTTAATTTCTTAATTCTTAATTTAGTTCACATTCATTTAAAACTTTTTTTTTTACTTCCATGCTTCATAATCTTACTTTCCATCATGCCGACTATGTTTTCGCTCCGGCATCTATGCTTATTGGGACTCAACCACATTCAAACCTGCGCCTACTTCTGATTGACTCCTAGTAAAGTTAGTTTGTTTGAAAATGAAAGCTGTATTCCTCTCATACCATTGGTAGGTGAACTCATGAACTTGAAAATGCCAAAAACGATACACGCTGGAAAACTTTAAGCCCTATATCTATCTATCTGTCTGTTTCTTGTCTGTCAACCTGTCTATCTCTCTGTCCATCCATACGCCCACAATCTATCGGTTTGTCTATATTTATCTGCTTCTTTTAGGCTGATATGCACATTTTTCAACAATATGTTAATAAAATATATTTTTACCTTCATAATATGCCACCAAAACCACCTTAAAATAAATAAAAAAAGCTAATCACAAGTAGCTTTTCAAGAAGCTGAGAAATAATACATCATGGTAACATACATGACACTAAAATAATGCAATAATCCCTATTTAACAACAACATGAGAAGAAAATAACTAAGAAGAAACAGTTATTTAAATGGAAAACCATCACATGTGATGCATTTATCCATTTATTAACAAAACAAAACTGTATTTAACCGTAGTTTTTAACTGTAAAATTACATAAATTGACCAATTAGATCTATTCGTGTTTTTTATTTTACCAAATAACTTACCTTTAACCAATTAACAGGTTTTTAATGGAGCATTTTACAGTGATGGTATAGCGTATAGAAAGGGATTGTGATTAGTAGAGGAGGTTGAAAAAGGTTCACCTCCACTGTGGTTGAGTTTATATCCCTGACCTATTAACTAGGTCTCTTCTACACTGTCAGAAAAAAAGGTACAAAAGCAGTCACTTTCTTGACTTATTTACTCCTAAAAGGTGCATATTTATAGAACCTTTTGAAATGATTCTGCCCCAGTGACAGTTTTTGCACTTTTTAAAAAAACAAAAATGGTTGAATAAACAGTCACAAAATACAGAACAAACACAAAAAAGAACTACAATGTTGTAGCACACAGCTAACTTTTTGGTTTTCATTAGGAAATCACGAAATCTGACTGTCTAGGCAACTGACACTGTCTGTATTCCTGTAAGGGCCTCACTTTCACAAGTCATCTCACAGTGATGGAGATATGAAGCTAATGGCCATAAAATTGCCCCCCTCCACACACACATACATTATCTCATCTATAAGAATTAGGGGGTGGGGGTTGGGGGGGGGGCTGCTAAGTAGCTGACAGGCAGGCAATGGCAATAGCAAACAAATCAATATGGAGATGGGAGGGGATGAATCTGACCTGTGTGCACATATCAGCAAATAACAGCTCACTTTCACTGCAGGGCTAAAACAACAAAAATGGTACTTGGCTACGCAGAGATGTATAACCTTGTATTTAATACACATGATGCCTGATTGAGAAAAACATGTAAAAACTTACTTACATTCTTACATTAGCAAGCATTAATATAGCTCACCTCTGCTATAAGATCTGCAGGAGACAATCAGAGGATGTAAATCATGAATATTTCATTTAGAAAGATGGATGGAGCAGGGACAGGAAGGAAGAGAAAAGCTAGATAAACAGACTAACCTCTATGTAGATGAGTATCCCACAGCAAAGCTCAGCTCCTGGCCTGCTCACTGGATGCTGCTGGAAGACTTCTATTCCTGGGTGAGCACAAATTTACAACGTCATTGGGCTTCTCTGCGTGTACCACCACACACACACACACACACACACACACACACACACACACACACACACACACACACACACACACACACACACACACACACACACACACACACACCCATAGTCCTCAGGAACAGAATGTCAGACACTGCTATACACACCCAAGGACAGTGATGAAATGAAGGAGGCTGAGAGAGAAAGAGAGATAGATAGAGAGAGAGAGAGAGAGAGAGAGAGAGACAAAATGGGGAGGGAGGTAGAGGCACATGTGCATCATGAATCAATGTTATTACCACTCCAACCAATCAGCTTTTATGTCCCATCACAGAGGAAATCTAGGTGCGCCTGCTTCCATTTCACTTCCATATATATATATATATATATATATATATATATATATATATATATATATATATATATATATATATATATATATATATATATATAAAGCTACCTATATGTGTAGGCCTAGGCTATATATGGTAGATATATAGCTGACTAAAGTGGATTATCGTCTTTCAAAATGCAATCACACAACTTCAAAGAAACATACAATATGAATTTAATATGCACGCTAATTTAAAAAGATATCAGTTAATTTAAAGTTAAAATAATATTTTTACAGTTATAATTAGATATATGATTATTTTATTCGTACCTAATATATTGCTATATTGTTAATATTACTTTCTAAATAATAATTATTAGAAGAGGTAACGTTAAGAATAAACATTATAAATATCTATATGTGATTTCATATATTTTATCCTCAAACACTCTTTCTTTTCTCAACATATTCTATGCCATTCACGGAAATATAATGACAACAGTAAAAAATATTTTCCAATGCTGACAGTGGATTTGACAGTGAGAGAAACCGGAACAAAAATATCATTGGATTTGGGTGCTATCGCCTTTTTTATTGGACCCATGAAAGGAGCCGGGTCGCTGGCTGCTCACAATCTTTAACGCTATTGGTTAGAAATGCAACAAGCCCCAACCCACGACTGACCATAGACAGCTACTGACAGAGAAAGGTCAAAGACAACTCAAATACCTTTTACTGTCTATGCAAATACCGATATGTGTGATTTGAAATTTGAAAAGCGGTTAGTGTCTGTATCATTGGATTAGTCCAGTCGTTCATCAATTTAATTCGGATAGTTTGAGGCATCTTCCATAATTAAGAAGGGGTAGAGATTTGACAGCAGCACAAGGCAGATCTGTTTGTATCATAGTTTAAATCGTTTCGTGCTAGACGTTAAATGTAAGAATGGCTGGTACAGAAGGACCTCTGAAGGTAATTTGTTTTTATTGTTCAAGCAAGTTACTGATAAATGTAGTTACTTTAAGGTTTAGACATAAACAAAAAGTTACCATGGTAACCATAATTTCCGCTGCAGTTCCCTGTGCTGTTGTTACCCATGATCTATTAGGTTCCCTTATTGAGTCAGTCTCTCGAAATTAAGTATGGGGAAATCCATTTCCTTGAAATTATGAAGTCTGATTGAATAACTCTTTTGGTTGCAAATAGCCAATGGCGCCCCCGCCCTCACCTGATTGGCTGACAGCCATCAATATAAGTGACGGCGGGCGCCAAAGAAACTCAGAATCTTTTTTCTTCACTGGAGTCTGGTTTCGCCATGGATTCATGCAATCAAAGGGGAAAATTATCTCCTCTCACGTTCCGGCGATTTTTCTCCTCTCCCCCGTCGGCTGGCATCGAGCTGCAAACCGAGAGACTGCAGAGAGCTCCGTCGACAGATTCTGGCATCGGCCCAACGCCCACGCCATCATCACGTGAAAGATCCCCTCTCATTCTCTGAGGCCAGTTGCCGCCCTCCACTAGAAGCTCGGGAAATGGTCTCGTTTGGATATGACGAGGACGACGCCATGTCTACGAATGCCTCTGGCCCGGGAGAGTGGTCTGAGGCCCCGTCTGAAACCACCCCCGCCTCGCTGGATGTGGAGCTTATGGCGATCCTCACGGAGGCAGTGGCAGATATGGAATTGGAGTGGACAGCCCCCAAGGAGCTGCCGTCTTAGAGATGGATGGATGGATGGTTCCTTCCTTGGCGCACCAATATATCACATTCCTGGGTTTGATACTGGACTCGAGCACTATGATCACGAAGCTGTCATCCAGACGATTCACAAAACACTAGCCAAGCGGTCCCCAACCCCCAGGCCGTGGACCAGTACCAGTCTGTACCTCATTTGGAGAACCTCATTTCAAGAAAGAATAAATAACTTGCATTAAAGCTGCAGTTGGTAACTTTTGGCACTCGCGTCTGGCGGAAGAACATTGTAGCCGGAGCTACTTCTCTCTGTTTACATCTATGGCGGGTCACGCAGGTACTGTGCTACTCTGCAGCATTGCCGACCCCAACCAGACTAAAATAGTCCGAAAATAAACACTTATTATAGGTGTACCACAGTGATAAAGGATAAGACAAAAACAAGGTTTGGAAAATGGATTCGTGATGTACTCGCTCATTATATATTATTCATGTTATGTTGTTGGCGCGATGTTACGAGGACGCTGCTAATAAAGTTGAATACGAATACACAGTGGATTCATTATTATTATTATATTTACAATATACCACAGTTTTTATGCCAGTCGTATCATTTTATTTTGTTGTATTTATCCTTCGAACCTTAATGCCCGGTCCGTGAAAATATTGTCTGACATTAAACCGGTCCTTGGTGCTAAAAAGTTTGGGGACCGATACACTAGCGGGAACGCCTTATCATTACGCGTTCATGTCTCGAGACTCTGACACCTTGGTTCGGCACGACCATATTCGAGCAGGGTGCTGCTATGGGCAGAGTGGTCAGACGTGTAGTGGTCACTACGGATGCATCAATATCAGGCTGGGGAGCCCTATGCAATGGCAGACCAGCATTCGGTATGTGGGCAGGGGACCAGACGCGCTGGCATATAAACTGCCTGGAGATGGAAGCGGTGCATCTCGTGCTGCATAGTTTCCTTCCGTTCGTGAAAGACCGTCATGTTCTCAACAGAACGGACAACACGGCAGTGGTGGCATACATCAATCGCCAGGAAGGTTTGCGTTCTCGATCCCTGCAGGGATTAGCGATACAGCTGCTTTTATGGACGGACAGGGTACTTCTGTCGATTCAAGCAGTGCACGTGCCGGGCAGTTTGAATTGCGGTGCGGACATGCTGTCCAGGGACAGCATTGTACACGGAGAATGGAGGCTCCATCCTCAAACAATAAATATGATCTGGAATCTGTTTGGCAAAGCAGAGATCGACCTCTTTGCGTTGCAGGAGAATGCCCATTGCCCTCTGTACTTCTCACTGACAGCATTCCCCCTGGGGGGAGACGCGCTGTCGAGCCGCTGGCCCAAGGGACAGAAGTATGGTTTCCCCCAGTCAAGTTAATGCCGCTGGTGCTGCAAAAGATCAAGGAGGAGAGATGTGCGTTGATCCTGGTAGCACCCAAATGGCCCAACCAGCCGTGGTTCCTGGAACGTATTTGCTACCTGGTGTGTTGACAAAAATGAGGACCCCAGGAGCTGCGATATCTTCATCATTCTGACCTTCTTACAGGAACGTCTGGATGCTGGCAGTTCTCCATCTACAGTGAAAGTCGCCGCTATCGCTGTTTTTCGTGACTTGCTAGACAGCCATTCAGTGGGGAGGCACCCCCTGATAATGAGCTTTCTTCGGGGAGCTAGGCAGCTTAATCCACCTTGCCTTCGTCAGATGGCATTCTGGGACCTGTCGTTAGTGCTTAGTGCGCTGTCCGACCCACCTTTTGAACCAGCCAAGTTTAGCAACCTTAAAGTGCTCTCATTTAAGATGGCGCTACTGCTCGTGCTAGCTTGCGGGAAACGAGTGGGAGACTTGCATGCCCTGTAAGTGAACAGCGCGTGTATGCAGTTTGGACCGGACGATAGTATGGTCAGACTTTTACCCAAACGCGGCTATTCACCTAAAGTGCTCTCAACGCCATTCAGAGCTCAGATAGTTACAATTCAAGCATTTTGCCCCGAGGAGGACAGTAATTCAGTGCCTCAGAAGTGCGCTTTGTCCCCCGTGCGTGCCCTGCGTGCTTATGTGAACAGAACTAGCCAGTTTCGAACATCAGAGCAGCTTTTCATCTGCTACACGGGTGCCAAGGATTGTAGCATGCTGTCGAAGCAGAGGCTATCACACTGGATAGTGGAGGCTGTGCGACTAGCTTATGCTTCCCGGGGAACCGCCTGCCCAATCGGGGTCTATTCAGGACAGGACATTTGTTTCGCAGCGGGCTGGTCGTCACGCAACACGTTTGCAAGATTCTATAATTTGGAAATTCCCTCGTTCGCATAACATGTGCTATCAGTGCAGGAGGAGCGAACTGAGCAGTCAGGCGTGCCCTAGCCATGGTTTCAACCAGGTTGTACAGACAGCATCAGTTATTTTAGTAATAGCTGCGGTTGATTTATTCATTAGCTATCTAATGTGGTCCCCTTATTATGCCCACATTATAAGCCAGCAGTGTATTCCCAAGCACCAACATATTGCTGCATTTTCCCCATATCACACCAGTGTTGTTTATCTGGCTGCATGGGATTACGATTGGTGTAGGAGCCGATTTGACCCGGTGCCAAGAGGTGTTTCAACCAGGTCCGGTATCCGACCTAGAGTTAGCACTGTAAGAATAAGTGCTTATGCTCTACTGTGGCTCAATGTGAGCCGGGCCGGACAGTTATTTCAACATGGCGGGGGTTTTATTGTTTCCCATACGTAATGTTGAGAGACCGACTCGTTAAGGTAATGTCTCCGGTTACTCACGTAACCTTAGTTCCCTGAGAGGAGGGAAATAGACATTACATTACCTGCCGTGTGGAAAGCTTTCCAGCGTCGTAGCTCTCGTTCGGTCAAAGATTCTGAGGTTTTTTGGTGCCCGGGGGCGCTATTGGCTAATTGCAAGCAAAAGAGTTATTCAATCAGACTTCATGATTTAGAGGAAATGGATTTCCCCATATGTAATGTCTCGTTCCCTCCACTCAGGGAACTACGGTTATGTGAGTAACAAGAGAAGGGCAGGCGCTGTCGAAGCAGAGGCTATCACACTGGATAGTGGAGGCTGTGCGACTAGCTTATGCTTTCCGGGGAACCGCCTGCCCAATCAGGGTCTATTCAGGACAGGACATTTGTTTCGCAGCGGGCTGGTCGTCACGCAGGGGTTGTTACGGGTTCCTCCCAAGCATAGATATATAAATGTATATATCTATAGCCCCTTTCACACTGCATTTCCGGCAAATACACGGGTAAAGTGTTCCGGCAATTGTTCCAGGGGTCGCTAGATTTTGCACTTTCACACTGCCAGTGATTACCCGGGATATGTGCGTGCTTTCACACACAACCTGTAAAGATCCCGTAACAACACGTGACATCAGGGCGTGACGTGTAATATAGTCGAAAAGAGTCGAAAACGTTAGGCACATTATACTTTCACTGAAGCAAGCGAATGATCTCAGCTTCAGCGCGGATAGTGAGAAACTAAATGATCTCTGCTTCATTACAGTTTGCACATATTTTTTTGTCAAGAACGTTGATCTTCCTTCAAAACAGCTGGTTAAAGAGTTGTGCGATAACTGCACTTACATCATTTCGACATGGCATTACATCTGGCTTTTGTTCACACAGCGCTCATCCCGGGATTGAACCCGGCAATGTTACTAGGTCCCCGACCCGGGTTCAATGCCGGAATCAATCCCGGGACATGTTTGCTTTAACACAGAAGGCGACTCTGCAATGTTCCGGCAATTTGCTGGGTTCGACGTGCAGTGTGAAAGGGGCTTATGCCTCCCAAGCAGGGGGGCAGGGTTTCATATTTTTTTGAAGCACCCCTGGGCGCTGCCATTGGCTAGCGGACCCCCACCTGCTGTTAGCATTCCATTGACTCCCATTCATTTTGGCGTCACTTTGACAGCAAATAACTTTACATCTGAGGTGTTTAAAGACTCCATTTGTCCATTAATTATTTTTAAAGAAACACGAAAATGTAAAAAAGGCTCCATTACCTATCTTATGCTATTGTCCCATGGAAGCAGTTACAGTAAAAACTGTAAAAAATAGGCTTATGATTGCGTCATAACCAGCGACTCTCTGTCGCACAGTAGAGAAATTACCTTATGGACAGAAGGAGAAGCTCGCAGGCAATCTTTTACTGTCTATGAAGCTATCGGGGGGACGTGGAGGCATGAAGTCAAGGGAGATAATTAATCAGAATACTTAACAAAATTTGCTCCTGTTAACACTTGCCTTCTATGGAAGATTTGGTGAGTGATTCAGATTTCTCTTGGCACAGCAATTAGAAGATTTACAGGTTGCTCGCCTGACATCTACATCATCAAGCTCAGTTTGAGTCTGCGCAGTACGCCCGACCCCCAGGAAGTAAGTGCTTCTAATTGACTTCACTGCAGAGACATCACATAGTTAATATCAAGTAGTCTGCAGCTAGCAATGTTTACTAATGGACTTTTCTTACCATACACTATTTTCTGCTTTTAATTAAAACATGTTATGCATCATTACAGTTTCAAATGTTACTCCAAGCTCATTACACATTCATCTTCATAACACAAGTGAAGATATTTTAATGAAACCTGAGAGATTTCTGTCCCTCCACTGAAAATCAATGAAACCCAAACTTTCATAAACCATGAAAGATAAAAAATTGCGTGGTTTAATCAAAATCATATAAAGCAATAATGTCTCTTCATATAATGAAGAGATTCAATATAGGCAATTCACATAAACATTGATCAGTGCGCATTAAATATTGTTAAATGAAGCTCAAACATTTGAAAGGCAACTCAGTTTCGACCTTATGCAGAAATTATGTACTTCTTGAGTGTAATAGTGTAATAGGCTACTTATAGAATTGTAAATGTTAGAACCCCCCCAACCCCCCCCCCCCCCATCAAACATTACAAGTATTTGCATTTATGATTTACAAACCTATACGCTAAAAACGAAATCGGTAACATTTTATAATAAGGTTCATTAGTTAACTACTTTAGTTAAGATGAACTAAGAATCATGGCTGAACAAAAAAAACTTTTTTTTTTAATGCTTTTTTTAATGATGTCGATTGGATATCGATTCTCAAAAGCCGCAAATTGATATTTTCGGTATTTATGTAAAACAAGAGCTGATTAATGCGAATGTTATCATTAATCTTCTCCACTAGATGTCACCCTTACACAATGTTACAATGGAAAGCCTGTCATTCATTCAGTGCTTATCGTGGTGGAGGTACTGTTGACAAGAACCAAGAACAAATGCAATATGTGAGATTTGCAATACTCGGGTATTATTCTAGTAATATATAAATATATATGTAATATATATAGTAAAATCTAAAGGGTTTAATTTGATTGGGATAAATTAAGTTAATGTTTTAGGCCTTCATCTGATTAACAGAATAATTAAGAACATTTTATTAGGCCTTATTATTGTTTAAAAAGGACACTATACGAAAAAAAAAAGTTTAAAATGCAGGCCTGTGGCTCTTAATTTCTTTTTACAAATTTCCCATGTGTAAACTTATGTTTACTGTTCATTTTTTTAGAAATATCAAGTACTACTTTATCTGTAAAGTTATCTGATTTAGAGTGAGCAGAAATCTGTAAGAAATATAACAACCCAAAGACAAAAGAACGGATAAAAATGAGCTGTTATAGGAGCAATAACCTTGTAGGCAGTGATGTGGCATATGCCATAGCTTTGGGTAACACTTTAGAATAGGTAACACCTATCAGTTGCATATTAGCATATTACTAGATTATTAGCCATGTATTAGTGCTAATTAAGAACATATTAATGCCTTATTCTACCTAACCTTATTCTACATCCCTACCCAATACCTAAACCTAACAACTACCTTACTAAAAATTAATAAGCAGCAAATTAAGAATTTATTGAGATAAATGTTGTAGTTAATAGTTAACAAGTGTTACCTATTCTAAAGTGTTATCTCACTGTCTAAAGCATTGAGCCACATTAAGCATTGGTCAAGTTAAGCCAGCCGGTATATAGTGTACTGTAAATGCAGATATCGGATACAGGTCACTTTTAAAAGAAGGTGTAAGCAGTTCATCAAAAAAAAATCTGATATAGTCCACAAAATCAGATTGGGGCATCCAGATAGCAGTGTAAATGTGGCCAAAGAATTGGCTGTCAGTCAGTGATGCACTCTGATGGTTGGGAAAAGCAGCATTTTCAGTAGAACACTCCTGCAATTTCAAATTCTGTGAGCAATATATAGAGATCAGTGATGGTGATGCTTCAGTTAATGTACACTCAGATATGATATAATATTGGTAATGTTGATCATAATATGATGTGCCTTATCTTGGACCAGTCTGTTAAAACTGTTTTAATCTTTCTCCGAAGACATGTTTTGATAACATGGCCCGAGCAAGCGAGTGTAACATCAAACCTTTTCATGGCGATGACTACACCTGCATCACGTTCCAGCCAGACCTTGCAAAGTTTAAGATGCAGGCTTTAGTTAAAGATACAGTCGCACTGCTGACTCGACGATCGTATGACATCGCTGGGTCCACAAAGGGCGTCCGTGTCTTTCTAAATGACAAGAAGCTGCAAGTGAGTAGATGACTGATATTTGCCCTTAAGTTTCTGTTTGTTTACGTCACTGTATATTCTTCCTATGTTTAATTTCCTTTAGCTTTTCAGATTAATATAAAAACTTCACAATCACGGGAAGAAGGAGCTGGGAACCGGCGGACATTCAAATGAAAACTTTAATAATAAAATAAACACAAAACTGCGCGACAGCCCCTCACGGACATCTTCCGCACACAAACAAAACCAAAAAATAAAACCCAGGCCTGGTCCTCTCTCGTCCTTCACTGTCGTCGCTCCTCTTTTGTATCTTTCCAATCTTCTCTGTGGGACTCGAGACCAGTGAGTGGAGCAGGTGTCACTCATTTCCAAATCACTCCACTGGCCTCGCTCCGTTCCCACGGCTCTCGGCCCCACCCCACTCATCAACATTGATAATAATCAGAAATGTTTCTTGAGTGTCACATAAATTGTAATGATTTATAAAAGATCGTGTGACACTGAAAACTGGAGTAGTGATGAAGAAAATTCTTCTTTGCATCACAGGAATAGCATTATATTTTATTATATATTAAAATGGAAAACTTTTTGTATTTGTAATAATATTTCACTTTATATCCGTTTTTTTTTTTTTTTTTTTTTTTTTTACTTTTCGATCAAAGATATTCAGCCTTAATGAGCAGAAGATAGTTATTTAAAAATCATTAATAGTTGTAATGTTTCCTAACTTTTGGCAGGTATTTTAATAATAATAACAATTCTATATAGCTTACTATAATGTGTTATATTATATTACAAATAAATATGTAATAAAAATATAATTAAAAAGTAAGTAAACTCTAAGCAGTATTCTGGGAAGTGTGTTTGCATTGGGATTCATATTTTTCAAATAATGCCAGGGTTACACTTTTTACTTTACTTCACTACTTACTTTATTTTACATAGAGCCCACTGAGAAAATGACATGAATATGACACTGGGTGCATGAAGCACAGCATAACTTGAAATCACGAGTTGAAAATTTAATGCATTTAATTCACACGCACCGACCGTCACACAGAGAACCTGCGATCATGCTGGATAAAAATGCACACTTCCTAAGATCTCACAGCTGGATTCGACTAAGTTTGCAAGGTTTGTGAAATTAAATGCTCATTAGCCATTCAAAGATTTGTTTCAATTATATAAATGCGTATCTGACGGCAATGTTTGCCTTTCTTTTACTAATAATAAGAAAGCAATCGTTACTTTTTATATAGATTAGTTCCTTTGTTTAACCATTCTACCTGATGATTAGACAGACTTGTAACCATTTAAGACAGAACTGTTAACAATGACAGCGAACTAGAGGTAGGATGTGATCTCTGTGTGTTCAGGCGCAGCCTTGAAGAAAAACTTATCTGCCAATATTTGAAAAATGTCAAATATCTGCAGATATATTGGCCTTGGAGATATATCGGTCGACTACTACTAGTAAACCACTGTTGATTAAAATGCTGAATCTAGTATTATATCAGCGTGAACTTGATCCTTCTCCCCAGTTCACAGGACAAGAGTGACATCAGAAGAGAAATATTCATCATTATGCTTAGCTAAAAAATACATCATTATTTTAAACACAAATTATTACAGTGTTGCAACATTTAAAGCATTTTATATATTTTACTAAATAATTTTTGTTTACTTTTTAGTAATAATTAATGATCTCTTGGGTGATATTATTATATCTGATACTAAATTAAATTGTCTAAGCTTAAATTTTTGCTGCACAATATTGTCGCTATAAATTGAACAATTTAATCAACATATGTATATTTTCTATATTCTGCGATCCAACAGAGGATAAGAGGTATGGAGAATGGATCAGTTTTTATAGGGAAAGACTGTATACCATATTTTTTGGACTATAAGTCGCACCTGAGTATAAGTCGCATCAGTCCAAAAATATGTCATGATGAGGAAAAAAACATATATAAGTCGCACTGGACTATAAGTCGCATTTATTTAGAACCAAGAACCAAGAGAAAACATTACCGTCTACAGCCACGAGAGGGCGCTCTATGATTTCAGTGTAGACTACAGGAGAACTAAGCAGCATAGAGCGCCCTCTGGTGGCTGTAGACAGTAATGTTTTCTCTTGGTTCATTTCTCTTGGTTAATGTCAAATTAATTTGGATAAATAAGTTGCACCTGACTATAAGTCGCAGGACCAGCCAAACTATAAAAAAAGTGTGACTTATAGTCCGGAAAATACGGTAGTTAAATGTTTAGTCATGTCACTACTGATTTTTGAACTAATCAATCATGTTAACAGCTTTACAGCACTTACTGTGAATTTTAGTGACACTGTAGTAGGGTCCCTTTGTGGAAACATCTAAATGGTTAAATATAAAGTAAGACAGAAACTCACCTGCTTCCCACTCATGTTGGCCTGCTGTATTCCCTGAAAAGTTAAACGCGTGTTTCGGGTCCCGAAAGACTAGCATAAATTGACCAAAATTGATCTGCTGTTTTTGGAAAAGATATTTGCTCAATTGCATGTGAACATATATGCCTGCATGCCTTTGTGAGAAAATCAATTCCTTGCAAATGAGTCTCACAATTGTAACACACACTACATATATTTGTCCATACCTCTGCATCTTCTCTCAAAAATAGAGGTTTGCATTTGCAAATAACTTTGCGTTTGTTTGAAACGCAAGTTTTTCTTTGCAAAGCAGACAAAATGCTGGATTTGTTGAATGATATTGGCTCAAAATTCGCTCCATATGATCATCTCCTCCACTTTAATACCAGTTACAGCACAAAATAAACATGAATGAAATTCCAAAGGAATGTTAGAAGAAAGAGTACAACTTAGTGAAATCCATATCTCATGTAATCAGTCAATCAGTGTTTCAACAGCTGAAAGATGTTAGTATAACAGCTTTTAAACAATAGCCTCTTTCACACAGTAATACCAGTAAATTGCCGTAAAATTACCGGAACGACTTTACCGGTAAATTCAGAAATATGCTGTTCACACAGTCAACGTCATTACATCTTTTTTCCGGAAAAGTACCATTCACACATCCATTCCAAAATACCGATAAATAATGTGACGTCATTAACCTCTAAACAGCTGCGCTTGTATTTTTAAACATGGAAGGTAATACATGTTCAGTATTTCTGTTGATGGTTTAATTTTTGTTTCAAACTTTAGTGTTCATGCAACTGCTTTTGTTATGGAGGCATTGTAATAGACGACTGGTTTAAATAATTATACTCTCCATTAATAAAACACCCGATGCTGTCGGGAGCTGACCAATTTATTGAAAATCGGCTTGAAAGGACTAATAGCACAATGAAGTTGAGATTGTAAATTGCAATCTGTAAGACGCGCGACATTGCAGAAAAAGTGCGTTCACAAAAGTAGACAATGCTGATGCATATCAAATAGTCTTGATTCATATCAAATAGTCTGTCAGTGCAGATAAACAGTTCTAAGTCCAAATTGGGTTCAAAAGATGTCGTAAAGCACCTGAAAAAGTAATTACCATGAATGTGACAGAGGGAAATAGTAAAAATATATTTGAATTATTTACTAATAAGATAGTGTTTTCTGAGTCTGTGTGCAAAGGATGAAGTTGCCTGACTCATCATCTCCTCATTAGACGCGCCTTTAATACAGATTAAAATTGTATTGAGATTTTATTTGTTTGTTTGTTTTTATTATTTTGTTAAGTAGTAATTTAAAGCTTTCTATAGATATATTTATCATGTCTGTGAGGCAAGTATTCGTTGAGTTTGGGTTTATTTTTGTAAGCTCTCCTGTTCAAGACGAGACGGCAGAAAGCATGTTTGTTTTGATTTTATATTTCTTTATTTTATATTATGATCGCGCTGGCACCTGTATGTCTCAAAAAAGCGTGCTTTATTTTGCACTCTCTGCACAAAATATTCGATATAGTGCACATGTATCTGGGTTTAACGTTAAAACATCGTTACATGCTTGAACTTTTTTATATCTTAAGATTTTATTTTAGACAATTCGTGATGATTTGAGAAGGCTAAACTGATTAAACATAGGCTATATGTAATCTCTCTCTCTGTGCTGGCCGCTTTAAAAACAAAACTTTTTTTTTTTTTTTTTTTTTTTTGTGATAAAAACAAAACTTTTTATCGTTAAACAAGGGCTGCTCCAAACATACAAAACTGAACTATTTTAATTGCTGAAGTATGAGCTATTTTGGGAGAATTTGGGGAAAAAGACGGGCTGAACATCCTCAAGTGAGTCGGGGGCAAACCGAAAGTTGATGCCGAATGTCCAGCACTCTTCTCTTCTCCACTGCTCAGACTTCTCGTTTGTACCCTTTGTGCTCTTATCTATGTAAAAACTAAAATAAGTTGTAAAACTTTTACTGGACAGTTATTATTATATTTTTAAAATTTATTATTATATTTTTATTGTGTTCGGCATGGTGGGCTGTGTGTGATTTCATGACGTGCCGCGGGTTGAGATCCACTGGTTTAGAGCTACAGGATTTGTGGACCCCCAAATAGATTGACAAAAGTCATAATAGGAACAAGAAATACTTCCACTACTACTTCGTTTGTGATGGTCGTTTATTTATTTTTTTAGATATTAAGATGCAATGTTTTCAGTTTATTGATGACCTGACTTTGTCCTGTGAATGCATTGCTCTCGGAGTCAGTTAACATTTATTTTATCATACATTACTGCATCACTAACAGTTTCTCACAGATGATGACGACAAATTTCTTCATCCGCCCGGATAAGGAGAAGCACTTTAATTTCACTGTCACTTCAGTTGGATGACATTTATTTTATTTTATTAAACAGTGCGTGAATGCGTCCCTTTGCTATGATTGGCCAGAGTAGACGTCTTACGTCACCCCGTTCTGAACTCGTACGTGCTCATACCGGTAATTTTCCTTCTGTGTTCACACACAGCAGAATTCTGGCAATTTACTGGTAATGTTACAACTTCTCATACCGGTAAATTGCCAAAATGATTTACCAGTATTTTTTAAAAGATCCTGTTCACACATGATCTCTTTACGGCAATTTACCGGTAATTTTCCGGAAAAGTCTGTATGTGTGAAAGGGCTTAATGTGTCACGTAATGTCACATTTACTTCTCAGAAAAACATATTCTGTGACCATAAACTTGTTAACATAAACATAAACAGCTAGAAAAATTAACTCTAGAGGGGAGAATTTTGCTAAATATATTTTTACTGTTCTTCAGTATTTTAGGTTTGAATAAAGTGTAATTTCTGGAGTGTAATTTAGGTGTTTGTATACAAATCAGTAAATTTTAACCTTCAAAATTATTATTATTATTATGTAGCACCTACTGACAGTACATATCGAGTTAAAAATGTCAGTAAAGAACCTTTATTTTTAACCTTTATTTTATTTCTAGTAAGGAATGGTCTGTACTTTATTGTACTGAGTATCAGTATTAGCATTTTCTTATTAAATAATGAATGATTTTATCTTTCTAGATGCGAAACAGCCCTCAATTCTTTATGTGCTCTCCAAGAGGAGTCCTAAAAAACCCGAAGCCTACTGCTGTCAAAAAGTCTTCTGACTCAGATGGCACAGCCCCTACTGTAGTTCAGAAGAAACCAGCCTAAGAAGAGGAAAACTGCTCTGAGCTAAAATATTGTGTTTTTTAGAGCAAGAAAAACATAATCCGCTTATAATAAGTCACATTTTATTATTTCATTTAGAAATAGGCCCTGCTCACTGGGAGGGCGGCATTATGGGGAACGGCGGTGTGGGAGAACCAAGATCCATGCTGCGCCGCGTTCCAGACACTCTCCGGCGAGATGAGGCGGGTCTTTGATCGGGCCGTCACCGGGAGGGAGGCGGCAAGGATGCTAGCCGAATTACGTCTGGGTGACAGATCCGTCTCAGACTATTCCATCGAGTTCCGATGCGATTGGAGCGAAGGAAACCTACCCAGCTCCACACCTAAGGCCCAGACAGACGTGCGAGTAAGCGGTGGGGACGCGGCCAGTCCCTCTTACGATCAAGAGCCCATGCAGGTAGGATGAGCTCGGCTTTCCTGGGAGGAGAAGGAGAGGCGGAGGTCCCTGGGCCTGTGCCTCTACTGTGGGGGGACCGGTCATCACGCTTACATCTGTCCGGTAAAAGGCCAAGCCCGGTAGTAAGTATGAGGCTACTATCAGGTGGGATCTCCGGCGAGAAGACCTCATCATCATCTACGCTCCTCCTGGTAAGACTAAGATGGTCAGCACAGATTCACGACTGTCAAGCACTACTGGACTCAGGGGCTGAAGGTAATTTCATGGACGATACACTGTAATAGACGTGACCAGTAAAGTAAGAAGAACTCGGAGGCAGCAGGCTACAACAAAATGCTTAGGGGTTTATTTTCCACAGAATGGGGGTTACAAAAGTTAACAGATGTTAACCCGACTGAGGTAAACCAGAATAATCATAAAGAGGAAAAAAGAGAAAACCAAAAAACAAACCAAAAAGGAAATACCATAAACCTAAGTCACTGCAAATGCCTCTCAAATATTAACAGAGGTCTAGGGACTACAGGACCTGTTCTATCACACTTCCATGATACAAACACAATTAGCAAACTTATACATTGGTGGCCAGCACCAATTAACACAAAAAGGGGGATACACAGACACATAATGGCCATTATCACTTCAAATAATGCAATCAAATTATTTCACTTTATAAATGTCTTTTCCTGAACATAAATAAAGGCACAAATCAATACAATAGTCCTTGAAGGCCCCCCAGGGTAGAAACCGGAATGGTTGCGCCCAATCATTGGCTGGAACCAATCATATACGTCCGAAGTTTCCGCCCGGACCCCTTTTGACGGCACACCAGCCACAGCACACGGGTCTCAGCCGCAACAAACACGCAAACAAAGATTGGTAAGAATAAACTCAGCAAACTAAACGTTAAAGAGTATGTGCACTTAACTCCAAACGAAAGTTTAAATAAAGTTTATTTAATCCAAATTAATGTTGTTATTGTGTGTTCTTTACTGCCAAATCAATTCTATTAAATAAAAAGATAAACTAACCTGACCCATATTCACCAATATCCACCACATACACTTGCAGGCAGACTTCACATTCCCCTCAGACCCCTCGCGCACCACATCATGGTTCATGCCCTCAATGGACAGAGACTACCGGTCATCTCTCACATCACTGAAGACATCACCCTCATCACATCAGGCAACCACTCAGAAACCATCTCCTTCTACATCATTGACTCTCCTCTTGCACCCATAGTCCTCGGTCACCCCTGGCTCCTCCTACACAATCCCAAAATAGACTTGCAATCTACTTCCATTCTGGCCTAGAGTAACAAATGTCATGAGTCTTGTCTAGTGTCTGCTTGTCCGTCTGTTTCTATGTCTGTGTTTCAGGAGGAGGCAGTGGATTTGTCTAATGTGCCCGCGGAGTACCTCCACCTGAAGGAAGTGTTCAGTAAGTCTCTTCTTTGTTGTTGCTTTTTATACATGTTGTGTTGTCTTGTAAATATTTCATGTTAAATTTTGAGTGAGATTTGTTTGATGGGTTTTATGAATACACATTTCTAATCAATTCCACAAATGACTGAAAACTGTGTACTATGGCGTCCGCAGTATTGATAACAATATCTTCTTGCATGTTCTTATTCTGGTCCCCACTTTGAGCTCATGTCTCTTTATACCAAGGTAGATATATGTACAAAAGCAATAAACTGAATTTATATACATTTAGATTTGACATCTGCACTGGTACCACATGTGATGAGACATGTTTGAGTTTGTACTGTTAAAAATGTGATTATTAGACTTGCAGTAATTGTTTTGTGGCTTTTACCCCATGTCCATTATATGATAATTCTCTTTTTACATCCAGATCTGTGAGGTGCTTTATTAAATGATCAGAACAATGTAATTGCCATGATATTTGTTAAATGTCTTTAGAAAATAATCAGTTATAAAGTGTTCCTAACAAGTTAATAATCCTTACATTATCAATTAAATGTTAATAATTTGTGGTTGGTGCTGTTCTACAGTCAGACATTTTGGTATAATGACCTACATAATAGAAAAAGTTATTGACAGCTGACCAAAGCAGTCAATTTTAGATTTACGTTTCTTTATATTTTGTGTGTGTGTGTGTATTTTTGATCAGGCAACATGCATTAACTATTAGGTAAGAGCGTTCCCTCAATAAACATAGAATTTTCTTCTTGTTGACAAGGTAGTTGTTTGTTGTAGTTTAAGTATTGGGTTTAGGGTTAAAGTAATCCTGAATACGGTCATGCATAATAATGCATTATGTGCTTTATAAGTAGGCTACTAATAAACAGCCAATATGCTAGTAATATGCATGATAATAAGCAACTACTTAATAGTGAATAGTGTTCCCTAATTTAAAGTGTTACCAAATTGTGTAATAAGCAGGACATTATCATTACATAATTTTTTCTTGGATCTCAACATGTTTATCTGCATCACCTCATTGCAGCCAGGAGATGGTAGAGTTGTCTAATTTACTGTTTGTCTTTGCTCTTCTTCACTGCTATAGAGGCAACTGCATAATGTCAGCTTTCTTCATCACCCGTGTTCACTGTTCAGTAATGTGAATTTAAGCCTAAAAGTCATAGGTTTGCCAAAAAGGCAATCATATTTGTCCAGATATTTCTCATTTACAGCATCTTTAATTGTAAAAAAAGAAAAAGTTTTACATTTAGTTGAAAAGAGTCAAATTAGTGTTTAAACTTATACTTAGTAAAAAGGTAAATCGAAAGCTAACAGATATATAACTTTTTTTTTTACCTTGGATTAAACCCTGAATCTCTTGATGATTTGGTGTGAAGTCGATTACAATTGAAGACAATTATCCCTTCCCTTTAAGAAAATGTCACTCACTTAGCAAACAATAATGATCCAATCAAAAATTCCCAATAGAGAAAATGAAGCCCTGCCCTACATTTTTTTCCTCATCCATTCCAACTTTAAGCCCCAAAATCCCTCGCCTCATAAAAACACTGTTCTTAACCCCAGGTTAATGGACTCCTGGGTTAGCTGGTTTTGTTTCACGTTGCTTATACTTTGCACTGGGTTAACAATTAATATTGGGTATTCATAATCTTCATTAATTCTTATTTAAGTATCTGCAGTGCGACCGGAAGTACACTGTTAACGGTCACAGCATATGGAAGGCTTTCAGTCATTTATTAAAGTTACAAAAAAAAAAAAAAAACATTAAAAAAATTATATTTTGGCATTAAACTGATAAAACCTCATACCATAAAACAAAACGACCTAATCTATTACCTAAATTAGCTATTTTCCAGTTGTAGATGTTAAACTTCTAGTCACTTAGAAGCAGTTTTCCCTTTCCAGGAAAGTGTTCACTCAGTGGCCATTTTTGCTATGCTTTCATGCAGCTATTTCTGGCATGCAAGACCAAGAATCTACTTCAATTTGGGAAGAAAAATAGCTTTCATGTGTTATAAAGGTTTTATTTTCAGTTGGTCCAGACAATGCATATGTGCAGTCCTAAGCTTGTGTCCTAACAGATGCAGTGATGCAATGACTTTACCAGATCTCGACTGGCTCTTTAATTTGAAGGTGAGTGTTATAATTCACATAGCACTATCTCCCATTTATGGCAATTTGAGTGCACCGTCTTGGTATATCTACAGTTCAATTCAATTCAATTCAAGTTTATTTGTATAGTGCTTTTTACAATACAAATCGTTACAAAGCAACTTTACAGAAAATTATGTTTCTACAATATTTAGTAGTAGCTTATGGTGGTGACTGTCAGTTTGTGCACATTTGACAGGATTTTTAGAAAAAATGAATACAAGACGTAGTCAGCCAGACGATGAACATTATTAATATTATTAAATGATTCAGTCACACTTGTAGCAATATTTGTTAGTTCTGTTTGTTGATTCAGGATTAGCATCATCTGAGGTCCTCTGAGGGTCAGCATCATCTCTTCTCAAGTGTTCTGGGTCCAGACTGGAGCTTGTGTAAGTCCTACCGTGGCAAAACATAGAAACAAAATAGAGACATCATTAGCATAGCTGCTGATCCAACAAACTAAAATTAGATTAACCCAAGCTAATGAATAAAAATGCACATTTGATCAGATGCAACTACACTCACAATTTAAGAGATACATTATTCGAATGCTTGGCGAAAGAGATGCGTTTTTAATCTAGATTTAAACAGAGAGAGTGTGTCTGAACCCAGAACATTATCAGGAAGGCTATTCCAGAGTTTGGGAGCCAAATGTGAAAAAGCTCTACCTCCTTTAGTGGACTTTGCGATCCTAGGAACTACCAAAAGTCCAGCGTTTTGTGACCTTAGGGTGCGTGATGGGTTGTAGCATGTAGAAGGCTATTTAGGTACGTGGGAGCTAAACCATTTAGGGCCTTATAGGTACTTAATAGGTAGCCAGTGCAGAGACTGTAAAATTGGGGTAATATGATCATATTTTCTTGACCTGGTAAGGACTCTAACTGCTGCATTTTGGACTACCTGTAGCTTGTTTATTGACGAAGCAGGACAACCACCTAGAAGTGCATTACAATAGTCCAGTCTAGAGGTCATGAATGCATGAACTAGCTTTTCTGCATCAGAAACAGATAACATGTTTCGTAGCTTGACAATGTTTCTAAGATGGAAGAATGCAGTTTTTGTAACATTGGAAATATGATTTTCAAAAGACAAATTGCTGTCTAATATAACACCCAGATTTTTGACTGTAGAGGAAGTAACAGTACATCCGTCTAGTTGCAAATTGTAATCTACAAGATTCTGTGTAGTGTTTTTTGGTCCAATAATTAATATCTCGGTCTTTATTTTAAAATGATTTGTCATCCAATCTTTTACATTTTTAACACACTCTGTTAGCGTAGATAATTGAGAAGTTTCATCTGGTCTCGTTGAGATATATAGCTGAGTATCATCAGCATAACAGTGGAAGCTAATTCCGTATTTTCTAATAATTTTACCAAGGGGCAACATGTATATTGAAAATAGAAGGGGACCTAGGACGGATCCTGGTGGCACTCCATATTTTACTGATGATAAATGTGATGACACCCCATTTAAGTAAACAAAATGGTAGCGATCGGACAGGTAGGATGATCTAAACCATCTTAGAGCCTGCCTTTGAATACCTGTAGTTTTGTAATCTATCTATGAGTATGTCATGATCTATGGTGTCGAACGCAGCACTAAGATCAAGTAAGGCTAGAAATGAGATGCAGCCTTGATCTGACGCAAGGAGCAGGTCATTTGTAATTTTAACAAGTGCAGTTTCTGTGCTATGGTGGGGCCTGAAACCTGACTGAAATTCTTAAATTCTTATGCAGGAAGGTGCTCAATTGAGCAGACACAATTTTTTAAAAAATTTTTGACATAAATGGAAGATTTGAAATAGGCCTATAATTTGCCAGTACACTAGGATCTAGTTTTGGTTTCTTAATAAGAGGCTTGATAACCGCCAGCTTGAATGGTTTTGGGACGTGACCTATAGATAACCACGAGTTAATGATATTGAGAAGTGGTTCTTCGGCTACAGGTAACAACTCTTTCAGTAATTTAGTGGGTACAGGATCTAATAAACATGTCGTTGGTTTAGATTCAGTGATAAGTTTATTTAGCTCTTCTTGTCCTATGGTTGTAAAGCACTGCAGTTTATCTTTGGGTGCGATGGATGAAACTGAAGTGTTAGACGCTGTAGAATCTACATTCGCTATTGTATTTCTAATGTTATCTATTTTATCAGTGAAGTAATTCATAAAGTCATTACTATTTAACGTTGGTGGAATATTTGAATCAGGTGGCATCTGGTAATTTGTTAATTTAGCCACAGTGCTAAATAAAAACCTTGGATTGTTTTGGTTATTTTCTATGAGTTTGTGTATATGCTCTGCCCTAGCAGTTTTTAGAGCCTGTCTATAGCTGGACATACTGTTTTTCCATGCAATTCTAAAACTTCCAAGTTAGTTTTTCTCCATTTGCTTTCAAGACTACGAGTTTCTTTCTTGAGAGAGTGAGTATTACTGTTATACCATGGCACAGTACGTTTTTCTCTGACCTTTTTCAATTTGATGGGGGCAACAGTTTCTAATGTATTAGAGAAAATAGTGCCCATGTTGTCAGTCATTTCGTCTAATTCATGTGTATTTTTGGGTACAGATAGCAGTTGAGATAGATCAGGCAGGTTATTTGCGAATCTTTCTTTGGTGGCTGGAACAATAGTTCTGCATATAGTTATATAGACATATAGTTAATATCAGTTATACGCAGCATGCACGATACAAGGAAATGGTCTGTAATATCTTCACTTTGAGATACAATATCTATAGCAGTAAGATTGATTCCATGAGATATAATTAAATCTAGTGTATGATTAAAACGATGAGTGGGCCCGGTGACATTTTGCTTGACTCCAAAAGAGTTTATTAGGTCAGTAAACGCAAGTCCTAATGTATCATTTGTATTATCAACGTAAATATTAAAATCTCCCATGCTTAGCGCTTTATCAACTGTAACTAGAAGGTCTGAGAGGAAATCTGCAAATTCTTTTAGGAATTCTGTATATGGCCCTGGTGGTCTATACAAAGTAGCCAGAGCAAGAGATACATTAGATTTCTTTTGCATGTCTGACAGTGTAACATTTAGCAGAAGTATTTAAAAAGAGTTAAACCTGTATCCTGTTTTCTGGGTAACATTGAGAATATCACTATATATTGTTGCAACACCTCCGCCACGACCAGTCTGACGGGGCTCATGCTTATAACAGTAGTTTGGTGGAGTGGACTCATTATCAAATATCATTTGGTTTTAGCCAGGTTTCCGTCAAGCAGAGTACATCAAAACTATTATCTGTGATCATTTCATTTACAATAGCTGCTTTGGGTGTGGGTGATCTTTTGTTCATTTACTTTACATTTTTCTGGTTTAATTGCGCTAAGATTTTTTCTAGATCCTACATTATATTTATATTTTGACCTCACTATTCGAGGAACAGACACAGTCTTAATAAAGTCTTTGATTTGAGGTACACGCTGTCCAATTTCTCAGGTGGCTTTTCAAAGCTTCTAACTTCTAACTAACATTTTAAGGGACTGTTCACACAGAATGCAGCATAAATGCAAAATAAATAATTTAATAACCAAGTATACTATTTAAAATGCTTTTTTTAAGAAAACATTTTTTCTAGCAGAGAACACTCTTAGAAAGCTGTATCATGTGCAAGATGCTGTAAATTCGCAAGATGCAACAAACAAGTTCAGTGGTTCATTTAGCAACACTGATCCCCTAGACCATTGCACTCACCCCTTGCATTTTTTTTGTAGTCTATTGGACATAAGACTTTTTTTTTTTTTTTTTGCGAGACAGATCAACTTCTAAAAAATGCATCTCCAAACCATGTGTTTTTTTATATTCCAATCTTCTAAGTCTCGAGTTTTTCAACACAAATGCATTCTGTATGAATGGCCCCTTAGACTACTACACACACTTTGCATATTTTGCAGTATCAGGCATAAAAATGCACAGCTCTATTTCCACAAAAATTTGTCTAAACTTTGAATTTACATATATATTTATTTTATATATTTATGTGTGATTAGCCCCTAATACAACATTGTTTCCCTATGTTCACTTTTTTTTCAAAGCAATGCAAAAGCAGTGCAGTTGGATTTCATAACTCTGGGTCAAAAATGATGATTACCTCTCCAAATTACAAGTGTGAAATGTTCCCCTATACCCAGGGTTAAATGTAAGGTCCAGAATGATTATAAACCAGGTTTCAACACATGGTAAGAAGCCCTGTAGTTGTCTTGTTTCAATAGTTGTTTATCGTTGATCGGCCAGTTTAGTAGGACTAGTAGCAGAAATAAGACTGTTTAATGTTGGTTTATAGATTACTTAAAGAAAGGAAGACCCCCCCCCACACACTCTCTCACACACATACATATGTGTGTGCCTGTGGGTGTGTAGCCGCATGTATGTAGATTGGGTTCTTGTATTCCTTTGATCCGCATGAAGGGAATTATAGATGGCTTTTACGTAACTGTTCTCCTGCCCAAAGAGAAAAAAAAAGATTAATGTCTCAAACTTTGTTCTGCATTACTCCCAGTGTTTTCCTCCCTCCTTTTACGAAGCCCGGCAGGCTTGTGTGCAGTGTGGAGCTGTGTCTGTATTTAGGTCATCTCACTCAAGGAGTGATTCTCTGCATGAAGAAAAGGAACTGAGAGGAGCTGTGGGAAATATAGGTGCCAGTACTCCCCATCTTTGCATATATATGTGGGTAGAGAGACAGGCAGCGAGAGTCAAACTGAAATGTACATCAACTCCTAAAAACATCAAACATCATTTACTGACAATGTTGATGGATATTAATTGTGACAGACCTAATAGATAGCCTATATTTGCTCTCTAATGGTGTGTTTACAAAGCACAGGGCTTTAAAAAAAATAAAAAAAAACTGGAAAATGTTTGTGATGTGATGTTAAAAAGTAGCTCAGCAGTGACTTCCTGTTCCCATGATGCATTGAGATTGAATTAAACTACTAATAAACTGCTTTTCCCATGAAAAACTGCAGTAGATCAAATCAAATCAGAAATGAGAATACAAGGCAACACTTTAGAATAGGGAACACATGTTCACTATTAACTAATATTTTCCCCTAAACAAATTCCTAATTTGCTGCTTATTAATAGCTAGTATGGTAGTTTAAGTTTAGGTATGGGGTGGATTCAGGGATTTAAAATATGGTCAATCAGAATAAGGCATTCATTTGTGCTTTATAAGTACCAATAAACAGCCAATATGCATGCTAATAAGCAACTAATTAATAGCTCAAATTCGTTCCATGAAATAAAGCTACCGAATACGATATGAAATTATTGATTTATATTCACTCATCTAAAAACATTTAGAACTATATATAAAACTAGCAGTTACAGTAATTACAGTACAAGATGAAAACCCATGATGTTCTACTCTGAGCTGTTCACATACTCTGATTAGAAATCACATTTTCCTTTGGCAACGTTATCAATGGCAAAGATGATTCTGCAGAGGTCAGGTGGTCCGGCGGTCATGTGTTACAAGTCAGAGCTCTCATAAACTCCTAATTTACAAGTTGTAACTACGAGTTCTACAAGTTCTATGCTTCTTACAAGTGAGTGCACCCATAAAAAATTCTGTTGCACTGACAAGTGGGAATGTTTGTGTGAATAGACACATTAATAGCTATTCATTCAAATTAAAATGTTTATGGTTTCAGAAATTTGTGCTGAATATTCATGGACAGCCCTTAAGATTGAAAACATAGTTAAGTTAGTTAAATCGTATTCATTTATAGCTAGATGCCAACTGCCTTAAAAAAAACACATAAGGTGTCGTAGAAGACCATCTTTTTAAGAAGTACAGAAGACGGTACTGGTAGTTGACAGTTGGTGAAACGCAAGAATATGCATCAGAACACCTAAAGCATTGGAGAAAATAAAGTATTTCTCTGGTTTTCCCACCAAACTTTCCCTGCTTTATCCTCCCACTGTAATCTTCCTCCTACTCCCCGAGGACATGCGTCTCTCTCTTCTCAAAGATGACATATTTAATGTACGGACGCTTTTAGAGTATACAGTACATCTTTAGCAGGCACATGAACTCTGTGGCCCTGTCATGCCTGGGAATGGCTTTGTGTGATGTAAACAGGGTAAATTGACATATACTGTAGGGGAAGGTTTAGTGACAGCAGAAATATTCTGCCCTGTGATTGGAGAAATTCTCTGACATGGAGCTCAAGCATCCTGTTTCTGGTTCATTCCTTCCTCTTTTAGGGTCAGTGTGTCACTTTCCCAATATGTGTTCCTTTCTCATTGTCTGGTTTTTATGCATCTTGCCCAGAGTAAGCAGAGTTTTATCAGTCATCTTCACATGGTACTTTACATGTTAAACAGACGGCTGTTCCTGTCCGAATAAGCTGCAGAAAAGATCATAGTAATCTCATGTCTTCTCTAGAATTTCAGAAGAGATTTCAAACTGTGTTTAGACTTGTCAAGATACCAAAATTACCATTAAAGACATCTCAATATAATCTTCAGGTTTCATTTTACACATGAATGGTTTTGCATCCTGAGACATGAAAGAGGAACATCAAAGCAATTTCAAAAGTTTCTTCTCGGAAAGGAGAGATAAAGAGATATTAGGCTCAGATCTGTGTGAAAGACGTGTTTACATGCTTTTGATGTGTATTTGCCTTTAGAGCCTTCTTGGCCTCTAGATGGAGCTGTTGGCTGTTGGTGGGTCAAAGAAAAGTAGGCCTACTGACACATTAAATGCAGAAGTGTGTGAAGGAGAAAGAGATTTGTGAACATGAACCATGAACATGAATTGTTCTCTGATTCTGTGGGTATTAAAGCAACAGTACAATTAGCTCACTGTTTAAAGCTGCGGTAGGGAACTTTTGACGCTCTAGCAGTTAATAAACAGAACTGCTTGCGTCTTGCGGAAGAACATCGTAGCCGGAACTACTTCTCTCTGTTTATGTCTATGAAGAATCACAAAGGTACTGGGTTACTCTGCCGCGGAACCCCCGAAGCAATCTAAAATAATCCGAATATAAACACTTATTATAGGTGCACCTTAGTGATTCAGGACAAGCCAAAAACACGGTTTGGAAAATGGATTCATGGTGTACTCGCTTATTATATAAATATTTCTACATTTTGAACACAAACAAAGTTATGGACCGCAGCTCTGATTGGTTATTTTTTACCGGGAGCGCATGACTTTCTGCAAATGGCAATAGGACCACTGGGAGGAGCCAGAGGAGCTTGATTTTTTTCACAGATTATCTGTCTCATATTCTACTGTCAGGACATAATGACAGGTTTAATAAATATGTAAAAAATATGTTTTAACAAAAGTTCCCTACAGCAACTTTAAAGGTCCCGTTTTACATGCTTTTTTAAAGCTTTGATTGTGTTAACAGTGTGCAATATAACATGTGTTCATGTTTCCCGTTTTAAAAAACACAGTATTTTTCACATAATTCACCTATCTGTATACTGCTGTTTTCACTGTCATAAAAACGGGCTGATGTCTTCCTTGTTCTATAAAGTCCCTCCTTCAGAAATATGTAACGAGTTCTGATTGGGCCAGCGGTTCCTGTGTTTTTTGCAGTAATGACGTCACTAAAACAGATCACGAAGAAGGGGACCTTTAAGGCTGGAATACACTTTTGCCCAGAGTTTGTCCAAATTTGCAGTCTGGACAAGTCAACGCTAATAACCAAAGGTCAAAGCTAGTCAGTAGATTTTGAGAAGTGGACCAGTTTCACATAATTTGGCTTTGTAAAAGATGGGGAGAGGCTATGATTCCATGCAGTCCAAGATTTCAGAACACTTATTGCTTTCATTTGTCATGCCTCTCCTAGAAACGAGTTTGTTTTAAGAATGACTTAAAAGTTTAGTATTGTTATCCTCTGTCATTTTGTGCATGATGCCCTTTTCTGTCTCTGTAAACATTCACTAAGTTGGCGAATGTGTGACTTGCATGCTGTTATGTTTTCTGTGGAACACTGAACCACAGATGGATATTTGGCTGCTCTTTTTTTGGTCAAGTTTCATACAAGTATCATAAAAGTACCTTCAGGTTAGTAAATATGACTATTTTGAGTTTTCCATGTTATAACTTTGAAGAACAAAAAAAATAAAAAAATCAGTTTTATTAACTGATAATGTCTTAAAAATAATAATAATAAAAATGTGTGCATCTGCATTCAGATTCAGCAATAAATTTGAGTTTTGGCTGCAAAAATTCCTGTGGTTTCTGTTTGTATCATTAATGATCCAGTGCAGAATTAAGAATAGCATTTGAGAGAAGAATATCAGTGAATAATGAATCTTGAATCTACGTCTGTTTCTCAAACAAACTGTATGATGTAAGATATGTGGATTCTTCATAAAATCTCCCTTTGTGTTTTAAGAAAATATAAGCAACAGGAAGGTTTGGAACAACACGTGTGTAGGATTTTTCTATATATCAAAGTATGTTCTTGTGCCCCTAGCCATTCCAGGGTGTTTTTAGGTGCATAAGCCAGGCGAGTTTGTGATGAATGTTGGACTGATGGCAGGTTCTCCGGGGACGGCTACTGAGCACTGTGTGATGGCTCAACCACAGGCCCCCCTCCCTGGGTAACCTTTACCACAGTTCTGCCTGTCAGCCTGGAGCTTTGACTCTTCCACAGCCACGCTGCCCTTTTCCCCAAGAGTGCTGCCAAATGTAATGTGACAAGGAGGAAAGAGAGATGGAAGACAAAAAAGGAAAGAGAAATCAGGCGAATGATGGAAAGACATTATTAGATGGTCCCCTTGGGAGCAGGCACGTGCGCACATAGACATCAAAGGTGGCTTGAGCTCCTGCCCTTTTTTTCTTGGGGATGTTTTACTTTTATTTTTCTAAACAAATATGTGTGTGTGTGTGTGTGTGTGTGTGTGTTTCTATTTGCGATCAGCTTTCCCTGTCAATCAAATAAAAAATTCGAAATATCAGGTCGGGTTTATTAACTTCAATGTCGAATTTCGTTGCCTTTCGCTGCGTGTCAGCTGTACAGAAGTGTAGCACACATTGATCGGCACATCACAGAGCCGCAGAAGGGAAGTCCTCTCTCCTTTTCCAGATGTATTTGTATTGGTGTGGTGATGAACAAAAGACTAAGGTACCTGTGCCTCGTCATCCAAAATTTAAATATAGTTAATTTGTTTTCTTAACCCTGACTCATGAGAGCTACCATATAAGTTAGCTAACATCTAGCAGCAATAGGAATTCTAGGTTAGACCAGTGTACATTCTTTCACTGCATGATTCAGTTTATTAAGATGCGTGATCAGAAAATTCAAGATAATGGGGCAGCAATTTATTTTATTTATTTCATTTCATATAGCAAATGTAATACTGATTTTATACAGCAGTTCAGAAAAATAAATAAATAAATAATAATATTAAGATCAAGCAAGAACAGTCAATATTGTGTCCACAACGTAAGTGACATTGTTGACACAATATTGACTGTTCTTTCTCTATTTCGCCAATAAATATAAGACCAATTTGCATCTCTGAGCAACATAATGGTGATTCCTTCCTGAATGAATCAACCGTTTAAATGATTCAGTTCAATCCCAATGACTCACTTATAAACAGTGACTTGCTGCCACCTACTGCCAGCTAATTTCATATTTAAAGTATCTTCATTTTTTCAAATATCAGTATTCAACATTTTATGTTTCAAATATCAAAACAGTATTAATGCATTTGTAACTGCAGGTTAAAACATGTCCTGTACAGTGCAGCTTCTGTGTTTTCTCTGTATTGCAAAGATTCATTTTGTCAATACTGATTTCATTTGCTTGGTAACAGCCCAAATGGTATTCCTTAAAGTACCAGCACAATAACACAAAATATTGTCTAATTATCATTATCAATAAAATCCCAGAAAATATTGAGATATTGATATTGCACACCCTTTTTATATTTAACATTTTGTTTTAGAACTGTTTTAAATCACTCGGTTCGATTTGGTGAACTGGTTCAAGAAGATCCAAAAACTCATGGATTCGATACAGGAGGCCTTTGTTCATCCCCTGAGCCATGTGAGACACTTGTTTTTTATTTTTATGAAATGGCTTTTTTTTTTTTTCACGTCTTTTGGACTGAAGGAATGCAACACCCTTTGAGTGCAATGAAACAGCTTAAAAGATCAAAGACAACTCCTAATATAACTCTGACTGGATTCGTCTGAAAGGAGAAAGTCATACACACCTAGGATGCCTTGGGGGGTGAGTAAAAAGCAGCCTAATTTTCACTAACCCATCTCTTTTAGAGAACTACAGACTACTAGTATACTCAAGCTCTTGTTCTGTCCAGGCTGGACTATTGCAATGCTCTCTTGGCAGGTCTTCCAGCCAGTTCTATCAAACTGTCCAATTTATCCAGAACGCGGCAGCAAGATTAATTTTTAATTGACTGAAAAGAATGTGCATGGCACCTGGATTTATAAATTTGCACTGGGTACCAATAGATGCTCGCATAAAATTCAAGGCATTAATGTTTGCCCACAAAACCTTCACTGACTCTGCACCCCTAAATTCATTACTTTAGACTTTTGTAACCCTCTAGAAGCTTGCATTCTGCAAGTGAATGTCACTTTATTGTGCCATCCCAAAGAGGCACAAAATCAGTTTCATGGATTTTTTTTTATTAAATATTCCTTCCTGGGGAAATGACCTGCCCAACTCAATCCGAGTCCTTAGCCATCTTCAAGAATCAGCTTAAAAAAAAAAAAAAAATTATATATATATATATATATATATATATATATATATATATATATACACACACACACACACACACACACACACACACACACACACACCATCAGGGCCTTCTCTGCTTGCCCTATGAAAAATAAAATGTAAAAAATGTTTTTATTATTATTATTATTATTATTATTATTATTATTATTTGTGTAATGTCTACAAAATGGCCTATGGTTAGTTTCGTTGAGGTTGAACTGGAATATCCTACATTAAAAAAAAAGAAGAAGAAGAAGTCTGCGGCCAGCACATACACTGTGTAAATACCAGGGGGGCAGGGTTTCATATTTTATTGAAGCATCCCTGAGCGCCGCCATTGGCTAGCGGACCCCCGCCTGCTGTTAGCATTCCATTGACTCCCATTCATTTTGACGTCACTTTGACTGTGAATAACTTTACATCTGAGGCGTTTAAAGACCCCATTTGTCCATTCATTATTTCTAAAGAAACACAAAAATGTATAAAAGGCCCCATTACCTTGTATCTTACGTTGTGGCCCCATAAAAGCAGTTTTTGTAAAAACAAGCTAATGATTGCGTCATAACCTGCGACTCTGTGTCGCACAGTAGAGAAATTACTTTTATGGACGCCTTGAGCGGTTGGAGGCTCCAATTGACAAAGGAAACAGTTGGTCATGGTTAACAGTCCTTTTACTCAAAGCAATCTATATTTATAAAACATAACCTGACCTGTATGTGCAACTGCACTATACATAAGCAGCACTCTGACACTCTGAACTATCTTACTTCTTCTTCTTCACTGGATTTTTACGGCAGTTGGCATCCATAGTGTTGCATTACTGCCGAACTATCCTACTAACGCTCTGGAGCCAATTTATAGGCCTGACTCCTCCTACTCTGGAACATACCATGTGAAAGGTAACACATTTCACATACATCACAAGAATACATAATAAAAATGAAAATAACAAAAACAATAACAAAAATAATAAAATACATGCAATAAATCATATGCAAGTATACATAACATACATATTCAAAGGAAACAAATTACTTGAGAAACCTTTCTCTCTTATAGTTAGGAGAATGGACTCTCCGATGACATCACTGACATGATGCATAATGCATAAGTAAGCATAATCTGCATCTCTCTTACACTGTATTCAATAAACTATGTGAATCAAATTCGTGTAGTGGTGATTTATTTCTGTATATGAGAAAAGATAATTCTATTATGCTATCATCATATGCACTTGTGCTATGGTTACTAGTTCTCATTTAACTCAGGTAAAAACTACATACAGGACATCATACAGCAAGTTTACAACACACAGTGACATCGAATGTTACACAGGTCCATGCATACATGAATCTATGTTGGCTATCAAACTGTAATACATGACGCTGGTGTATGCACGTAACGCGCATGTGTGTGTATGTGTGTGTGTAGTCCATGCATAGTCGCAAGCTTACCCTGTGACAATTACCATATGGACAGGAGGAGAAGCTCGCAGGCAATCTTTTACTGTCTATGAGGCAATCGGGGGGACGTGGAGGCATAAAGTCAAGGGTGAAGCGCAAAGAGAGTCCATAAAAGCAACGGGACAAAATTATTCAACAACGTCTGCAAGATTCGGTGGGTGATTCAGATTTCCCTTGGCACAGTGATAAGAAGCCTTACAATTGTAAGACAGGTTGCTCACGTGACATCTACGTCATCAAGCGCAGTTGGAGTCTGCGCAGTACGCTCGACCCCCAGGAAGTGCGTGCTTCTAATCAAGTAATTGACTTCTCTTGTCTCCGTTGAATCCAATGGGGTCGCTTTCTTTTACTGTGTATGATAAATACCATAGAATACAGGGCCTGCACTACAGATAGTGCTTGCCTTTAGTTCAAAGATGTCGAACTTTATTTGTAATGAGCAAGAGTGACAGAGTCATCAGCCAATCAAATTTTGACGTTCCATGACAGCACGCCCTCTGGGACAAAGTACGTGCCCTCTAGGACCAGGTACTTGCCCAGTGCTTACCCCAGCTAGGGTTGCCAGGTTTTCTCGATAAAAATATGATAAATATCACGTCACTGAGGTCGCTTCAACCAGCAGACATGAAAAACAACCCGCGGCAACAGTGTTTAGTTAGGAATTTCCAAGCCGCTGTCACCGGCGCCTCTACACAGGATCTTATTGCCAAACTGCCTGTTTCAAGGCACACTTTTGCAAAAAAAAAAAAAAAAAGAGTAATAACTGAAGGATAAACTACTTATCCCGAATTTGCTAACAACGGTTTTCAAAGATAAATTGTATCTATGAGTGGCCAACAGCTAGCACCGAGCCCAAGAAGTTATTTGGCTATGTTAATTTTTTTTACATGAGTAAAGGGACATGGAATGACAGACACACTGGCTTTATTTAAAGGTGAGAGGTGAGTGCTTTATTATTCGACATGTATTGAGTCATGCACATTGTTATGGAGGTGTATGTGATGGTTTATAAGCCTGGTGTGTGAATGTCCAGCATTTGCATCGTCATGTTAGAGAGACATGCATTTTCATAGTGAATCGTGTGTTGGTGGATTACTTTAATTTATCCATGTCGGGAAATTTGCTCTGAATTTAACCCACCCCCGTCTAGCCTGCTGTTGAAATTGCTGATCAGCTGTCATTGTCGTTGTCGTTGAGAGCCTGTGTGCGGCTCAATATATGAATAATATGCATAAGGCTGCGTTAGCTGTTACAGAGATGTTTAAGATAGATGTGTAAGGGTATGTAGTTACAGTTTCTTAATGGAGGCCCCGACTGAAACCCCACGGCACACTACTGACTAAATGTAAATGAAAATGTAATACCATTTGTTATTCTAGATGACTTGAAGATTAGCAGCTACACCTTTGAACTTTCACATCTCTCCTCATAGTAACCACAGCCTTATCTGTCACTACAACTTCCCCAAAACAAAACACTTCTGCTAAATATTGTTCTAACTATAGTCCCGCAGAACTTAGACTCATTTCCACTGACTTCTAACTTTAGAAGTCAACAAAACCCTAAAATTCCTTTAGCATTTAGCTCTCAGGGCCATATTTTATTAATACTCGGGTGAGGGTGCCCTCGGGTGGACATTGGAGTCTGATTCATGACATGTAACACCACACACTACACCAATCTGTTTACTGGATTTAGTTTTGGGCAATTGTTGCAATTGTTGGGCAATTGTTGTTTGACCATTGACTGTTGTTGAACTTGCTTTATTATAAAGTGCTGTAAATGGATCCACATGCTTCTGACTGATCATTACAATACAGTTGAACTTGTTTCTGGAAGTCAGTCAAAGGTCATTCAAAATTGGACCTTTATATTTAACGCTGTCTACTGTTTCTGAACTCTAGTGCACATTGACAATTTGGCATAAAACATTAAACTGTGTTTTGCCAACATCTCTGAAGACATAACATAATGGCTCTAAGGGTGTACTCATACTAGCCCGTTTGAACCGTGCCCGAGTGCGTTTGACCACCAAAGCGCGGTTCTTTTGACTAGTGTGAGTGCTCCGAACGTGCCCGGGCGCGGCTCGATTGGCTGGCCCTGGCCCGCTTGGAAGAGGTGGGCCAGGGCACGGTTCAGTTGGACTCGGGCGCGGTTCGCATGCAGTGTGAGCGCTAACCATGCCGGAGCACGGAAAAAGACGCATTGCGTCACGGTTTTGCGACGCTCCAAAACCAACATGGCAGGGAAAGGGTCGCTTTGGTCTACGGCAGAGGTGCAAAACGCATAAAAACTAAAAACTAAAAACTGCAAAGTCCTTGCTGCACTTCAGCTGGTACCTTGCAAACATCCTCATACGAGCAGCACGATTACGTGAAAATTTTCGCGCCACTAAGGCGACACATCTGTTTAACAACAGGCTGTGAGAGGGCTGTGGACCAAACGACATAAAATTATCCACAAAGAAAACAGAGCGATGGACTCCATTGTGTTCAGAGAGCGCCGCTCTTCCTGTTTATCCCGAAACCGTCGCACCATAATGACGTAAGCGTGCTCCGGCACGAATGCTGAAACGCTATATGTGAGTGCAGGCCAGAGGGGGAGTGGGGAGGGGGGACAATCGTACTCGGGCCCGGTTCATGGCAACCGTGCCTAGTGTGAGTACACCCTTAGTATATGCTGGAGCTTATTGCCATATCAAACATTCTGCATGGTATTTCCAGAGATTTGTAAACTGTAAGCTTTAACTAAACCAGCTACAAGATGAATAATTTTTTTTTATTTTTTTTTTATTTGGACATTGTTTAAATTGTGTCTCCGCCTGTCTATAGTGTAGATGGAAAGCTAGAAGCACTGCTAGCAACTCCCTAGCAAGGCCCTGTTCAGGACCCCGAAGCTGCCTGCATATTAGGTCCCACCATGACCTGGAAGCATCTGTTGTGAAGGTGTGGGTACCACTTACTGTTGGGCCAGCAGTGGAACAGAACAAAAAAGGAACACATGATTCTCCACCCGGCCTTCCTCCAGGGGATAGAGTGGCTCTGTGTCCGCCATCTGATGGAAAAGACCAGCTCCCCCTCCAGGTTGCCAGTGTCAGCAATAAGCAGACAGTCGGTCTGCCCTCAATGGAGCGGTGGCAGCAGGAGGATCATGACGGGACTTTGTTAGTTGCTCCGGTCACCTCAGGTAAGTACTACCCTTGTGCATTTGTTTTAACTCCTTGGCCTGTTGGACCTGCAGGATAGCCATGGCATGCAGGGCAGAGGTGGCTTGGTCAGCAGCGCTGTAAGCTAAGGCAGACAGGGCTGACGTCCTTCAGGTGGTGGTGTTGTGCGGGCACAGGTGCACCGCAATCACTGTCTCCATATGGGGCATGTCAATCATCCAGCTGTGAGTGCTCAGGTCAGGGCAGTGTGTTAAACTTTATACTCACGTATAAAGTCAACACATGGTCATCACACATACATAGAGCACATCAAATATACTTACCAGAAGTTCCACTGTACTTGCTAGATGTGCAAGGACAAACCTCATTGGCTCCCCTTTGTCAAGAAAGCTATTTACAATTCCCTTTACCATATCTAATGTACTCTGTGTATGTGCACTGGTCAATAGTCACTTGAGAGGACTTTGCTTGATTCCTATGGATTTATTCTACATTATCAAAGGATTTATGATCTCCTTTAAATGTCTAATATTTGGGTAAATGTATGTTTAATTGTGAGACTGAACCCTCTCAAGTAATTTGTGCTTCGAAGACAACCAATAGTCTAATGGGTTTGGAACAACAGCATCACATATGGTATATTATTATTTTGTTTTCAAAGTACCTGTGATGTGACTTGATGAGTGTCACTTTTCCATGATGCTTTGACATAATTTCTGATTGAAAAATAAGCCAGGGTGCCACCTATTAGAGATCTCATCTATAGTGTCGAGTCCTAATCTTGGAGGTCCACCTCCCTGCAGAGTTTGGCTCCAGTACACCTGCCTGGAAGTTTCTGGTAATCCTGAAGACCATGAAGATGAGGTTTTACAGATGTGTTTCATTGAGGATAGAGATAAACTCTGTTGAAAGGTGTCCCTCTTGGAACAGGTTTGGACATTCCTACTCTATAGTGCACTTTGTGCCATTCACCATATAGAAAATGTGTAGACAAGTAAATGATTTCAAATAAGTATTTTAGCACCTTTTTATAAATTAGGCCAGATTTTTAAAGATCATTTGATTGACATAAATATGAATGCAGAATGATGTATCCCGAGTACAAGCCTGAACCATCCACCATGGACAGCAAGTCACACGTTTACTTTCCCTCACATTCAAAGATTAAAGAAAAAAGTACAAAAAAGTTTTCACCCCTGGTTCTTAATGCATTGTGTTTCATATTAGTAAATGTTTTAACCCTTGTGCAGGATCTGGAGGACCTTTTTAAAGAACAGTGAACCTTTTAACTGCTCACAGCAAATACGGAACTCGTGAACAGCTCACAAACAAACAAGGTAAAGTTCACTTTTTTTTTCACAGCACTTTGAATGTTTAATGGGATGTGTTCAAAGGGCATGAAAGATTATAATTGTTTGTGCACATTGTTTTTGTCTTACATGAAGATCACATGATATTTTATGACCTATTACAGAACCCAACCAATTCCAATGGGTTTACATACATTTCTTGCTACCATACATGGATATGTAAGCTCATGAATGTATCTTTGGATTGTCTGATTTATTCAAGTAAATTGCTATGTTGCTCATTCATTAATTCAAAACCATTTTATTTCATTTTTTTTTTTTTGACCCAGAAATATATGGCTGATTGAATTATGGATAACATTCAATAAGACCTAGCTCTTTAGTAGATTCATTATACTGTAAACCACTTGTTCCTAAGTGCCTCACAGTGTAGCTAATAACTTCTTCAAAGTAGTAGCTTTACTGTAGTTTAGCTATAAATTATTAATAGATTGTAACTGGTTTAAAAAAAATATATAGATATTTTAAAGTAGCTTTGAAAATAAACAGTATAGAGGTACGGTGGATATTTCTGGCCTTTCTGGTGACTTGCATGTTCATGGATGAATCTGAATGAAAACATATCCAGGACACATTTTACAATGTGAAATTGTATAAAATAAAGCCAGTGTTCTTAATGGAAAAAATCGAATTACTTCTCTAATGTTTTTATTTATTTAATTTTTTTTAAATCTTGTTTTTCTCAGTGATTGTCATTACTGTAATATGGGGGTGTTTGTGTATTGAAGAGCAGAAGTGACAGAATTGATTATTTTGTCTACAGTATCAGTCAACTCGCATCTCTAGGACAGGTTTCATTCTTTGTTTTTCAATCTACCTGACTAGCGTAGAGTTATCATCATAAAACGGCACATTTAAGCCAATGGGACAGACCCTTACTCACTCCTGTGGGAGTTTGGTTAGTAAATTACTTTTGTCTGATCTGTTCAGGTTTTTCTTCCACCCCAAATGTCAGTCTTCAAATGTCTCTCTGCCTGTCAACTTCAATGTCTGATGAAAGCCAGAATCCACAAAACCTCTTCAGAGACCAAACAGAGAGAGAGAGTGAGAGCAAGAGAGAAATTGTGAGATAATAGGTGTTCCTGTGAGTTCTTGATTGCAGGGATAGGGTGATGATTTAGACAGATTGGGGGATGCTGGAAGGCTGTATTAGGGTGAGTGGCTCAGTGTCTTGTCTCTCTTAGCAGTGACACACAATGAAAAAATGAAAATAGGTATAGCAGTATAACCAACATTCACATCGAAGTGCTGCAAATTTAGCAGAAAAATCCTCCATACAACTATATAAGGAAAACTATATAAGGTTGTATGCACATGTCTCACCCCACCCACTTGAAAGCCAATCATCTGCTTTTAACAGTCAAACTGGGAAACATTTAAGCCTATCGTCTGGTTCCACTGATGCATGCGCACAGTTGAGGTTTTGCGACAGCGGAGATGATTTGGCAACAGCGAGTTGTGGTGTGTGCAAGATCAGATGGAAACCACATAGAAGAGGGTGATAACAACGTGAAGGCACCGGAGCAAGCTAAAACATTTTATATCGACCACAAATATGTTACCTTAAATTTTAAGTAAAAGGCATTCTGGATAGAGACGTAAATGAAGTTGGTGTTGTGAACCCTTGTGCATGCTTAGTAAAAGTATAACCTGGGGAGACAAAGGTGTTTTAAACCTTCTTTTGGGGCAAAGTCATCAAACATTTTCAGCAATTTTTATCATATTTTACTGCTGTTTCTATACATGCTGTTTTTATGTCCCAGTGACCAGTAAAAGTGCAGTTCTGACTCTCTGCCCATTCATTTAGATAGGAGCCTGGTTTTGTTAGTCTGAAATAGCTGCCCGGAGGCATTGTCAAGATGGCGGCCGAGTGGCACAACTTGCCTAAAAGGACTTTGTTACAACTCTTTTCGTGTAGTACAGTAGGTATAGGATATGCAAGAATAGCATATCCTATATAGTATACATATATAGTATATATAGAATAGTTTTTTTTACAAACTTGCATTTTGTCAAGTTCAAATTTAAGGAGGCAGTGGCTAAACAACGAAACCCATCATGCAATACAGAAATGTGGTCAGCCCAGGTATCAGAATAAATAACCACATCATCCAAGTAAACCTTACAATTTCACCCAAAACCACAGACTAGGGATGCACCGAAATTTCGGCCACCCTTTTCGGTTTTCGGGCCGATAGACTTTTATCATCGAAACAACACGGCCGAAATGTTGTGATGACGCAAACAGAAAGCGCGACCTGCACGTGCACCTGCATAGCGCAGACCACGAGCTCCACGCAACATTCACTTAACGCCAGTGAGAACATTCTCTCTCTTCTTATTCCTTTATTCGCAGCACTAAAACGTCTCCTAACAAAGAGATTAAGACGGACCACGAAGTAAAAACAAAGAAAAGTAGGCCTACAGTCTTGTAGAGTCCTTTAGCACACGTCTCACTGAGATCTTTTCGGATCCTCTGCACTTCATCGCGAATGTGCTTGGTCCGTGTTATAAAGACAATTACTTGGATGCGGAAATAAGGCAGCGCGCAAGAGAAATGATCCAGGCCGCGCTGGATGCGGAGAACCCGCGTGGAGACGGAGAAGCGCCAAGTGCAGGAGACAGATCAGAGCACAGAAAAAAAGACTCGTCTCTGCACCAGATGAGTGGCATGCACCATCGTTGTCTGATATGTTCAGTGAAATTCTGCAAGAAAGGGCCTCAAATAATAATAATAATACGTTGGCTATTTTGTTCTTAGGCTACTATATATATATATATATATATATATATATATATATATATATATATATATATATATATATATATATACACACAAACACTACATAACATACATAATATCAGATTGTAGCCATATTTATGCTAGATTTTCTGCTAGATTTCTGCTTTAATTTGATAAAAATGTTTATTTATGCCCTGGCCCTATTTAAATACACTCTCTCAAATATTTCTCGAATGTCAGGCAGATGACAAGCTCAACTGCTCAACAGCTAGATGGTTAACTGTCTGAAGTCCCCATCCCCAGAAGTGACAACCCTATTGCCTATACTGGAGAAGTGATGCACTTTCTAGTCCTACAGAGAACAATTTCAAATGCACTTCACCTAAATGCACTTTGTTTTTATGAGAGAACTGTTCATTTTAAAACCTTTCTGCAGGCCAGTAGGCCTGTACATTATTATTAAATATACACGAGTGGGATACATTTTTGGTTTGAATTTTATTTTATACTGTGCATTGTTGCAATGTGCTTAATAAATATTTGCATCATTTGTAATTATGTATTTTTATGTTTTTTTAAATAAGTTATGTAATTGTAATTATCTTTGAAACTTTAATATTAATTTGTGCAATTGCAATGTCTTAATTTTAGTAAAGTTAGTACACGGTCATAGCAATAAATGCAATGGTACTAATAATTGGCATAATTTCTTTCGGTGTTTCGGTTTCGGTTTTCGGCCTTGGTTTTCTCTTTTTCGGTTTTCGGTATCGGCCAAGAATTTTCATTTCGGTGCATCCCTACCACAGACATTAACCAACGCTTGATTGCTTGTCAAGGAATCGCTTCATTTTCTTTTTCAACAGAGAAGAATGCTTCTTCTGCAACAGCACACATATTTTGCAAACGTATGAAAGGAAACCATCCAGATAAGTAAACGTTTAACATATTCCAAACTTATAAACCCAGACATATAAGTTGTAAAATACAAACAGAATTAGATTGCCCTGTACAGTACAGGTCAACACAACAACTCCATTTTGATTCTCACTCTACGACATCTCTTTCCTCCCCAAGCTTTCATAATAGAGTGGTGGAAGTATGACGTCCCTTTGTATCTGTATCCATCATGCCACAGTCAATGTTTTTTTTTTTCATTGGATTTTGGTTAAATATCCTAAGGTCAGTGGTTAAGAATCTCAAGATACTTTCAAGTTTCATTCTATGACATAAAACACACAAGTTGCACCCCACTCTTTTTTTCCCTATTTTTTTTAACTGTTGTGTTTCTTGAAAAAGATGGTTGCTGACAAGTTGCTAAATGGAACTACAGCATTAATCACAATGCTATTTTTTTCTCAACAATCATGTAACTACAATACCATTTAAATAAATAAATAAATAAATAAATTGAGTTTTACAGCTCAAAAACAGCATCACAGTTCACAAATCTTTTTTTTTTTTTTTTTTCACGTCAGGGGCAGACAAAATTTTCACACATAAACACATTTAAAATTCATCAGTCCAATAAACTGAATAAAACTTAAGAAAATTAGTTTTTCTTTTTTTTTTAAGCATGGTTTTAATAATTTGCACAGCCCATTTTAATAGACCATAACTGGAAGCATTATAAGTAAAGGTGCAGAAGTAACATGCCACACCTAATTTTTATTCAGGAACTTTGAATTAACAAAATAAGTGCCATTGTCTGATACAGTCAGTTCAGTTAATCCGTGTTTACTTAAGATAATTGTGTAAACATTAAATGGTGGTAGTAGATGTGGCTCAATTTAGTGGATACACTTCCATCCATTTTGAATCTGTCTCAGAACATTTCCCCCCATGGATGGTCCTGCATAATACACATGCAGTCATTACCAATTCCAAGGATGCAGTGAGGCTACAGCCGGAACATTTCTATGCTCATACAACATGTTTTAACCATCCTTTCCACATACTATCCTCTACGATAAATTAATATGAATGGGTCAAACAATCTTCCAGTCTAGGATAAAGTCGTTATGAACATTAACAATAATTTGGGACAAATATAATGTGATTTTATGATAAAGAAAATATGTAAGTTACACTCTGATATTGAATTCATGTACAAATTTGACTGTGCATGAATCCATGTTCAGATATCTGGCTGGTTTGTGCCAATAAGCTATAATTTAAAATGTTCACTGAACTACATCCTGCACCTTGAATTTCAGTTACATTAAACTGACTTAAATTATTTTTATGAGTCAAAATTAATTAAAAACAAAAGTTGTAATGACTTTTTCATCATATAATTTTTTACGGTGTACTGATATTCTTAAATAATTTACTTCTAAATTCTTACTTCCTAGCTCAATACTGTAAAAATGTTATTCATTTATAAAATGTTACAAATTCTGAGCATTAAAACTATGCAAACATGTAAATAAAGTAAACCTAGTGCACAGTGCCTTCCCAGAATGCACATTTAACTCGCTGCACATGCATAAAGTTTGTGAAAAGCAGAATTTACTGTGAACCAAGGCATGGAAATGCAGAAAATGCTTTCAACCGCACACGTGTTCACTTGGCTTGGCCAATGCCATCTGTCCAGTTCCTGAGACGTGACTTTACAGAGGGATTATCTCTTCAGGCAGATGAATGCTGCCCACTCTCACAGTGCCAACTCATGTACACAGTACCCTTCCTTAGTCTCAATCTTACCCTCAGTCATGGTCATACAAGTTTCACTCATGAAGCCAGGAGCCTCCCCCATTCTCACTTACTGTATGTCAACTTTTTGCCAACATCCATGTCCATGTGCCCATTCGACTGTAGTGTCAGGGTCATACCTGCTTTCACTTTTATTCAACAAAGAATGTTCAGATGCTGTCCCTACTAAATACTTATTTGTGATCTCATGTGTGAAGGGCGTTCAGTTCACTGCCTGGGTAAACAATGAAGAGCATGCCCACAACAAATTCTACAAAAAAAAAAAAAAAAAAAATTATGATGTGATATTTAATGTGCTATATTATTGTTTTGTTATTTCCATCATAAATGAGATTTTGTGAGGAAAACCTGCTTAGTTCTCACAATTTACACTTACCTCTTACTTGGTAGGTACACCTGTTCAACTGCGTATTAACGCAAATATTAAATCATCCAATCATATGGCAGCAACCCAAAGATTTAAGACATGTAGACATGGCCAAGACAATCTGCCGAAGTTAAATCCAGGCAACAGAATATGGAAGAAAGATGATTTAAGTGACTTTGAAAACAATCTTGTTTTCCATTTGCATTAAGATTATTTTTATTACCACACTGGCAGATACATTACTGTAAATTATATATATATTTGTACTTGAAATAAGAAAAATATTAGTAATTAAAGCATTTTTGCAGCGTGCATTAATGAATGAAGTATTTAAACATCGCTCGTGCTTTAAAAAGGGGGAGGATACTGTAAGAAACTCTAAGTTTACAGAAGAAAACCTGCTCCCGACCAGGTTAGGTTCATGGAGTAAGTTACCATGGTAACTAAGTATGGTTATTAGAAAACGGGCTTGACTTACCCAGCTTTCTCTGGTTTGACAAACGTCCCTTTCTGAAATGGAAAACGTCTCAGGTTACGAATGTAACCATGGTTCCCTGAGTAGGTAACGAGACACTGCGTCCTCTAGGGGTCGCTATGGGGAACACCTCGTCGCGACCCATGTCTGAAGCATACATTGAAAAAACACCAACGAGTTGGCCGGTGACAGCCTCTGACATCACTACCTCTGACGTCACTACAAACAGGCACCAGGAGAACATCATTCACTTCTTCGTCTGAAACTTGCGTCCGAAGCATGGTAGGGATCAAGAGGACACAGTGTCTCGTTTCCTACTCAGGGAGCTATGGTTACATTCGTAACCTGAGAAGTTCACTTCGAACTGCGTCCTCTAGGTGTCGCTATGGGGAACAGTATACCCACGCCGCCATGCTGAGGGAAGTGCAGGCCAGAATCATGGCGAACACTAAGTACCAACTCTATCTGTGCCATGGGAGTTGCCCCTGGGACGTTTAGATGGCTGTCTGTTACAGTTAAATACCCAACTTAATTGTTAGGGCCTCGGCCTGGGGTAGAGCTGAAGGCTTGGAATCAGGAAAGATTCCTTTAAAGGGATGTGGCTAAGAACCTAGCATAGCAAGTCTTGCCTGTCACACAGGGGCTACCGCTTGCTTTCGCATAAGCTTGCTGAAGGGGCTGTCTCAACAGATCCCTAGTAGCAACACCCTGTTTATATAGGAATCCGAGGATACATAGGTGGAGTGGAGCCCAAGATGTATGGGGCTTTTACCAACTCAAGAAAGGGCACGAAGCAACCGTGAGAAGCCCTCACCCTATAGATTTTTAGAAAGAATGCAGAATACTAGCATACAAACTTACCACAGTGTCGATTCCAGGAAGTGCGCAAAGACTTCATGTGCAAAAACTGTTCTTAGGAGGGGCTCTCGCGGCACTCTGATAGAGCAGCTCATAGATGGAATGGTGCATCTCAAAACAGTATGTTTGAGAGTCATCAACTCAATCTGTGGAAATAATGCTGGAGCGCTCTGGGGGAAAAAACGGTCTCATATGAGAGAAGAACTCCGAATTCAGAGTAGCACACTCATAAGCGACCCTTCTTGGAAAAGGGGAGCGCTGCTAAATTACCATGATAATTCCCCAAATAGCCTCTCATGTTGAGGGAAACAATGCTTGAAGTGTATGAACAAATACACACTGGCTGAATGGAGCCCAAGGAACCAAGGTCTAATCATCTCAAGAAAGGGAACAAGGTGAAGTGCATAACCCTTTCCGTACAATACTTCAGAAAGTGTGCAGTGTCTTGCGTGCAAACTCAACACTAACCTCCATGTGGTTTTCAGAAAGTACACTAAAGTTTAGCTTGTGTACCTAAAGGTTCCTAAGCATCGCAGAGGCGCTGAACCGCATGGGAGAGGCAAGTTCAAATTTTACAAACCTCTGGCAAGTGGAGCATCACCTGAGGCAGCATACACAAGAAGACTTCTGTAACTGCCACCTCCACTTCCCGCTGGATGCGACAGCACAACTAAGCAGTCAGGAGACCCCTCAGGGTGACCTGGCCGGACATCCATAGAATTTCCTGCAGTGCTGTACCATGCCTGATGATCAAGGAGGCTCCTGCAGAAACCTGTGATCTCAGCCGCCTGGCCAGACATCCATGGAATTTCCTGCAGTGCTGTGCCAGGCCTGATGATCAAGGAGGCTCCTGCAGAAACCTGTGATCTCAGCCGCCTGGCCAGACATCCATGGAATTTCCTGCAGTGCTGTGCCAGGCCTGATGATCAAGGAGACTCCCACAGAAACCTGTGATCTCAGCCGCCTAATACTGGAACATGAAGCCGGATGGCTGGTGCTGACAAGTGTAACACTGTAACTGAGCACTGAAAAGGAAACTCATAGAATTTATTAGTAGACACATAACCACCATCAATTTAATACACATAAGTATATACAGAAAGGGTTACATACTCACCCACCCTCCTGAGCTGGAGCCCTGCTCAAGGGCCGCCTCATTTTAGTCCAGACCATCAGTAAGGTGGTTGCTATGAACATAGAACCAAAAAAACATTATAGGTTCAGCATAGGAGACTGTTATGCTAACCTCAATCAGGTGGAGAGCTGATGGTTACAGGGGAATTAGGAAGGGGAGGATAAAAGCAGAAGTTAAAAATCCCCAAAGGGAATGAGTAGATACCTAGGTATCACTCTGATTCGGACGAGAACGCTGCCTTGTCTGGATTACATCCCTTAGGTTCTGTTTACTTCCTCGTGACCCATGATTCCGCGACACTAGCCTTCTGTTCCCTTCTTTGATCCTCAGATCAAGACAGGCTAGGACCCCTATGTTGTTCGGGCTCAGACCTGGACCTTCGTGGAATGAAGGATCTGAAAGCAGCCGAGCGCGGCTTTGTCTCCCTGAACTTCTCGATCACCATCTCAACGGAAATACGGAAAAGTTCAAAAGACGAAACCTGAGCATTGAGAAGAAAGCATTTTCTTTCTTCCCGATGTCTGCCAGATTCATCCACAGTTGTCTCTCCACTACCACCATGGCCGCCATAGTCGCCATAGGTGGCTTGCTTGGTAGCATGGAGAGAGATCCGTGGTGCAGTGCACCTCAGCTGCCTGATCAGGAATAAGGCCCTCGCCTCTATCCAGGTCTCTTAGCAGATCAGTCTGATATGCTTGAAGCACCACCATCATGTGTAATGAAGCCACAGCCTGACCTGCTGCTGCGTATGCCTTGCCATTTAAGCAAGATATATTTCTTGACGGGGCTTAAATGGCAAGGAGGGAGATTAGGAGAGGATGTCTCCCCCACAGAAAGAAAGCTCTTTCTACAGGGGTCAAAAACATAATGCTCATCAAGGCGGCTTCACGGCATCACCTTGTTAGAGCACTTTCATGGCAAGTCCAACTTTGCGTGATCCATAACCTCCAACAGCTCTACATACCCAGGGCAGGAGGATTGAGAAGGCTCAGCCTCAGCTTTTTTCCCATCCTCAAATATCTCCTGCTTTTCCTAAGAAAAACCCAGCAGAACACCAACCTCAGTATCAGAAACTGTTAAAGATATAACATCATCCTCCCGAGGCCCTCTCTTGTCCACCGCCATTACGAAAGTCCCTCTCTAAACCATTCAGACAAATCCACCTGAAATTATCATGAGCTCATTCTCCTCCATGCCTCAGCAGCGTCAGGTCCTTAACTGTGGGAAGCAGATGGCTGCCTTTTTTTCTTTTATTTCCTCGAAAAGAGAGACAAACAAGAGCAGAGTTTTCACTTTACCTCCTTTCTAAAATGGGCCACAGGTTCACTGGGCTCACAAAGCTCAATATAAACCTTCTCTCCCAACTCAGAGTTGCAGAAAGAAAATATATGTCTATGCATTTTAAAAGTTAGATATATTAAAATCGCATATATATATATATATATATATATATATATATATATATATATATATATATATATATACAGTGGGGATCGAAAGTTTGGGCACCCTTTGCAGAATCTGTGAAAATATGAGTGATTTTCAAAAATTAAGAGAGATCATACTAAATGCATGTTATTTTTTATTTAGTACAGTCCTGAGTAAGATATTGTACATTAAAAATATTAACATTTAGTCCACAAGACAAAAAAAAATGCTGAAATTATTAAAATAACCCCATTCAAAAGTTTGGGAACCCTTGGTTCTTAATACTCTGTGTGGTCACCTGATGATCCTCGACTGTCTTTCTGTTTTGTGATGGTTGTGCATGAGTCCCTTGTTTGTTCTGAACAGTTAAACTGAGCAGCGTTCTTCAGAAAAATCTTTAAGGTCCTGCAGATTCTTCAGTTTTCCAGCATCTTTGCATATTTGAACCCTTTCCAGCAGTGACTGTATGATTTTGAGATGCATCTTTTCACTTTAGTGGAGTAGATGGGGTGGAGGGGGGATGCTGATAACCCGTCAATGGAGACAGGTAGGCTAATTCAGCTGTATTTATACCCTAAGGTTGATTATCTTAAGTGGTTTTTTGGCCAGTGGGCCCGTGATAGCAGCTCACTGTACCTGGACTGACAGGCCCTGCTGGCCTGCAACGGGGAGCAATTGTAATTTGGAGCGACCGATCAGGCGAGTTTGTGCCTTTCTCCACTGTGAGACCAATGCTTGCTGGACAGAAAGACAAAACAGGAAAGAGGAAAAATGAGAGTTTGACCTGGAGATTTTCTCACACTGCGTCCGCTGTGAGACCCAATGCTCGCTGGACAAAAGAGAAAAAGTAAGTGCTCTACCGGGAAAGTTCTCACTGCATCCGCTGTGAGACCAAATGCTTGCTGGACAGAAAAGAAAACGGGAAAGAGGGAAATGAAAGCTTGATCAGGAGATTTTCTCACACTGCGTCTGCTGTGAGACCCATGTGAATTCCTCAGAAAGGCAACAGGATTTTGTAAATCAATTCCTAGTGCCACAAGTCAGGAGCAAGATAACCAACCAACCAACTCTTTCAAAGAACAGCTTTCAACATTAACACCATTAGAACAGTTATTGACAATTTCAATTCGGAGAAGAGATTGTCAAATTTGGGTCAAGTGATCAATATTGATGGTCCAAGAGATGCACAGCCGACCATCACATGTAAACCCATGAGAGTAAACAAGATCCTTGGATTGACTTCCACCCACCTAGCAGAACCAGACTGAAAATCAACCTCTGGTCACCACAGAACATCAAAGAAATGCAGAGAAACCGTCTTTTACGTGCATGCACCAAAATGAACTCAAAAGACTTCTAAAGGAATATCAATCCATTGCTTTACTCCATATAATTTATGAAACCCACACATTTGACTATCATGTTTCTAATCACTTATTGTGTATGTATTTTTAATAACTATTGAACAGATTAAGGATGCATATTCATGTTTAGGATGTATGTGTTTCAATCTGGTTGCTTGAAACATTTCTGACCGGTTATCTCTCCAGTTATTTGTCAAATCATGTTCTTGTCATAGGAATCATGTCCAAAATTATACCCTGCAAGAGCAGGAAAATTCAGACCACGTGCATGATAAGATACCATGTGATTTATGATACCCCGACAACATTTGAGGTGTGGCCAAAAGGCCAGTTTAAATACTCAGGACACCATTAAATTCTACTTTTTAGCTTGCTTTTACTCTGCTATCAGTCATGCCGGCTTTTAGCTTGCTTTTAGCTTTTGCTTTTCAACTTTGCTTTTAATCATGCTTTCAGTCATCACTTTTAGCATTCTTTGAGCGCGGTTCCAGCATGCTTCGGCCTGCACGCCTGCCGTTACTTAGCCACGATGAGAAGAAACACCACAGTCTAGTCAAACTTTACTTTTGTTCTTTTACTTTAGTTTCTTTTTTTTTTCTGTTGAGAGTTTCATGTTCTGAATTAAGTTTTGTGACGCCATGTCTCCGAGTCTGACCTCGAGTGCCCGTTCACACAACTCCGCATCGTCAGCCAACGCCCAACCATGGGCATCCCAAGACGTCACTTCAACGACTACTGAACTTCCATCCAATCAACAAGCTTGGGAAACCCCCTTTTCAACCTCAAAAATGGGAACCCCCTTTACAAAGGCAACACAAGTAGCCTCCAGACTGTGATCTGTACTTGTGTATCTAATATAGTTCCTATATTGAGGAACTCAATGAGAGGGTTAATTAAGTGATTGATGGCTGTTCATGTCTATGCAATTTCACGTATTTCTGTAAATTTGGGATTCCACATTTTCATTCACTTAAACTCATCATTTTCCCAACTTTCCATCTTCCTGGATCTTTTGTATGTGTGAGTGTGTGTGCTTATGTGTTAGATTAGTTCATATGTCTTAGATTTATATAATATAGCCTTATTCATATTGAAAAGAGAAGTATCTTGTGTTTTCTGCTTACAAGTAAATGTCTTTAACTGCCGATCTTGTTACTGTGCTAATTAATAGTGTTTTCACTATACTTTGGATATTAATATGCAGTGCAGATTTGATGTTAAACGGCTCGTTCAGTGAATCGCAGGGCGCCTCAGTGATCAGCCGTGAAACAGTGATTCTGTTCAAATTCCCTTTTACATATTACATGCCAAAGTCCATAGCTCTAAGAGTGGAAGTCTCAGCATAACAACTCCTAAACTGAGAGGAGACCTAGCTACACTCAACACCAGAGCCAGTTAACAAGGCTCAAAAAAGGGCCTACACTCCTTATACTGCCTAGGCGAAGCTCTGGGGAGTGGAGGCTTCAGCAGAACGACTCTCAAAATGAGAGGAAAACTAAAAACAGTCAACCCTGGCAGGAGAGCTCTTAAGAGTGGAGGTCTCAGCAAGACGGCTCTCTAAAGGGAGGAGACCTGGCTACACTCAGTGCCAGAGACAGAAAGTGAGGTTCACCTTTTTTTCAAGTCAGGAGCCTCCTTTACCAGTAACGTAGATAACTCACATTATACACAGTTCCTATTCTGTAAATAAATAGAAACAAAAAGTAATTCTGGAAGAAAAAGCATTTCTCGTCAGATTCCTTCCATGCCCTGCCTAAAATACTTCTACATAATGGAGTTGTCTAGGAAACACTGTTAGTTTCAATGGCAACTGAATTTGCTGAATGACGAGAGTGAATGAGTTTTAAAAAAGGTCACCATCTTGGTAAGAGGGTGTGGTGTCCCACCAAATGTTGTTGTGGGTTAACTGATTTGAAACCATGACCACACTCTAACCAAATTGTAGACAACCAAAATCTGTCTGTTCTATCTATTCATCTTAACCTGTCATACAGGTAACAAACTAACTAACTAATTTTCAAACTGAAATAATATATAATATTTCTATATAGTATTATAAAAAATATAATTGCAATATAGTACAATGGTACTATTTAGTATGATGCTAAAACAACACTACATAGCAGTACACACAACAACAGAAAGCACTGAAAGATTAACAGTGAAATATCCTCTTAGTTCGGTTAAGAAGGTCTTTGCTGTAAATGTAGGGAGTGTCTCTCACTCCGGAAGCCCAGAAATGAAAGAAATAACCCATGATTCAAAACACCGAAACCACAAAGATGCTCAGCGCTAGTGTTATTCTAACACCTTCAGAGCAAATATGAATGTTCAGCAGTGCTTGTAAAAGCACACTTCCTCCATTTCTCTTTTACCTCTTCCACTCTTTCGGTTTTCTGTTTGAAGTGCTAAACCACCAAACAAGGTCATCATGTCTTAAACGTGCTTACTTTTATTTCCAGTAGTTTATCTGAGGTGACAGATTTTAATAAAAGCTTCCTTACCTATTAAGTATTGTAAGGCCTCTGCATTGAAGTACGTTATGGATGCATGTCAACATTATAGCCAATCAACAACTTTACTATTTTATTATTTCAAAATGTATTATTGCCCAACAATATTTTAAAAGTTAATCTGCAAACATTCAGTACACTAATTTGCTATATAGCAAATCTCAACTGCTTTATTGCTTGTATTGTTGAAAAAGATCAATTATATTCAAATGTGACTACTGTATAAAGCACAAATATATTAAGACATTATTAATATGAAACAACATGCATTGTGAAAACACTTTACCTATGACCTACATCGGCTCACCTTACAATTGAACAATCTTCATTATTAGATAAAAGAACCTGTGAAACAAGTGCATAGGCAAAATCTTTCCTTTTTGGTGTATTTAAGACTGTATTTAAGCAAAAGAGAATCATCGCTAAGAATTCAAAAGCATTCTCTGGTTTTGAGAGACAACATGATTCTTTCTAGCACTTGCTGCGAGTTTCATCAACTATGTAGCAGGTTATTACTGCCAGTGAACTTGAGTCAGGAGATGAGCAGCCTCCAGGGGCTGTTCTGGAAGCATTCATGCCCAATTTGACATGCAGGTCAGAAGCTTAATCCCCAGCCTATTGCGTTAATCAGCATTGATTCGTTCTGATCTTCTGGCTGGGAAGGATCAGCATTTGTCTAACCTTCCTAAATAGTTGTCAAGTTTTTATTTTATTTTTATTTTTTTATATAGCTTTTGAATATATTATACTGTTATTTAACATAAAACAACTTTAGTATCAACAGCAGGTTTTTTTTAAACACATAAAATATCACACCATAATTGTTTTATTTTTTTGGCCCATTGCAATCACCCATCATAATTTTGACAGTCTGCTGAATTGATATTTAATTTTAATGATTTTGATTACATGGCCATGGCATTCTGCCCATTTCTAATATATACTATATTATTTTGCAGCAGCATACCATTTTAGTACAGACAATACTAAATATATAATTCATGGACATTTATATACACTGCCAGCCAATATATTGGAATAATCACACACACACACACACACACACACACACACACACACACACATATATATATATATATATATATATACACTCACTGGCCACTTCATTAGGTACACCTTGCTAGTACTAGGTTGGACACCCTTTTTCCTTCAGACCTGTCTTAATTATTCCTTGCATAGATTCAACAAGGTGTTGGAAACATTCCTTTAGAGATTTTGGTCAATATTGACATGATAGCATCACACATTTGCAGCAGATTTTTGTCGGCTGCACATCCATTAAGCAAATCTCCTGTTCCTCCACATCCCAAAGCTGCTCTATTGGATTGAGATCTGGTGACTGTGGAGGCCATTTGAGTAAAGTAAACTATTTAGCCGTGTTTCCACTGTTGCGGGCATGCTTTGTTGGTGAAATGATGGGGTTGCATGACGTTGTTCCCAAAAGGCATGTTAAGTGCGGGTTTTAGTGAAGTGCAGCAGAGCTTCTGAACCGACGGTGGAAACGCAGTGCTATTTTGGCCTCGGTGCTACAGGTCCGAGGCTATTAACCTCGCCCGGCCTGTTTAAAGCACTGGCTAGCACAGACCTGACAGTGGAAATGCGGCTATTGTCATGTTCAAGAAACCAGTCTGAGATGATTTGAGCTTTGTGACATGGCGCATTATCCTGCTGGAAGTAGCCATCAGAAGATGGGCACACTGTAATCACACTGCACACTGACATGGTCAGCAACAATACTCAGGCAGGATGTGTCATTTAAATGATGCTCAATTGTTACAAAGGTGCCCAAAGTGTGCCAAGAAAATATCCCCCACACCATTACAACCCCACCACCAGCCTGATCCACAGAGACAAGGCAGGATGGATCCATGATTTCATGTTCTTTACACAATGTCCCAACAGAAATCAAGACTCATCAGACCAGGCAATTTTTTTCTAATCTTCTATTGTACAATTTTAATGAACCTGTGCTAATTGTAGCCTCCATTTCCTGTTAGCTGACAGGAGTGTCACCTGGTATTGTCTTCTGCTGCCCATCTGCTTCAGGGTTCAATGTGTTGTGGGTTTTAGGAATGGGATTCTGCATACCTAGGTTGTAACGAGTGGTTATTTGAGTTACTGTCGCCCTTCTATCATCTCTAACCAGTCTGCCCATTCTCCTCTGACCTCTGACATCAACAAGGCTATTGGCTATTTTCTCTTTTTTGGACCATTCTCTGTAAACTCTAGAGATGATTGTGTGTGAAAATCCCAGTAGATCAGCAGATTTTGAAATACTCAGACCAGCCTGTCCGGCAACAACAATCATTCCACTTTCAAAGTTACTTAAATCCCCTTTCTTCCCCATTCTGATTCCCGGTTTAAACTTCAACAAGTAGTCTGAATATATACTGTGTGTGTGTGTGTATATATATATATATATATATATATATGTGTGTGTGTGTGTGTGTGTGTGTATTTTTTTTATTCATGTGATGACAGAGCAAATTTTCAGGAGCCATCACTCCAATCTTCAGTGTCACATGATCCTGATTTTGTGCTCAAGAAAAATTTATCATTATTGCCAATGTTGAATTTTTTTTTTTATATTTTAATGCAAACCGTGATACACTATCATTAAAATGTTTAAGGTAATAAATTAAGCTTTAGAAAGCAAACAAACAAACAAAAATCTTCTATCAACAAGGACACATTAAATTGTGGTAATATTTATGTATTATGGTTTCAGTAAAAAGTTTAGCAGCAAAAAAATGGTTTTCAACATTGATAAATATCAATAATTGAGAATCAATAATAAATGAGCAGCAACTACAATGACATTAACACATTTAAAAAAAAAGTAATTTTAATGAATAATCAAAAAAAAAAATATCACGTAATAAAAAAAAAAAAAATCACAATATTACTGTTTTTACTGCATGTTTATTGTAATCAAAGAAACACAAATTTGGTGAGAATAACAGACTTAAGTGTGTAATGTTGCTGTCTGAGCATAAACAATATCTGCAAAGTTGCATCACTGAAAGTTCAATGCAAACAGAGATCTCATCTTTTAAAATTCTGTCAGTTAAATGCCTACAAAAATGGCTGGTAAGGTAAAGGTACTACAACAAACTTCTTCCCAAGTCTGTTTCGTCACAAACCCAGATAAACCCCACCCTCAGGAACATGCAACAAAGGGGGCGAGGTCATGCTGTGCTGCTTTAGAGAAGAGGAAGAGAAAACTATGGGTGCACGTAAAAATCACACATACCTGTATATGAATCGCGTTTCTGTCTTCTAGTGATTCTAATGGATTCACAAGTTTCAAAACCAATGTTCTAAAGCAGCGGTTCTCAATCCTGTTCCTCATATCGCCCTGCTCTCTCTCTCTCTCTCTCGATCTCGCACTCACTTTCTCATTCAGTTGCATGAAACTCCTTAAGCTAAGAAATCCCTTAGATATAAGGTTAAGGGTACCCTTAGTGAAACTTGGTTTGCAAGAAAAAACCCTAAGGGTTTCCTTAAGGAACTTGAGGCTGTTATTAAGTTTTCCCCCTTAATTATCTAAGTGTTCCCTTAAGCATTGCTACAAGGTCCTTAGTGACCATTTCACCTTAATAAAGGTGCAAATCAATAAGGGAGCAAAACAGCTCCCTTAAGTAAACTTAAACTCAAAATACGATGGCTGATTTAGTGTTAATTCACGAGTTCACACTTACATACAATTGAGAGGGTAAAGTTTAATGCATATTTGGGGTGCTGTCCGGAGGGAGGGCTCTGAGCTCGGCCCGAACCCAGAGTACTCCCCCCTACCCTATGTAAGTAGTTTAGGACTAGAAGTGTGGAGAAGGGGTGGTGGGGGGGATGCTGCAAGACTGTCAAATGAATTGAGGTGAGACTGCTGTATATATACCGCTTACCATTGATTGCTGAGTGCTCTCCACCTGTGTTAATTATCTGCTCGTGCTTCTCCCGAACTTTGTTAATAAAACATAATTTCACGAGTTCACACTTACATACATGCATTTGGTGAGAATGTCTAACATTATGGGTTGTCTAGCGTCGGTACGGCTGGGCTGGGATCTTTGAATCCCTTTGATCAGGAGGGAGGTTTGTGAGTTGTTTATCTCGGAGGAATGAGTGCCGTACATCAATGCGTCAAGCAGGGGTTTTAACAGGTGGGTTACAGGAATATTAGTTCTGAATAGCGAGGTACTGGAGTTGGGAATTGATCCGCCTCTGGAGCCAGCATCCTGAATTTCTGAAACAGAAAACAAGACAGGAGTCAGCGATTTGGTTTTCTGACCCAGGGATGTGTTAAGCAGTTATGATAAATTGGTCGCAAGCTGAAATCCAGGTGAGACGCCTTAACAGTGACATCAGAGCCGGTGAATGGGAACGGCCTTTGTTAATGCAATGCACTGTTGCGTCTTTGTCGCAATGCACTAAAATGCTACTAGCGGCCCATTCTTTCCCCCACAGAAAAGCAGCTACTATGAGAGGGTAGAGCTCGAATAGAGCTGAGGATTGAGATATGTCCTGGAGCTGCTGTGGCCACGGAGCCGCCAACCAACGACCTTGAAAAAATCCCCCGAAACCGATTGAGGGGGTGGCGTCTGTGTACAGTTGGATATCGGTAGGGGACGAAACAAAGTTGTTATAGAAAAAGGATAGGCCATTCCGCGACATGCTTGATTTATGGAAATAAGTTCCTCTAGTGAGTGAATGGAGGACGCGAGTGAGAGGAGATGCGATATAAAGGGGCGGCCCTGCAGAATGATGCGCATTGCGAAATTTAAATGTCTGAGCAGGGATAGGAGTTCGTGTTTTGAACAATTAGATTTTTTAAGGAAAGCAGAGGAGATGAGAATTATTCGGTCAATTTTCTCTTTGGGCAGGGATGCTTGGAATTTGTCTGAATCCAAATTAATTCCTAGGAACTCGATTGATGTAGCGGGGCCCATGGTTTTTTTCCTCTGCGATAGGAATTTCCTAGCTCAGAAAAAACGTTTTGGACTGTGAGGATGTGCCCGGCTGGGATGGCATTGGGAGGCGAGACTATTAAAAAATCGTCTAGCAAGTGAATGAGGTGGGGGGAATGGCATAGTTGTTCGCCAAAATCCAGCAGACAGCTTCTGATAGCATGTCGAAAATTTTTGGGCTGCTTTTGCATCCGAAAGTTAAACCCTCTGCGAAATAATATTTCCCGAGCCAGCAAACTCCAAATAGATGCCATGAATCTGGATGTATGGGCATTACTTTGAAAGCAGATGTAATGTCAATTTTTGCAAGCCAAGCACCCCGACCTACGATTTTGATTATGTCGATAGCCTGATCTATGTCGTGGTATTTCAGCGAAAATTCATCGAGAGGGATCAAGCGGTTTATGCTTGGGAACGGGGAATTGTGCGGGGCTGACAGATCGATTATTAGGCATTTTTTACCCGAGAATTTCCTTGTAGCCACTCCAATGGGGCTAATACGAAACCGATCAAATGGAGGATTGTCAAACGGACCGATCATGAAGCCTGACTCAACTTCTTTTTTGATCAGTTTGTTTATGACTTCAGGTTCTATGAGGGCAGATTGAAGATTACTACATGTGATGTTTTGGGAGAGTGGGCACTCTAAGCCGGGTTTAAAGCCATTTTTTAGGCCTGACAACAGATGAGTAAATTCGGCGTCCGGGTGATGAGCTAGTTCGAAGTGCATGGGCGAAATATTTACAGGAGTCACCAAATAATTTTTAGATTTTTTTATTCACAGATTTGTAAACTGGGCATGAGCGCCACAACAGAAATTACAGATGTGCATAAACCAGCAGCACGCTCGGTTACATTTACCCTTGTTAAAATGGTTACAGGGCTGTCGGCTTTCGTCGAAAGGGGAGTCCTGGTTTGCGTGGGTGGTTGCTGTCCGAGGCACATAACTGGTGGATTTAGCGGTGTTTGTTCCCACGTAGGGAAGAGTGGAAGGGTTAACCTGCGGGCACGATGCGGTTGAGTGCGTAACTGACCTGCAAACTGCGCAATTGATGTTTTTGCAACCTAAAAACACTCTGCTGAGTAGATCGGAGTAGAGTGCACCCCAGTATGCGCTTTGATTCCACTGTGCGACTCGCACTGCACTTTTTGCTGAAAAAAAAAAAAAAAAAAAAAAAAAAAGTTTATGGTACGTGTAGAAGTGCCCACCCCCATAGGACAGCGCGAGCTCGGCTATGATTGCTTGATAATCGTTCAGTTCGCGCCACCTGTGGGGGAAAGATGAAAAGATGATTTCAGTGAAACGGGAAAAAGCAATTGCAAATTCAGGAAATGAAAGAACGCGAGATGAGTAAGTGTTTGTATTTTTTTTTGGGGGGGTAACTGGAAAATCACCGCAATCTATACGGCGGTCTGGTTCCGCTGCGGGGAATAGAGGGAGAAGAGAGGAAAGGTCTATATACGCACCTGATAGGATCTGCGCGCAGATACTTTGGGATACCGGTGGTGGTTCCATGACGACTGCGTTGGACGGAACAGGCATCGGAGTCGCTGTGAAGAGAGAATAGGGTCATTTAGTTTGTATGAGAGAGCTAGGAAGGGTATAATCCGGGGCTGCGAATGTCGGCGGCAGCCTCACGCTTAGATGACACCGCTGTGGTTTGAAAAGGAAAGTTAGTTGGAGGGTATGACGAAGAGGGAAGATTATAATTTGAAGTGTGGGCTTGAACTGCGAGCGGAGGCGGGCCTGCGCTTGTTTGAGCTACTGGAGCCGCAGGCCACTGGAAGTGGGCGGGGTTATAACCTGGTGGGTAGAATTGTTGGTATCCTTGGGTCTGTGCTGCTAGCAGCGATGGCCTCGCGCTAGTGTCTCCAATGGGGGCTGTAGGCCACTGAAAAGAAAAAGGGTTATGTACAGCAGGAGTATGAAACTAAGTGGCTGTGACTGCATGCGGCACTGCGGCAGCAGAAACCGTGGTGGAGGGCTGGGCCTCATCGGGAGGTGTGTGTGACTGTGAGGTCTGTGTGGGAACACGACGGTGGTAGCTGGGCAGGCGAATTTTGGGCCCTGCGGGCTTTACTCTGCCTGTGGGTAGTCTTTGGAGTTGACTGTAGGGAAACGTACAGATCATACAGCTCCGCTTTGTTCATTTTTAGCGAAGCCTGTATGTCTGAGTTGCCAAGCACTTCCCTCAATCCAGCTACGGGCCATTTCCCGATAGGTGGGATCGTCGGGACGGCCGAGCGGTAGGAGGAGGCTGGGGAAGAAGGTGGAAGCCTTGCCGGGGTGGTGAAGACTGGCCTCTGCGTCTTGGTGAGCGTAGGGCTGTTTGGGCCAGTGTGCGGCAGCGTGAAGAAGCCTGGGGCTCAGGTGCGACGTCCGGCGTTGGAGGGATGGTCGTGGGACAGGCAGAATGCGAAAGTGCATCCTTGGTGATGTTTCCGTCCTCATCGGATGAAGAGCTTGATTTTGACATAAAAGCAGAGCTGAAACCAAAAGCCACTAACTGCTGCAAGACTGTCAAATGAATTGAGGTGAGACTGCTGTATATATACCTCTTACCATTGATTGCTGAGTGCTCTCCACCTGTGTTAATTATCTGCTCGTGCTTCTCCCGAACTTTTTTAATAAAACATCATTAGAAGAGGAGGATATACCAAGGCATGTATTTAATGATCGTAATAATCCATTGGAGACGATGAATGGTTGATGAAAGGATGAAAATAAATATTATTATTATTATTATAACCACTTACAAAGACAATAATTGCCTTTTCGTCCTCTGTCCAGTTTATTTTTTTCTGTTATGTCTGTACTCTTCATATCAAAAATATATTAATACAAGTGTGATTTTAGTAAGGGTTTGGCTTTGTGGTTCGTTATGTTCTGTTTACTGTTAGAGGTAGTAACCATAGCAACCGCGGCGAGCTTTGCCATTTGTTGTCAGAAACTACTGTGAAACGCTTAGTATAAACACTTAGGTAAGGGTGACAGTTAAGAGGTTTCTTGCAATGCTCTTAATGAAATCCCTTACCTCGGGGATTTTTTCTCCCTCAGGGAAACCCTCACTTAAGGCACAGATCAGCTCCAACAAACTGTTCCATTTATTCCCTTATTTTCACATAGCAATGAAAGCATTATACATGGACGTGCGTACGGTTGCTGTGCTGTATTAAAGCTGTAATCAGAATAAAACTGTATAATAAAAGCTAACAGAAGCAGTAGCATTTACAAACACCAGCGTATCTAAAAGTATGAGACAACAACAAACCATTAAGAGACGTGCTTGCACAGGATCTGCCCGATCCTCTTCATAAATATTCTCTGCGTATCAATTGGGCTAAAATTGATAAGCAATATAGACAACATCATTGTTTAAAATACAATGAGAGCACATTCTGAGCTTGAGGGGCGGGATGTTCAGATACGCTCTAGAAGCAGTTTAGAGAATCACAACACACTGAGTCAGCTGATCAGTCTCAGCCCATCGTGTATTTCTGAGGGAGGGGCTTCATAATAACAGGAAATAATCAAGGCGTTTGTCAGAGAAGAGATAGATTAGTGTGGAATAAAGGTAAATTATGTGTAATAATAAAAAAGCATGAACAGATATTAGACTGCACCACATGAACACAATCAAGCCTAGAAAAAAAAACAGCCAACCACTCCTTTAAAAATCTTAATTATTTTGATCTTTTGACAAACAGTGTATTATTTAACCCATCTACATATCTATACACAGAGAGAACCAGTATACAGATATGAATTGTGGATTAAATGTATGTGAATGTCCTTGAATGTTAAATTTAGTAGGGTATGAAAGTGACATGACATTCAGCCAAGTATGGTGACCATACTCAGAATTCGTGCTCTGCATTTAACCCATCCGAAGTGCGCGCACACACACACACACACAGAGCAGTGAACACACACACACTGTGAACACACACCCGCAGCAGTGGGCAGCCATTTATGCTGCGGCGCCCGGGGAGCAGTTGGGGGTTCGATGCCTTGCTCAAGGGCACCTAAGTCGTGGTACTAAGGGTGGAGAGGGCACTGTACATGCACTCCCCCCACCTACAGTTGCTTCCGGCCGAGACTCGAACTCACAACCTTTCCCTGTGCTAACATGTGATGTGTAAAAATATTTTCTGAGACCTAATATGGATCAAATCCAGTGAACAACATTTATTGGTATCTCTGTTCATTTGATTTTGTAGTCACTGTCATTAATTTGCTCTGCTGATGGTCATACATATGGACGATGAGTAAAGAAAGGCACATAATGAATATTATTTTTGAAAGACTGTTGATAGCATGGTAGATCTATATGGAAAAGTATTGTTGTTAAAAATCAATTTGTTGGAGTTGGAGTTTTGACGATTTTTGAGTCTGAAATCTGAAAGTCTGCTCTATTCCTGTGCTTTGGCTCTTTCGTAGTTCTTCTTTTACAGACTGCCATTTCCACTAAATTAGTACCCAGGGTTTTAATTGTAGTTTACGAAGACCATTTATTGGTGTACAAATAGAGGTTGCGTATGCCTGTTTGTGTTTACAAAATTTGGGCCTCACCCAGCCTCCCTGTGGTTGATTTTTTTTCTTTCTTGTTTTTTCACAGTATTCTTTTTTTTTTTTTTTTACCATATGAGCTGCTGCCTCACAATTTCCAGCTGTTGTTTATTATGGTGAATTAGCACTTCAAACCCCAAAACCAGATTTCCACGGTGTGACTATATAACCCTAGTGCTATAGTACTGTATTGAAGCTGTGAGAAGCTGCTTCTGTATACTGTATAATTTTGTATACTGTACAAATTTCAGATGTAATGCAGCACAGGGCAGGTATAGTTATTTATAATAAAATAAAAGTTGTCAAGGCAGCCTCTGCATGTTTAAAATGATTTAAAATGTCATGGTTATTTTGGTCTTATGTGATCTGGGCATTATGTATCGTGCTTTTTTATAGAGACTACTACCCCTACTAGTCTAAACTTCCAAAAAATAAAAAATAGAAAAAAAATGTTGATATGTTTCTGTTAACAGGGTTTCTGAAGGATTTTTAAGATCAAATGTAAGGCTTTTAAGCTGAACGAAGCCGGCACTGAGACTCGAACCTGCGACCTTCGGGTTACAAGTCCAATTCTCTAACCATTAGGCCACATTTGCAAAATGTTATTGTATTCTGATTATTTATAAAGTGTGTATAGAAATACATTTAAAGTATGTAAACTTTGCAGCCTGAAATGAAGACGGACACAGTTTTTGTTTTATCCAGGTGTATTTGCTCAGTCAGCAAAATAACACCCAACATGTCAGAAAAAAGAAGAAGAAAATAAAATGTTATCACTGAGTGGGAAAAAGTATAACCCCCTCATGATTTTGTTGAACCACCTTTTGCTTCAATTACAGCATTTAGTCTGTTGGGATAAGTTGCTAACTTTGCAAATTTAGACATTTCAATATTTGCCCGCTCTTCTTTGCGGAACTGCTCAAGTTCAGTTAAATTGGATGGTGAGCATTTGTGGACTATAGTCATTCAACAAATTTTCAGTGGGGTTTAAGTCTGGGCTCTGAGTAGGCCATGCAAGTACATTTACCTTTTTTCTCCTTTCACCAATGTTTGGTAAGTTTTGCCGTGTGGTTGGGTCACTGTCATACTGGAAGTTAAACCTACTTCCCATTAACAACTTTCCGGCAGAGGGCAGTATATTTTCCTTAAGTATTATAATTTTTTGCCTAATTTTTCCTTCTATTCTGACAAATGCTTCAGTCCCTGCTGCAAAGAAACACCCCCATAACAGGATATTACTACCTCCATGCTTTAACTTTAGGAATGCTGTTATTTGGATATTGAGCAGTATTGCATTCCCGCCAGACACATTGGATTGCCTCAGAATCTTTAGGGTGTGTTTTGGGAAAGATCAGTCTGACTGCATATGGCCTTTCTTGAGGAGTGTCTTTTTTCTTGCAATCATCCCATACAAGCCACATTTATGGAGAATTTCTGATATTGTTGTCACATGGACACAATAACCACTCTTTGTCATAAACTCCTGCAACTGCTTCAGATTTGCTGTAGGTCTCTTGGTCGCCTCTCTGACCAGTTTCCACCTGGTTCTTTCATCCAGTTTGCAGCGACGTCCTGATCCAGGGATGGTCTGTGTTGTACCAAATAACTTCCACTTCTAAATAATAAACTGTGCTTCTAGGAATTGATAAAACCTTTGATTTTCTTTTCTTTTTTTGTTTCAATTTCCTGACTTAGTGTCTTTTGACAGTGCGATTTTCATCCGATTTTGAGCCGAATTCTTACTCGTGCGACTCTTTTTTGGGTCGGGCCGAATTTCAGCATTTTCGTGCGTCGTTTGTCGTGCAGTGTTCGTGCAGTGTACACGGGGAAACGAGAATCGATAAGCCTCTCCCAACCGGCAATCGGTTGGTCGGATGGATTTCTGACATGTCAGAAATTTTTGTTGCCTCTCGTGAGGTATCGCACTATTGAAGCAGGGCTACGAACCGATTTTCCACATTTCCCTCACTGCGCATGCGTGAAACATGGTGACACCTGACACGGCGTGTATTGTTGACTGAAGTTATGAAGAGCACCAGATACAGATCCCCTGTAAAGACCTTGTCTCAGAGGACCACCAGGACAAGACCACAGGAAACAGATGATTCTTCTGCACAATCTGACTGTGCTGCAGCCTGGAATTGAATTACTGGTTTCGTCTGGTCAGAGGAGAACTGGCCCCCCAACTTTTTTTCTCCATTCTGTCACCGATGGAGTTTTGGTTCCTTGCCGCTGTCGTCTCTGGCTTGCTTAGTTGGGGTCACTTCATCTACAGCGATATCGTTGACTTGATTGCAAATAAATGCACAGACACTATTTAAACTGAACAGAGATGACATAACTGAATTCAATGATGAACTGCCTTTAACTATCATTTTGCATTATTGAGACACTGTTTTACAAATGAATGTTGTTCAGTGCTTTGACGCAATGTATTTTGTTTAAAGCACTATATAAATAAAGGTGATTGATTGATTGATTGAAGTTATGTAGGGATAACTTGTTGAGTTATGGCAAAGAAAAATAAAAAATAAAAGAGGGGAAAAAATGACTTGACCACCTGCACCTTTTTTTCTTTGGACGTTTCAACACAAAGAATTGCGCATATCACCAACGCAGTACGTTTATCCCGGGAAAGCATGTTTATTCTGAAACAGCCACAAACATCCGTGTGATGAGGCATCCTACGTGTTAATTCGGTTTCCTCACGTATAGTGTGAGCAGTCAAATCGTAACTCAGCAATCAGACCGTACAGTGAGCACACATAAATCGTGAGCTTTGGCTTTACATCGCATGCGATCTACCCATACAGTGTGAGTTGGTACCTTGCCGAAATCGCACAGAAATCGCACAATGTATGCCCGCCAATAGTTGATTGTTTTTCTTCAGGTGCACTACCAAGGACTGAAACATTCCAGGAAAGATCTTTTCATGCTGAGCCAATCAAAATGACCACAGCCAATCACAGCTGAAAGTCAAATGGCTTTGCGTGCCATTGAGAAGGTGATTAGCCACACCTGAGTTTACAAATAATTTTTAGGACGGGGTGATCCCTACTCCCTTACTATTTTTTTTTATAACTTTGCAATACTATTACTACTACTACTACTACTAATGATGATGATGATGATAATTATTATTATTATTATTATAATAATATGGAGCTCATACCTGAGAAGGAAAAAAAACCCTACATTTTATGCAACGAAAAATATGCAATTTAAGTGCATTTGCTGATATTTATATGGCCAAAAACTAAGATGACATTCTGATAGCTTAATACTCATGTTTTAACATGAATTTTCTATAAAAATTGTTGTTTCAGTGCAGTATATATGTACTTTAGAGGCTTTAGAAATTTGTGTTAAATATGATACAGTTGACTTTAGTGGGTTTAGTGAGTCATTTCCAAAGCATGGTATTTTCATAGCACTATTTTTATTAATCAAAATATCCCTCTTCATGCGTATCTCAGAAGTACTCCCCTCTCTCTCTGTTTAGCGGCTCATCTTCCCATCTGTGCCCCGCTCATCTTTTTTTCTTGCCCACCTAGAGGCCTCTGAGACCCTGGAGGTTAATTAATAGTTAATTAGATTTGTTGAGATTGATTAGTGATTTTGTCTTGCCACGGTTGCTGCACATCATTAATGTGTCTTAACTCCCTAGGCACACACACACACACACACACACACACCACATTGCCCTTGGAAGGTAACAGCACTGAAGTACAAGCTCTCCAAAATTTCCCAAAGGGAGAGAGAGAAATAAAGACAAATATTAAGAAAAGGGGAAAACGAGAACAAAAGAGAAAGAGTGAAGATAGATAGTCACTCAGTGAGCTGCCACATAGACAACAATTTAAGGCATAGCAGGTGCAAATTTAAATTTCAGTTAAATTAAAAATGCATTTAAAAAATTTCATCCAATATTTTTTTTGTGCTATGTATTTTTGATTATTATAATGTGAACATGTGGATTCGCCGGTTCCACACACTTTCAAGACAACTCAGATTGGTGAATTTGATGGCTTCAATCAAATCTTTCACTGTTTACAGGACATGGGAAATAACCTGTGCTGCCCTTTTAGAGATGTGATGGTACCACAACATAGAAAGATTAGACAGATGTTGCACAGGTCTGTGTTTCTTTCTCTTGGCTGAGCGCCCCAGTGCTTCTGTTCACACTCACTATTGTGCTGTTTTCCATCTCAGTCTCTACAACATATGAATATACAAGCTCTCTCAGTGAGAGGTTCTGTTTCACTGCTCTTCTCTCTGTGATATAAGACCACCAGCTGTTTAACACTGCTTATAAAAGGAGGAGTACACTTGGACTAGTGGAAAGTGCTCGAATGATGGATCTATGGAAGGTATGTGTGTTCAAGAGAAAAAGAAAGGACCAAGCTCTTATATTTATTGTCATTTTGTAGTTCATACTAGGCTGTTTTATGCAAATAAAAGCACTAGGATATGACCAATGAATGAATGAATTAATGAGTGATGCATTTATATAGCACCTTATTGTGTATTGTTGTACAGCCAAAGTGCTTTACAGTCATGTGGGGGTCTCTACTAAACTACCACCAGTGTGCAGCATCCACTTGGATGATGTGACGGCAGCCACAGGACAACGGGGCCAGTGCGCTCACCACACACCAGCTAAAGGTGGAGAGGAGAGAGATTCATAGAGCCAATTAAGTGGTTGGGGATTATTAGGAGGCCATGATTGACAATGGGGCAATATGCTGTATTCTCTGGCCTCACTAACACCTCTTCCAACAGCATCCTAGTTTTCCCAGGAGGTCTCCCATCCAGGTACTGACCAGGCTCAGCACTGTTTAGCTTCTGTGGGCAACCAGTCTTGGGCTGCGGGGTGATATGGCTGTGGCCATATGTAATTGTTTACATGAAGTCAGAATTCTGTTTACTTTGTTAACATCTTATTTTATTTTAAAAGAAAAAGTCTGATCCGTCAATCATTCATCAAAATGCAACAAATTTGTCTGCCTTTGATACAACCTTCCCTTATCAATCTCCCGACATGAAAGCCACTGACGATACAGTGGATAAGTTTAGTTTTTGATTGATGTTAACGCGCCACCAAAAAATGGAAGAGAGGGGTGGGGTGAGCAGTAGCTCATTATCATTTAAAGAGATGTGATTGAAAGAAGTAAATGTGTGTTTATATAATGTATTTCTTTGTATTATAGGAAATGTTTGCTGTGTTTAGGGAGCAGTAATAGAGGCACGCTACATAGGTACCCTTTGAATTTGAACTCTGCTTACATGTGTGATTTTTCTGGAGTCAGCAACAATAAATGATTACGTCTCCTAAGCCTCAGTCCAGAAAGCAGTCAGGCTGGCACAAGTACTAGTATGTTGGTCAACTGCTTCACAGAGCACTGAGCCAAGATGAGAGAGCCAGAGCAAGCAGAGAATGAGGTCACTTGAGTTTGTTGCTTGCAGGACATCTCTCAGCTCCATGTCTCCACCCCCAGAGTGGTGACGCTATTAGTTTACATCTCTCAAACTCTCCAGGCCCCCACTCTCAAATCTTTTACCACATGGCTGAAAATTATTAAAAAACCTCAGTGCTCATCTGACCTGATTCTTTTCAAAACAGACAGCATAACTTCAAGAATTTAATTCTCAGTTCTAAGAAAGCCTGAAGAACTGTTTTTGTTGTTGTTGTTGTTGTTGTTGTTATTGAGTCGGATATATACAAAATTCAACATAAATTCAACATTTATAAATAAAAACCACTGTGAATTTGAAATAAATTTTTGAAATGAGGAATGTAGTTTTAAAGGCCATGTTGCAGGTTAACCACCACTTTCGCTTTATAGGTACATAAATCATTCAAGATATGTATATCATTTTTAAAATGTCTCAAAAATGGTATTAACGACCATGTTTTTAGGTTTTGGTATTAACGTTTTTTACGCAACTCGGTGATGATGAGCTTTTGTTTGTGTTTGTGTTTGTGTGTGTGTGTGTGTGTGTGTGTGTGTGATAGTATTGAACTTGAAATGTATTCTGCATTAAAAAGACTTACTTAAAATATGATTTTGTTATAAAATTTGGTGTCAAACTAAAGCAATTAGTGCAATTCAATAAATTAATCTTCCTGTAATTTCAATTTAAATTCAATGTGTCAGAGTATTGATGCCCAAAAGTGAATCCCAATGATAATTTTAGGAATTGATTAATAATCCAAGAAATCAATAAATCAATTGAAAACTGGGGACAGATATTGGGGAGCAAAAATCTATCAATTACTTAGTTTGATTCGCTTTCTGCAATAGCAGTTCAGCATGTATAGTTCTCTAGCAGAACAGTATGGCTCTTTCATACTGCAAACAAGAAATACTGCAAGCCTTTTTATATATTTATAATGTGCACCAGAAACAATAGTTCCCCTCCAAATCCTGTGTATTTATATATAATTTTAAGGCATTGTCAGCTGCTCCTAATATGAAGGCCGCAGTAAGCAGAAAAGAAGATGCTGTCTCATTTTGACCAAAAACTTAATCTAGCATGTATTTGCAGATTGCATATTTGAAAAGTTAAGGCCGTCCCAGAATGCATTGCCATGAGGAGTGAGAAAAATTCTACAAAGATGTTGTTTAATACTATGATAACATAGGCTCATTAGAAAAATGTGCCTCTCCCTACACTTTTTTAAAACACCAAATGTGGACATATACATGCAATTTTCTGCTGCTTCCAGTTGAAATGAACAGTAGAGAAAGTAAAAGACTCTTTTGACACCACTTGGCTAGGTAGTGTATGTATTATGTAATTCTTTAAACGCTATAGAGCATTAACCTTTCAGCGCCACCCACTGCAATATGTATACCAACCAAAATAAGAAATGTTGCCAGATTTACGTTAATCTTTTTCAGATAAAACTGAAAATGATTTATTGCCATCCTCTGGATATTTTACATTGATGTGTTGTGAAATTTTATATACTTTTCAGAAATGTCACCATAGGCACCTTTCCCAATGAGCCTACTGTATGTTGGATTATAAAAATATGCTTTACTAGCTTAGCAACAAGCTAACAGCAAATTCTGGAATAAACTGTGAACATTGTCTCTTATATGAAGTTTGGAATTCCTGCCTAGGCAGTGTTTTCAAAACCATCATAACCTCCATTTCAGTTTCTGTGGATGCTTTAAATGACATCAAGGCAGCTCACCAGGTTTTGAACACAACTAATGCTTTGAGTAGAATTCCAAATGCTCTAGATCTTAAGATGATATCTAAACAAAGATGTCCTATGTCAAATGGCAACATGTCAGATCTTTCAATGCTTATTTTTAGACCTGTGGTTTAGACCAGGATAAAGTTTAATCCATGAATGGGAAAGTGATAGATACACAAACAAGGTACCACAGAAGTGGCGAGAGTGGCATTCTGGTCTGGAAGTCCATTCCAAAGCTTTGCACAAGAGATCATCCGCACAGTAAAGCACCTTATATAAACATTTTTTAAACAAAGTTTGGTTATGACGTGTGTTGTTCACCGGCTCAGCCGCCTCGAACTTCCACTGTAAACACAGGAATGCTGCGAAAATAAAACCATCAAACAAAATATCAGAGTGAACATGACAGTTCAAAATCACAATTTTTGGCTTGCCGGACTTTGGCCTCCCCAGTTTCTCGCGAATGATCGATAACAGTTGATAAATTTAACTTTTCCCAAAACCTGTCGGGACTCGGGCCACAACTTCACCTCCATTCAAAATGTGAAACAAACGCTCTTCTTGTTCAGGCTACAGTTGGCAAATGCCGGGAATATTCTGCACAACAGAGCAATAGCATCCCGTGTCCGTTTTCGATTTTCTAACCTAAACTACAATTCTAAATTCAGCGCTTAGCATCTACGTCATGGCTCTGAGCCCGCCCCCTGTTCGTTGATTGGCCGGCTGTTTTGGAGCTGGAGGAAAACTGGGAGATAGTTCGCTATCTCAGACTGAGCACAAAAGCAAACTGAAATTGAGCGGAAGTATGAAGTCTGACGTAGTCAGGCTAGTTATAGATATTATTTTGAACAAATCATCATAACTTAATTTATATAATGTCAATGCAGTTTGTTTAATAGTTTATAGTGTACCTAACTACAAACCCTGGTGAAAAAGCAGCTAAAACTAAAATTATTTGTGACAGACATTCCAATACTGCTGAAATCTGTGTGTGGAGATTCTCTGTGGGTCATTCTGTATGTTTTAAGACATGCCCAGTGCCAGAAAGATGGCTCATAAAAGGAACACAACAAGGCAAGCATAATGGAGATTGCTGATGTGGAAAGGAATTGTGGGTAAGTCTCTGTCATCAGTCAACTCTTATAGCAGCACAGTGCCTGAGATGTAGAGTAGTTCTTTACTGCCTCAATTTGCAAACTACTCAGTAGCACAAACACACATAAAAACAAAATACTCTTATCACAAGCCACATAAAACTAGCCAGACACTGATGTGTAGCGGCATCATAGCCAGGTATGTGATGTGTTGCTTTTACAGCAGCACAAAGGCTCATTAGCATCTAGAATGGCTGTGGTGATTCTGTCTGCTGAATTTGTCGTTCTCCTTGGAGGGTGTCAGGAAAGGGTTAAAGCCGTCTAACATTCACATCTGGGAACCATTTAAAACATTCCACAAGGCTTACCACATGTTTTCAGATGGACAAGATCCTACAAAAGACTCCGCTGTCACATGGGTTTAATGGGAGGAAGAGACCTGAAATCTACAACTGAAACTATGTAATGGTTTCTTCTTCGCACAGGTGGGTGGTGGGAGATATAAGAGGTTGATAAAGAAATTTGTGTTGTGAATATGTGTGTGTGAGGACTATATGTGATCAGGATGTTATCTCAAAGATAACTGTCTGCTTTTCCTATACCTTGGCATTGTAACTACCTCCAGACTATGCTCTGATAAAGATCTGCACTATACTGCACATTCAACCACTTTTAGCTCAGAATAAAATGAGGTACACAAGGGTGGAGCACCATTCCAGCCTGATCCATGCATTATTTTTCCCACTTATTGGTCATTGGAAATATGTTATACACATACGCACACTAAGCATCACTGTGCATAAAAAGTGTTTAGGAGGTGCAGTGGCACCCGAACAAGATTTGTGCTGGATGAGCGGGTTGTTATGTCAGCATGGCATGGTTTATACATATTGAGTGAAATTAACACACAATGCTAGATTCCAATTAGACTTGGAACACATTTTTTTTGCAATTTGTTTCATGATTTTGCTAGGATTGATCTGGAAATGGAGTGCATGAGTGAACAGGGGACTCATTCACTATGTCATTCTGTGGTGCAGCATCCATATTTTGATAAATATTTAGGTCAGGCACATTTTAGAACTATGGGAATTTCACACAAAGAATTACAATAAACCTATAGAGGCATACACAGCTTTGTATCACCAATTAGAGGCAGAGACAAGAGTAACAATATAAAAATAACTCTTTATTGACAAATTTTGAATAAAAAAATGTTAAAATAAATACTGAAAAACTTCCAGCCGAACGGGGCTAAGGAAAGCCGAGGGCCTGGGACTAGAGCTTACCAGTAGAGGCGGATAATCAGAACACACCACCCGCAGGTGAATCGCTGCATTTCACTGTATATACACATACACACTGACAAATATAAAGACAAATCACAACAAATGGTGAGGTGTTCACTGCACACTGTGAGGAAGATATCACCATCTAAAATAAAGTCAGTCCTCTGCCCCTGGTGCTCAGGCCATACCAAGACAAAAAAGATATACATCATATAAACAGTCACTTTGTTGAGCTGTGTTGGTTTACGAGCTCAATCAGCCAATCACAGAAACAAAAACAAACAAAAACCCAAATTTTGCAACCCATGAATCACAAAATAATAATTGCTTGAAACAAAACCACAATTCCAACCAAATACAAATATATAAGTATAAAAAAAACAAAGGGGGAAAAAATACGTTGAACGCTTTGGGGAATGCCTTTGGCGAGACCAACTCTGAATATCGTGTGCAATCTGTCCAATGGAAGGGCGTGATGTCATGGGCGGGGTGACGTAATGACCAGGAAGCTATAAAAGTACATGCCACGCAGCTGGCTTCAGCTTCTTGTCTTTCAGCAAGCGCTCTGTGTGTGCATGTCATTCTGTCTTGTCAGTCTTATTTATTGACATTTGTCACTATTAGCTCCTTTAAGTAGCTATAGTTTGTCAAAGAGCAAAGCTAAGACTAGGAATCTGAAGGGTGAATCCAGACAGCATTTCAGATTGTGTGTTTCTCCCTGCTCTCAAAGTTAAACATCAGAGGTAGGGACCCACACGTGGTCTGCCTGGGATCAAAGCGCGCTGTGTATGATATCACATGTTGATGATTTGATCCCGGAGGGCTCTCTTCAAGAAGTGAGCCTTTGCCAGCGTTTCCTCGTGATACCATTCCCGCTTTCGCCGAGGCGGAGTGGTGCCTGCATTCGTTGGGTTTGCAGATAGATCTGCTGGAGGGAATGGAGACAGGCGCATCCCTATCTCCTATCTCAACCATCACATCTGCCAGATCACTGGGTTCGGGAAGCCCAAACTGCGGTTCTTCCCCCGAGGATCGCGCTCAACGCTCTGCCTTTCTTTCTCCAATGAGATTGACAAGGAGGGCGTCAATGAGCTTGAGGTTGCACAAACACAAAGTTGCATTACCACCAATATACAACAAACAATATTATGCCTAAACAATATACGGGCAGCATTAATGAGGAGTGTGCTTGTGCGCATTTCTGGCGGATGGGTTGGAGATGGTTCTTCCTATCTCTACCCGTGTTCCCTAGATCTAGAGCACACTTTCAAGGCTCGGAAGCCCGTGCTGCGGTTCTTCCACCTCCTTGACTGTTAACTCACTGTGGCAGCTATTTAATCTTCGAGGAGATTGATAATTGTTTGTGTGACTAAGCTACTCGCGTGCTGCCGAGGCAACGCGTGTATTACATCATTATCAGTTTTGATGTGAATCTTTCCACACCCGACCGCTTGTCTGGTTGTTTAAGCTCCATTTAATAATGACGAATTAAGTGAGCCATTTATCTGACTATGATAAGTTTGATATATCATTCCACGCCAGACCGTGCATACTTGTCTGGTTGTTTAGCTGCATTTAATTCCTGTGGAATTAATTTCAGCATTTATCTGACTGTGAGGAGTTAGATATATCACTTCGATGTGAAGTGTATCACAAGCCAGACCGTGTTTACTTATCTGATTGTTAGACTGCATTAAATTCTGAGGAATATAATGACATTTATCTAACTTTGAGAAGTTAGATGTACTGGAGGGACTGCTGGGTGGGAGCAGCCCCCTCCACGTACTAACAGAGCGTTACCGCCTGTGCTCCCCGTATCAGGACTGGAGGCTGAAGGGACGCTCTGGGCCAGGGACTTCCCAGCCTAAGCTGGCTCTGGGGGCCGTACACCAGGCGGGGAAGTCCTCGGCCAAGATGTCCTGACACGTGCATGACTGAAGAGTCATCTGGGCGTCCAGTGTACTTTCTCCAGTTCAGAGAACCACCTATCTAGGGTCATGTGGGATTTGACCACGATGTAGGCACGTCTGTCTACTGCTCAGATCGAGTCGATCATCACGTTAGTCAAGAGAGTCAAAGAAGGCCAGTCACTCACTGTCAACCAGTTTCAGGTCTGATGGCAGCTGTGTCCAACGTGATACCTTTTGGCCTGCTGTATATGAGACCCCTACAGTGGAGGCTAAGACCAAGGAATTTTCCCCGAGGGGGAACCCACTTCGAACTATCAAGGTCACACGGCGATGCCTTCATGCCTTAGACATGTGGAAGAAACCTTGGTTCTTGAACCAGGGCCCGTTGCTGGGAGCTCTTTGTCGCCATGTAACGCTAGTGACAGACACGTCCCTCACCAGTTGGGGTGGGTGAGGGCATGAGTGGCCACCCTGCCCACAGTCTGTGGAGCGGTCGCAATCTGACATGGCATACCAATTTTCTAGAAATGCTAGCTGTGTATCGAGCATTGAAATATTTCCTACCAGACCTGAGAGTTCACCATGTGTTGTTGCGCACTGACAACACATCGGTGGTCTCTTATATCAGTCACCAGGGAGATCTGTGTTTGCGCTCCCTGTACAAGCTGGCACACCAGATCCTTCTATGGTCCCAGGACAAACTCCTCTCATTTGGAGCAGTGTATATTCCTGAGAGATTGACTGTGGGAGCAGACATCCTGTCGAGACAGGGGCAGAGGCCTGGGGGGGCTTCACCCTGAGGTGGTGAAGCAGATATGGAGAGTTTTTGGACCTCTTGGCGACTCAAGAGATATCGCAATTTTCCCCCTGGTTCTCTCTACCGCAGTTCATGATCTCTTAAGTTGACTAACTGATCTTCAGACAAAGTCTCGAGCATATCAGTCATGCTTCCTCTTCCGACGGGCTGCTGTAGGCTTCAGCCTTTCATGTGCCTCCTCAAAGGTAACCTGCAATCGCCTACAATGTTCCATGACACAGCTGTGTATGCTTCCTGTAGCCAGTTCAGGCACCCTAACAAACAAAAAGTCTATCTGCAACTTGGGTTCTTGATCAAACATTAGTTAATATAGGATCTCTCCAGTCACTTGATGAGGAGTGGTGTTATAACAAAATATCACCTGTGATTAAATCGAACACATTGTCCATTACCGACCGGATGGTAGGGGGTGGTTCAAGATTTCCTTACCTGATAAAGCTCACAAAGCTGCAGAATAAGAGTGGATTCAAAGTTACAGCCCTGGTCTGAAAGATGATGGCCCAGTACCACAAATTTATAAAACCACTCCTCAAAAAAAAACTTGGGCAATGGTCTCAGCTCTTTGCTCGTGTGTGGGCCTGGCATAGATAATTTACTAAACACATCAGTTATTAATAATATGTTTTCCTGTCCAGAATATGAAGGTTCAAGTACCGTGAAGTCAATGGTAAGGACCTCATTAGGCCTTGAGGCTAGTTAATGGTACATAAAAGCATGTGCTACTGGCCGATTATCTGTGGCAAGCTGGCAGTGTTCACATTCCTGATACCAATGGGTAATATTGGCCAGCATATTTTGCCAATAGCACTGCTTCTGAATCAACTCGCTGGTGCGCTCAAACTCCTGAGGCCCTATTTATTTGGTGCAGCTACATCAAAATCTCTTTCCTCAAAGCATCAGGTAGCACTAATTGATAACACTCTTCACCTCCATCAGGACGGAATATCCTCTTATGGAAAACTCATTCCCTTGCTTCTAATCTGTTCTATTGCTGGAGTAGAGTGAAAACTGGTTTATTCAACTGCTGCCAATCCTCCAAACCTGGGCGTTGGTCCTGTTCCCAGAACTTTCTTACCAGTCCAATAACGGGATCAGCCTTCTGAATAGAATGCAGATCAGAGGCAGATTATCCCGGAAATGCACTCACCGCCCTTACATCTGCTTGAACCACACATCCAGTGCCAATGGCCTGCTGCAGTCACCCAGGAACTGCGACACCAGCAGCTAACTCCTTAACTTTGCACTGAAAAACTGGGTTATGGCGAGAGAGAGCATCTGCATTAATGTTACTCCTTTCTGACCTATATCTTAACTCAAAATCAAATGCAGCCAACTCTGCAGCCCAATGTTGTTCTGTGGCTTTGAGCTTTGCTGTGGCTGAATGACTCAGAGGACTATTATCTGTGAAGACACTACACTTGCCCCAGAAGATACTCCTTGAATTTTTCACCCATGGCCCACTTTAGCTCAAGAGTTTCATCAAACTGTAATTAGTCATATTATGCTCCGAGGGCCATACGCAAAAGGTCAAACCTTCCCTTCAAATTCTTGGAAGAGGACTGCCCCCAGACCCCCATGGCTAGCATCTACTTCAAGGATGATGGTTTTGTAAAAATCTGCATAAGCCAGTACTGGGCAAATGTTAACCTTAAATGCTGTCTGACACTGCTTGGTCCATATATGGGTCAAACTCTGCCCTCTCCATTTGCCTGACTTACCTCCCATCACTTCCCCAACCAACCTATGCAGAGGGGCTGCCATTTTGGCACACCCCTACACAAAGCATCTATAATAAATTGCAAAACCAAGGAATTTTGTTGACTTAGACACTGTCTCAGGGCAACACCATTGTGAAACAGCCTCAATTGTACCTGGAACAGTTTCTACCCCTGCGCCGATATAACATGCCCCAAGTACTTCACTTCTGGCCTGAAGAAAGCACATTCCTCCAACTTTGCCTCGAGTCCTTGCTTCTCCAGACGACCCAAGACCATCTCCAATCTCTCCAAATGTTGAGGAAAACCCAACAACATCGTCAAGATATAGAATGAATGGGACAAAACCGATAAATCAAGGGAATCAATCTGTTGGGACAATTAAGAACCCCCACCACACTATGAGTTTGGAGTGTGGCAACTACTGACTCCCGTTGGCAAACTGACTATATAGACCTTCCTAAAATTACCCACCCCAGAGTCTCTCTGCAACATGGCTGTCACAACATGGCCACCACTCCAGAGTCACCAACTGTCATGGATACCACATCAGTGTTTCTGGCTGTCTTGCATTTTGCAATCCCTATGCATTTGAGACTGGCTTCCAGTTTGGCTGATGTCAATGCAAACGCATGGCATCCCAGTGTCCTCTGTGCTCTCAAGCCCGGTGACCTCAGCACTCTCAAGTGAGCCGCTTCAGCCCTCTGATGCCCAGCAGCCTCAGCACTACCTGCCCCAGAGGCTGATCCTATGTTCATGGCACTTCCTGTGATAGCGGTCACCATTTTTGTGTCTGGGCTGCACACAAATTTTCTGATCCTCCCAAAGCAGCGGCGTCTGGAAGCTGTTCCTTAGGGCCTAACCTGATTTTACCAAGTGAGACATGTTCCTGGGACAACATCGTTGTTGACCCTGGAACAACATTGTGATTAACCAATCAGATTTGAAGAACCAGTTTATAGATTTTGTGAAGTTTATGCTTAAAATCAGTGTTTGGTGCTTGTACATCAGTGTCATTCATCTATCATTTCCTCTGATTTTAGGGATTACTCATGGTTAAGGTTAGGTTTAGGTGTAGGGATATGGTTAAGAATATATTTTTGGAGTAAAATGTTGTTCCAGGGTCAACAAAATATGTTGACCTAGGAACACATCGGACTTGGCAAAATCAGGACGTGCGTTCCTTAGGCGGGGGGTTATGTCATAAATTCCCTTTGTTCATGGAGTGAACTATATAGATGTTATTTTATACATTATATTAAAATATTTTATGTAGGCAATAACTCAGTTTAATATTTTACTAATTTACTGAGGTGGCATCATTGCTAACTTACAAAGATTATGATTGAGTATGATGTAAAATTAACGGTAGTCTGAGAGTCTTCTATGACCGTTATCTTATCTGAGCTCAAAACGCTGCAACTGCCATACACTATATATGGATTAGTGAATGAGTGAACGAGTGAGCGGTTTTGTACACAGCTTTAGTTTGTATTTCTGTGCCTTTTTATTGTTACCTTGTTCTCCTCATGTTCCCCTGCTGCTCTGTTTTTTTGTCATGGGCAATCATTGGACCACACCCATCTGCTTGTTAACTACCAAATTACACATTAGTTTATTAGTTCAGCTTTGTGTATATATAGCCCTAGTGTTTCTCTAGTGCTTTTCGGTCGGGGGATGCAAACAGTGTAGTGGGATTTTGTAATGTTGGGACTTGTAATCAAAAGACATAAATCAGATGAGAGAAATCATGGTTTTCAACTTCTTTCACTATACTTCACTCCTCTTCTCCTCCTTCCCATCCATCCATACAAATCTCTCTATCCGCCCCTAGCGGACTGGTTCAGTATTGCAGTCCATGAACATAAATTACAGAACATAACAGATTTCATTTGAAGGTGAAGTGGGAAGTGATATTTTAGAGCACTTTGAGCTTTTGATGTTGACTTAAGTCCATTTGAGGGCAGAGTTTGATTTGTTTAGTTAGACAATTCACCATGTTTGAAAATTATGTAATTTGCTTGTTTATCCCAATGTCAGTCCAACCCTGTATGACTCAAAACATACACATGATAGTAATATTAACCCAGCTAATAAATTTGGAGCTTGCATTTCTCTCGTTTTTGTGTGCAATGTATACTGTACATCAGAGAGTGCACTGTGTTGATCTCTCTGGTTTCTATTGCCATCACAGACAAGGGCTGTAACACTGATTGACAACAATGCATTTCAGGTTAGCATCTGTCAGAATGGACTGATTAAGAGTGTTCTACTAACTTCTTTTTTAGGGTTTGTAGAGTTTGTCCATTCTAGCAAGAGGATAGTGAGATGGGCAGGGTTTCTTTTGGACACTATTCTGATTTCAAACTACCCATGATACTGATACTTTATTTGGCCACTTGGCACCAACATGTTAGTTAAGATACCGAAAATGTTTTTCTTGGAAGGGTCACATCTCTGGCCGTGAGAAGCAGAAATGGTGTTCTGTGGATGTTGATTGGGTGGGCTAATGTTACTCCCAAAATAGGCCTTGGCAGAGACATGAGGTGGATACCATCCAACATGATATTAACAAGGGTGTTTAGAAACACCTGATTTGATCATAAGAGGTAACCAACTGGAGAAAACAGGATTCACTACTTGATTTGCATTATTTACCCCAATACACTGACAATTTTTCACAATTTGAATCACAGCTGAATCTGGGATGACATAAAGCAATAACATATTTCAGCTGGGAAATAAAAAATTACTATTACAACTGCTATGATTCCCAAGTTTTATGATTTTTTTCTTTATTTGTGTCCATGCAAAAATGGAACCTGCAGATTGTTTTCTTCCTTATTTCCACGTGGGCCTTAGTGTATTCTTTGCAGCATCAATATTTTAGATTGTCTATCTCCACTAGGGTGACCAGACATCCCCGTTTTCCGGGGACAGTACCGGTTTTTGGTGTCCTGTCCCTGACTGGAGCTGTCCCCGGAAATGTCCCCATTTGACAAAACATTCAAAACAATGATTACTTTCACCAACAGAAGGCGCTGTGAACCATAGCTATTACAAGTTGAGGACCGCTACTTTAGCCATGAAGAACTTGGACTAGAGCAGAGCACTATTATCGTCAATTATCAAAAGAAACACACCGTTATTGGTTTCAAGGTATTCACATACTAACTATAGACATGTTAAAACAAAGTAATACTATTTGTGTGCACTTTATAAAAAGGTATAAGACAGGATTTTTTTTTTTGTACACAGTATTAAACATTCATCTTCATTCAACTTCCGCCATCACAACTCTGATATGAATAATAATAATTACATCGGTCACTGAACTAGGAAATGTCCCCAATTTTCATTTCAGAAATCTGGTCACCTTAATCTCCACTGTTTAAATCCCAGCAGTATGAATGTCTCTTAAAACAGGCATGGGGCTCTTTAAGAGCTTATTTTGAATGTTGTGCGGAAGACACTTTACAATGTGTGAAAAGGGGGCTCATTTACAATGTGTTAGATCTGGAACATAACATCCCAGACTTCCTTTAAGTCTGTGGATTCCATTACAGTCAGTGTATGAGTCAAGGTGAACAGACTAAACTACACATTATAGCCAAATATGCAACAGAACAATTTGGCCATGTAAAGTGACATCAACTTCAACGACTTTGGTTTCTTTGCGAGCACATTCACACCAGTATTTTCACAATAAAAGCAGTGAATTAGGAGTTTCTAATATATATATAAATATATATATGTATATATACACATATGTTTTAAGCCCCAAATATTGCCAAAACAACCCTGGTATTTTGTATTTAGAAGTTTTATCCGGTTATTTCACACCACTGATATATAATGTCATATATTTAATGGGAAAAATATGAAAACAAGGAACACTGTTCTAAACCCCCCTTTTCCCCAAGTGAAACAAGAAAATTGGAGGATGAGACATGATTTTATCCATCAGAAAATGAATTATCATGTGTTTGTCATCCAAGAATAGATCCTGGTGGTTGGTGGGGAGTGGTTGAAAATGTTTGAAAATTTTTCAGCTGAAAACCAATGTCATTTATAAATTAAAAAATGAAATTAAATGTATGCATTTAGCAGACCCTTTTATCCAGAGTGATTTACAGTGCATTCAATCTATAAATTTTTACGTATCATGTGTTCCCGAGGAATCGAACCCCCAACCTTGTGCTCTACAAATTGAGCTACGGTTGCTAATATTGTTCTCCTAAAACAGGTTTACATGCATGCAAGGTAAAAAAAAAAACATGTTCGTTTTCTCAGAAAATAGATAAAATTTTACTTAATTTCTAAAAGATTCTTAAACAACTCGTGTGAAGCAGTTCAAAGAATCTTTCTAAAACTCTCCTGACAAGAGAATGATTTACAAGCATGACTGGAGCAGGACATTTCTTAATGTTAAGTGTCAAGTGTTGACAAGTTTGTGGTAATTATGAGATGTGATCAAACAAATGTACTCTCACAGCGTAGGACACAGCGTCTTCTCAAAATGATGTTAACCCCATAGAAATTTTACTGTGTTTGTGGGCAGGCAAGTTGGTGACCTAAAACGTGGGTTGACATTATTCAAATTTGTTACTTTGTGACATAGAGCCGTAACAGAATAAGGTTGAAATTCCTGATGACCCGTTTCAGCGATTGAGAGCCGACTCTTTTGATTACGTTATATATATCGTGCACTGTCAGCTTCAAAAATTTCCAGATTGTTTATGTTCACATACAGCTACATGATGCACTTGCATGAAAGGTAATAGTCGAAAAGGCATAACAGAGCACTTTAAGAGGCACAGGTAGAGAACAGTTTACATTTGGCAGACAGTTTTTCTAAAGTGACTTGCATTGCATTCAAGGTATAATTTTTTTCATCAGTTCATGCATCCACTGAATCATGACCTTGACATTGCTAGAGCCATGCTACTCTGTGAGCTGCAGACATATTTTTTTTTTTATAAAATATGTAGGCTATATAATGTGCATAGATGAATCATACACAATAAATCCTGGAACATCTAAATGAAAAGTAAATGGAGTCAGGTTTGAGTTTGTGTAATTTCTGCACCAAACGGTTCTCCAAATGCAACTGCCGAAAGAAAACTGACTGCATTCAAACTAGTTTTCTGAACACTGCTTCTGTCTGCCATTGGTGGTCCAGACAGACAGATGCCAACTCATTCCATAAGTTGAGCCACTGTTTATGGCTAGACAAGATGCTCAGAAGTGGCATTTTCCATAATATCAACTGAAATGCTATTGCTTACATCAAGTTAACATGGGGTTTCCTCAGATTAACATGAAGAAATCTGGAAATCAAATATAATTCAGTTGTGAAGTAATGTATACTGTTCAGGGCTAGAGCTTGCTTTTGTGGTTTGTGTGTGTGAAAGCTAGAAAGCTTGGTTACAAAATAATTTTAAAATTGCCTGAAAGTGTTCTAAAATAGTTTCCCCTAAGAATTTCACTGAACATTACCACTAGTTCTGTCTACATGCAGCACCCACAGCATGAAACTCTGATTTAACTACAGTTCCTCTTTCTGTACATTATTTATTAATTTATTATTATTGCAATGTCATCATAAGACCAGCATGTCATTTTTAAGATGCAACAGGACTTAAAACTCAGTAAATGTAAGACATTATATAATTATGCAATAATTATAGCCTAGCCTATAATTCACATAAATGCATAGGCTAATGCACATTAAAATATAAAAATGCTAATCAACATTATGCTAATAAACATTAATCAACAATTCATGGACATTAATATTATGCTCTAATGTATATATCTTATAGTAATGTCTATTTATATAGGCAAATTATTGAAAGTTATGCTATGTTGTTAGAAGCACAGGCAGTGAGAGAGACTGTCAAAAAGGGAGATGAGAGAGTTAACGGGACTTTGAGGAAACGGGGCGGGCTCATTCACTTGTGTTGGGTTTCACACACACGCGGAGAGACGCAGCAAACATGACTTTCCAATGGCCGCTACCTCAGACGCGCTTATTGCTCTTTTCCTGAGCGGACGGGGAGCTTTACTGCAGCATCGTGCTGATGAAACTGCGCGGCAGGCTGGAGTTGAGGCGGGGGCGGAGTCAACAGGTTCAGGTATTTATTCATGAGCTTCATTTACTCTCTCTCCTTCACTAAACAACTGCTGAAGATAACACATGCTAGACATGTTTTATTTAGGGAATGAATGTGCAGCATGACACTGCAGGATTGACTTTGTAAGTTGTTTTACACGAAGTGCGAAAGTGCTGAAGGATAATAAGTGCAGCGTCTTAAAGAATATACTGTGCAGCATTTTAGTGCACATATACCGCTCAAAAATACGGTCTACTGTAAGTAGACAGGGTAGGTTTTGCCAAGATTATTTCATACTTTAATATGCTTATAGTCTAGCAGTTGCAGTACTGTGTTAGTGAAGAGTCAGTAGCTCTTTATTTCACTGCACGCTGAAATAGGCTACAGTACACTTCACATGGTTGCTGACATACTGACTACCTGCAACAAATGATTAGAAACTAAATACGATCATGATAATTATGAAAAAAATAATATAATAATAATAATCTAAACTTATCTTGTGTAGGCCTACCATTTAAATACTTTTTATTTCCTCAGATTTTTAAATGCTAAACATATCAATTAGAAAAGGTTCAACACTCACTCTCGAACATAATGCTAAACATTCACAAAAAATGTAGTATGGTAGTGTAATGGTTAAATATGTTTTTTTTTTTAAATATATTTTCATGTCATATAAATGAATGAATAGTATATTCTGTTTTACATAGTGCTATATTATGTTACTGTTTAATATTTTTTTTTACCATGTTTTTTAAGGAAAATTAAATTAACACAGGATCTTTCTTTTCTTTATGTATTTAATAAATAAAGAAATAAATGGTGACAGACAGTGGTAAATAATAACGATATGGGGCCACATGCCTTCCAATATTTAGAATAGTGGTTTATCAAAGTAGGTTTTTCCAATTCAATCTCATGAGAAAATGTAAGCATTTTGTGAGGTGGCCATTCCATATATTTTTTAATAAAGTGATTTGTACCACCAGTTCACATTACAATGACAGTGTGCAGAGTTTTTTTTATTTTTATTGATTTATTCTTAAACATTTACGTCTGGTCCTCCTAAACATTTGGTTACATCTTGACAAAGACAAGTGCAATTGGTTAATTTTTGGTGAAGAGCTACTGTATAATCCCATAACTCAGAAGATAATTGAGGACAATAATTCAGAAGCTGCTGTTACTATGGAAGCCAGAATCACAGCAAAGTTTGGAGCAAAAAAAAAAAAAAAAAAAAAAATTCAGATTAATCTTTGAGCCAGATGATTTGCTTTGTAGCTTAAAACTCTTTACAAAAAAATATATCCAGAACCAAGGCTACTGAAACAGAAACAGCTCAGATATCTCATAACACCATAATGTTTTGAATGATAAGACAAACTCAACAAAAAAAAAATAATTTTAAGAATTTCTTCACATGAAAACAGGTGGATTTGCTGAAAATTGCTCATTGTTGCAAAGGCTCTGTGTACAATTTTCTACTATGAAGGTTTCATTTATTGTATTTGTCTCAAGTCTAAATGTTATTCTGTAGAGTTTTAGGGAAGATAACTTATGCAAACTGTCTTACCTTGTATGTAATTAAATCAAGGTCACAGTACAATACACTCTTCTCACATGTGGTGTCCTGTTTACTGCTGTAAAGTGTGTGTGTGAGTTCAGTCCTATCATATTCACCCATTACACTTTGCCTTGTTGCAAGTGACTCTTGTATGTGCTGGCTGTTTTGGCCATGATTTCAATCTTAACCAGCTGTTATGTATTGTGAGAGTTGATACACAACTCCAATACAAACAATCTTCAATACAAGACTCAGGTAACAGGAAACACACCTGTGTTGTGATTATGCCTATAATATTTCACTGCTTGTGTTTTGTTGTTTGACGCTCCAAAATGAGGCACATTTGCTATTTCTTTGTCCCCTGATGAGCTGAGACCACTTGAGTAAGGCCAGTGTCAGCATGGGATGGAAAAAGCATTCTGGCATTAAGAACATGATAGTGACTCAATATCTCCTGGCAAATGAAATGTAATTATTTCAGTTGCTCTGTTTTCAAAGTTTTATTTCAGTTGTTTTTGCATAGTGTATGGACCAGATTGTTATTATTATTATTAGTTATTAAATCACTATAATGACACTGATATTGGAACTGTACTATACTGAATACTTGTTACTGCCATGACACAATTTATGGTATACAACCAGACTGTGCACATGCAATGAACTTGCCAAACATTTTTTTCAGTGGAGTTTAAGACACTGGTGACATTTGAAGATCATTGCCCAGTGATGAAGTAAATACAATGACATTACAGTAGCAGTGATCCAGAGTAACATTTGGTTTTTTAATTCCATACTATTTTACACAATCTATTATATCCCAGCAGGCACCGGACGTCAATATAACGTCATGCTGACATTGGATCCCAACGTTGGTCAGACGTTGTTATTTGGTTGAAAATGAAAATCGGGTTGACGTCAGAACCCAACGTCATATTGACGTCGATCTCCAACGTTGGTCAGACGTTGAATTTTGGATGAATATGAAAATCTGGTTGACGTCAGAACCCAACGTCAGGCTGACGTCGATCTCCAACGTTGGTCAGACGTTGAATTTTGGATGAAAATGAAAATCTGGTTGACGTCAGAACCCAACGTCAGACTGACGTCGATTTCTAACGTTGGTCAGACGTTGAATTTTGGATGAAAATGAAAATCTGGTTGACGTCAGAAACCAAGGTCAGACTGACGTCGATTTCTAACGTTGGTCAGACGTTGAATTTTGGATGAAAATGAAAATCTGGTTGACGTCAGAACCCAACGTCAGACTGACGTCGATTTCTAACGTTGGTCAGACGTTGAATTTTGGATGAAAATGAAAATCTGGTTGACGTCAGAAACCAACGTCAGACTGACGTCGATTTCTAACGTTGGTCAGACGTTGAATTTTGGATGAAAATGAAAATCTGGTTGACGTCAGAACCCAACGTCAGACTGACGTCGATTTCTAACGTTGGTCAGACGTTGAATTTTGGATGAAAATGAAAATCTGGTTGACGTCAGAACCCAACGTCAGGATGACGTCGATCTCCAACGTTGGTCAGACGTTGCATTTTGGATGAAAATGAAAATCTGGTTGACGTCAGAACCCAACGTCAGGCTGACGTTGATTTCTAACGTTGGTTAGACGTTGCATTTTGGATGAAAATGAAAATCTGGTTGACGTCAGAACCCAACGTCAGGCTGACGTCGATTTCTAACGTTGGTTAGACATTGCATTTTGGTTGAAAATGAAAATCTGGTTGACGTCAGAACCCAACGTCAGGCTGACGTCGATTTCTAACGTTGGTTAGACGTTGCATTTTGGATGAAAATGAAAATCTGGTTGACGTCAGAACCCAACGTCAGGCTGACGTCGATCTCAAACGTTGGTCAGACGTTGAATTTTGGATGAAAATGAAAATCTGGTTGACGTCAGAACCCAACGTCAGGCTGACGTCGATCTCCAACGTTGGTCAGACGTTGCATTTTGGATGAAAATGAAAATCTGGTTGACGTTAGAACCCAATGTCAGGCTGACGTCAATTTCTAACGTTGGTCAGACGTTGCATTTTGGATGAAAATTAAAATATGGTTGACGTCAGAACCCAACGTCAGACTGACGTCGATCTCCAACGTTGGTCAGACGTTGCATTTTGAATGAAAATGAAAATCTGGTTGACGTCAGAACCCAACGTCAGGCTGACGCCGATTTCTAACGTTGGTTAGACGTTGCATTTTGGATGAAAATGAAAATCTGGTTGACGTCAGAACCCAATGTCAGGCTGACGTCGATCTCTAACGTTGGTCAGACGTTGCATTTTGGATGAAAATGAAAATCTGGTTTAGGTCAGAACCCAACGTCAGGCTGACGTCGATCTCTAACGTTGGTCAGACGTTGCATTTTGGATGAAAATGAAAATCTGGTTGACATCCGAACCCAACGTCAGACTGACGTCAGTCTGCTACGTTGGTCAGACGTTGCATTTGGGATGAAAATCTGGTTGACGTCCGAACCCAACGTCAGACTGACGTCAGTCTGCTACGTTGGTCAGACGTTGCATTTCGGATGAAAATCTGGTTGACGTCAGAACCCAACATCAGGCTGACGTCAATCTCCAACGTTAGTCAGATATTGCATTTTGGATCAAAATGAAAATCTGGTTGACGTCTGAACCCAACGTCAGACTGACGTCAGTCTGCTACGTTGGTCAGACGTTGCATTTCGGATGAAAATCTGGTTGACGTCAGAACCCAACGTCAGACAGACGTCAATCTCCAACGTTAGTCAGATATTGCATTTTGGATCAAAATGAAAATCTGGTTGACGTCTGAACCCAACGTCAGACTGACGTCAGTCTGCTACGTTGGTCAGACGTTGCATTTTGAATGAAAATGAAAATCTTTTTGACGTCAGAATCTAACGTCAGACTGTCTGAAAATGGAATACACAAATGTTTTGTGGTTTTATCAGAAAAATGACTAAGAGATGAACTGGTTTATAACAAATATGATTTATTTATTCACATGTTGTATCATTTACATTTAACATGGAACAGAACATTTACAAAATAATTACATTTTAACATCAACATTATTGGAACTGAATAGTTTTGAAAACATTAACATACATTTTATTAACATCTTTCTTTTTTTCCTGCCACCTCCACCCACCCTGTCTGGTGCACAGTACCGTCGCAAGGGCTGTGCAAAGTGTGCAACTTCACTAGGCCTCACACCTCTAGAGGGCCTCGCTCCTGGCCTGCATTTTATGTCATTTATATCTAATTTTTATTACTATTTTTTCCACCCATCTTGTCCTTTGGTAGACTAAAATAGTCATAGCGGATAGACAGTACAAGACTCTAAGTATAAGAATGAGTAAAGTTGTTTGTTGATAGGACGACAAAAAGTTATAAAGTTTAACTTTTAAATGGTCTAGAGCCCTGCATTTCACCCTGACTTTTTTTACACTCCAGGCCGGGTTTCGGGCCAATTTCCACATCATAGTTCAGATGCGGGCTGTCCTTAGGCCTGTTTAAGGCTTCTCCTTATTTTTATATTTAAGACATCCATCAATTAGTGATGAAAAAATTGCCGCACTGAGGGAAACAACACGAGACCGTGCTAACATGACTGTCAATAGCGGCTTAACAGTGTTAAGTGTCCCGCAGCATCACAGTGTTCTGCTTTTAAATGCACGCAATAGGCTTAAGCTTGACATAAAGCATCTTCAAAAAATTATTACCATAAATGAGTCATGGGGTAAATAGGAATGAGATTGAATTATTTACTAATAAATAGTTTTCTGAGTTGGTATAGCAAGGATGATGTTGCTAATCCTGACTCGCCAACTCTTCATTTTACAAGCCTTAAGAGAAAAGTTCATCTTTATGGATTATCTTTATAATGAATGAGTTTTTGTTTCTGATGTGTTGTATTTTGTTAAGTAGTCATTTAAAGTTTTCTATAGATATATTTGTCACGTCCGTGAGTCATGTATTCACTGAGCTTTGGTTCATTTTTGTTAAGTGCTCCTGTTCAAGACGAGACGGTAGAAAGCGCATCATGACTATTTTCTTTTTTTTTTATAAAAGCACAACGATTTGTTGATAATGTGATTGCACACAAATAAAAGTAGACAATTTACAGTTACGAATGATGTATTACTCTTACCTTTATGAGCAAAAATTACTGCATATCCACTGAAAAAAATGCAAGTGATTGCTTTGGCCAGCACGCTTTTGCTTGCACTCTCCTCACAAACTACTGGATATAGCGCACATTTATCTAGGTTTAATTTTTAAACATACTTGAACTGTTTTATATATCTATAGATTTTATTTTAGGCAAGTCGTGATGATTTAAGAAGGCTAAACTGATCCATAGGTTCACTGTCTGGCACTGGCCGCTTGGCCATTAAAAAAAAAATCTAGGTCTAGGGATAGGGTTTAAATTTGAGGTCCGTGCAAGGCTCTAGGCTGGTCTGCCTCAGTGGTCGAGATGGCCAATCATATCAAAGAATGTGGGTCTTACTGTCACAACATAACTAGAGTTTGTGGAAAAATGTAAGCAGTAGCCTACGGTATTAGAGAACTGTTTTATGATTGAAATGTTCAGCGACCAAACATAATAGACTATCTAGAGATGCAAACTACTCAACCTTTTATGAAATTTCGCCCTTTTGAATTGAAAAAATGCGATAGGTTAATGATTCATGTAAAACATAAAATAAATGTGACAATAGACATTTGCGTTTTCGACTATTAAACATACGAATAAGAGTGAGAGTGCACATTTTAAAAGAAAATATAATTTTCAAATAGTGCAAATTGATTTTAGATGTAAAATTCAGCTGCAAAAACCTAGTACCGTTTAATTTCACTTTAATAGCAAATAAACAGTTTCTTTTCTTTCCCAATGAAGTGAAATACTGAACATAAACATAGGAAGATGAGAAAATAATTATTTTAGAAGAAAATGTTGGATCGCACTTTCCATCTGAACTCTTCATATATAACTGTCTACAAGCCTAGAACTAATTTAAGCATTCTTATTAACTTATTATAATTATGATTGTAGATCCTTATGAGTTAGTGCGTGGCCATGATTTGTGCGCAAGCATGTCAGTGAGCAAGGCATCACAATCGAACAGATGCATGTTAAAGTTGAGTTTGTTGCGGTTCTGGCTTTGCTACCGTTCGGACGTTCTAGCCTACTGTTCTGCGCTTCGCTTATTATTTCTGTACTTTTCTCAGATTTTTCTACGATTTTTTACTTCAGCAGATCAGCACAGTGCTCAAACAAAATATTTTTGGCACAAACGCTAAAACTAAAAACTTTTTTTGACTGGAATAATACTACAAAAGAAGACTTTGCCTCCCACTGCCAGCAGCTTACATTCTGGAGATGGGAAAACAACTGCCTACATTCAAATGGAAGAGAGAGAAAATGCCTCCTGTTGGATCTACTTGTTGCATGAACTGCTGCAAACTTCTACAAAGGATTGTGATTCTTGAAACAAAGTTACTTGCTGGACTTCCAAAACAGGCGAAACACTCAGCAGACTGTCGTAATGGACCCTCTCAGCATACAGCCGGTGAGTCCCATGAATCTTCTGAATCTCAACAGTTTGTACCAAGTGTAGAGGAACAAGCCGAAACGGATCATCACACTAATCGATGGCACAAACAGGGTGCAAGACCTAGAGGAACACAAGACATCAGATTGTCATGAGTTTCTCGTATTGCTGCCGTAGCTTTCTCTACCCCAGATTCAACTATGACAAGGCTTGTAAATACCAGTATTCTACCTCCCACTATACATCTTGAAAACAGATTTGAAGAATTAATGAATGCGGGTGAGGAATCCCCAAATGTGATTAGCAGCTAACACCGTTACTAACAGACAGTGACATTCAGCTCAGAGCGTAGCCGAGCCTAGGACTCTGATAGTGGGTGACTCTATTATCAGAAACATCCGTAGCAGGACTACAATAACATGCTGCCTTCCTCAAGCAACGGTCTCTTATGTGAACAAGGAACTTCAGAAAATGAAGCACAAGACTACAAATCTAATTATCAATCCATGTGGGGAAGAATGATACTCTCAAAAAGCAGTCAAACATCCTTAAGAAGGACTTCAGTGAACTCTTTCAAACACTTTGAAGACTCCAAGTTCAGTCGTTCATCAGTGGACCACTCCCAACTGATAACACCATGCAGCCACAAAAAGCACTGCTGATGGACACCATCCCGGAAGAGACCTGCCCTCAGAGCTCCTCACAGACTGTGATGTATCAAAACAGATACAAGACTCAGCACTCAAGGATGACTTTCTTGAAGACAGCCGGGGAAGCCAAGACAACATATCACAGCCACAAGAAACACCAGAGACACAACCCATCTCACCAGACACATTATTCCTCTCTCCAGCATCTCCACTTCTGTGCTTTTCACTGAAAATGGTAGAATTGGTGTATGCTTGGACTAAACTCTCTCACTCATTCGCTGCAAGCCCGCAAATGTCAACAAGAAAACAGCAGGGTCCCAAAACATCAAAGCCTGGGGGCTGTGAGAGCTCTCAGACCGCTGCAGCAACAGCAGGCCCCAAACCCTCAATCTGCTGAAGGTGAACCAAAAACAACTGATAGAAGCTCTCAGTGATATGTGCCGGGTCCCTGCTATAATAACCGCAACATTCACAAATGTTTAAAGAACAAGTGGGAACCCAGTGTGCCTGTAGCTTTCTCGATTTCACTTTTATCATGTGACAGAAAGTTTAAGGCCATCTTAAGCCGAAGGGCAAACTCATCTAATATGCATCAAACTAAAACTGATGTAATGACATAAAGCACTGCCATCAAGTTAGCATCTTTAAACATTCGCTCACTAAAAAATTTAATCATTTTGTAATCAATGACTTTATAACCACAAACAATTAGGATTTTATGTTTCTAAATGAAACATGGCTAGAGGACAGCTGCAGTTCAACAGTCCTCAATGAAGCAGTCCTTCCTAACTTCACTTCCATGAGTGTTTGCAGGACTGTTAGGAGAGGTGGAGGTGGAGCTGCTTTTTTAAAGATGTCTATCAATGCAAACAAGTGTCATTTGGTCATGACTTGTTTTTTGAATATTTAGGGGTTGTGCTAAAAGGTGCTCAACACATTCTTTTTATTATTATTTACAGGCCTCCAAAATACTCTTCAGCATTTTGTTGAGGTAACAGAAACGTTATCAATGATTTCCTCAGAGTTTGACTGTTTTGCTAATGCAGGGGATTTTAATTTTCACATAGACAATGCAGAAAACAAAACTACAAAAGAAATGATAACAGTTCTAAATACCTTTGACTTGATTCAGCATGTGCATGGACCCACACAAAGGTGGACACACTCTAGATGTAATCATCAGTAGGGCTCTAAACATTTCATTCATTGTTATTAAGGACGTAGTACTATCTGATCACTTCTGTATTTTCTTTGATATATTGATCTCTGCTACCACTTACTCTAGAACTGTCTCTGTCAGAAGGATATGCTTTCAAATGTAGCCACACTTAATAACCAGAGCCGTAGTTGGCTGACAAGTGGTGCATTATTGCGTTCAAAATCGCAGAAGAATCTCATGCGGTTATGAACGCGATATTGCGTAGCTTGTCAGCGAACTACGGCTCTGTCTATTAAGTGCGGCTCCATTTGAAAGCAGGTTATTGACATCAACCGCTAATCACCGCTAATCACAGAACCAGCTTTACTGACGAGACATGCATGACAATTGCATGCAATTAATAGTGCAGCCCTAACGAGAACACTAGTGTGCTATTTACAGAGGCCATATCTTTAACACCAAGTATTTTCTGCCGACTCTGTTGATATTCTCCTTGATTCCTTCAACTCAAAAGTTAAGAATGTTATTAATGATATTGCTCCAATAATAGTCAGTAAGAAAACAAACAACATTTTGGAAGACATAGTGCAGCAACTAAAATCATCAACTTGCTATATTAACACACTTCCCACATCTTTTTTCAAAAGTGTGCTTAACTGTTTAGAACCAAATCTCTTTCTGGGACTTTTCAAACTCCCTGAAAACTGCAGTTGTTAAGCCCCTCCTGAAAAAGAGCAATCCTGATAACACCATTTTGAGCAATTATAGACCAATATCTAATCTTCCTTTTATAGGCAAAATTATAGAAAAGGTAGTTTTTAATCAGCTGAATAAATACTTAAACATCTGGTTTCAGACCGCATCACAGCACAGAGACAGCACTCATTAAGATAATAAATGATATTAACTTAAATTGTGACTCTGGCAATATATCAGTGCTGGTATTGCTAGATCTCAGTGCTGCGTTTGACACTGTCGATCATAACATACTACTAGAGAGACTGGAAAACTGGGTGGGGCTTTCTGGGATGGTACTCAAATGGTTCAGGTCATACTTGAAAAGGAGCGATCATTATGTGAGTCTAGGAGAGCATAAGTCTAAGTAGACATCCATGATATGTGGAGACCCACAAGCTTCAATTCTTGCACCGCTCTTGTTTAGCCTGTATATGCTTCCTCTAAGTAAAATAATGAGAAAGAACCTAATTGCCTATCACAGCTATGCTGATGATACCCAGATTTACCTAGCCCTATCTCCAAATGACTACAGCCCCATTGACTCCCTCTGCCAATGCATTGATGAAATTAATAGCTGGATGTGCCAGAACTTTCTTCAGTTAAACAAGGAAAAAACTGAAGTCATTGCATTTGGAAACAAAGATGAAGTTTTTAAGGTGAATGCATACTTTGACTCTAGGGGTCTAACAACTAAAAATCAAGACAGGAAACGTGGTGTGATTCTGGAGACAGACCTTAGTTTCAGTAGTCATGTCAAAGCAGTAACTAAATCAGCATACTATCATTTAAAAAACATTGCAAGAATTAGATGTTTTGTTTCCAGCCAAGACTTGGAGAAACTTGTTCATGCTTTATCACCAGCAGGGTGGACTATTGTAATAGGCTCCACACCGGCCTTCCCAAAAAGACCATTAGACAGCTGCAGCTCATCCAGAACACTGCTGCCAGGATTCTGACTAGAACATCTGAGCATATCACACCAGTCCTCATTAACTTCCAGTTACATTTAAGATTGATTTTAAAGTACTTTTACTTGTCTAGAAGTCACTCAAAGACCTAGGACCAAAATACATTGCTTCCAGAATCAGCCTCCAGAAGAGATCAGATGTGCTAAAACACTAGTCACATTTAAATCTAGACTCAAAACTCATCTGTTTAGCTGTGCATTTATTGAATGAGCACTGTGCGATGTCCGACCTGATTGCACTGTATTTTATGTATTAACTGTAAGATCATTTTCTATTTCTAACTGTTTTAAATTCAAGTCAATTTTTAAATAATTTCCAAAGTTTTAAAATTGCTTGTTTTAGTTTTGTTCTTCATGATTATTTTACTTATTTTATGTAAAGCACTTTGAATTACCATTTTGTTCGAAATTTGCTATATAAATAAACTTGCCTTGCCTTGCTACAGCAACCTCCCCCACCACACACACACACACACACACGCAAAATTGTAGAGGGCCTCGCACATCAACTTTGCACAGGGCCTCTCACCCTCCTTGCGACGGCTCTGCTGGGGCATATTTTAAACAAAAGGCAGTGGCTGCTGCAGTATTTGCCCCTGTAAGAAATA